>NW_025767239.1:137500-769195 GCF_003918875.1 Haliotis rubra
CAGTTATATAGTGTCATACAGTAAATATCGTGTCCATCAGCAATATCATGTGATACAGTAATATCGTGTCATACAGTAATATCGTGTCATACAGTATTATAATGTCATACAGTACTATAGTGTCATACAGTATTATAGTGTCATACAGTATTATAGTGTCATTCAATAATATCGTGTCATAGAGTAATATCGTGTCATACAGTAATATCGTGTTAGTCAGTAATGGCGTGTCAGTCAGTAAAATCGTGTCATACAGTAATATCGTGTCATACAGTATTATAGTGTCATGCAATATTATAGTGTCATACATTATTATAGTGTCATTCAGTATTATCGTGTCATAGAGTAATATTGTGTAATGCAGTAATATCGTGTCATGCAGTAATGGCGTGTCATACAGTAATATCGTGTCATACAGTAATATCGTGTCATACAGTATTATAGTGTCGTACAGTAACATTGTGTCATGAAGTTATATCGTGTCATTCAGTAATATCGTATCATACAGTAATATCGTGTCATACAGTAATGTCGTGTCATGCAGTAATATCGTGTCATTCAGTAATATCGTGTCATACAGTAATATCGTGTCATGCAGTAATATCGTGTCAGTCAGTAATATCGTGTCATACAGTAATATCGTGTCATTCAGTAATATCGTGTAAAAACAAAATCGTTTTATCCAATAATATCGCATATCATAGCAATATAATAAATGAATTGTACCCAATGTCTTAAACAGTAATATCGCCGTTTGCTCTGTTTCATACATCCTCGATAATCTCCAGGGTATACGTTACGATTACTCTCCACTATACCCTAGATGCATCCACGGCTTGGCCTGATGATTATATTACCTCCCTTTGCTGGCTCCGCATTCTCGCAGTAGCCAATCAGCTAATATAAGCCGCCTTTACATCCGAGCTCGCCAGTGTCAACAGAGGTGAGGTGAAATTGGGTTTAACGTCGTGCTTGAGAATATTTCGCTCTAGGACGACGTGCATGCGCGTGTATGTGTATGTGCGGCTGCTTGTACTAGCCCAGACTGAAGCTGGTTTTATAGTGCTAGCCCACTGAGATACCATGCCGCAGTGAAGCAAGAATACCCTACTCAGACAGATCTGAAACTTTCAAACAATATATAAAAGAACTCCTTCCACATCTTTCAGAGTACCCAATGCATCAATTGTGTAGCCAAGTTTAAACGGTTAGATAATTTAAGAAGCGAAAGTGAGTTGTGATTGGTTCGCTAAACTTCCCAGCGTAGACACCTGATTGGATAAAAGCCAGCCAATGGCGGTAATAAAATCATCGGGCCAAGCCGTGGATACAACCAGAGTATAGTGGAGAGCGATCGTAACGTATACCCTGGAGATTATAGAGGATGTGTTTCATATTGAACTGAACACATATAGATCGATAACTCACCCCTACATATAAGAACCCGTGAAGATCCGGGTTAGAATTTGTCTTCAGTAACCCATGCTTGTCTTGAGAGGCGACTAACGGGATCGGGTCATCCTATCCCAACAGCGCAGATCGATATTCATGCTGTCGATCACTGGATTGTGTGGTCCAGGCTCGATTATTTCCAGACCGCCGACATGTAGCTGGACTATTTCTGAGTGTGGCGTTTAACAACAAACAAACATAAATCGAACAAACAAACAAACAAACAAACAAACCTACATAAGGCACATCATATGTTTATCTCCTAATTAGCAAATATTGAAACTTCATCACAGAAACTGTTTATATGGAAACGCAGATGTGCCTCCCTAACCCATTCCAGGATCCAGTGATTACAAATGAAGACAAAATGTCGCCCTTACTACAATTCCTTCTTTGTCAGCTCTGAACGTATGTTTGTTGCTCCTACGTGGCGAACATCTATCACCTGGACACCTTTGAGACCCCGTTCACAATTAGCCCTGAAATAACTGACAAAATGTGGTTTAACTAACAAAAACTATTCATTAAAAAAACATTGTCAGTGAAAACCTCGTTTATACATACGTCCATGGTCGTTTAATGGGTGGTGATGTTTACCAAGCAACAAGTCTTAATGAGGAACTCGCGCCTGTCGGTCTGAAAGGAACTGTAACCAACATCGTGGAAAATTATGAACGCCTATTTTTGGTTTTACAAACATAACGTGTTTCGCGTTTCCTTGGGAAACAAGAGCTCTGCAAAACGCATCTGTGAGACTTTAATTAGGCAGAGCCTGATATAAGTTTATATTTGTCAGCATTTTGAATGGCGTCAGCAGGACTGGCAAGGATCATGGGCTGAAACTGCATTAACACTTGTTTGAAAGATGTCTTTTCGATATTATTAAAAATATGAGCCGTGGAAATCAATTCGCTTGGAACAGGTATAGACCAACCCATACTAGAACACAGGACCTGGGTAAATAAACTTTATTAGACAGCCAGGGTGATTTATATACTAGTAACCACATAGGCGGATCCAGAGGGGGGGGGTGCAGGGGTGCGCACCTGCCCTTTTGTGCTGAAAGTTTGTTAAATGACCATTGAAACTCGGGTGAAAATGAAGTGTGCACCCCTCCTTTTCTCGATAGTGTGCATCCCCCCTTTTTCAAAAAGCTGTATCCGCCCCCTGAACCAGTCAATAGAGGAAATATTGACAATGAAGTATTAGAGAATGTTAATAGTTACAGAAGTGTGTGAGTTTAGTTTTACGCCACACTCAGCAATATTCCAGCTATATGGCGGCGGTCTGTAAATAATCGAGTCTGGACCAGACAATCCAGTCATCAACAGCATGAGCATCGATCTGCGCAATTGGGAACCGATGACATGTGTCAACCAAGCCAGCGAGCCTGACCACCCGATCCCGTTAGTCGCCTCTTACGACAAGCATGGGTTACTGAAGATCAATATTCTAACCCGGACCTTCACGGGTCACAGTACATATATGTAGATATATAGATTCTTTACGCAAGGAATATACTTACGATACATATCCAAGGTGCATAACATTGTGCAAGAGTTTGCATATGTTTGAATATCGTATAGTAAAACGACATTTCAGTTTTAAAGTATAGGCGTAGTTTTTAAATTTGAAAGTGTATGTCAATATTTACGAAACTGGGGTTGTGATATAGCTTCAATGGATGTTTATTTATGAACTGATTCTATTCCCAACTACCGTCGAACACACATTAAACCTCGCACACATCATATTTGCACAGCATGCGCACATACATACATACTTTCATGACAGATTGAAAGCCAAAACTTTTTTAGTGAGGAAAAGCAGATATATTTTTTTCACGTCTTCTCCTGTTTTGTGAGTTGACATGCCGTGATGTAACTGAAATATTGTTTGAAATGTATAACCCAGGCTGCTCACCCTTCCCTAGCATTTGTGGTGCTGTAGTGGTTAGAGCGTCCGCCCGGAGAGCGGAAGGTCGCGGGTTCGATCCCCGACCGCGTCATATCAAAAGACGTTAAAATATGGTACTTGTTGGTCCCTGCCTGGTGCTTGGCGTTAATGGGTACAACCAGGACTGGTCGGCTCGGAGTCAGTATAATGTGTCTGAGTGGGGTATTCATACTTACCTGCGGCAGGTGAGCTAGCACTATAAAACCTGCTTCAGTCTTGGCTAGCACGTCGTCATATGAGCGAAATATTCGTTAAACCCCATTTCACCTCACCTCACCTCACCTCATATTCATAAGCGAAATATTCGTTAAACCCCATTTCAACTCATTTGTCCATCTGACTTCAATCATGTGTAAACGCGTCAGCAGTGTCAACATACTGTACATCAACCTCTTCAATTGTATAAACTCAAATATCCTTCATGTATCTCCTTGTGCATAATATTGTGCATCACTTGCTTGAAAACGATGTTAGCATATACACAGAAAAGTCTCATCCTTTGCAATCAAGAGTTTGTCTGTCCATAAAAAGTGTTCCTCTTCATCACACCAGGGCCCATATTCTCGAAACGTTCGTAGCCCTACGAACTTCTTAAGCCCATTCTTAACACATTGGCTACGATCAAAGTTAAGAATTCTTAGGGCTACGAACGTTTCGAAAATAAGGGCCCAGCTTCTAAATGACACTTAAGAAGCCATTCTGCTCAGTCAGTAAAAAACCGTTTGATATACTGACTAAATGTAACGTCAAACAAACAAAAACTATAGATGAGGGAATAACTTGGCCGCAGTTATACACAGTAGAAAAAGTAATGCCTGCTTGAAACATAATACCAAATAGTGTATTATCACACCTCAGTGAATGTTCAGCTGTTGAAAGTCTAATTAAAAAAGAAAATTGAACGCTGACAGCTGACAGCCCAACACGAGCGCAGATATTTCACATTGAAAAAAAATAATAATACTTCCACATTCATCATCACCCCCTCCCCCCAGCCTACAATATATACACATACAATGTGTAAAGCCCATTTCTAGTGTCCCCCGCCGTGATTATTGCAGGAATATTGCTAAAAGCGGCGTGAAACTATACTCACTCTCTCACTCACTCATGGCTTAGCCATTTAGATTTTAAGTTGAAATTGAAATTAATTTATTCGTGAAGGTCTAGAAGACTGACTAGTCTTGAAGATATAAGTTGAATTCGCCTTCAGTGTGAGTATGACTTTGACTGGTAGTCTGACAAGGCGTTTAACACCTACCGGATTGACCCAGTAGACTCGTTTTGGAAGACATGCACGTCAATAAACGGGAAAGTAAACAAACTTCTCAAGCCTTGCGTCTCAAGTCACGCACCTCAAGCCATGTGAGCGGGACCGGAGTGAATGAATATATATATAGAATAAGGGCCTACAGGTTCAGTGCTCAAAAGTCAGCTGGTTCCACTGACGGTACGCGCAGCCCGGTATGTAAAGAATTCAGCGGTGTGTCATAGACGGGATCCCAGTCTAGTGATTAAATGATTTCCTTCAGTGAATCTGAATGAGCGAGTGATTAGAGATGAGTTTAAATGATAGAGCCTAGTGGTTAGCATACTGGACATGCTGGCAATTGTAGTAGGTGGCAATTGTCGTAAGTGGCAATTTAGTAGGTGGCAATTGTGTGGGTGGCTTCTGAACGCGGGGAGTTGCCGGGGTGACATTCATCGTACGTGGGAATTTTCACCGATTGGTAATTATTTTTTGGGAAATACCTGAGTGACAACTTTGGAAATATCTGAGTGACAACTTGGGAAATATCTGAGTGACAAGTTTGGAAATATCTGAGTGACAAGTTGGGAAAAATCTGAGTGACAAGTTGGGAAATATCTGAGTGCCAAGTTGGGAAATATCTGAGTGACAAGTTGGGAACTATCTGATTGACAAGTTGGGAAATATCTGAGTGACAAGTTGGGAACTATCTGAGTGACAAGTTTGGAAATATCTGAGTGACAAGTTGGGAAATATATGAGTGACAAGTTGGGAAATATATGAGTGACAGGTTGGGAAATATCTGAGTGACAAGTATGGAAATATTTGAGTGACATGTTGGGAAATATCTGAGTGACAAGTTGGGAAATATCTGAGTGACAAGTATGGAAATATTTGAGTGACAAGTTGGGAAATACCTGAGTGACAAGTTGGGAAATACCTGAGTGACAAGTTGGGAAATATCTGAGTGACAAGTTGGGAAATACCTGAGTGACAAGTTGGGAAATACCTGAGTGACAAGTTGGGAAATACCTGAGTGACAAGTTGGGAACTACCGGGATGGTAACTGTCCCGCTGCCGAACAAAACACGCTCGTGTTAACAATAACCCAACATGATTATGTAATTCCACAATGTTTTACAACGATGTTAAAGGTTTTTAGCTATTTCTGTGTCAAATTATGCATTACTGATGGGTCAAAATGGCCCGTTATCATACTTCGTATTGTGAACCGTGTGAACACCTGTCGTTATGCTTGCTAGGGCTGACACTTATCCACAGCATTGTAGTTTGTAAAGGAATCAGTTTAGTTAACAAAAACTGCCGGACAAAAGAAGGTATACACCCATGTTTTAGGGGCGGTGGTGTAGCCTAGAGGTTACAGCGTTCGCTGGTCACGCCGAAGATCTTGGTTTAATTCTCCACATTGGTTCAATTTGTGAAAACCATTTCTCTTGTCCCCCGCCGTGATATTGCTGGAATATTGCTAAAAGCGGAGTAAAACTAAACTCACTCACTCACCCACTCAATCACGCACTCACGCACTCATTCACACCGATGTTTTAAGGTTGCAGTATGAAAATATTAAAGCAAGAATCAACGTTTGTGTTCAGCCTAGTAACGTTTTGACAACGTTTACAAGTGTTAGTCAAATGTAATGTTTAAATGTATACTTTTCTAATTGTTTAACAAGAACCAAGAGATTTATGGGAGAGACTTTTTTACGCTGCAGAGCATTAGAGGAAAAATTGCTTTTACAATCACACTTCCTATCATAAAATACCATAAATAAAAGACTATTAACAAGCTTGGGGTTACTGCCACTTAATAGCTGAGCAAACAAATATGATAGAAGAAGAGTCTGATTGTAAATTGCCACTTAAAGATCTATTTGTGGGTTTGTACAAGCGAGAGACCTATTGATTTCATCCTCGTACGGTTGTTTATTTTCCGTAGTATCTGAACCCATGATGTTGTAAGACGTCCGTGGGAGCCGGGCTCTGTGTTTATTGATGCTGACTCGACAGAACTGTGTTTTGTTTGACGAGAATAGATTATATTCTCACCTGATATATATTGCTGTGAAAGATGATCTTGTTAAAACAATGGATGGCGGAATTCTCGGTTCCAGCGGCGCTATATTCGTATTTGTGTTATTTATTGAAGAGAATCTGTATAATAGATTTTGTTTACTGAATGGTGTTTCGAAATGGGAGAAAGTGGGTAAGGTATGAGTATACTCACGTCGTTGTACGAAACAGATAGATGAATGTAATTCCTTTTAATCAAACCGTGTTAGTGTAGTGCAGTACTAAAGGGTATAGAAAAGTAGGTTGGATCAAAAAGTAAAGACGTTATTAAAACGATACCAGACTGAACGCAGTCAAACATGAAAACTTCAAGTCCATGTCTCAACTATATATGATACCCGTGTCAAACCATCGACACTGAGTAACCATTCTGTGTTTGTTTGATTTTAACCACCATCAAACATGGGAGTATACCTGCGTTGTCACTGCATGTGCAAGAATCATGACCACTGAGCCTCCAATAGGGTTGTGTTCAGCGAAGCGTGTCCTCTATGATCACAAAGAAGGACGTTCAGAAAACCTCTCTAAAACTCCTATTTTGTATTATAATACAATACTACCCTGCTGCATGTCGTATTCACATTTATCTGTTGTTTTAAATGATATATTTTACATAATTTTGACATACCTGAAAATCCTGTTCCTTTGCGTTACAAATACATGACCTTGCATGTGCAGTTAAATGCATGTACACACGGAAATCATGCATTTTGGGCTACTTTCACACAATCTGTCGCAAGTACGAAAGTAAACAGATCATTTCCCAGCTTCACAACTTGGGTGAACGAGTATTGTTTTACGCCGCTTTTTAGCAATATTCATGGCTTGGGACTAGGGGTCGGTATTGCAGAGAATTTCATATTGCGATATATTGCGATGCGAAAGCATGTATTGCGATATGTATTGCAATATATTGCATGAAGTATATTTAAACAAAAAAATACTTATAATCAAGTTACTTCTTGATTTATAGAGCAAAAATACAACAAAATCACTAGGCTTGATTAAGCTTTAATAACAACTTTTTATCATGATAAATTAAAAATGTGAATAATATTTGGCACAAATGAAACAAGGACATGTCCGAACATTTCCGAGTCTTACGAAGTTTTCCGAATGCAAGTCAAAATACCAGTTTTCGATCAGCGTATCGCAATACGTATCGTTTTCATGTCTGAACCGGTTAATACCGGTAAACCGGTTATATTGCGCAGCCCTACTTGGGACACCTGTGAAGGTCCGGGTTAGAACTGATAGTCATCAACCCATGCTTGTATGAGGCGACTAACGGGATCGGGTGGTCAGGCTCGCTGACTTGGTGGACACATGTTACGTATTCTGTGTTCGATGTTCATGATGTTGATCACTGGATTGTCTGGTCCAGACTCGATTATGTGTAGACCACCGTCGTAAAGCTGGAATATTGTTGAGTGCGGCATCAAACAACATAGGAAATAACAAATCACTACACAAGTCATGTACCTTGTACCGTCTCCCATTGGTTTAACGCCAATTTAAGAGTGAGTGAGTGAGTGAGTTTAGTTTTACGCCGCCTTTAGCAATATTGCAGCAATATCACGGCGGGGGACACCAGAAATGGGTTATACATACTGTACCCATGTGGGGAATCGAACCCGGGCTCTCGGCGTGACGAGCGAACGCTTAACCACTAGGCTACATCACCGCTTCTCTGCATCAGAAACTCCACATTTAGATCTCCTCACAAATGCATCTTGCACTGCATGCACTCTCCACATTGACGTTAACACATGCATGCATCACTCATATTGAATGATTCATAAATATGATAAAAATAATTATTATTGACAGAAATGGCAAAAAACGTTAAAAATATCTGCCTTTGCTGTCAACGCGAGATAAAAAAGAACCATAATTTCTTCACATACTGATTTTATGTCGTTTAATGAAAATTTATATCTCTGCCGTATAGTTATCGTCACAAACGTCAATACAAATCTGTGCGAATTTACCATCATCAAACTATTCCTCGTAATCATGGAAACCAGAAACAGGAAAGAAATCAAAGAATGCCTTATTTCCAATGACAGACGCACAGACGTTATCTGATTTTTATCGTTTCCGAAGGATAAAAATTAACAATGCAAAATACTCATTTAGAAAGGATATTGATTAAAACGTGTTTGTTATTTGGAATTGTCGTGTATTGTGATTTTATCGCGTGGAATGACAGCGAGACACGCAAAGACAGTGGCAACGAAGGATTGACAGGAGCACGAGCTGCACGTGGAAGTAGCGGGAGCACGAGCTGCACGTGGAAGTAGCTGTTGAAAGAATATGCAGCGGTAAGTCTAGTTCAGGGGTGGTCGGGTAGCTCAGTTGGTGGCGCGTTAGCTCGTCCTGGTGTCGATCCAAGCCATATGGAGTGCCGTCAATAAGTGGTACCTTGGTACTAATCCTCATCGATCGTATTTTTCATCGATTTTTTACTGTTATTTATTTTCATGATTGTATCGTTCTGTAATTATTAGTAACAAAGATATTGGTGTTTGATGATCGACCAGGAGAATTACTGGCTTAGTTTAGGAAAACAGGTTTCTGAATTTGGCGTAATGCAGTTTAAAGTGGACATTTTCGAATTAATTCGCGATTCCCAATCAGATTTAATTTGTCTTTGTGGGGTTCGATTCCTCCACAAGGGTTCGATGCCTATCACTAGTGTCCCCATACCCACCCGCTCCAGGCTGGAGCTTTTAAGTGCAGCTTAACCTTCTTGACAGCTTGGCGCTTGTCTCTTGACGAGAACTGTTCCTTTGTCAACGGAGAGGAATACATTTCCAACAAATGTGCAGTAAAACACTGTTGTATCGAAGTTGAAGGGACCTACGTAAATACTTCGACTTATCAGATGTTCGACACAGCGAAAATCGTTATTGTATAAGAAAATACACGGACCAAGCCTTTACTTAGCGACAGCCGTAGTTCGACATGACGATATTTGATTGTATTTAGTAGAACTAAGTAAGCCAATGGGAAATAGTCTTACTAGGCCTCTACTATGTACCGATTGTGTTTCCAGTATTATAATAATAATAATAATAATAATTTCCAGGATTGTCAACACATACTCGTGGTTGTGGGTTATACTCACTGTTGAAGTATGAATGGTTTTGATATCGGTATATTAACCGGATGAAAGTATTTGAATGATTGAAACAAAAATGTTACTTATGGGGCAAAAGTGTATTTTTTTAAACAAAATTTTTATATTATATTTTAATATGGCCTACTATGTTTTAAAATGCTCTCTTTATGGTGGCCAATGCATTTTACTAAGGCAGCATTGTTTATGTATTTGTAAATGTGTTGAGTGAGAATATAATAAACAATTTCTCTCGTTATACCAATAACTTCGGGCTTCCCTCCCACATTTAACAGACAATCCGTGGCATAATTGGAATACTATTACAGTGGCGTTAAACACCAGGCATTCAATCTTGTACACACAGCAGAAAATAATGAAAAAAACAAACAAACAACAGACGTACTTAACATTTCCTCAAATTATAAGTATTAATATTTGGTCTTGATCATTTTGGATACGTGATCAAGATCGAGCACTTACCTATTCATTTAATGAATGTTAAATCAGATGTTTGTGGAAAAAATTATTTTCGCTCTGCGTGACTTCATTGGAGTAACCCGTGAACATTCCAACCATATTGCGGCGGTCTGTAAATAATCGAGTCTGATCCAGACAGTCCAGTGATCAACAGCATTAGCATCGATCTGCGCAATTGGGAACCGATGACATGTGTCAACCAAGTCAGCGAACCTGACCAACGGATCCCGTTAGTCGCCTCTTACAACGAACATGGGTTACTGAAGATCAATATTCTAACCCGGATCTTCACGGGTCACTAAGCTTCTGAAAGCTTCCATAGCACTTCTGTATTAGTATCTATATCTTGTGTTGCCCCCTCGGGCGTTCAGAGATGTTTAGACACCACGTCTCATCGATGACTTAAGCCACAAGATGATCATTGCGTTCGTTCCTTCAGGAACGCGCGTTCTGGTTGCTGAACGTTGTACGCCAAGTTTTGTGTTGTCTATCTGTTGGTAGGTGTGTGCTTAGGCAGTTTTTGTTAACCTAACTTCGGCTTCTTGTAGCCAAAATATTAGGACCTATTCGCTCTCTACAAATCTGGACTTTCTATTTTATGGATTTGTTTTTCATTGCATTATGAAGTTTATATACCTGCGTGAAAATATGTCACCAATTGATTTAGTTTTGTTGATCACTGGATTGTCTGGTCCAGGCTCGATTATTTACAGACCGCCGCCATATAGCTGGAATATTGCTGAGTGTGTCGTGAAACTAAACTCACTCACTCACTCTTAAACGATTATGGACCAACTGGTTGAGCAAGAAGCTTAATCAGAATCAGATTTTAAAACATTTTGCAGGGTCTCAACGCAACACCCGTCAATGCGGCCGAAAGCGCCAAGACTCCACACCAAGTGCACCCGTGAAGACCCGAGTTAGAATTGGTCTTCAGTAACCCATGCTTGTCGTAAGAGGCGACTCACAGATCGTGTGGTCATCGTATCCCAATTGTGCAGATAGATGCTCATGATGTCAATCACTAGATTATCTGGTCTGTAGCTGGAAAACTGCTGAGAGCGGCGTTAAACAACAAACAAACACACTTCACTAGTCTTTCTCCTCATATCAAGAGAAAACGCGGTCGCTCAAATGAACACCTGTGGCGTAAAACCAAACTTTAACTCACTCACTCAGAACCAGTGCATACTTAAATCACGTACAACCACATCTCATGCATCTTTGCAGTCCATCAATCCCACCAGAGACACATCCAAAACTCAACCCCAGTCCAAAGACTCTCATCCCGAAGTCCCTTCCTTCCTTATAAATCAACTGGTATGTAGTCTACCGCTGTCGCTCTTACAGCAACGAATACAAAGAAACATTCCAACATATTTCACAAGCATTGCCCTTAAAGCCGCATTTCGCTACTTTCCGTTGCTGTAGGCGACGTCCCATAACTCTCCCACACCCTTTTAGTCCTCGTTTCCCTAGTACTGTGGCCGTATCTCTTCTGATGTTACGACTACACCTTCGCCATATATCTTAAAAGTGATCCTTGCGGACAACACAGAAGGTACAGATTGCTTCCACTAATAAACACCGCGTCTTTTATAATGTCCTTAAAAGAAATCAATCCAACCCGAGCTTTCAAACGACGCAAAAAAAGCCATATATTACACAAAAACCTCAACGGTACCGAAGCCTGGTTTCAAAGACGGACATGTTTGGCTGTGTTGGAGCCAGCGTCTATCCAACCAGTAAAAGATTCCCGTGAAAGACTCGAGTGAAGGTAACGGCCTGGTAAAACGAATATCGTGTTTTGTTGCCGGTGTGTTGTCTAATGACTAATTAGCGATAAATTGAGCTTTCCACTTGAGCGGACCAGATCGAGATCGGAACCAATGCCGTCCTATGATGGTAATCAATTTTTCTACTTGTCACCAGTTATCGTCCACTTATCGACAGTCGCTTAGCTGCAGCTCGGGCTGGGTATTGAACGTTGGGTAATGCGTTTCCTCTGGGGTAGGCTACACATGAATAATGCTTGTCTTTGCTGGAAAAGTTGACTCGCATTGTGTTGGGGTAACGCTCGGACAGTGTTTGCAATTCGTGACCATTCGTGTTGTTCCGGATAAAGTTGAAGAAGGCTCTAGACGTGCGAACGATGGCGCTTATCTTCGGATCTTATGGTCTGATCGTTCCGATTGTATTCGGATACTTCCCTTCTCTCCGTTTTTGCCATTCGGAACATGTCGGGTCTTTTCGAGTTATGTCGAATGGCTGTGGCAGTTAAGACGAAGAGGCCAGTGGTTGCGATTAAAGCACCTCAGTCCTGTAGGCCCATCTTGTCCAGTTTGAATATTGCCGTATAAATGACAAAGCAGTGCGTGACGTTGGCTAAACGCCAATATAAGAGAGAGTGAGTATATATTTACGCCGCTTTTAGCAATATTCCAACAATATCACGGCGCGGGACACCAGAAAATAGCTTCACACATTGCACCCATGTTGGGAATCGAACCCGGGTCTTCGGCGTGACGAGCGAACGCTTTAACCACTAGGCTACCCCACCGCCCCGACAAATTTAAGAACAGTATTTCATTTTGTTCAGGGTGTGTCAGCTTAAAGACCAAAGTGAAAGTTAATCAGAGAGAATCAGGATTTGAACCCACGATCACAGGATCTTGTCACGCCTAAGGGACGCAACTGTACACAGCGACTGCTGACCAACTGTTCCCCTCAAACAATGACCTTTAATCCGAACACTGTTTGGGTGTTAAATATGATTTACACTAATCGCTTGATGTCGTCATAAAAACGTCAATCTAAAGTTGGTGGGTGTGTTCATGTTAGCGGGACCCTCACTAATGAGGGTTCATGTAATTTTCCTTCAGAGGTGATTGCCCCATGTAATCAAATTGTACAACTGAGTGTCATGTCGTGTTGCTTGATTGACTAAGTGGGTTCGAATCCTGTATCGTGGATTCATTTACATGAAATTGCCAGCTATTATGGCCTGTGACTATCTCGTGTTTCCGAACACTGGACACCATTAACCGCCGATCTCACACTTCCTCTGCTAAAGGGTGTAGATTGTTGGCCAGATAGTGGTACTGTTGTACTGTTGTCGTAGCTGACGTCGTCCTTTGTGTTTGGGCGAATAACAAAATGTATATTACTCTTAAAAATAAAGAAAATAGAAAGTCAGAAAATAATCAGCCCCGATGATCTGATTCCATTGGCAAAATAGTGGTGACAATTAATGGATCACTCAACATCAGTGCTGACACCAGGTGTTAGAGGAAATGACACCAGGTGTTCGCGAAAAGAATAAGCCTGCCCTACTGTACGAGCACAATGGTATATTGCTATATCATTATCAATGCTCATATCATTTAAGGTATACCAATGGGTGTAGTATGCACGATATGCCTCGCTTGAAACTATATGGATAGACTGACTGACTGACTGAGTTTGGTTTTACGCCGCTTTTAGCAATATTCCAGCAACATCACGGCGGGGGACACCAGAAATGGGCTTCACACATTGTGCCCTATGGGGGGATTCGAACCCGGGTCTTCGGCGTGACGAGCCAACGCTTTAACCATTAGGCTACCCAACCGCCCCTTATATGGATAGCAACGAGCGGGGTCGTCAAAACATAACCAGAGAGTATATTCGACGTTTAAATCATGCATCATGTGCAGCTCGAGGTATTCTTGTCGAATCCTACACGGTGATAGGGCCTGTAAGTCTCGCGAGACGCTACTACCGGTACTACGCCGGTTCCCGTCTACCTTTGCACGCACCAACCTTCGATATGCGAGTCGGGGCCTAGCTTACTTCCTGTACCGTATTTCAGGTGACACGTTCCTCTCCTTCCCAGAGTTCCATGCGACCATCACTGCGCTGGAGTGTGGTGATACGCTTATATTCAAGAATAAGTTCTGGTTCCAAATTGCGCAACCCCCAGATATGACTTTACTAGACCGGACCAAGTGTACAACCATGCTTGGCCGTCACAGCTCTTGACAGTCGTAATAGTTGGCTAATTTAGGGATTGTTATGGTTAAAACGGAAATTTGTTATTCCTTACTGTCAACTGATAACCATGAGACCATTCGAAATGGTATGAAACGTTGTTTGTCACTGAAAGTACTGAGGTCTCGCGAAGTGCCGTGACCTACTTGGCTTTAAATATGACAAGATCTACATCCGGGCACACCCTCTATCATGATCAAGGTCACAATGTCATCGAACGCTTCAGTCCCTCATACGGGGGTTGGGGTAGACTAACGCTTAGTCTCTGAATATGTGCAATTTTGACAAACAATGCCTGTTAATTTGAAAAGGAGCCCCAGTCAGGGAGCTTCTAAACCTGACGAAATCTAGACTTCACTTAGGGCTTTAGCGTTGCAGAAAGGTCTAGACATAAGGGAAAATAATTAGTTTCAGGGGCTGTGAGACTAGGCTTGGGGTAATGTTGTGTATAGGGCGATCTCCAAATGGCTGTTCAATACACCGCCAACAGCACGGGCGATGAAGGCCCAGAGTTACCGCCCCTGCTCAGCATCGCTACATGGACTCCAACACATCCGCGGCTGCTTCAGATCAACTACCACTACAGTCACAGTTTTACTCGTTATTGAAACTATATTTAAATGTGTATTTTTCAAGTAACTGAAAAATTAATTAGCTGAATTACAAGGAAACGTTAAGACATGTTTTCCGGTAATGGGAAGCAGCTCGGAAATTGTTTATCATATTTTGTACTAATACTGACGCGATAGAACAGTTCGATAAACTTAGTATCAGGATCCGATAAATATGCAAATGAGGTAACGTTTATATAAGCTGCATATATCGATATAATGTCTGCTCACTAATAAACTGCTTCCTAACGACCCCAGTAAGTTCAGATGGGTGTGGTTGGGCGTGATGGCGTTTCTAAACACTAACACGGCTTCAAATTATTTAGCTCTAAACGATAATTAGGGCGGTTCACACACTGAATGTGAATTAATTTGCAGTTTCTTAATTTACTTCAGGAAGTAAAATAGCGACTTGAACATCCACTATCTGAAGGATGGCGTCATACGAAAAAGAGCTTATTAGCCTAGCGTGGGTCCGGAGTAATGTCTTACATTAGGACTACAAACTATGTAACATGTCCTCTATAAACTCGGGGCGGTGGGGTAGCCCAGAGGTTAATGCGGTCGCTCGTCACGTCAAAGACCCGGGTTCGATTGCTGTGTGCGGCGTAGAACTGAACTAACTCACTCACTCACTCAAATGGTAGGACGCTGCTAGAAGCCATCCAGTAAAGTAGCCTTTGTGAGCGATAGATATTTTGTGCTAAGTTTGTGATAGAGAGATAAAATTAGTGACGTTACAATGGGGTGATGGAGAATGAGTCCAGCGTATTGTTGATATCACAACCTGTATACTCGAGGGTGGCTTTTAGTTTTTGCTTTACTGTAAGTCCACACAGCAACTGACACTACACCGGACACGATACGACCCTATATCACGGCGGGGAACACCAGAAATAGGCTTTACACACTGTACCCATGTGGGGAATCGAACCCGGCCCTTCGGCGTAACGAACCAACGCTTAAACCACTAGTCTACCCCCACCGCCTTTTAGATTAGTAAAAAATGGGAAAAGTTTTGTATCTGAGGTATTGTTTCCATAATGGTGTCTGGTAAGAATTGTTTGCCAGTAAAATATGCTTATATTAGGAGACCCACTTGGGGGTTTGTCTCGGTGATATCATGTCCTGATAGCATGGGTCGAGATTGCTCACATTAAGAATCGTTTATTTCCAGGCGTCTGTCATATATCAACAAAAAATATATATTCCAGTCCAAAAAATAACGTTTCACCATTTATTTTAAGGTACTAATATAAGAATAGGAAAGTAACTAAATATGCCAACATGACCCTTCACGGTCATTCCATGAAAGCGGCCACATTTAGGTCTGGCAAGGAAACGAAAGCGAGAAACCGCGAGATCATGACGTAACCGACACACCTCAGCACGCACCAAAATCGAACGTCAATGCCGTTTGCAATTACGTCGTAGCCAATGTTAATGGGGAAACAGTTTATGAAGGACACCATGACGGTAAATTATGGGTTGTGATGCCTTGTCATTAGTTTATTACGTTCACCAGAAATCACTTTTCTTGCTTCAGGTTTCATTTTATGGATAAAGACTGACTGACTGACTGAGTTTAGTTTTACGCCGCTTTTAGCAATATTCCAGCAATATCTCGGCGGGGGACCACTAGGCTACCCCACCGCCCCTTATGGATAAAGAAGTTGATACTGAATGAAAATACTAGCTATTCCTGGTGAGTTTATTTCGTGGTCTCGTGACATCCCATAGTGTTCAAAACATTTTCCTTAACAATAAAAGGACTATGTTAAGAAACTGATTTACATAAATGTGTTACAGTAAACAACATATACACATAAAATAACCCTATGAATCAGATATATTATTGCAGTCAGCAATGTTCCAGCTTTTTGGCGGTGGTCTGTAAATACTCGAATCTGGACCAGACAATCCAGTGATCAATAGTATGAGCATCGATCTACACAATTGGGATACGATGACATGTGTCAACCAAGTCATAGCGATCCTACCCGATCCCGTTAGTCGCCTCTTACGACGAGCATGGGTTACTGAAGATCAATTCTAACCCGGGTCTTCGCGGGTAGTGTAATATATATTTAACAAAATGTGTGTTTGTTTTGTGTACTCTGGAAAAAACTGGGAAACGAAAGATCTTAACACTCATTGTCGCCATTAGCAACCATTGCGTTTGTGCGTGCGAGCGTCTGGTCGTAGGTGTTGTAATGGTTGTCCGATAGCAGTTGGGGAAACTTGATTACCATACATAATTTCATAATCAGTAAACGAACTTACAAACTGAAAAAAATATGAGTACTTTTTGTAATTTTTAATTAAAGTTTAAATTTCCTTCAAGAAAAATCGTTCGTGGTATCGAAAAGACATCTTTCAAACAAGTGTCAATGCAGTTTTAAGCCCATGATCCTTGCCAAGTGTAAACACATATCAGTCTCTGCCAAATGGGTCTCCATGATGGGTCTGGAAGAATTAAATATTCCCAAGAACTGCCCAACGCATTATGTTTGGTAACTCTGATATGGGAAGTCACCATTTACCACGATGTTGGTTACAGTTCTTTTCAGAGCGTCAAGCACACGTTTCTCGTGAAGACTTGTCGCTGGGTGAATATCATCGCCCATTATTCAAATTTGTACATATGCATAAATTTTATTGTCGAATATAAGAAGGCCTCTTCAAATATTCATCTCACCTGGAGAGTTAACGTGGTGGGTAATTAATTTTTTTAAGGGTAAAATACTTTCAGGAATCTCTTACGTATATTATACAAATAATGTTTTCCAGGGAAATATCCTCGTTGTAATACATAGTAAGAACGAGATGGATTCTGATTTTTTTAAATTTGCTGGACTGGGATTTTTAAAAACAGCGAAATATGTTCTCAGTTACGAGTGACTGAATGAATGTTGTTTTAAGCTGTTCGCTGTCATTCTTTTCTGAAGGAGAAAAGATATATAAGTCGTGGTAAACCCGTGAAAGTCCGGGTTAGAATAAACCTTCAGTACCCCATGCTTGTCGTAAGAGGCGACTAAGGGGATCGGGTGGTCAGGCTCGTTGGCTTGGTTGACACATGTCATCGGTTCCAAATTGCGCAGATCGATGCTCATGCTGTTTATCACTAGATTGTCTGGTCCAGACTCGATTATTTACAGATCGCCGCCATATAGTTGGAATATTGCTGAGTGCGACGTAAAACTAAACTCACTCACTCACTCATTCGTGGTAAAATATATGTGAGAATTGAATAAATGGCGCGTATCATCACTACCACAGAATCAAATTGCATACATTTTGAAAAATGGTTTATTGTTAAGTGAAATAAGTCCATATATTTGTTCACTGCTCCCAATTCCCCACTCTGTACATGACATACTAAGTTAGTGTAATAATAAATATGATAGATAATAATAATCATATAATAATGGTTATTTATTTAGCGCCTGTTCCCACACACTTGTGCATGCTCAAAGCGCTAACGCATTATTACCCCGGATAACCCAAGCTGCCTGTGAGGCGCTAGACGGTTAACAGTCATATGACTTATCCCGCCGGGTACCCATTCACTGCTGGGTGAATAACACTGAACATTTAAAACAGCAATTCCGAATTTTATATATTAACTGACTGGGACTTTAAGATTTATAAACACCACCACTTCGAAAGAATTTATTCCACGTTTGTACCCACTAATCACCAAACAATCCCACAATCGAAGAGAATTTTTAAGAAATTAAAAAAATATAGTTACCGTAGAAATAATGCGTTACCTTCTCAAGTGCTCATATAACGGAAACGATACCGGGGTACTATAATTTATATCCATGCCAATATATGCAACGTCTATTTTCGACAATCTTTCATGTCAGTGGGTAGTTCTCCAAGCTCCAGATCGATCCTAATTGGTATCTGCTGATCAATAGCCAATAAGATAATTGTACACCTGACGCATGAGCATAAACCGGCACTGGACGCCAATATCAATATATTTATCAACTAACTGATTACATAATGATCACGTGGTACGGAGAGTGTCGTGATTGACATCTATGTACACCGTCACCTGATTCTATGGTTGATTACCGTGGGAATATTTTCCAAGCGTCGTTACCTGTCCAGGGTGCTGTTTTATATACTGGTGTACGACTGTGGGTTATTAACTCGCCCATGGCGTTATTGACCTGGAGACTCCGTGTTTCGGATGTCAATAATATACTGGCATATTATGAATACTGTAAATATTTGGCGTACATGTACGTGCGTAAAAGGGAGATAGGTGTGTTTGGATTCTGGGAGAAAATATGATTTCTCGTTATCAAAAGTAGCTTTGATTACTTTTTTATATTTTTTTAACTTTCATTTTCTTCTTGATTTTAATATTGGCTATTAATCTAGGACCCAGTCCGCAATAACGACATCAATTTGTACCTGATATATGCACTGTGTTTGCACTAGAGAAGGAAAACTTTGTCGTAAGTAATTAACAACGCAGTGAACAGTATTTCATGTTTATCATGGTGTAGGCGCAGGTAGCCTATAACCTAGTGGTTAAAGCGTTTGGTCGTCGCAAAGAAGACTCGGGTTCGATGGGTACAATGTGTGAAGCCCATTTCTAGTGTTCCCCGCCGTGGTATTGCTGGAATATTATCGTTTTAATTTTATTTGTGAGTGAGGAAGTTGAGTTGAACAATTATATTCTAGTGTTAAAGTCGGAGTAAAGTCGACGTCTCACTCACTCACTCTCTGTATCTTCGGAGCGGTGGGAAAGCCCAGTGGTTAAAGTAGTCACTCGTCACGCCGAAGAGATGGGTTCGATTCCCCACATGGGTGCAGTGTGTGAGGCCCATTTCTGGAACATTGCTAAAAAGCGGCGTAAAACCTCACTCACTCATTCAGTGTTCTAGAATTCAAAAAGTGCAGACTGAAGCTCATGATATAGATCTTGAAGTTTCTGATTTAATAGAAGGTATTGCTGAACAATCGCATGCTTCTGTGGAAAATGTTCAGATATAATAAAACTGTTCCTTTGAAGACATCATGAACTTTAAAGGCTTTGTTGACATAATGGGCTCCTGACCCAAATCTCTGAGACATAAAGCTGGCGACGAGCAGACGACACTTCTGCGCAGACGACAACATGCCATGGCGGTATATCCAGTTAATACCAACCTTGTAGGGGTGCAGACTACGTCTTTGTCACTTGTAATCGACTGAAACCCGATCCTCTGAGAACTACTTTTTCAAAGTCACGTGACCATGAGTCAATTCCTGTGCATTGCCTACCCGCCGCACCGCCACTCCTGAGAGATCGATCCCCGTCGGTCTAGAGTGCGGTCTTCTAAAGAATGGATTAAGTACCCGGAAAGGGTGACGACTGGCCACAGAAAGCCGCAAAGTCGCCGTTAAATGAAATGATTAATTACCCTAGAAGAACGGAAATAAAGCATGAAGGCAAATTCCATTAGTGAAATACGCATTTGAGAGGCCTTCAGTTGCTAAGTGTTTAGGCGCCGTGCTCAAGGTACACGTTGGTTTTGTGTAGTAGTAGCGGTGTCCCGGCCGTCCCCGGCCTGGTCGCAGGACAATGGGTGGACGAGGGGCTGACCTCCGTATCTGCCTGATCGTAGACGCTTTCCATCAACTTCAAGTCTGGACTAACTCGACGATTTATTTAGAACGGCGAAAGTGACGACTTGGAACTATTTAGGTGTCTGAGCAGATTCAGTTTACCCATGGCGTAGACATATTGTACACATGCGCAGTGCACCTGTTTTATTAAGTGGATCTATTTATAAAGTAACAATCGAAGTATCAAATGTTTTCCTTGGCTTACCTGTTTCTTGACATAAATCAAAATTATTAGTTCATATTGTTTATTTGGGAGAGTATCCATACGCATATACCGTCATGAAATTTGAAGTGTCAGACAAATATCAGTTCCGTCGACAAGTATCAACCCCCAGTTGGTTCTACATCCGGTAATACCATCCGTTGACCTGTTACCATCAGAGTAGACCAACGTGGTGCGTTGTTCACATTGCTGACGCTAATTTGCATAACAAGAAGAAAAATCAAATCGCTATAGATCTAAGTGCCCGCTGCAATGATATGTTGACTTCACTGTGGGACCTACTGTTCACAATGACGTTCATGCTATTAACCACTGGTTTGCTCGAGCCAGTCCAGGAGTCGCATTGTCTGACAATCCGATCTTGAGAAAGATCTCTCTGTTGAACTTGATGACCTAAAATGACCCACAGTTGGATTAAGATGTGGACTTCATGTTGTCGACTTTGCGATGGCATTCTGACGCAAAGATTCCAGAATGGTGAGATCAGAGAGGTCTGGCTTTGTCATCCATAAAGACAGGTTCAAAGGCAAACATATGATTATCAAAACAGGGGATAACTGCCCTCTGCAGAAAGTCATGCTGATATCGAGGTTCGTTCAAATAGCATGAATAGTAATGAAGTCATGTTTACAATTGACCTTGCCCTGGTCAGTCCGTGACTTCATTTGTAGTTCGGCACTTCTGCGCTGATTTCAACATGGTGATGTTCAAGTTGATGTCCAGTTCCCTACAAGACCAGTAGTAATCAAGTCCAAACCCTATACCATTGCAAATCCCTTGCCAAACTGATGGGCCATCATGAACATTGTGTGTAACCAAGGCTGCATTTGCCTGCCTCCGGATTACGAGGCACATGTACGGCCACAAAGATATTCAACAGAAACCGACTTTCACGAGGAAATGGGCATGGCGCAATATGCCAGGTTAGGCCAAGCTAAAAGAGCTACATTAAGGGACGTTTGATTGGTCTTCTGGTTCTGTATCCAGCTATTTTCAGATGATTTCTGATGGGTCTTGTTAAAATCACTACCTGGTAGCCACTGTGGCTTTAAACGGGCATCGTTGTCAAATGAAGGTAGTTCAGCTGCCAAAGAAGTGCTGCATCTGCTCTCCTGGATGTCTCGCGAGACCTGGGTATGGCCTGTTCGCGACTTCAATCGTAGATCGGCACTTCTGTGCTGGTCTTTCTTTGATTATGGTGACGATCAAGTCCAGTTTCCCTACAAAACATTCCTGATTTTTTATTTTAATCATTAACGTCATCATGTCATGATAGTGTTTTGTAAGGAGCATGTTGCCCGTGTTTAAAAATGTCTTCATGCAGTGTTCAATGCTAATATACAGTAACCAACGTTTATAAGGACCGCCTCCGTGGTGTAGTGGTTAGAGCGTCCGCCCGGAGAGCGGAAGGTCGCGGGTTCGATCCCCGACCGCGTCATACCAAAAAGACGTTAAAATATGGTACTTGTTGATCCCTGCCTTGCGCTCGGCATTAATGGGTACAACAAGGACTGGTCGGCTAGGAGTCAGTATAATGTGTCTGGGTGGGGTATTCATGCTTCACTGCTGCAGGGTATCTCAGTGGGCTAGCACTATAAAACCAGCTAGTTTTGGGGTCCAGGTCACGTGATGTATATTTTAGTCGAAATGCGTATAACGAACTACTGTTATAATACTGTTATAACGAACTAACAGAATTGTCCCTTTGAGTTCGGTATGACCGTAGTTCACTGCATGAATAAAGACATTTCTTGAGTATTGCGCGTCACGTATATGCAGGTGTTCAACATTAGGCGCACTGGCTGTGCTATTTTCAGTGGTGTGGTTTAGGAGAAGGGTAATAAAATTTAATTGATGGATTTATTCTTCTTAAAAACTCATCATTCTGTGTCAGTTTCATCTTAAGTAATTTCCAGGTATGTACTATTGCACCCATCTGAAACCATCAATGATACCTTCGGTTTCTACTATCTAATCTCAATCTACGTGTGGGAATAATGTTTAGACGTGTTACCATTGTCACGGCACATGGTCACTGATTATGCAGATTAGCTGAAGCAGGCCACTTGCAATAATCTGGCCAGTTACATCAAATCCGGATGCCTGGCGCAAGTGAACAGCGATTTGATTAATTGTCGGGGCTCGATTTTAAAAAGCCTGGTTTCTAAATATTCAATCCGGGCCGTTTATTGGCATTTCGTATTTGCAGAAACCTGTTCCAAAGTATGCAAATCACAGACTGAGACACCTTGAACATACTGACTAGCCCTGTCTGGGTTCTACCAGCTGAAACATGCCAACTCTCGTAGGTGATCATTGCGTTGTAGACGACACATTTCCAATCTGATCACGACTACTGCATAAAGGAGAGCTAACGCGGTAATGTGGACATTAATGGCTCAGAGCGATTTGATGACCTTTCACAGAAGTATCAGAATAAAGAATGAGCCCCACCACCACCGCCACCAACACCACTTACACAACCACCACCAACAACAACAACATCACCAACACCACTAACACCACTAACACAACCACCAACACCAACAACAACATCACCAACAGCACTAACACAACCACCAACAACAGCAAAAACATCACCAACACCACTAACACCACTAACACAACCACCACCAACAACAACAACATCACCAACAGCACTAACACAACCACCAACAACAGCAAAAACATCAACACCACCTCCCCTCTTTTTCAGAGCATGAATGCATGGATAAAATACTTGGTCCACGAGATATGTTCCGGGTGATTTTGTGCTTAGGTGTTTCTTTCCGAGATCGATCTATCTCTGACAGTCACGTTTCAAAGTTGGTCTTTCTTCTGATGACTAGTCGTGACCTATATATCTGACGACCTCCTACGTTTTTGGGAGAATGTACGTACATAAATGTCAAACATTACAGTTGGGTTATTTGTTTACCATCTTCCAACTGATCAATACCTGGTAGATTTTCTCTCAGCTA
The DNA here is from genome assembly GCF_003918875.1 of Haliotis rubra. NCBI lineage: Eukaryota > Metazoa > Mollusca > Gastropoda > Lepetellida > Haliotidae > Haliotis > Haliotis rubra. The sequence continues at coordinate 161,324 of NW_025767239.1, forward strand.
GTTTTCCAGTTGATCTATATCTGATCGATCATCGGTTGCAAAATCGGTTTCAATCAAAAAGACCAATAGTCAATATTTCCAAAAAGTACACTGTTGATATATCTAATATATGCATCTTCCCACGAAAACACATTCTAAAACAACACAATCGCATTTCCGGCATGCTCCCGAACAATACACTATCTATACTGACATATGGAAGATGTTTTTGATGAAAGCATAGCCTGTTTTACGATTCGGGGCAGTGGGGTAGCCTAGTGGTTAAAGCGTTCGCTCATCACGCCGAAGACCCGGGTTCAATTCCCCACACGGTTACAATGTGTGAAGCCCATTTCTGGTGTACCCCGCCGTGATATTGCAGGTATATTGCTAAAAGCGGCGTAAAACTAAACTCACTCGCTCACTGGTTTACGATTCCTATTATGCCATGAGAGTGTTTTGATGAATCACTATCTTATTGTGATCATATCCAGTGCCTACATCGTGCCTACATCGTGCCTACATCATGCCTACAGGTGTCACTCCCCACAAACACATGAAGATGCCTGACAATATATCGTTCAAGTCAATAAGAAGGGGATCCCATTTTAGTCACTGGTGCCTCAAACCATATCAATTTCGACCTCGAAAGACGCTCATTGAAGTCTTAGAAAGAGCATGCTCGCTTGTGCCTCAAAATATAATTGTAAAATGCATAAACCCAAACAGCTACTAGAATAATGCTCGACACAAAGGGCAGTGGGTAGTCGAGTGGTCAAAGCGTTCGCTCGTCACTCCAAAGACCCGAGTTTGATTCCCGACATGGGTACAATGTGTGAAGCCCATTTCTGGTGTTCCCCGCCGTGGTATTGCTTGAATATTATCGTTTTAATTTTATTTGTGAGTGAGTGAGTTGAGTTGAACACTACTTTGAACAATTATATCCTAGCGTTAAAGTCGGAGTAAAGTCGACGTCTCACTCACTCGCTCTCTGTATCCCCGCCGTGATATTTATAGAATATTGAATAGGTATTGCTAAAACCAATTCTCATCATATAAGATAACTAAGCGCATCGGTTGATCAGGCTCGGTGTCGTGTATGTCATTAGTACTGCGCGGATCGCTGCTCTTAATATCAACCACTGGTTTGCAGGTACATGCATGTCACTGCTGTTAAGTCTGGATGTTGCTGATGTCGCATAGTGAAATATAAATTCACTCACACGTTCTTTATAATACATGTAATTCTTGACGTTGCTCCGTGTCCAGAACTTAATGCAATGCATACAACAAGGAGCGTTTCAAACTCTAACTTGGTATTTAATTTGGTTTTGTTTGGTTGATGTTTTAACGCTGCACTCAGCAATATACCTGCAACATGGCGACGGTCTGTAAATAATCCAGACAATCTTGTGATCAACGATGACCATCGATCTACACATGACATGCATCAACCAAGTCAGCGGCCCTGACTATAGTATATCCGATCCCGTTAGTCGCCTCTTACGACAAACCGCCTCTGTGGTGTAGTGGTTAGAGCGTCCGCCCGGAGAGTGGAAGGTCGCGGGTTCGATCCCCGACCGCGTCATACCAAAAGACGTTAAAATATGGTACTTGTTGGTCCCTGCCTTGCGCTCGGCATTAATGGGTACAACAAGGACTTGTCGGCTCGGAGTCAGTATAATGTGTCTGAGTGGGGTATTCATGCTTCACTGCGGCATGGTATCTCAGTGGGCTAGCACTATAAAACCAGCTTAAGTCTGGGCTAGTACAAGCAGCCGCATATACACGCATGCACGTCGTCATATGAGCGAAATATTCTCAAGCACGACGTTAAACCCAATTTCACCTCACCTCACCTCTTACGACAAGCATGGGTTGCTGAAGACCAACTCTTCACGGGTGGTTATTAATTTAAATTCGTGAATAACTACTGGACATCAGAACAAACTCAACTTCAATACGCAATACGCAGTCTGCGTTACTGAAAACTAACTTAAGGCACAGAAAACATCTTTCCATGCTTATTCCGCCTCGCTGTCCCTCAACCGCCCAAGCATTTCTGCAATGTAAGTCTAGATTTCCCAAGGCTCTGAATCTCCCACCTCACAGGGGCTTCTTTCCAGTTGACATGGGGTTATTTGTTACGATCAAAAATACCAACGGCGACTAACCATTAGTCTAGTCCAAGACTAGTGCACTCCCGGATCTTTCTCTGGTTCTGAATCTCCCTCCACACGTGGGCTCATTTTCAATTTAAATCGAAATATTTGTTTCCACCCAAATTATATATTTTTATCGACTACACGCGAGTCTATTCCAAGAATTGCAATAGGATGTACTTTGAACCACGGTCGCAGAAGCCGACATCTAACACTCACAGAACCCTATGCTTTTCCGATGAACTTGAAGCTGATTTTGAGGACATGGCCTGTGATCCATTAATCCAATTTTCCAGTCCACGGCGTAATCCAAAAGACCGTTTAAGCTAAACCTCAGAAAATCGAACAACCACCTTTATACAATAATTAGTATTATTTAGCTTGACTTTGAACGTATGGCGACACCAGAGACAGTTCGGCGAAGGCAGCAGAAAATGTTCCACTTTGTAAAGCACATTGAAAAGGTCCATCTTAATTTCCGGCAATATTTCAATAAACACTGCCACATGGTGAATTGCGATCCGTCAAGGGGAAAATCTGATGTCGGGGTTGGAATATCAACGGCCCGTGAAGTGAGAAGGAATGACTGATACATTTAAGTCGATCATTGCCCTTCAGGGGGTCTTAAAGACCACCAATTCACAGGCGATGGGAAGATTATTGGCTTTGGCTGCTGGAGAACTATTTTATGGATCATTGAAGCTCATTATTATTAGGTTCTTTTTCTTTGAGTCCTACTAGAGACTACCACAGGAGAGTGTAGTTGGTGTGTCAATACACACGTATACCTTACCCAAGGAAGGTGGTCTAACATTGGGCGCTCGTTGTCTTAGCCGAGTTTTATTTTTTACGAAATAATATTCTGAGCAATATTTTTAATATTAAATTGGTTTGTTTCATAAGTAAACCGTGATACTGAACATACTGTTTTACAGTCCTTTGTTGACAGACGTTTATAATCACCTTGTTCTCATCGCAATATGGCTGCAATATTGCCGATGCGTTGTAAAATGGGAAAATTTAACCACTCACTCACCTTCTGTCTTGAATTGTAAGATTTCTATTTGTCTTCGTGTTTTTATGAGAAAAAACACTAACCAGTCTCGACTATCCAACGAAACAGATTCCATGGGTCGTAAAAGAGAAATAATTAAAACGGAGAAGATTAAACAGATGGCACCTGGTGTTCCGGACAGTGTAAACATGTGTTGTCTTGCAAGTCTGTTTGTTTGTTGTTTAACGCCACTCTCAGCAATATTCCATCTATATGGCGGCAGTCTATAAATAACCGACTCTGGACCATACAATCCAGTGATCAACAGCACGAGCATCCATCTACGCCATTGGGATACGATGACATGTGTCAATCAAGTCAGCGAGCCTGACCACCTGATCCCGTTAGCTGCATGGGTTGATGGAGATCAATTCTAACCCAGATCTTTACGGGTCTTTGTCCTGCTAGTAGAACCCGACTGCACGCTTGTCCCTTTCGTACGTACATGTTATCTTATATCAGATTCAGCTGTCGATTACATAATGGTCTTTAATACCACGTTGAAGGTTATTGTCCAATACGAGATCACAGTGTTAACCACATGGCGTACACTACTGCCGAGTTAACCTACTGTAGACAATGCACCAGGATGCATATGGCTTATATTCCCATGATATAGTCAGTTACACATCTTTTATGTTACAATTAATGCTTGACAAAAGATGAAGCGCGAACTAGTTAATGAAGATATTCTTTGATGAAAGGTTTTAATTGAAGATCAAGGTTCGCCTAATTCGCGAGCAGTTTAAAAATGCTCAGTGTGTATTTTCGATAACACGCAGTTTCCAACTTTATGGCCTTGTTTGCGAGCAAGATAATGAAGACTTATAAATACCGTGCCTTACTTATATTGACAGTAACCTTGCTCCGGTGGTAAGCCTATGTTGTCAACACGGGTTACAGAGGATGGTTTTATATCACATAAGAGATTATGAGTTTCATGCATAATATTGGTAATGCCCTTTAAAATGGGAAACCGATTTATAGTTATGTTTTATATTGCTTAGTGTTAACCGTTTCAGGAATCGTGCGTCTGAGTTTCGACTCCGAGATTCGTCTTAAAATATTCCTTTGAAAACGCACACAACCCGCATCAATTCTGGTTGGTCTAGAACTCCCATATCAAGCTGCCAGGCCGTTGTATAACTGAAAATCCAACTTTGTGTTGGAATCAGAAAGTGTAATTACAAATATAACATATGTTACACTTGACCACTTTCTAAAATGGCATTGTGTACACATAGCTTTCGGCCGTGGGAGCCGTGCTAACTACACTTGTCAGAGGGGTACACAAAGTCCGTGATCTAGACTACCAGTTGTCCGACCTCCATTGTTTGTGGAACCCGCGATGGCTAACGCTGACATTGTGTGTTAGCTATTAGGTACCTGGCTCTGAGAGTGTGGGTTCGAATCCCGGATAGGGCTAGGGTGAGTTTAGTTTTACGGGCTTTTAGCAATATTCCAGTAATTTCATAAATGGGCTTCACCAGAAATGGGCTTCACATATTGTACCCATTTGGGGAATCGAACCCGGGTCTTTGGCGTGACGAGCGAATGCTTTAACCACTAGGCTACCCCACCGCCCCGAATCCCGGATGGGACTCAACCAACAAGAGTACTAGAAGCTGAGAACTTTACTGAGAAAGTGTAATCTCAACTATAACACGTGTTAATTACTCTCAATTTGGAATAGATATGACCGGAAGAGACCAACTCCCAGTCCTCATTCAGCCTCGTCTTGATTTTAGTTTAACCAGTGTCACAGGGTCGTGGCGGGCTCTCGGGAGACCCTGCTGTCTGAGGCCTCCCAATTGTTTGTAGAGAGTTACGTACCCGAAGTACACTAGACGCCAAAAGAAACGTTACCTTCCTACCTTTATGAATGAATGAAAAACTATCAAAGATATTTTAGAAGGTTTTAGCTTACAAGAAAGCTTAATAATACAGCTTTATGCAAATAACGACAAAAATTCTCAAATGCATTCATATTTGGGTGAAATGCATCTTTTTCAGAAGAGTTAAATCGTCCTATATTCGTCCATGCCGAAATAAACCAATAATAGTGATTTGATGCCCAAAAGAAAGGTTGAAATAGAATTCTGCTTTGGGATAATGATAAACCATTTAAAGTCACCATTTTTCAACTACTCAAACAAGAAACAACTGTTGTAGAGTGTGTAAAATTGTAAAATAATCATTGCTATGATTTCAGTCTTTTAAAACATTTTCTGCTGAATTGCATTAGTGAAAACAAGTAAAACGTGTCTTTGATATTGTGAAAAAATGTTTAGGAACATCTACAATTATCTTTGTTAACATTTTTTGCTTGCAAAGTAACATTTTTCCACTTCCATTTTACACATAGCAATATCAATCGCCAAAACGCAGCAATATTCAAACAGTACATCCATTTCACATGCAGAATGATTCTATAGGGTATAAAGAGAGCCTAGAAGACATGATCTGATACACTAGTACGAGAAATATGGCATGATTAAAAGTTGAAGGGAGAGAAAGAGCCATCGGGATGGTGCAGATGGGGTCGACATACAATGCTGTTGCCAACGCCCACGGATACCACCGTATCACGGTCATAAGACTTATTCAGGGCTTCAGACAGACTGGGGTCCCCGTAGACAGACCAAAAAAGTGGACGTTCACGTATCAAAACGCCAACTGAAGATATTTACCTCTGTCATAAAGGAAGGAGGGTAACGTTTCTTTTGGCGTTTAGTGTATGTTAAATACCTGCGATCGTAGGTTCGAATCACAAAATATTTTCATTCTGGTTCCGTATATATATCTGCCAGCTGTTTAAATACTGTAGTAAAGCGTCCGTTCGTCTCACCAAAAAGAATCCTTCACAACCAGAAACAAATCAGGAAATGAAACAGAACCAAAATAACAGTTAATAAAACCTCACCCAGCTTAGTGTAAACAGTCTATTCCAAAACGAAAAAACCCGTGAAGACCCGGGCTATAATTGGTCTTCAGTAACCCATGCTTGTCGTAAGAGGCGACTAACGGGATCGGGTGGTCAGGCTCGGTGGCTTCGTCCACACATGTCGAGTCTCAATTGCGTAGCTCGATGCTCATGACGTTGACCATTGGATTGTCTGATTCAGACTCAATTATTTACGACCGCCGCCATATTGCTGGAAGATTGCTGAGTGTGGCGTTAAACAACAAACAAACAGAAAAAAGGACAACAAAAACCAAATGTTCCCGGTGTGGTGTTACGGTGCTGCCGGACAGGGATTACATAACGAGGATACAGTCTGGGGATGAAGGTAATTATTGGGAGTTAATCCTGTCGTTTTTGGGTGTTCGCTTCGTGAGCCACTTCGTCTAAGCTTGTTTAAGAAAATCGTTTTTTTCTATTTCCAATATCTGGTGTGAAGACATTTTACTTTCTTTAATGGTTTTGTGATGTGATTAACTCAATAGGCGCTGAAACCAAACAATATAGAAATGAAATACAAATGCAGCGTAGACAAAACAACATTCAACACCCCGCTGTGATATTGCTGAAATATTGCTAAAAGAGGCGTAAAACCATACTCACTCACTCGGTCAACTGTACACAAAGTTAGCTGTATAATGTCCATTGTTGTGTTAGCAAAAATCCTTGAAATGATGAATACAAAATAGTGAGTGAGTATGGTTTTACGCCGCTTTTAGCAACCTCAGGAAAGGGACACCAGAAATGGGCTTGACACATCGTATTCACTTGGGGAATCGAAGTCGGGCCTTCGTCGTGACGAGCGAACATGCACACATCGATTGAGAATCGATACAATATGCTTTCACCATATCAACAGGTTAACATAGCGCCCAAAACATTCACCAGCTTCAAGTAGCGCAACATCAACTCCACCAGCATCTTCTGGAGAAGATGGGACGGTGTGGTAGCCTAGTGGTTAAAGCGTTCGCTCGTCACGCCGAAGACCCGAGTTCGATTCCCCACGTGGATACAATGTGTGAAGCCCATTTCTGGGGTCCCCCCGCCCTGATATTGCTGGAATATTGCTAAAGCGGCAGAAAATCATACCCACTAACTAACTCACTCACTCTAGAGAAGATGAAAATTCGTAATTTCGTCATAACCGATTTCATCTGAAATACACCGCCGCCATATAGTTGGAATATTGCTGATTGCGGCGTAAAACTCACCCACTCACTCACTCATCTGAAACACATTATAATCGTTTCATAATCCAACGCAAAGTACCACGGCTTGTCATAAAATTACATTAGCACAATAAATCAAATAAACAGCAGAATCACCAATTTAACCTGTTGTGTTTGCGGGGCGGTGGGGTAGCCTAATGGTTAAAGCGTTGGCTCGTCACGCCGAAGACCCGGGTTCGAATCCCCACATGGGCACAATATGTGAAGCCCATTTCTGGTGTCCCCCGCCGTGATGTTGCTTGAATATTGCTTAAAGCGGCGTAAAACCACACTCAGTCAGTCAGTGGTGCGTTTGCTTTTAGTACAAAATTACAGATACACAGCCTCGCAAAATCAAAATGCCCTATATAATAAAAGTGGGGGCCAATGTAAAGCTGCTACCTCCTCTTGACGTTTGAAATCACCAACGGCTTGTGCGAGATGTGACCAAACGGTGTCCTCCTATTATGTCTTAAAACAACAACATTTACGGTTCAATGAACAGACTAACTACTGCCTGTTACCTTCACATTATAATGGTATAGTCCAAATCGAAACACAAGAAAAAATAACTGGAGCTATAATATTTACTTTGAAAGAGTCACGATATGGCTGAGATATTGCCGATGTGACGTTAAATAGTAACTCACTCACTCCACTCACTTTGAAAGATGGCCGAAAATACATTAATTTTAATGTTGATTGCTGCAATATAAAAACAGTTGATTTTCATAAACATTTGGGTTTAGCATTCTCGTCTAACGGGAGTTGGCGGCATCATATTGAAAACATTGTCTAAAAGACATCTAAAATGATTGGAGCATTTTAGTTTAAAGTTCCTACTAAATAGAACAACACCAGTTTTTCTTCAGGATTTACTCCCACCTGTAGTAGGCAACCGGACAAGTTATGAGTTAAGAAACTCCAATAATTTTAGGCAACCATGTACAAGACTGAGGTACTCAACATCATCTTTTATTCCATCAGCAGTTAAAATGTGGAATAAATAGCTAGCCTATTAGAAATTGTGACTCTGTTGCATCATTTAAATTTTATATCCATGTGAAAGAAACATGTGCACCTAAATACTATTCATATGCAATAAGAGAGTTAAATGTTTTGCACACAAGATTAAGATATATGACGAGTACACTTAATTATGATTTATTTAGAATAAATATAAATAAAATGATGCATCATGTCAACTTGGCCATGGATGTGAGAATGTTTTTCATTACTTCCTTGAATGTCCATTGTATACTATTCAAAGACATAAACAGTTATAATCTTTAGAAAGTATTGTCAAAAATTAAATCACTGATTGGTATTAATCTTATTTTACATGGCCATGCAGGTCTCTCAATTAATGAAAATCAGAATGTTTTCAAATATGTACATATCTATATCTCTCAAACAAAACGTTTTCTCACTTAAATTCTGTTGTACATATCCTATTATTGGGAAAGGGCTTTTCAAAGTTGGACAACTTTACCCTTTTCTTGAATAAATATAATAGGTTTCAATCATTTCATTTCTATTTACACACAATCAAACTTCTCAGTAACGAACCTGTTTCAGGCTCACCCTACTCTATTCACTAGACAGTGGACTGTTCCATTATACCCGTAGGTGTTACCCTAATTAACCTTCTACTTCAGTGTCTGTCAAATGGGTGTCTGTCAATTGGGAGATAACCGAACAAACAAGGTCATCCGTGAAGACTGGCCTTGTGTTAAGAGGATGGTCATTGAAATGTGGTACAACAACCCTGTCCAGGATGTCAGTGATGTACCGTTGTCCATTGAAATTTTGTCTAATCCTCACAAGGTTAAGTTCACGGTCATAAGAGGGGCACCTCTACACCATCAAGGAACCCCCGCTAAAGGTACTTGCTCCTAAATATTCCGTTGTGCATACGCAGTGTTTCCGCTGCGCCAAACAAGAGCTCGATCATCAGTCATTAACCAAAGAAATCGACTTTTGTCCTTTAAGCGGAGCCTTCTCCATGACCTCACATTCCTGTGACGTCCAGCTCTAGGGATAACAACGGTCGTCTGGCTATTTCTTTTGTTAATAAACTACAAGTACATCCCCAAATTCAAATCACATTCCTCTGTAGAATATAATTTTAAAAAAATTCAATAACATTATATAAAAAATACATCAACATCTACGATATTTGACAAAACGCCTTTCTTTGAGCACTAAATAACATTACGTCTTAGCCACCAACGACTTCAGTATGTGAGAAGATGCGATATGTCCCCCGTAACTCTCCGTACATAAACCACTGGCTCTGTTATTGGACACTAACATACCGTTCGTCACATTATCACCCTCACAATTACTCAGGGTCCCCATTATGTTCCTTTGGCGTCTTGAACCTAGTTGCATTAAGTTGATGTGATTCCAGGAATGTCCCTAACACCCTTCCATAGAGTGACGTTCCCTCTTATTGATTCTGGAACATCAAAGGCAGTGCTGTGTACATTGGGAGCCATTAGAAGGTAACCATATACCTGGTACTGAGACGAGCCAACTCACTTCTAACATAGCTCCTGCCCGAGACGAGAATATTCACCTGGATACTCTTGTATTTTGTTCCATTCAGCTGGTTATCTAGTTGTCCAAGTTTGTTTTGATGTTCGTTTGTTATAGTTTTGTTTTTTGTTGCTGGAATCTTTGTTTTATTTATTTATTTATTTATTTATTTATTTATTTATGTATTTATTTGGGTATCGTAATTTTGTTTGTTTGTTGTTGTTTTTTTTGTTTTTTTGTTTTTCTGTTTGTTTGTTGTTGTTTTTTTGGGGGGATGGGTGGTATTGGTGTTGGTGCTGTATCTTCAGGAATTGTGCATATATATTATAAACTGGGTACCATGGGAAGGACTGACCCCCAGTATGTTATCATATGTATGGTGAGAGTTGAATAATGTGGATCAGGTGGTCAGACTCATTGACTCAACTGATTGTGTATCGTCGTGCCCAGTGTCGTTGTTCTTGCGTTCAGTCACTGGATTGTCTGATCTCACTTTTGTTTGTCTAATGCATAGAATCGGCTCGATCGGGTGTTCGTGTCATTGTGCCCCAAAGCCGGAGTCTTTGCTCTTGCGTTCAGTCACTGTGTGGTCTGGCTGACTATGGACAGGATTTGGTTCCCAGACTTTAAGGGGCGGTGGGGTAGCCTAGTGCTTAAAGCGTTCGCTCATCACGCCGAAGACCCGGGTTTGATTCGCCACATGGGTAGAATGTGTGAAGCACATTTCTGGTGTCCCCCGCCCTGATATTGCTGGAATATTGCTAAAAGCGGCGTGAAACCAAACTCACTCACAAACTCACTCTATCTGTTTTGCAACAGTGTGTTCCATCATGGTGTTTATGTAATGTATCCATTGTATTATGCCTTTATGTATCTTCCCAGGTTAATGAACACCATGCCCAAACATTATGTCTTTAAAGTGTGACCTACAGCTGAAGATAAAAACGTAAATACATTTATTTTATTGAGCGTCTTTTACAGAGCGGCTTAACTTACTTCTCCCGCTGAAACATGTAACACAGCACTACTTCAAGAAAAAGGTCTTGCCTAGTTTTACAAATCCTTCATAGCAATTAAAACAAAAGACATCTTCCTACCGATTTCAATACGGTCTAAAGTACAAGGCATGTTACAACACAGAGGCCATTTGCTGTGAGTCACGGCACTTCAACGTGTAAGCTGGGTGCGTCGATCACCAGATATATGGCTGGAAACCTACTTGTATCAAATCCTATAAAAGCGTGGAGTTGCTTCACCGTTGTTTATGTCCTTGTTAGTCACTGTTAAGGATGCTGGCTAATAGTTAGAGAAAGGTTGCAAGCTTATCAGTTGCTGGGATGATTGTGACTCTCTCAGCAGGGTGCTTCTTGATTGAGTTGGGAGACAGGCGCAGGTTCACCTGGGGTACGGGAAGACTGGATGAGTCGTTAGACAGCATCGCTGACTTGGATGGATTACTTTCATTTGGTTTTGGACAATAAGCCAAACATATTATTTTTCGCTTGACATGCAGAATGTCTTGAATTTGTGTGTGTTTTTTGTTGTTTCGTTTTTGTTTGTTTGTTAGTTTTGTTGTTGCTTTGTTTTTGTTTTGTTTGTTGTTGTTGTTTCTAGTGGTTGTTGCTTTGTTTTTCTCTTTGTCTTGTTTTTGTTTTTGTTGTTTGTTTTGTTTTGTTTGGGGTTTTGTTTATTTTGTTTGTTTTGGGGTTTTGTTTTTTTTGTTTTTTGTTTTTTTGGTCTTTATTTTATTTTTTGTTTGTTTATTTTTTATATTTTTTTATTTATTTATTTATTTTATTTATTTTTTAATTTTTTATTTTTTTGGGGGGTGCGAATTAAATCAAATCGATCTGTTTTTCTGGAAGAAAGAACTGTGTCTCGAAAACATTATATGTAACAATATGCTGAAAATAACAGAATAGAGCGAGCCCTCTGTTTTAGGGGACTTTTGTGACACATAGTGCGTGTTTGTATGTAAGAGGCTGAATGTAACTCCATCATAAAATAAACTGTGGTGATAAGTTCGATTTTTGCTTCAGAGATATACATGTTGTAAGAAAGTGCTTGACATAATGAGCTGCGATCTACGCAATACGATGACGCGGTACTCAGACCACCCGATCCCGTTAGTCGCCTCTTAGGGTACATGGGTTGCTGAATACCGATACTGACCCGGATGTTCATGGGGATGATGTTAGCGTTGTCTGCCGTTACAATATAGAGACCTCCAAGAAACCGACTTGTGAGAATTTGCGTTACATTGATTTATTCAATAAAAATGTACTTTATTACGAATTTCATTGCAGTTATTTTTAAGCTCTTACAATTCTTATTCTAGCGCTTCACTGAGTTTCGAAATATATGTAATTTTGACAGAAAGAAATAGCTCCTTTTAATCTAAAAAGGAACCCCAGTGAGATGTGAAATTCAGAACCTGAGAAAATCTAGGGATTTAGCACTGAAGAAAAGGCTTTGCGGAAGGGAAAATACGGTTCAGGGACCGGACTTTGAGACAGACTATGAATATGTCTTGATATAGAGACTTATTGTAGGAGTTTAACTGCAGTCTACGTACAGGGAGTATAAAGATTTGATTGTTACAAGGGTATCAAGGGCTGTCCTACACCGGAAACGTAGATTTACTAATGCAGATATCTAATGTCGAACTACAGACTATTTTAGATTTTGAGGGGCGGTGGGGTAGCCTAGTGGTAAAAGCGTTCGCTCATCACGCCGAAGACCCGGGTTCGATTTCCCACATGGGTACACTGTGTGAAGCCCATTTCTGGTGTCCCCCGTCGTGGTAATGCTGGAATATTGCTAAAGCGGCATAAAACCATACTCATTTACTCAGTCAATCACGCTAGATTTGTTCAGCATTTCTGCAACGTGAAGGGGCGGTGGGGTAGCCTAGTGGTTAAAGCGTTGGCTCGTCAGGCCGAAGACCCGGGTTCGAATCCCCACATGGGTACAATGTGTGAAGCCCATTTCTGGTGTCCCCCGCCGTGATGTTGCTGGAATATTGCTAAAAGCGGCGTAAAACCAAACTCACTCACAAACTCACTCTATCTGTTTTGCAACAGTGTGTTCCATCATGTTCCATCAGTCAGTCAGTCAGTCAGTCTGCAACGTGAATTATCATGTTGTTGTTCGTACAGCCTGTGATTGTGCAAAACCACATCTCATATAAGACGTAGACATCACTGACAGGTTACATTTGCGTTTTCTATATGAACCGTTACCTTTGTAATGCATCTGCATGTCAATAGATGATCCGAGGTCATCACTGCAGGGCTCACCTAACGGTAAAACAACGGCGCTTTGTGCAGGGCATGACCTGAACGTAATGGCTTTACGATGTCTGCGCTCGTCAGTCGGGCAATATTCCCTACTGCGTAAATAGTTATCCACTGTCTTTATTAACCATCGGCATGACCCATAGATGTTTAGTCCGCAGATTAAACAAACTCCGCGTTCTGATATTTTAATAACCCAGAGGAACATACCTAATTTTACCTGTTAGTATTGATCCGAGTGTTTATAGTACTTCTTAATGGGAAATCGGTGAGCGGTGATGGCCGGCTGCTTAAATCTTATTTATTCGTTTACGCCCTGTTTGGGGATTACACGCTACTTAAACTTTATCAGATTTCATTTGGACCGTGGCTTCAAATGGTAGCCGATAAAATATGGAGTTTGTGTAAAACAATGGAAGGGACGTTATGGCCTCAGGAGATGGGGATTTAGTAATTAAGTGAAGTGAAATGTGGTTTGTAGTTGATGTCAAGATCACTGCAACTATGTACCGTGTGTTTATGTGCGTGTGTGCGTGTGCGGGTCTACTAGTCAGGACCAATGCTCGTTTGACCGTTCGCGCCAGGGCATCAACAAACTTCGTTAAACGCCTTTTGATTTGACGAGACTCGGATAGCCGATAACCTGCTTTCCGTGCAGTACATCATATAAGTGAGTGAGTGAGTGAGTTTAGTTTTACGCCGCACTCAGCAATATTCCAGCTATATGGCGGCGGTCTGTAAATAATCGAGTCTGGACCAGACAATCTAGTCATCAACAGCATGAGCATCGATCTGCGCAATTGGAACCGATGGCATGTGTCAACCAAGTCAGCGAGCCTAACCACCCGATCCTGTTAGTCGCCTCTTACGACAAGCATAGTCGCCTTTTGTGGCAAGCATGGGTTGCTGAAAACCTATTCTACCCCGGATCTTCACGGGGCACATCATATAAGTGTTTTTGTAAATACCTTGAGGTGTCAGAAAAAAGTATTAAATTTTAGAATGTGTTTTTAAATTATTTCCTCTTGTCAAATTATCATTTTCCTGAAAGAAAAAAATCGAATAACTAAAAACAAGTGCATTAAAATTCAAGATGAATCCTGAATCAAATATTCAAAGAATACTTTTGAGATTCACCTATAAGATATGTAACTAAAACCAAATGAAAGATGCATTACACTTATTTCATTTAATATGTAGCAATAACTGAATAAACGTCTCAAAATCACTGAGCGGAACAATAACAGCTAAAAGCGACGAAATAGGTCGATCAACTTAATAATTAATATGGCCGCAATGATCACGCATAGAGTATGGTTTTACGCCGCTTTTAGCAATATTCCAGCAACATCATTGCGGGGTACACCAGAAATGGGCTTCACACATTGTACCCATGTGGGGAATCGAACCCGGATCTTCGGCGTGACGAGCGAACGCCTTAACCACAAGGCTACCCCACCCCCCGTCATCAGTGAAAGGGCATCGGCTATATGACTATTCATGAACCATTCTTGCCCAGATTCCCAAAAAATTGCCAATAAGACAAAAACATTGCCGAAACAGATGAGCAGGATGAGGAGGACAGTAGGTGACAATGGGGATGCTTTTTTTCCTTCCTAAAGGTCTTTTGACCGAATTTCACTAAGGTAATATCTACGATGATTTCCAGCATTTCACAGACTGTTTTCTCTGTTAACTTCAGAAATTTAGATGTAGATATATCTGGTGTCATCCCCGTCCCCTAAAAAATGGCCCATGAATAAAGGAAAAAATATCATCCATACTTCCATCATGGAAGATAGTGGTGTACAAAGTTTAAACATGAAATATTTTAACATAGTCAGTTTAGTTATTTTCTAAATACGACTAGCTTAGTTACGGTTCAAACACTATCGTGTAATATAATCGAACATTTAAAATAAATCTATTCTATTAGGTGCATTTGAAAAGAAATTGGCCATGGGCATTACATTCGTATAAATGTTAATATATGTTATGAAGTACGGAAAAAATTGTAACATTTTTAAAACAAAACTTTTTTTTAAAAAACCTTTAAAGGAACGTTGCATGCATAGCTGATGACGCTTGCAAACGAAACAGATGTTGCCATCAAACAACATGAAATGTAAAATAAGCATGTAGATACCTCTGTTGGCGTGTATGATATTAAATGCATAACGATCTAGTATGTAGCGAATTGACCATGATGGTTATGGCTGGAAGAGAGAACTTTACATACAACACACGACAAAGAACAATACAACGTGTATAGATGTCCCAGTACATAGTGCTGACTACTTGGTGAATGACACATTACATACAACACACGACACAGAACAATACAACGTGTATAGATGTACCAGTACATAGTGCTGACTACTTGGTGAATGACACATTACATACACCACACCACACAGAACAATACAACGTGTATAGATGTCAAAGAACATAGTGCTGACGACTTGGTGAATGACACATTACATACAACACACGACACAGAACAATACGACGTGTAAAGATGTCCCAGTACATAGTGCTGACGACTTGGTGAATGACACATTACATACAACACACGACACAGAACAATACGACGTGTATAGATGTCCCAGTACATAGTGCTGACGACTTGATGAATGACACATTACATACACCACACGACACAGAACAATACAACGTGTATAGATGTCAAAGAACATAGTGCTGACGACTTGGTGAATGACACATTACATACAACACACGACACAGAACAATACAACGTGTATAGATGTCCCAGTACATAGTGCTGACGACTTGGTGAATGAGACATTGCATACAACACACGACACAGAACAATACCACGTGTATAGATGTCCCAGTACATAGTGCTGACGGCTTGGTGAATGACACATTACATACAACACACGACACAGAACAATACGACGTGTATAGATGTCAAAGTACATAGTGCTGACTACTTGGTGAATGACACATTACATACAACACACGAAACAGAACAATACGACGTGTATAGATGTCAAAGTACATAGTGCTGACGACTTGGTGAATGACACATTACATACAACACACGGCACAGAACAATACGACGTGTATAGATGTCCCAGTACATAGTGCTGACGACTTGGTGAATGACACATTACATACAACACACGACACAGAACAATACAACGTGTATAGATGTCCCAGTACATAGTGCTGACGGCTTGGTGAATGACACATTACATACAACACACGACACAGAACAATACGACGTGTATAGATGTCAAAGTACATAGTGCTGACTACTTGGTGAATGACACATTACATACAACACACCACACAGAACAATACAACGTGTATAGATGTCAAAGTACATTGTGATGACGACTTGGTGAATGACACATTACATACAACACACGAAACAGAACAATACAACGTGTATAGATTAGGGCTGCGCAATATAACCGGTTTACCGGTATTTACCGGTTCAGACATGAAAACGATACGTATTGCGATACGCTGATCGGAAACCGGTATTTTGACATGCATTCGAAACTCGGAAATCTTCGGATATTTCGGTTTTTCACACCGAAAGTCATGCGTTTGTTGTAAAATGGCGACCCCCAACAATGAACAATTTATTGTGATGCCAAATACTAGGGCAAATGCTTCAGCATGGCAGCATTTTGGGTTGAAAAAGTTCACGGTAAATGGAACTATTTTATTAAAGCTTAATCAAGCATAGTGATTTTGTTGTGTTTTTGCTTTATAAATCAAGCATTGACTCGGTAATAAGTAGTTTGTTTTTTTAAAAACTCTTCTTAAAATATATTGCAATTATACATATCGCAATTTATGCTTTTGCATCGCAATGTATCGCAGTATGAACATTCTCTGCAATACCCACCCCTAGTATAGATGTCCTAGTATATAGTGCTGACAACTTGATGAATGACACATTACAACACTCTACGCAGAGCAAGACGACGCATATATTTATTCTTGTAGGTAGTGATTAAGACTTGATGGATGACACATTACAACACACTACGCAGAGTAAGACGACGCATATATTTATTCTTGTAGGTAGTGATTAAGACTTGATGAATGACACATTACAACACTCTACGCAGAGCAAGACGACGCATATATTTATTCTTGTAGGTAGTGATTAAGACTTGATGAATGACACATTACAACACTCTACGCAGAGCAAGACGACGCATATATTTATTCTTGTAGGTAGTGATTAAGACTTGATGGATGACACATTACAACACACTACGCAGAGTAAGACGACGCATATATTTATTCTTGTAGGTAGTGATTAAGACTTGATGAATGACACATTACAACACTCTACGCAGAGTAAGACGACGCATATATTTATTCTTGTAGGTAGTGATTAAGACTTGATGAATGACACATTACAACACTCTACGCAGAGCAAGACGACGCATATATTTATTCTTGTAGGTAGTGATTAAGACTTGATGAATGACACATTACAACACTCTACGCAGAGCAAGACGACGCATATATTTATTCTTGTAGGTAGTGATTAAGACTTGATGAATGACACATTACAACACTCTACGCAGAGCAAGACGACGCATATATTTATTCTTGTAGGTAGTGATTAAGACTTGATGAATGACACATTACAACACACTACGCAGAGCAAGACGACGCATATATTTATTCTTGTAGGTAGTGATTAAGACTAGATGAATGACACATTACAACACACTACGCAGAGTAAGACGACGCATATATTTATTCTTGTAGGTAGTGATTAAGACTTGATGAATGACACATTACAACACTCTACGCAGAGCAAGACGACGCATATATTTATTCTTGTAGGTAGTGATTAAGACTTGATGAATGACACATTACAACACACTACGCAGAGCAAGACGACGCATATATTTATTCTTGTAGGTAGTGATTAAGACTAGATGAATGACACATTACAACACACTACGCAGAGTAAGACGACGCATATATTTATTCTTGTAGGTAGTGATTAAGACTTGATGAATGACACATTACAACACACTACGCAGAGCAAGACGACGCATATATTTATTCTTGTAGGTAGTGATTAAGACTTGATGAATGACACATTACAACACACTACGCAGAGCAAGACGACGCATATATTTATTCTTGTAGGTAGTGATTAAGACTTGATGAATGACACATTACAACACACTACGCAGAGCAAGACGACGCATATATTTATTCTTGTAGGTAGTGATTAAGACTTGATGAATGACACATTACAACACACTACGCAGAGTAAGACGACGCATATATTTATTCTTGTAGGTAGTGATTAAGACTAGATGAATGACACATTACAACACACTACGCAGAGTAAGACGACGCATATATTTATTCTTGTAGGTAGTGATTAAGACTTGATGGATGACACATTACTTCTAGGACTACAACGAGTATTAATGTTTTAGTGCGTGATGGGTAGTTTGAGAACACTTGTGACACATTACTTATAACACACCACACAGAGCACCAGCACGAGTTTGTGATGATGAAAATGTTTTTATCTGAACACAATTTCTTCGATATGACAACGACAAGTATTATTTACCTATGTACAGAATGATAGGATACAATGTCTTATGGTTTGTGAATAAACGGCAGTTACTAGAAGTGGGGGTATTTTATAGTTTATTTTACGTCACACAAAATAATTTAATGTTAGATATATGTAAAAGTATAGTACAACTTATTTTAATTGTTTGCCATCCTTTAACAAACTAAAGTTAATTTCAACACAAATAAATCAAAAATGTAATCAGACGTTATATAGAATTTGACTGTTATATTGGCAATTGGTGAAACTTCATACAAGAATTTCCAAATAGGTTCTCTTGTTCATCAAAAGCAATGTTGAATGCCTTACACTGGCATTTCTATTTTTACAGACGACCTCAAGGACTTATGCTTATATTTATTTGCTCTATAGTAGTTATCAAATGTATCATTGTAAGGTAATAAACATTTAATGCAACTGTGACGTAAAATACTGTCAAACATAACGGCCGCAGTTTTTGCCATTTTCAGAACACTGCAAATACAAATAATTTAATTACATTTATTACCTACGATGCTGAAAATATCGGGGTTCATATTTTTCATACGATGCCCTAGGGCAAAATATCACTTTGTCATGGTGACGTGACGTCATGAACAATGCTATGACGTCACGTTTCTTCAGTGACGTTGCGTTCTACATGCGGCGACGGCGGGTAGCCAGCCTATGTTTGAAAATAGATTCGGGTTTATTTTCCTCAATTTGACGACTTCGGTAATAAACAGAACATTACATTGTTTTCATGAAATTAATTTAATTATCTAAATTTAGCCTTGTTCAATATCATATCATACGTGGGTATAGGGTGTACGTTTTTTATTCTTTGAAAGTGTTTGTTTGAATAATATTTACAGGAGAAATTGACACATCTAGTGTAGTAAACCATATCAAAATCTTTACACAAGTGTTAAAAGATAAGACGTAGGCATCATGTACTTGTACAACATGTAGTTTAGTTCCTATGATGTGCAATATTTAATCTTGGGACCAATATTACAGTTTATTCATATGTAACTCTTCGTCAGAGTAATTCCCAATATGGAAGTCCAGTCCACGACACACCCTATCCTTTCTTTGCTGAAATGGCATCATAAACGCAGCGATGGGCATGAACACCATTTGCGAGTTAACCACACTGTTAAAAAGTTAGCGGTGGTCCTTAGGTATGTTAACTTAACGTCACGTTAACAACCTGTTAAAAGTTAACAGAGTATTGAACAACAAGATATGTTATAAGTTAACAGTTGGTTAAATGTACTTAACGGCTGGTTAAAAGATAACCGAGTTTTGAACAACCGGGCCCAGATATTCAGAACCGTTATTACAAACAGATTGGAACATACACAACAATTGGCTCAATCCACCATTTTGTTTAGAATATTATATTCATGCCCATGTCATACTATGTTTGAAAAACAGGCAGTGGATACGACTGGACGAGTGACACATTACTTATAACACACCGCACAGAACACCAACACCCAAACCAGAATTGGCAGCGACCCTTTCTCAGTGACAGCCCCAGTTCTTTGGAACACCACACAGAGGATCAGCACGAGTATAAATCTTCAGGTAGTGGATACGACTGGACGAGTGACACATTACTTATAACACACCACACAGAGGATCAGCACGAGTATAAATCTTCAGGTAGTGGATACGACTGCACGAGTGACACATTACTTATAACACACCACACAGAGCACCAGCACGAGTATAAATCTTCAGGTAGTGGATACGACTGGACGAGTGACACATTACTTATAACACACCACACAGAGGATCAGCACGAATATAAACCTTCATGTAGTGGATACGACTGGACGAGTGACACATTACTTATAACACACCACACAGAGGATCAGCACGAGTATAAATCTTCAGGTAGTGGATACGACTGCACGAGTGACACATTACTTATAACACACCACACAGAGCACCAGCACGAGTATAAATCTTCAGGTAGTGGATACGACTGGACGAGTGACACATTACTTATAACACACCACACAGAGGATCAGTATTGTTCGTTACACTGCTATACTGAGTCTAACAAAACCTAATAGAAGGTCGCGTCAGCTAACCTTTGAGCGACCTATGACCGTCGAATCAAACTCGAGACGGCCGAACGGATTTAACCAATCAGACAACGACTACTTCTTAGGGTTCGGCGGGATTTTCTCTTCCCTGGTCGCCGACACTGATCTATCAACAAACGAAAATCCGCATAAAACACAGATATTTGACCTGCAGTATATACGCTTAGGGGTTTCTAAAGACATGGTCACTATTTGCTTATATTTTCGCAAGATGACATCCTTGAATATTGACAAAAACGCTATTTTCATTGCGTGTATCACTCGGAAGCGGTTCGTGCGGAAAACAGCATTCGGAATCGTTCGAGTGTTTTAGGTAAAGGTTCAAACGGTATGTGCGAATGTTAACTTTCGCGATTTGGTAAGCCGTGTTCTGATTGGTCAGTCCAAAAGGTTAGCTGACGCGACCTTCTACTAGCTTTTGTTAGACTCAGTATAGCAGTGTAACGAATAATACTGAGCCTAAGTTTACTTAGACTGCGTACTTTAAAAAATGGATTATAAAATAATAATGATGCATGTGCGTTACGGGTCAATAACGCACAGGCACAGAGATAGTCATGTCATGAGAACACCCAGGGGCAATGTGATACAATAACATATAGCTGACTTTGAGATAGACAGAAGGATGGAGTGGTGTATTATCATACTTAGGGGCAGCCTAATGGTTGAAGCGTTCGCTCGTCACGCCGAAGACCAGGGTTCGATTCCCCACATGGGTACAATGTGTGAATAGAAGCGACAAAACCCTTTCTACATCTGGAAGAAATCTCTGCTAAAAGCAGAGTCGATTGTACAATTGTGACAATATCATGAGTATGTATTTGTTTCAGTAGTATTACAGCTGTACGATGTTTGCAAACAAATCAAATCCATTTCCAGTGTCGAACACGGGCCTTCGGCGTGACGAGCGAAAGCTTTAACCACTAGGCTACCCCGCCGCCCCGAATACGTTTCAGAGCGACAGGGGGGTGTAGTGTGATATGAACATATACAGGCACCTTATGACCCAACAGCTAGTTTCGATAAATTCAGATGGATGTAGTGTGATATGAACATATACAGGCACCTTATGACCCAACAGCTAGTTTCGATAAATTCAGATGGATGTCGTGTGATATGAACATATACAGGAACTGTATGACCCAATAAACCAGAGAGATGGGGGAAAGTGGAGTAACGTGAACACAGACAGGCACTGTTTGACCTATTGTCGACACAGACAGAGGAATATGATGTAATGATACAATATACTTGCACAATCATCATACAGAGTAACTATTAATTTACTTCTTCGTTGAAGTAAGCCGTGACCACCATTTTGTCTCTGACATGAACAATGTTTGCACAAAAAAGGCTCCTACATTCTCCTCATAAAACATAATAAAATGGAGCCCAAAGATTTTCTTCATTTGGCCGAACTGCTTTAATCTGGAGTTGCCACACATTCTAAACTGGCATGGGCTGTATTGGGTATATTTGTTCTGCGGTCCGTATGACAGACTAATGCGAGCCTGTTGTTTGACATTAATGAACTTCGTGTATCAGTTGATATTTTATACACATCAATAAATCAAGGCTTAACGGAGTTTTTTCTTTTGCATTAATTCAAACAAGTGTGTTTAATGTCGATTTTATACTTACTATGTATCCTCCATGAATTTTATTGTCACTTACAGTGCGATTGGATCAATAAACTTTACCTTAATCAAACCACATTGACCTGTTTTCCGACCCCGAGCGTGGACGAAATACACAACAGCGTACTTAGCACTTTTAATATTAGAGTGGAGTCGATAGGTTTGGTTTAAACGTCATGGTGGAAAATAACAGTTGTACTAGGTCGGTGGTGTTTTCTTTCCCTTTTAATCTTGTTGAGAGTATTTGAAATCAGAATCAGTATACGTAAGCTGTTGTGGTGGTGATTTTAAATTACTTCATCAAAATTGAATCAGTTCGTAAGCTGAATACCTTGTTTTCGGTTACGGCAAGGTCTGGTCTGGTTTGGTTGTTGTTTAACGCCGTATTCAGCAATATTACGACAGGGTAGTGGAGGTGTGGGTTATATGGCGTGAGCAGTGATTAGTTGTCGTTTTTCTTTGTTGCTTAACGCCTCACTCAGTTATGTGAGTGAGTGAGTTTAGTTTTACGCCACACTCAGCAATATTCCAGCTCTATGGCGGCAACCTGTAAATAATCGAGTCTGGACCAGACAATCGAGTGATAAACATCATGAGCATCGATCTACGCAATTGGGATACGATGACATGTGGCAACCAAGTCAGAGAGCCGTTAGTCGCCTCTTACGACAAGCATGGGTTGTTGGAGATCAATATTCTAACCCAGATCTTAAAGGGTCTTTGTCCTGCTAGTAGAACCCGGCTGCACGATTGTCCCTTTCGTACGTACATGTCGCAACTGATAAACGATGATATGTATAAACCATGTCAGCGTCGGCACTTCCCGATCTCCTTAGTTGCTTCTGACGACAAGCATGGGTTGGTGAAGAACAATTCTAACCCGGATCTTCACGGCGGGAGACAAGCATGGGTTGGTGAAGAGCAATTCTAACCCGGATCTTCACGGCGGGAGACAAGCATGGGTTGGTGAAGAGCAATTCTAACCCGGATCTTCACGGCGGGAGACAAGTATGGGTTGCTGAAGACCAATTCTAACCCGGATCTTCACGGCGGGAGACAAGCATGGGTTGCTGAAGACCACTTCTAACCCGGATCTTCACGGTGGGAGACAAGCATGGATTGCGGAAGACCAATTCTAATCTGGATCTTCACGGCGGGAGACAAGCATAGGTTGCGGAAGACCACTTCTAACCCGGATCTTCACGGTGGGAGACAAGCATGGGTTGCGGAAGACCAATTCTAACCCGGATCTTCAAGGGGATCACTGTGGTAGGGGTAATAGCAGATAGTATTTCAAGACCACACAGTGGACGAGGCAGTAGTAGAAATTGCAGCTATAACAGCTGTAGTATTGACACTACTGAAGCAGTGGACCGTGAAGTACAACTTGAAAACAACCCACCAGTTACAAGGAATTTCATATTACAAGACCGTGGTTCTACCATTTGTAATCATGCCATACATTACCAATAGTAGTAGTAGTAGTAGTAGTAGTGGTGGTGGTGGTGGTGGTGGTGGTGGTAGTAGCAGTAGTAGTAGTAGTAGTAGTAGCAGTAGTAGTAGTAGTAGTATAGTAAAAAGAAGACCACGACTAATACTACTAAAACGAATGCTACAGGAAGTAGTGGAGAAGACATTAAGGGGAAGATGAGATGTTAAGATACACACAGACACGATCCAGCAGTTTCAAGGTATATATATAGTCTGTAGGTCTTCAGTGCTATAACCAAGTTCCCTGGCTCAGATTGTTTGCCGACAGAAAAAACCCGAATAAACGTTTCGGAACCCGTTACTATTTTAAGTAGACTGATACCACCACGATCCTTCTGTTGTTATAATAAACACTCATCGTTTACCAAACTCTTCATTGAAGGAGAACTATTCTCGACCCAGTGAGCTAGTAACACTTCGCCTAAGATCAGATGTCTGTCTTTCTGAACAACTAAGGAGCATATAATGGTGGCTGGTGCTCCTTTACTGCGGGTGTTCAGACTCTAAACACAGGTGGCCGAGCTGCGGCTTTGAATGCTATGGAATTTGTCCGCGTTACCAATTTTCCTCGCTGTGACAGTGACTGTCCCCATCACTATACCGTTATCCCTAATCGATTGCTCTCGTTTGCTCCAATCTCAAGTCAAACTTCTGGTCATATTTATAAACGCTGGAGGGTCAGTGATTTGTGGACATTATATCATAACATCCCCAGTGGCCGAGTTCGACCCCAAGGAGGTCACTGGCGACAGCAGCAGTCGACCAGTCTCCAATCATAAACCGTCTCTAAGTTCGATCACTGATCAGTCTGCGAATCAACGCGGAGACGAGAAGGGTGGGATTTCCTGATACCTGGGAGACCAATATCGTGCCTGACTTTCCATGAAACGTGATCACAGCCAGATTCGCGGCAGTAAAGCTAATATTTGATCGTGTATTGTGGTGACAGAGTTATGCTGAGGAGGAATACAGCACTAAGTTGAGAAAGCTAGACTTCGGAGTTGGAAGTCGTTCGTTCTACAAGTTGAGAGTTTTACCTCTGGGGTTTCCCGCCTCTGAGTAACAGGCTCTGTCGAGGCCACGTGACTTGCCTCTCGCAGCAGACGTCGCCCAAGTGAGGCAGACGACAATTCCTAGTGGGACGTGAGTGATTGAAGAAGGTCGGTTCAGGCTTACTTGGATGGGCTTTCAAAGAAAAAGTATCCGGGGCAAAATCTTTCTTCAAAAAGTTATGAGTTGTGTGGTCTCAAAGTTTCTGGATGTGTAATTGAGGACGTCTGGACAATTGTAGCGGCACAAATAGGATTAAAGGTGAGTTTAGCTCTAAAACTTGGTACTTTGTAATAAAGACATGTACCTTTGAAGACTTACAGCAACTAGGTGCGTGGAATGCGAACCGTCTCATTCTTGATTCTGTGTCAACAAAAATGATTGCACAACCATTTTCATTTATGCAAGTAGGTCAGACACGCAATTAGAGTAATTTGTTACGATCATATGAAACAGAACCATCACAAGCAGGCTACACACTGAAAGGCGCACACCGCTTTATTCGCCTGTGTAAAAATAGTTTGGATCACTGGAATAAAACTCCCCCAAATCAGGTATGTTAATGTTCTGTATAACATCAATATTAGAAATATTGCTTAAACTTTTGTGGTGCATTTTTGTAAGTCACAGATTTTGCCCTAACGGGGTTTTCTGAGACCTCTTGGAGGCACGCTAATTTTGGGGGTCCATTCATATATTCTTCCTCACTATTTTGCTTTTAACACCTATTGGAATCTGTTTCGGTAGAGAATCGGGGCTATTCTTTGATGCTAATGTTTTGTCTTTGTGGTGCAACTCTGCAATTTTGGGTTAGAATGAATGGATGAAAGTAAGTAAATTTCCTGCATGGTTCAAGCGTTCTCTCATTGCGTATTCGTTTCCGTCGTCGTCAGCGCTGCTGCCGTCGTTCGTGACTGATGCCGTCACAGACCTCTGTTTACCCTGGCGATAAAATGAATTACTTTCAAATATTTTGTGCAGTTCGAATCAGTTCACTGTTCCATCAAGCGTATTTGTAATACATTAAGCTAATTGCAAGCGCTGCAATGTGACCGGTATTGATGTAGGTGTTGCTGTTGTTTCGTGACGATTGCTTCAACGTCGATCAAGACGTGATGACGACGTTCAGAGTTTTTACGTTACTGTTGATAGAATATCGTGCATTACTCGAATAATCAACAGCTGGAAGTAGGAGGCAGTTTATGAAGATGGAAACTTAAATTTAGAGTTTGTGAACATTATTTTTCAATTTATACATGATTACCAAAATCGAAAATTTACGATTTCGTAAATATCATAATTATGCACCTATGTTAGAAAGGATAGTGTAAAACATTGTGGCATTTTTATAAAGTATACGCAAAACAGTATTATAAAATTGTTCAACTCAGATTATCGTTTCTTATGTAACTTAACTGCAGAATATAGTTATTACAAATAGTCGTGGTCTGTGTCAACTACTAAGACCGTCTTGCGTCTATCTATCTTAATCCTATGATAATTTGACGCCACGATTTGCAGTGAAAACAACCCGTAATCTGCTTGTCGACGATCCCTTTAAAATGAAGTCCTCGGCGTTCTAATTGCGCTATTGATTGTCAAATCCCTACCACAAACATTCAAAACATTTCTGAATAAGGTGAAAAATCGACTTTTACTCCTCTGACGAACGCGTTTCCAAAGTGTTAAAATATTCACTGTTTCAGCTGTAACAGACCTGTAACAGCGAGCATCAACCCGCAGCCATGTTTATCAGTAAACAATATCAATTTATTTGCGCAATTGGACATTATAAAACCACGTTTGGCATCAACAGTTATCATTTGTCCTTCAGTACTGAATACCAAAGAGCTGCAATTTACAAGACGAAGTTATTTCATTTTTCGGTTAATGATACGGCACGAAACAACGTATAATACAGTGTAAATATTGGTGAAGCTGCTCCCCAAATTACTAGTGTTCTGGCTTGCCAGATACAAGCACGCAATAATACTATGACCCCTTTTAGACAAAGGATGCTTGGCCAGTTGTGGTAGCTTTACTCGATGGCGAATGCAAAGTAGAGTCATACGAAACATTATTGAGAATCGTTAAATTACTCATCCAAAAAGTTGGTTCAATTAATCACGGAGGGAGGTTCATTGTAACATGCGTCGTGAAGGAGAGACAATATCAGTTGATTTAGTTTGATGTTGCAGTCGCCATGTTTCTTTCAGTGGAACTGGAGTAGCATGCTGGCGCACGAATCTGCATCTTTGGTCATTGTCCGTAGACCTAGATTTGGGTCATTGTACGATGGACGGAATCAAAGTGAGATTTGATCTCTCGTTCAAGAGTTATATAAATCCACTTTCGTTTTGGCTGGGGGGTTGTTTGGCGGAGTAAGGTTTCCGTGAGCCATGCTCGACAAACTTACACCTTATGAGGTAATCTTGGATTGGATGAATGATGCGTGGAATCACTTAAAGGGACTATGTTCACACGAGGCGGTCTGTTTTTAAGGGGACAAAGGAGTGGAGGATCTTTGAAGGAACATGAGTCGCATAAAACATCGGAGGACATATCCAAATTTGACAATAATTAGGTCCGATGCAATTCCCATTTCTCACTTGTATCCTATGTTCCACTGTTTTAAGTGATCAATTGACTTGCCTTTGTGTGTGTTTGTGATGGGTGCCACCAGGAAGCAGGGTACCTTCATGTTTTCGCAGTCCACTGGTATCAACCCTATTAGTGATTCATAAAACGCGTTCACGTGACTTAGTCGGATTCGCACAGCCAGCTATTCTTAAGGAATATGTTTTGTCGATTATATTTACTCCGATACAAAGATTCCGTGTGAGGAGATCTCACAAACCCCTCCATGGGAGTACCCGTCAGCCAATCAGCGTCAAGCCTTCAACTTTCCAATCAACCAATCAGCGTCAAGCATTCAACATTTTCGGTACTAATGATCTAAGAACTTAGAATAACATATTTGATTTCTCGAATTTCGAAAACGTTTCCATAAACGGGCAGTTCCGAATGGAAAATACCAAAAGCTGTGCGATATGTATTCTAAGGACAGTCTTTCTTTGGATTATCTGATTGGTTTACCGAACGACGTCTCACAGCACTCTTGTTTCGTGACGCCAGACACTCTTTATGCAAATTATGTATGTGATGGACGCTGAATGTAGAGCAGGTCATGCTTTCATTTTTCGCCCAAAAGAAGTTCGTGATGCAATCATATTCTTTTTACCATTATTTTTCCATTTGCGCCAAAATTTCGCATTGGTTTCGCCGGGTATGTCTAGTCAAGCAGTGGTCGTTTTAACCCAACACAGTGTTGAGGGCTATGGTATTACCAGACCAAAGAGTTTACCATCGAGGACATTTATGCTAATTGTGGAGTTTCTTGACTCAAAATCGAGATTTCCGTGTAGAGGAGGTTAAAATTGAAATCGAAAGCTGATATCTAACGACGGGGCCTCGGCCAATTAAACATTCTTGCATTTTATAAAATAATCAAAATATGAGTGTATCTTTGGCAGTATTTGACAGAAAACGATCAGTTTCATGAAGTATTTGAATGAAAACGATCAATCATATCTAGAATTTGAATTACACGTGGCACTTTTTAAAAGTATTTGAACCAAAATGGTCCGTTATAGCAATTTGACGTGACGAGCGACCGCTTTAACCACTAGGCTTCCCCGCTGCCACTGCAAAGGAGTTTTACATGGAAACATTGTCCTGATACAGTCAGTAACGTAAAGATGTTCATATTCTATCCCCTAGTCTCGTATTTTGGCAATTTCGTAGAAATGATAAAACTGAAATCTTTGCTTTAAACTACAGAAAAAAACCGTTTACTGCCTTCGATTAATTTGACATAACGTTGAAGGCGATTTTAATTTATGTACAAGTTGACTCCTTATGTCTAACTACTGGTGTCTCGAGATCCTACCCAACACATACACGAGCGCACGCACGCACGCACACACACACTGATGACCATATTAACATGTACAGGTCGCTGTGATCATGCTGAAATATAGAAATAAACCAACTGTGTTCTGGCATAATAAACCTTTATCCTTTGCATGACTTGTTAGCCTTTTCAGAAGAACAATACCATCAAAACTATATTTGACGGCACTAAAGTCCCTTCCCGACCATGAAATGACTTCATTCAATCGACTTAAGTTATTTAAACTACAGCACATTGTGTCTATGCTACACTTGTAAGACCAACGAACACCTGATTTCCAAGCCTTGAGCAACCCGTACTTAAGTATCATTGGCTACGTTATTGACATGGCTCTCAGAAACAACAGGAGCTGCTCTCATGAACCCGCAATATTGATCGTCAACGATATTCCCATTTCCCCAATTTTCATTGTCCTAGGGCACTACCGTTTGGAGTTAAAGTAGATATGGCACCTACGGCTATGTAGCAGAGATTGTAAGCTCTGGCAACCCTGCTCCGTAACAGGCCATTGACGTCCGTACTTACAGGTTAATTGTCGTACGATACAGACCAACCCACCGACGTACAGTATCAATGAAACTTTTCACTTTTATTGAGAACGACAATCAACATTGATTTGGCTTTACTGGTCGAAGAGCGTCATTGTGATTGTTCTCGAGGGTTTGTCGCCGCCTTCTCGCCGGGAACACAGATATTTTCAGTTCATATCAATAGTTGGTACAGTTTTCTCTGACTATGCATTATGTATTGTAATGGAGGCGTGGTATAACGTGTAGTCACGTGTTGTATTGATGTGTAATTATCAGCCAGGTGTATGAGGGCAAACTAAAGTATACCGAGTTGAATTTACAACTAAAAATGTAAAGAACGTAATTTTACTATGTTCCTTAAGCCGCCACTTACTTCTTTATCAGTTTGTAAATTTAACCCGTGACAGGGTAATTGGATGTAAAATCAAATTAAGTCTATAGAGGATGGGTAAGAAATGAATTTGTAACCACACGATCCTACCATGTTTGAAATATTGGTTTATGCTGAAAATTCAAAATTATAGACTTTCAATGATAAGATGTCAGAGATACCTGATGCGAAATTTGGTGCATTTTTTAAAAATCAAACATTTAAGAACTATTGAAACGATTGAAACTGATCGTTTTCTTTCAAATACTGCTAAAGATACGATGACATTTTGATAAATTTGAAACACGTAGAAATGTTTAAATGCTTTAGACTTTCAATGATAAGATGTCTATGATGGCTGTTAACAGTTGTGTATTTTGCAATTTTGGGTACTTTAAAATGTTTAACTAAAATACAATGTGTAAAAATTAAACATTTAAGAACTGCTGGAATTCAAACTGATCGTTTTCTTTCAGATGCTGCTAAAGAAATACTCACATTTTGATTAATTTGAAATATGTAGGAATTTTTAAATTCTCCTTCGTGGCTCCGTCCTTAGATTTTTGTGTAAGTTTTAACCTCATGCATATGGAAATTTCGATTCTAACGAAAGAAAATCTACAGAGAGCATATATTTCCTCGATAGTAAACTCTTTGTGGTGGTAATACCTTAGCCCTCAGATAACGGCACGTGCCTGTTCAGTTCATATGTTGGATGTAGTTTCTCTAACTCAAACTAGTTTTACTTAAAATCAAACATTATAAAATCAACTAATCTGCTCATATGGTTGAAGTTTATGAGGTGATTCAGTTAAATAGTCATAGATTTAGTATTAATAGTCTCCATGCATATTGTGTTGAACATGTTTAGGTGTAGGTTGAGAAATCGCGGCAACACATTCTGAACGACATGTGAAACTACCTTCATTTGTTGGAAAGTTGACCACAACTTTAACGGTGACTACTGGTGCCGAGATATAGATTTCCAGGTAAAGAAAGTACATGTATGTGTCACTTGAAGTTAACCAAGAATTGCAAACCTTATCAAAACGTTACTTGACTGAAAACAGTCGGCGAAACGCAACAGAACCATACCTCACAGACTTCTCCACGACTTCAAACCATGCATTTACTCGCACTGTTTCTTGTGATGACGTAATCATGTCATTGCCGATTGGATTATCTCTTTGAGTGACGTTAGTGATAACATGACGTCATTCTGTTACGTCACTGACTACAGGTCGTCTTATTACGATTAACTTAACTTGCCGTGCCTAAGCTTGATATAACTAATCTTGTTCCACCAAGACACTGTTAGACTAAATCTTGACGTTTGGCGTGTATTGATTATAGCCCCAATCCCGTTCAATTCCTTGCACCAAAGAAGACCATAGTACAGACTTGAGTTAGTGCTAAAAGCACGTTAGATATTCTTATGATTAAAAACCTCAGTCACGAAGAACAACATAATGTATAACAAATATTATATTAAGGTAGTGGTAATCCATAAATCAACGTTTACTTTGTAGTCCTCCAACTTGTAAAAATGTCTGTCAACAATTCAATTGAAACATCTTGAAACAGAAAGGAAAATTTTTCTTCTTATAGTATATATCTGTCATCGTCTGCCAACATGATACATTGTAACCGTTGGCGTTAATGTCACCTCAACTGCCACTGAACGATTCACACGTCATGATCCGCCATTTTGAAAATGGTGTTACGTTGAATAGCGTTAGTGTTGGAATGCTGTCAAGCGTGTTCAGAAACACATTTATGTTCAACAACAGCTACACGTGAGTACACTCACATATGATGGTCACCTTTTGGCCCTGATACATTTGTGTTATTTCCATAATTATTCATCCTACAACCAGAGAAGACATATCCGAGACAATAGCATTAGTGGAACACAGACGGGATCAGAAATAGAACTCGCTATGAAATGTATTCGTAGATTAATGTTTCATGAGAATATTTGTGTCCAGATTATGTGAGTGATGTGGTGCTTAGCGCCTCTGTTCAGACATACCACAGCTTCTTGTCAGCTTAACGTGGGAGGGAAGGCCATATTGGCGCAGGTCGTAGGCGCTGTAAACTTTCGATGTCGCAGAACTGTGTCTAAATGCTGTGAATGTTTTATTGTAGACTTGCAGGGTGCCGTTTTGTCAGGGAACGACATATAGCTAGAAACGTATATGCCTTATGCTATAATGTGTGTTTTTTTCGTTTGTGAATTTGCGTTTACGTGTGTGTAGACAGTGCCTGGTGGTATGCATGTGTTTGGATGTGCGTGCGTGTGGACGACGTCTGATGATGTTTGTGTGTGTGCGTGCGTGATGGTGTGTGTGTATGTATGTGAGATGATGTGAGTATGTGAGATGATGTGAGTATGTGATGGTGAGCATCTCTGCGTGTGAAATGTGTTGTGAATATGTGAAGGTGTATGTGTGTGACATTGTGTGTATATGTGATAGTGTGTGTATGTGATGGTGTTGTGTGAGAGAAGTGTGTAATGTGTGTATATGTGATGGTGTGTGAGAAGTGTGTGTGTGTGGTGGTGTGTATGTATATATGTGTGTGTGATTATGTGTGAAATGGTGTTATGTGTTATGGTGTGTGTAGTTGTGATGGTGTGTGTGTGAGAGAGAGAAGTGTGTGTATGTGTGATGGTGTGTATGTATATGTGTGTGTGTGAGGTAATGTGTGAAATGGTGTTAGGGTGTGTGTAGTTGTGATGGTGAGTGTGTGTGTGTGTGTGTGTGAGAGAGAGAGAGAGAGAGAGAGAAATGTGTGTAGTTGTGATGGTGTGTGTGGTGGTGTGTATGTATATATGTGTGTGAGATTATGTATGAAGTGGTGTTATGTGTTATGGTGTGTAGTTGTGATGGTGTGTGTGTGGTGGTGTGTATGTATATATGTGTGTGAGGTTATGTGTGAAATGGTGTTAGGGTGTGTGTAGCTGTGATGGTGTGTGTGATGTCGCCCATAGGAGATGGTCTGTGTCTGTGAGTGAGTGAGTGTGTCTGTCTGTGTGTATCTAGCTATATTACGTCTACCTGTAGAATCTTGACCAGACAATTCAGTGATTGATAATATGAGAAACCACCCATACTGGCTGAGTAGGTTGACAACCATCAACCAAGACATCGAGTCCGACCATCAGGTTCCCGATATAGTCGCTCTCAACGGCCAGAGCAACGGCACGGGATCGGGAGGTCAGGCTCGCTGACTTGGTTGACACATGTCATATTATCCCAGTTGCGTAGCTCGATGCTCATGCTGTTGATCACTGGATTGCATAGTCCAGACTCGATTAAGTACAGACCGCCGCCATATAGCTGGAATATTGTTGAGTGCGGCGTAAAACAACAAACAATCAATCTATGCAGTTTTGAATGGTCAGCCTTTATACTGTGGGGATACACATACACTGTAGACAATACCGTTACCTTGTTACCCTTTACCTGCAGGTACAGTTCTACGCTGAAACCTCCTTAGTTCCAACAACCAATGCTGTAGATATAACACTGATGGTGGCCCGTCTTAACCACATGTTTCTCTGATCCCACTGGATGCCGATATGAACGATCCTATTTGGAAAAAAATTATAATGGTTTCAGTAACTAAGTGTGTAATTAACAGTGATTTTTTTATTTTTTCAAAACCATCACTGGATGGTCTGATCAAGAGGCTTCTACATTCTGGTCACGAATGAGCGAAGAATTCCGAATATCTTGTTTGAAGTTTCTATCTCAAAAACGACAATAAACGGCCAGTTCCAAATGGAAATTATAATGGCTGTGGGATGCAAATGTTCTTTTAATTTTTTAATTATCATGTTTGTTAAAACCCGCTGTTGTCTGAGGGGAATACGACTTTGCTACGTTAGACAACAGACGAACTCTTATTTGCAAATTGTGTGAATGGTCAATGCTAGCGGGTACATTTGGACATGCTTACAATTTCCGCATTATATATAATGTACAGCACGCTTTACGTCAATATTGTCTGGTAGGCGAGGTTAATCAGAGGACCATGGTATACAAGGCCTGTGTTTATTATGACCATCGATGGATCAGATCGCAATGAGAGCGAATGAGTTTGGTTTTAAGCCGCTTTTAGCAATATTCCAGTAATATCACGGTGGGGGACATCACTGACTGACTGAGTTTAGTTTTACGCCGCTTTTAGCAATATTCCAGCAATATCAGGGGGACACCAGAAATGGGCTTAACACATTGTGCCCATGTGGGGAATCGAACCCGGGCCTTCGGCGTGACGAGCCAACGCTTTAACCACTGGGCTACCCCACCGCCCCACCTAGTGTGTGGTTAGGCGTATGACTTTCGCGAACACCTGGTGTCATCACTGATTTTCAGTGATCCATTCAAATATTTTGCCTTTTACGTTCGGGGCGGTGGGGTAGCCTAGTGGTTAAAGCGTTCGCTCGTCACGCCGAAACCAACATGGGTTCGATTCCCAACATGGATACAATGTGTGAAGCCCATTTCTGGTGTCCCACGCCGTGATATTGCTGGAATGTTGCTAAAAGCGGCGCAAAACTTAACTCACTCACTCACTCACTTTTACGCTCAATGAAATCTGTTTCGGCGGATAATCGAGACTGATATTCTCTAGTGTAGATGTTTTATATAGTAACTACATGCACGATCCATCCAGAGAACAAACCTCAGAGGACATGCGTCTTAGTGCAATCACGCTTGTCTGGGCAGCATATGAGCCCTAAAAGCAGAATAAAGTTTTTTTCAAAGACCAAATTTGCAATTTAAATGTAATATTGACTTTATGAAAGGAACCTTCACACGGAATCCAACGCATATAAATATTGTATGAATGTAAATATTACAATACGAAAAAAATGACTTTAAATATTTATATTGATTGTTGAGGACTCTACCAAGTTCCATTGGGAAGCTTAATAGACAAATATGAACAACAATCCCTTCGTGGAAGAGGGTTCAAACAGTGCCCAGTGGACATAGTTTCACAATTATCTCCAATTATTAAGCACAACGGATTGTTCGATTTATTTTCAAGCAGCAAGAGCGCTGTATGCTTGGGCCAATATATCGACATGCTGCATGCGTTGATCGTGCAAACTCTAGAGCATCTGGAACGGCGGTGCCGTATAACAACTGTGACTGTAGGTACGAGCGAGATCAATAAAAATCAGGTAATGCATGTTGTGAAATTTGACAACTTGGTTGCCATGGTAACGTCATGACTAGTGGCATCTATGGAAACAACAGAACATGTTGGATGAAGACACGGATCCCATGGCAGGGTTCTGGAATCTGGCGCCAGAGAATTTGGTCGGACGCATTTGTAAATGAACTGAGCTCGTTTGAATCTAAATTTACGTTCTTCTGTTGTGTCATCGTTTCAAGACAAATAATGCATGTGTACTTAAGGATTATGGTTCAAGTTTTGTAGTCATATGATATCAATAATCCTTTGTGTGGTAGATGGACATTTAATCCTTCTACTACAGAAGCGTTGACCAGAAACGTCATGGGCTATTTGAATTGAGATTCATATCAAATATTAGTACAAGTATTGTTTAGCGTCAAACAAATCCACAATATTCTGTTTGAATGCATTATGATAACAATCGATATTGTTTTATGTCATTTACATGAGAATTAGTCAACGTAATACAATTATCGATACATCGATTACTATACGTTATATTGCATATTAATGATACATTGCACGTTTTGAAAGATTTTGTCGATAAACGTTTGAGGTCTAACTCATGATTGAAAGATACTTGGCGTTTCGGCGCATAAATATCAAATAAAAAAGCATTGATTAATCTGAAACGTTCGTACGTTCGACTGACGGTTCCATTCGAGGAAAAGAAATAGTTTCCGAATACAATATTGAGTGATTACAAAAAGAACAATTTAGCTCAGAACAAAGTTAAATATCAACAGCAGAATCTTCTAAAAGTACAACCAATATATGATAAAAGAGCGGATCATATTAGTCATCTGGTTACAATCCTGTTTTAACGATTTCAGTGTCTCAAAATACCGTGTATGTCGATTTAACGTGATGGTCCCAGCAGGATGCATATCTCGATGGCTATTTTGGTTGTTTCAAACTAAAGACAATTCAATATCAAAAGTAGTTATTGAACAATCGCAATTTGAATTTTTCGCTCCAGTTCCCACCAGCATTAACAGATTATCTGAAGTATAAAAATGAAAAGTTCGGATATATATATTTTGTCCCAAAATACCGTGTATGTCGATTTAACGTGATGGTCCCAGCAGGATGCATATCTCGATGGCTATTTTGGTTGTTTCAAACTAAAGACAACTCAATATCAAAAGTAGTTATTGAACAATCGCAATTTGAATTTTTCGCTCCAATTCCCACCACCATTAACAGATTATCTGAAGTACAAAAATCAAAAGTTCGAATGTATATATTTTGTCCCAAAATACCGTTTATGTCGATTTAACGTGATGGTCCCGGCTAACTAAAAAGACAATTCAATATCAGAACTATAAAACTAGTTGTTGAACAATCGCAATTAGATTGTTCGCTCCAGTTCCCACCAGCTATAACATATTACCTGTAGTATAAAAATGATCTTTTTGAGTAGTATATTTTGGAGTAGTCTGTCCTACAGACCCTGAAGCAAATATATTCAAGAAAGCCCACGCAAGTCTAGAAAATGTGGCAAGTCTAGATTTCCACAGCTTCGGGAAATGATGAAAGTGTCAGAGCTCCTTTTCATTATATTTTATTTTTCTTACTATAAACTTTTTTTTCTGTAAAATATGTTCATTTCACAGACTAGTAGTTAGTCTAATTTTGGATGTTCTTTGGGACATCGACATGACGTTGTTGTGCAGCGTGGTTTATGTACCGTATGAAAGACTTGACATTACAACGTCACAACGCTGAAGGACACAGTAACAGTTCCACATGGCGTCCAACGGCTCGGCATGCTCGCACGATCTTAAGAAATCATCACATTGGCATTGATGCAGACAAATCCCTCAAAGTGGGTGGTTACCTTTGCTTCAAATGACATTATCGATGACTCAGCAGGTGATCGACTTCAAAAAATTTGATTACCCAACCAACATTGACGGAACCGTGGAATCAGAGGATATGTCACTGATGCGCCGAATTTGACAGCATAGGAGTGAGTGAGTGAGTATGGTTTTACGCCGCTTTTAGCAATATTCAAACAATATCACGGCGGGGGGCAGGAGAGATGGGTGCACACATTGTACCCATGTGGGTAATCGAACCCGGGCCTCCGGCGTGACGAGCGAACGCTTTAACCACTAGGCTTCCCCACCGACCCTGCAAAGGAGTTTTACATGAAAACATTGTCCTAATACAGTCAGTAGCTACGCTGTTCGTATTCTATCCCCTAATCTCGTATTTTTGAAATCAGAAATGATACAAAACTGAAATATTTGCTTTCAAACGACATGAATGACCCGTTTACTGCCGTCGATTAATTCGGTATATCGTTGAAGGCGATTTTGATTTATGTACAAGTTGATTCATTATGTCGAACTATGGGTGTCTCGATTTTCGTCAAGTGGTCATCAGTGTCAATTTAAAACGTTCCATGCATCATCACTTTGGCCACATGGGTATAGTGTGTGAAACCCATTTCTGGTGTCCCCCGCCCTGATACTGGGGAATATGGCCAAAAACATACTCACTCACTCACTCACTTTGGGGATGTCCCTAAGCTAAACACAATAATCTCGGTCCTACTTGCGTGAACAGATACCCGTGAAGATCCGGGTTAGAATTGGTCTCCAGCATGCTTGAAAGAGGCGACTAACGGGATCGGGTGGTCAAGCACGGGTTACTGAAGATCAATTCTAACCTGGATCTTCATGGGTCTAAATGTTTTGCATGTATCTGTTAAGTATTTATGAAATTCAACACTGGGTTAATACTTGCTTGTTTCACACTGAAGTAAAAGGCACCAGGAAATCTTCCAAAATATGTCTATTTCCTAAAATACGACACATTTCGTCAGTGCCTATTTATTCAGCGGTATCATTTGACCTGAATCTGAGATTGTTGAAATGAAAAAGTTTGGTACTCGTTTATAAGAAAACATCTGATAAGTTTCATAACGATTTCTAAAAGGTTTGTTCAATTCTAAAATTATGCACAACCTGTGAGCCAAAAAGGGCCCCACCCCACCTTGTCCTTTGAACACTCTTAATGCAATTCCAATTGCATATTGATTACAGATTGAGAATATGGATCGATTCATAAAAAACATGCTTCTAATATAGCCTGAGTCGTACAATCGAATCTGTTGTTAGCAGATATCATTTGTGATTATGGGAATTTCTGGTGTCGCTTTTCTCTATGTTTGTTTACTAATACAAGATCTGCAGTTGAGCGTAAGGTTTGTTTATCATTACAGCCTCTCCATCTGAATCAGAGTATCAATATCAATGGTACACATTTGTTGCGAATCTGAATCAGAAAGTTACGTTTGTTTACTTTTATAGAACATCCATCTCAACATTACGCTTGTTTACTATTACAGAATAGCCTTCTCAACGTTATGCTTGTTTACTATTATAGAATAGCCATCTCAACGTTACGCTTGTTTACTATTATAGAATAGCCATCTCAACGTTACGCTTGTTTACTATTTCAGAATAGCCTTCTCAACGTTACGCTTGTTTACTATTATAGAACATCCATCTCAACATTACGCTTGTTTACTATTATAGAATAGCCTTCTCAACGTTATGCTTGTTTACTATTATAGAATAGCCATCTCAACGTTACGCTTGTTTACGATTATAGAATAGCCATCTCAACGTTACGCTTGTTTACTATTACAGAATAGCCATCTCAACGTTACGCTTGTTTACTATTATAGAATAGCCATCTCAACGTTACGCTTGTTTACTATTACAGAATAGCCATCTCAACGTTACGCTTGTTTACAATTATAGAATAGCCATCTCAACGTTACGCTTGTTTACTATAACAGAATAGCCATCTCAACGTTACGCTTGTTTACTATTACAGAATAGCCATCTCAACATTACGCTTGTTTACAATTACAGAATTCCCATCTCAACATTACGCTTGTTTACTATTATAGAATAGCCATCTCAACGTTACGCTTGTTTACTATTACAGAATAGCCATCTCAACGTTACGCTTGTTTACTATTATA
Source organism: Haliotis rubra (assembly GCF_003918875.1). Taxonomy (NCBI): domain Eukaryota; kingdom Metazoa; phylum Mollusca; class Gastropoda; order Lepetellida; family Haliotidae; genus Haliotis; species Haliotis rubra. Next base: position 200,492 of record NW_025767239.1, read on the forward strand.
GAATAGCCATCTCAACGTTACGCTTGTTAACTATTACAGAATAGCCATCTCACCGTTACGCTTGTTTACTATTACAGAATAGCCATCTCAACGTTACGGCTTGTTTACTATTACAGAATAGCCATCTCAACATTACGCTTGTTTACAATTATAGAATAGCCATCTCAACGTTACACTTGTTTACTATTACAGAATAGCCATCTCAACGTTACGCTTGTTTACTATTATAGAATAGCCATCTCAACGTTACGCTTGTTTACTATTATAGAATAGCCATCTCAACCTTACGCTTGTTTACAATTACAGAATAGCCATCTCAACGTTACGGCTTTGTTTACTATTATAGAATAGCCATCTCAACGTTACGGCTTGTTTACTATTACAGAATAGCCATCTCAACGTTACGCTTGTTTACTATTATAGAATAGCCATCTCAACGTTACGCTTGTTTACTATTACAGAATAGCCATCTCAACGTTACACTTGTACAATATTGCAGAATAGCCATCTCAGCGTTGCGGCTTGTTTACTATTACAGAATAGCCATCTCACCGTTACGCTTGTTTGCTATTACAGAATAGCCATCTCAGCGTTACGCTTGTTTACTATTACAGAATAGCCATCTCAACGTTACGCTTGTTTACTATTATAGAATAGCCATCTCAACGTTACGCTTGTTTACTATTATAGAATAGCCATCTCAACGTTACGCTTGTTTACTATTACAGAATAGCCATCTCAACGTTACGCTTGTTTACAATATTGCAGAATAGCCATCTCAGCGTTACGGCTTGTTTACTATTACAGAATAGCCATCTCAACGTTACACGGCTTGTTTACTATTACAGAATAGCCATCTCAGCGCTTTCAGCTTGTTTACTATTTCAGAATAGCCTTCTCAACGTTATGCTTGTTTACTATTATAGAATAGCCATCTCACCGTTACGCTTGTTTACTATTATAGAATAGCCATCTCAACGTTACCCTTGTTTACTATTACAGAATAGCCATCTCAACGTTACGCTTGTTTACTATTATAGAATAGCCATCTCAACGTTACGCTTGTTTACTATTATAGAATAGCCATCTCAACGTTATGCTTGTTTACTATTACAGAATAGCCATCTCAACGTTACCCTTGTTTACTATTACAGAATAGCCATCTCAACGTTACGCTTGTTTACTATTATAGAATAGCCATCTCAACGTTACGCTTGTTTACAATTACAGAATAGCCATCTCACCGTTACGCTTGTTTACTATTACAGAATAGCCATCTCAACGTTACGCTTGTTTACTATTACAGAATAGCCATCTCAACATTACGCTTGTTTACAATTACAGAATTCCATTCTCAACATTACGCTTGTTTACAATTATAGAATAGCCATCTCAATGTTACGCTTGTTTACAATTACAGAATAGCCATCTCAACGTTACGCTTGTTTACTATTATAGAATAGCCACCTCAACGTTACACTTGTTAACTTTTACAGAATAGCCATCTCAACGTTACGCTTGTTTACTATTATAGAATAGCCATCTCAACGTTACGCTTGTTTACTATTACAGAATAGCCATCTCAACGTTACACTTGTACAATATTGCAGAATAGCCATCTCAAGCGTTGCGGCTTGTTTACTATTATAGAATAGCCATCTCACCGTTACGGCTTGTTTGCTATTACAGAATAGCCATCTCAACGTTATGCTTGTTTTACTATTACAGAATAGCCATCTCAACGTTACGGCTTGTTTACTATTATAGAATAGCCATCTCAACGTTACGCTTGTTTACTATTACAGAATAGCCATCTCAACGTTACGCTTGTTTACTATTATAGAATAGCCATCTCAACGTTACACTTGTTTACTATTATAGAATAGCCACCTCAACGTTACGCTTGTTTACAATTACAGAATAGCCATCTCAACGTTACGCTTGTTTACTATTATAGAATAGCCACCTCAACGTTACACTTGTTAACTATTACAGAATAGCCATCTCAACGTTACGCTTGTTTACTATTATAGAATAGCCATCTCAACGTTACGCTTGTTTACTATTACAGAATAGCCATCTCAACGTTACACTTGTACAATATTGCAGAATAGCCATCTCAACGTTACGGCTTGTTTACTATTATAGAATAGCCATCTCACCGTTACGCTTGTTTGCTATTACAGAATAGCCATCTCAACGTTATGCTTGTTTACTATTACAGAATAGCCATCTCAACGTTACGCTTGTTTACTATTATAGAATAGCCATCTCAACGTTACGCTTGTTTACTATTACAGAATAGCCATCTCAACGTTACACTTGTACAATATTGCAGAATAGCCATCTCAACGTTACGCTTGTTTACTATTACAGAATAGCCATCTCACCGTTATGCTTGTTTGCTATTATAGAATAGCCATCTCACCGTTACGCTTGTTTACTATTACAGAATAGCCATCTCAACGTTACGCTTGTTTGCTATTATGGAATAGCCATCTCACCGTTACGCTTGTTTACTATTACAGAATAGCCATCTCAACGTTATGCTTGTTTACAATTATAGAATAGCCATCTCAACGTTACGCTTGTTTACTATTACAGAATAGCCATCTCAACGTTACGCTTGTTTACTATTATAGAATAGCCATCTCAACGTTATGCTTGTTTACTATTACAGAATAGCCATCTCAACGTTACGCTTGTTTACTATTATAGAATAGCCATCTCAACGTTACGCTTGTTTACTATTACAGAATAGCCATCTCAACGTTACGCTTGTTTACTATTACAGAATAGCCATCTAATGTTACGCGTGTTTACTATTATAGAATAGCCATCTCAACGTTACGCTTGTTTACTATTATAGAATAGCCACCTCAACGTTACGCTTGTTTACAATTACAGAATAGCCATCTCAACGTTACGCTTGTTTACTATTATAGAATAGCCATCTCAACGTTACGCTTGTTTACTATTATAGAATAGCCATCTCAACGTTACGCTTGTTTACTATTACAGAATAGCCATCTCAACGTTACACTTGTACAATATTGCAGAATAGCCATCTCAACGTTACGCTTGTTTACTATTATAGAATAGCCATCTCACCGTTACGCTTGTTTGCTATTACAGAATAGCCATCTCAACGTTATGCTTGTTTACTATTACAGAATAGCCATCTCAACGTTACGCTTGTTTACTATTATAGAATAGCCATCTCAACGTTACGCTTGTTTACTATTACAGAATAGCCATCTCAACGTTACACTTGTACAATATTGCAGAATAGCCATCTCAACGTTACGCTTGTTTACTATTACAGAATAGCCATCTCAACGTTATGCTTGTTTACTATTATAGAATAGCCATCTCACCGTTACGCTTGTTTACTATTACAGAATAGCCATCTCAACGTTACGCTTGTTTGCTATTATGGAATAGCCATCTCACCGTTACGCTTGTTTACAATTACAGAATAGCCATCTCAACGTTACGCGTGTTTACTATTATAGAATAGCCATCTCAACGTTACGCTTGTTTACTATTATAGAATAGCCACCTCAACGTTACGCTTGTTTACAATTATAGAATAGCCATCTCACCGTTACACTTGTTTACTATTATAGAATAGCCATCTCAACGTTACGCTTGTTTACTATTACAGAATAGCCACCTCAACGTTACCCTTGTTTACTATGATAGAATAGCCACCTCAACGTTACGCTTGTTTACTATTATAGAATAGCCATCTCAACGTTCAATGTAATCCTGTAGGTCATTTTCAGGGAACCTTTCATGTAATTTTAACCACTGTTTTTGCCCTTTCATGCCCTACGTAACCTTTTTCGACAGATAATCAAAATTGGGTTTTCTCTGGCATCAACCTTTTATATATACATATGTGTGTGTGCATGCGTGCGTGCGTGCGTGCGTGCGTGCGTACGAGCGTGTGTTAAGACAACAAAATTAGATTGCTCAACACACACAGTATTGCCACATTAACCTGTGTGGTGATGGGTTTATGGTAAGGCGATCTCAGGTCAACATTGTGGGAATAGTAATTGTGATGTCGTATCTAAGTAGTTCAACTTCCCCAGTATACGTGTAGCAACATATCGTGGACAATGCGATACATTTGAATTATATTTAACGTCAGTGGAAAAGAATACTCAGTCTTGATTGTCCTCAGAAACAAATTCCGTTTGGTGTAAAAGAGAAAAAATACTTTTGAAAATTACAGAAATGGATCAATGAAAGTCAGAGGTGACACCATGTTTTCGCGAAGTCGTTAAGCCATTCGGTTAACCAAACAGCATGCCTCATGCAATACCATGGACCTCTGTACATAGCATACATATATATAATGCTGCATTCGTGAGGAGAGTCGGTGTACGGATAAATTACTTGATGTCGTCTATGATTTTAATGGATTTCAATAATAATTTTATCAGCTATTTTGCCTTTAGCACCCTATACAATTTACCTTTCGTTTGTATCTGACATTTAACAACACTTGACTTCATGTCAAGCAATAATCCAACAGCTCCAGCCTTTGGTGTTTATATTTCACAACTTTTGTGATACAATCGAGGTGCTCTTTTTATCAGGATTTCAAAGAGCGTCATACCACTTTTGCTCAGAAGTTGTTTGATCAAGGTTACAACATTCAAGTCCTCAGTAAAACTTTCAAGAAGTTTTATGGTAGACATGTTGAGTTAATTTCCAAACTTGATGCATCAGTGACAAAAATGTTGTCCGATGCAATTCCCTATTTTGACTTATACCATACTTAACATATGTTTATGACTGGTGCAACCGGTGGGGCAGGATACGCTCACCTTTTCGTGAACACCTGCTATTATCACTAGTTCATATAGTGATTCATAAACACATGCTCTGTCTTCGTATCGCATGGTGACAATCACTGGATTGTCTGGTTCAGACCCGATTTGTTTACAAACAACATCATACAGCTGTAATACTGCTGAAACAAATATCTGCTCATGATATAGTCACAATTGTGCAATCGACTCGGCTTTTGGCAGAGATTTCTTCTGAATATGGAAAGGGTTTTGTCGCTTCTATTTAGTTTGCAAGTGTTTATGCTGGGTTCCACTGGTGAGTCAGGATACGCTAATCCTGCCGCTGGCACCTCATGTCTTTTCAGTAATAATTGAGAATCACACACTAATATTATAGAAGGTGAGGTGAAATTGGGTTTAACGTCGTGCTTGAGAATATTTCGCTCATATGACGACGTGCATGCGTATGTATGTGTATGTGTGGCTGCTTGTACTAGCCCAGACTGAAGCTGGTTTTATATTGCTAGCCCACTGAGATACCATGCCGCAGTGAAGCATGAATACCCCACTCAGACCGAGCCGACAAGTCCTTGTTGTAACCACTAATGTCGAGCGCCAGGCAGGGACCAACAAGTACCATATTTTAACGTCTTTTGATATGACGCGGTCGGGGATCGAACCCGCGACCTTCCGCTCTCCGGACAGATGCTCTAACCACTACACCACGGAGGCGGTCTTATTATAGAAGGAAGCATACAATGAGTGTTCAGGGGAGGGTATTGTTGTGTTTAGTATTGAGCTTTATAGTACTGGTCTGTGTCTTCACTGCCGCGTTTAATGTCTATAGTATATCTTTGACTGTCTCATTTTCTGCATTAAAATTGAAATTATTTCAAATTTCACAATACACATATGGTCACATGCATCGGGATTCGGTGAATATAAGCGGCATAAATCGAACCATACGATTTCTCAATCGAGTAAGTGAGTGAGTTTAGGCTTACACTGCTTGTAGCAATATTCCAGCAATATCACGACGGGATCACATCAGAAATGGGCTTCACACATTGTACCTATGTGGGGAATCGAGCCAGGGTCTTTAGCGAACGCTTTAACCACTAGGCTACCCCACCGCCATATTTCATAAGAGCTAGTGCTAGTTGATTGTACGATTCCAACTGTATCTTTGGAAAGTGTTGATACGTCGCTATCCAGTGGAGTGAGTGAGTGAGTTTGTTTTTTTCGCCGCATTTAGCAATGTTCCAGCAATATCACGGCGAGGGACACCAGAAATGGGCTTCACACATTGCACCTATGTGGGGAATCGAACCCAGGCCTTCGGCGTGACTAGCGAACGCTTCAACCACTAGGCTACCCGATGCCCACTATCCAGTAGAAACGATACCATGTTTTCACTACAATGCTAGCAAATCTCGCCCGACCGTTGGCATACGTCCCAAACACACGCAAGGGCAAGTGAACAAGAACAGATATGGTTCAAGTAACATTTGACAAATGCATCGGATATGGTTTAAACGATATTTATTGTTCAATAGAGCATGTTAATACATTAACAAAATGGAGTGGATTGGCAAACAAGCCTGTGGCTTATATCAATGCCTTTCCACATGGTGCAGAATATACAATGAGGGTACACTACATATTACAATATATTAAGATAAATATACACGACAAACATTAAACATAAATTCTAGAGCATGGAAGATCAATTTTAAATACGAAAAGATAGGTGTTAAATGTGCGGAATCAAGTGAAATATTACAAATTTTCTTAACATACACTTATTTTGGTGGAATAATAACTTAGGTTGCGACAGGGAAAAGTGTCTTCTTATTCAACTTTAAAGATTAATCATCGCAACAGGAAAGAATAAAACTTGGAAAGAAACGTGTCGAGCAGAATATAATGGATCTTGTCATCCAGGAAATCGCTCAGTTGCTGTAATATATTGAATAACGGAGTCAATAACTTGTATCGCGTCTTGTTTACATGCACCTCTCCCATATAGGATAAGAAGGTTAAAGTGTTTCACAGTTTGTGCATTTTTAATTGTGTCACTTTAGTTATTCCAGTCTTGAACAACAGAAGGAATAAATGACCGGAAGTGACTGACTGACCTTGAGCCTTCTGCTCTGAGGTTGGCCGAATCCCGTAAATTATAGTCAGTCCTTTCTGCAACAGAAGGGCAAGTGAACACGAACAGATATGGTTCAAGTAACATTTGACAATTGCATCGGATATTTTGGTCACTGGTTATCATCAACCTTTTGAAAGTTTTACCGTGGTCCTGGTTATTGCATTCGTAAAGTTTGGATACACGTTTGTGGTAGATTGCGTGTCAAGCATCAAACTGGGTTTTACCAACCTGAAATTAAAACGCTTGTGCAAACCTCCTACTGATTGTATGATAAAATGAGGCTATTGACTTTTTTCGAGAATATGGTATCAAACGCATCCCAATTGACAAACTCCATTTATCCACAGGACCAGAATATTTCGATTCGATTTCGATATTTTGATTAGAGATTTTGATTGGATGTTACCGTTCTCATTTACTTCAAATATGAATGGCTTTTCCTCAGAGACTGTCAAAATCCCATCTTCGAATGGTACATGAGACAAATCATTATGTTGAATGTCTATTTTGGTCGTATCTAAAAATATCTACATACAGTTTCGTGAAACTGTTTAAAATGTGAGCCGGTCTCCATTAAAACATTTTAACATGACGTCATCTCTTTGTTCTGTATTCAAGAACAATGATATACAATGACTGGCAGCAAGATTCAAAGTTAAATATACCATCACCTCGTAAGGATGGGAAAGCCGCAATAACTCGGTGCGCCAAGTGTCTGTAAGAGTTGTATGATCCCCAGGGAGTTGAGATTGATAATACGATCTTGCCGTTGAGATTGATATCCAATGATCGAGGGAAAAATACCAGCGCCTTGAGCATGTACTAGTTCCGTTGATATGTGCGCTATATAAGTATCCTATAATAATGATAATCTTATATCATCTGAAATAATAATTATAATAATTCATTTATCCATCTGACTAGTTGCTCACTGAGAATGGTAACCTTGGGGCTTGTGTCAAGGTAACTGGTGACGGAAAACCAGAAGGAGATTGCTTCTGAAATTTTCCTGAACTAACTGCACCTTGAGGTTCATCTTCAGCCTCGACCTTGGTCTGAGTGTAACTCTTCATCCACTGTACTAAGTCCTCTGGACTATCGGACTTGGGCCAGGTCTTAAGCGCCTTGAAAGCTCCAATCCGATTCTTTTACTTCCTCTGGTGTTGGTTCATTCATAGCGAAAGAAACGAGGGAAGCAATCAAATGTAAACGAAGAAAGGCAGGTGTGGTAACCGTATAGGTAAATGTCCAAATGATCGCGAAATGAGCTGGCCATTTAACCTCATGAGAGATGAAAAGTATCTTAGCTTGGGACAAAAAAAACCAAACCCCAAAACAATTAGGGCTAAATGCATGAGAAGGTGTTAGTTGTGATTGCGTGCTTGGGATGGTCATGAATTGGCTCGGGCAGCAGGGTAAGGGGACACCCATAGGGTGTGTCGACTAAACCTAACACAACAACTACCCGTTCGTATGAACCTCAACATCAAGCCAACAGAAGGAAACACACTTTCTCATGATCCATGAAACCAGAAGCCTAAACACAGAGAGAACAAACCATAACCATAACCCGTTGAACAACACAACACCTATTTATGATATTAAAGTAGTTGTTGGTCTATTTACATGAATGTATAAATACACTTTATTTGGTTTACTGCATGGAACTCAAACATTCATATAGGTTGGGTATTCTCATTCACGCACACAATCACCGAGGTTGAGGTATAAAACCCCACTAAATAACAGCTACGTTTATGGAAGTCAGTACTGAAGTGTATGAGCGCTCATTCTAAGTCTAAGTATTCACAAAACATGCAGGTAACAAGATCTAAATTGACCAAGAAATATTGTGCACGCAGGCACAACCCGGGTACATGATATTCAGAAAAATGTACAAGCAAAAATTCAGAACATGTTCAAACATTGACTTGCATTTAATAATGATCATATGTACAAGTGATGAATTCCGTGTCTAAGTAATGATTCTTTGAACCGCCGATTGCAAACGTCAAGTATAACATCAGTACAGGTCTGTACATACACAATGTATTATATGTGTAGTTCGACCTACACTCAAGTGTCTCTATATCTGCAGATAACAAAATACAAGTTGTAAATCACAAGACAAAACGCACATCGCGTCACGTTGTTCCCGTTGATGACGTCATGGTTCCGTTAACAGTTGTGGATCTCGAATGTTGATGACAGCAGACTCGTCTTCAAATCTCCGGTTAGGCCATTCCTTACTGGGGGCTCCAATGTAGCAGGACTGCGTCAGTCACACACCGACAACAGACGATACTTTTTGTTCTTCAATGGCCGATGGTTTATTAGAGATGTGGGTAGTGAAAACAACAACCCTGATACAATCAGGTGTACAATATAATAAATGCAGCAATATACACATATCCAAACACAGATATACACATATAATTCGTACATATGTTATTACATTACCAAATAGTTGCTTCAGTAAACAATTACTGTGTACAAAATGTATTTCATTTGATATACATGACATATATACAATATATAAACCTACCAGGTGTGTGGGCCTAGGTTTATTTCACACCTGGGGACGCTGCTGTGTCTGTCTGAAATGTTTGCCTGTAGAGAAAATAACAATAATATATACAGACATGCTAATGATGAACATATACAAAAGTAACCTCAGCACTGATACAGTAATCAAACACAAATTTGGCTGTAGCTGAGCAAGATATAAAACAATGAAAATAAGACCTCATTCATTCATTCATTCATTCATTCGTGCTTATTTTCATTCACCCATTTATGATTACAAAGCTGTACTTGTGTTCATCCATTCATCACATGCTCACGTGGTTAACCTTGCCTTTTAATAATCATGTTACTAATATTACATTATAATGAATGTAGAGTATTTATCACCAACTTCACAGTACTAATTTAAGACTAACACACACTGATACAACTACAAGTTATATCTACAAATGATATACATGAACAATAAATACTATATCCAAATTACCTCAGAATGTGATCCCAAGATCTGATCCAAACGTATGTCCATAAAATAAACAAAGACATACTATCACACTGACGGTTGAATGTGGAGTGACCACAAACCTTGTAATGTGTAAAAGTGTAAAGCCTAGCTGATTGCCCAAGCTGGCTATAAAGACAAAAGGACCTAAGTAGGGAAGGGCTTATGTTATTGTGCTGTGTGGTGAACATGCGGTAAGCATGCTCAGTGAACTGGCTGTGAGTGATAGTTAGTTAAGGCAGGCTAAGTAAAATAATAAGTCATGATAAATTAAAATGACTAAAGCTGTGCAATGAAACTTAATGCATTTATTTACATGAATTCATATCAATATACAACATGTTAAAATATACAAAATCTGTTACTGCCACAGACACTATAATCAGAATCTGATTATTATCACCCCGGATAACCCAAGCTGCCTGTTTGGCGCTAGGAGGTTAATAGTCACATGACTTTATCCAACCGGGTACCCATTTTCTGCTGGGTGAACAGAGGCAATTTTGAACAAACTCACTTGCCCAAGGTGAGACCACATGTCATACCAAACCAAAACGCCTAATCCTCATAGTATTTTTATGCTACTGGCACTGCAACTCTCTCATTATTTACAATTAAATTTGTATGTATTTATTTATGTGAATTATTTTAATTGTTTACAAACGACGTCCAGTTGGGGGAATGTCACTGTAAATGAAAATATTGTTCTGTCTTTGCTCTGTCTATTCCGACCGCGAATATCCGGGTTAGAATTAATCTTCAACAACCCATGCTTGTCATAAGAGGCGACTAACGGGATCGTGTGGTCAGGCTCGCTGGCTTGGTTGACACATGTCATCGTATCCCGATTGCGTAGATTGATGCTCATGCTGTTGATCACTGGATTGTCTGGTCCAGACGCGATTATTTACAGACCGCCGCCATATAGCTGGAATATTGCTGAGTGCGCCGTAAAACTAAATTCACTCACTCTGTCTTGTCCGGTAAGGTCAGTCACTTTAAGATGATCTTACACTGGTACCAGAAACCAAATGGACTTTCTACTATAAACATCGTGTACGTGAACAAGTACATACGAGGGCGAAAATATCGGGGTTCATATTTTTCATACGATGCCCTAGGGCAAAATATCACTTTGTCTTAGTGACTTGACGTCATGAACAATGCTATGACGTCACGTTTCTTCTGTGACGTTGCGTTCTACATGCGGCGACAGCGGGTAGCGACTATATAGTTGAAAGTAGATTTGGGTTATTTTCCTCAATTTGACGGCTTCGGTAATAAACAGAATATTATATTCGTGCCCATAGCATACTATGTTTACGACACTCGTGCCTAAATATCGGTATATCCGTCGCTCTTGCTCGGGAAATACCAACATCTAGGCACTCGTGTCGTTAACATAGTACGACATGGGTACTCATATAATACCCTCTATGTCTTACGCTTTGTCACCCTCATTCCCTCCTACCAACAAGCATGCTCCACCAGCTGCTAAAATAGGATATTAAATTTATGCTCTTTTCTTGTGGTATACATATGCATGAGATCGTAGGATACCCGGAGGCCGTGATCGCATCGTTGTGCAACATGTACCGTTAAACACAGACAAACAAAGTGTATACGTTATGTTAATGATAACGATGTTTTACGATTTTTATCATGAGTATGAATATTATTATTCTCTCTAGATATGACACAGAGTGTCATATAAACCATGCATCATTAACGTTTCAAGCATCATTTTCGACTTATTTGTCCATGTTTAATGGAAAACACATTGGCTTGATTACAGAGTGTAAGAGTTAATTAATATTAATTTGTTTATGTACAAAGGATATATGTCATCCAAGCACAAAGATAAACTAAGGACAAGATGAATACAACGTTTGTGTGGTATGTTGCTTTTAGTATAACTAAGTAAAGGCGGTGGTGTAGCCTAGTGGTTAAAGCGTTCACTCGTCTCGCCGAACACTCGGGTTCGATTCCCCACATGGGTACAATGTGTGAGGCCCATTTCTGGTGTCTCCTGCCGTGACATTGCTGGAATATTGCTAAAAGCGGCGTAAAACTAAACCCACTCACTATGACTAAGGAACATGCATTTCAAATTACCAACAAACAAAATAACAGTTGACTTGCCTTTGCGTGTGTTTATGACGGGGCCTAAGCTTTTCGCGAACACCTGATATCATGTAATTGTGATCCATAAACACATGCTCACTGTTCAGTCGGACTCGTGTTTGCATTGCTCGGGTAAATGAACATTATCCCATGTAATATGGAGGTACTTGTATATATTCGTCAACAGGGAGCTGTCTTAGGCTAATGGTGTCACTTTGTTAGAAAGCATATTTTCTTCAACGGAAATTGATCTCTATTTCAATTATTTGTTTATTTCGTTATTTTCGTTACTTTCTCGAAGTTTCTATAATACAAACCAATTTTGAACTATTGAGAAACTGTTTGAAATTATGATAAAATAATTGAAGTAATGTGCGAGAAACTCGAAGTTTAGAGAATATACTTGAACAAAATAATGGAAGTAAAGAAATATTTTTTCGAAATTTCGAGTTTTTTAAATAAACTTCAAATACTGAGAGAGAAAAAGTCAAATTACGAAAATATATTTGAAGTAACGAGAGATAAAACTCAATTTGGAAATAATTGAAAGAAGATAAATTTCGATTTGAAATAGGTGTGGCACAAATGTTGCTCACAGCACTAGTAACTCGACTGTTGGTGTTTCAGGTGAATGAGGTGCAGGATGGGCAGCTTGGGAGAAGACATGCCACAGCAGGGTGAGTAACACGTCCAGTGAGTAAGTGAGTGAATTTAGTTTTACGCTGTTTGTAGAAATATTCCAGCAATGTCACGGCTGGGGACACCAGAAATGGGCTTCAGACATTGTACCCATTGGGGAATCGAACCCAGGCCTTCGACGTGACGAGCGAACGCCTTAACCACTGGGCTACCACACCACCCCGTAACACGTCCAGTTGGTCCACGTACGGATAGGTGGTGGTGGTGGTGGTGTGGTGTGGTGTGGCGTGTGTGTGTGTGTGTGAGAGAGAGAGAGAGAGAGAGAGGAGGGGGACAGTGTGTGTGAGAGGTATGTTTGGCGTGTGTGTGGTGCGCAGTGTGGTTGTGTGTATCTGTGGTACGTTTGCTCTGTGTATGTGTATGTATATAGGGGTTGATGTGTGTGTGTGTGTGTGTGTGTGTGTGTGTGTGTGTGTGTGTGTGTGTTGTGGTTGTCTCTGTGGTATGTTTGCCTTGGTGTGTGTATAGTGTGGGGTGTAGCATGCTTATTGTTGTGTTTATGGTATGTTTGGCGTGTGTGGTGTGTGTGAATGTTGTATGACTGTTCTTTCTGTGGTGTGTTCTGTGTTTGAGATGAAGTAAAGTGACGTAAGATGAACCGGGGGGAAACGCAGCATTCAATTTTATCCGCATAGGTTTATCATAGTAGATCAGGCTCCATTTCAAAAAGGTCTGCGACAGATGTGTCACCATTAGGCTTCCGTACAACACAACACCAGTAACTCGGCTGTTGGTGTTTCAGGTGAATGAGGTGAAAGATGGGCAGCTTGGGCGAAGACATACCTCTCCAGGGTGAGTAACACGTCCTGTTGGACCACAGTGGGGTAGGAGACTTGTATATATGGTGGTGTCTTGTGTGTGTGTGCGCGCGCGCGCGCGCGCGTGCATCTGTGTGTGTGATCAGTCAGCGTTAAATATATTTCACAAAACAATTTATGGATCCACCTTAATCACTTAATTACCTTAAAATGCCAATATTAGTAAAACTGTGTTTGATACAAATCAAAAGAAACGGTTGTCATCTTAGATGTAACCTTCTATATAATCAGCGCTGAGCTGTCCGTGCGTGCGTGGGGTGGGGGTGGGGGTTGCAATTTGTGTGTCTGGTTTGTGGGTTTATAAAAACGTGATGTATTGTTGTGTGTGTATTGTGTGTTATGTGTTCTGAAATTGTATGGGTTTCAATGTGCGCGTGTGTGATTTGTGTGTGTGTCCGATTCGTTGGGTCTTTGCGGTAGTGGTGATGTGGTATCTGGTGTTCGTTATGTTTTGTGTGTTTCGTGTTGCGTGTGGTTAGGGTTTGAGTGGTTTTGGTGGTGGTGGGGGTGGTGGTTTTGGGGGTGGTGGTGGTGTGGTGTGGTGTGTGTGGGGTGTGTGTGTGTGTGTGTGTGTGTGTGTGTGTGATGTGGTGACTGCGTTGTGTTCTTTGGTTTTTGTTGCTTTGTTGTGTGTGTGTGTGTGTGTGTCTGTGTGTCTGTGTCTGTCTGTGAGTCTGTGACTGTGTGTCTGTCTGTGTGTCTGTGTCTGTGTATGTGTCTGTCTATCTGTGTGGGATTGATACGGTAGTTGTGGTATGTATGATGTCTGTTATGGCGTGTAGAGTTACTGGGTGGTGTGTGCGTGTGTCTGTCTGTCTGTCTGTCTGTGTGTTGGGTAGTATTGATACAATAGTGGTGGTATGCAGGGTGTGGCGTGAATGCTGTTTGGTGTCACAAACTATGATGATATATGCTCTATGGCTGCACAGATTGTGCACACTCAAACTTCACGTCAAGACAGATAAGTGTAGCTAAAGATGATAACACTTTTGTTCCCCATTAATTTACAAAAAGAATTTGACTAAACTTTAATATTCATATTTGATTGTATTCAAGCTAAAATTTTAAATAGCGGAAAATCTTCAGAAAGCCTTCACATGCAAGTAAAAAGTGTCCTTCGTTTCACGCTCCTTAAACCCTTCTATATAATGCGGGGCGGTCGGTTAGCCTAGTGGTTAAAGTGTTCGCTCGTCACGCCGAAGACCTGTTCGATTCCCACAAGTGTACAATGTGTGGATCCCATCTCTGGGGTCCCCCGCCATAATATTGCTGGAATATTTTAAAAATATCTCACTCACTTCAACATTACTATACGGTGTGGTTGGATATGTTTTGACCTTCATGTCGATACCGCTGCAAACAGATCCCGTAGCATTCCATACCTTGTAATGTTGTGTGACTGTGTGCCAACACGACCCACAGATCCGGGTCATTCCTCATTATATCAGCCACTGATTTGGGTGGTTCAGACTCGAACTTCTACAGTCCGCCATGATGCAGTCGGAACATGCCTAACACAACATTATGTTCACCTGAAATGTGACACAATGGATACTGTGTCATTGTATCCGTACTTGGTGTTCATTATATTATGTATCCATTATATCTATTGGAGCAGGATGCGCTGATCTTTCGGGAACACCACGCTTCAATACTGTTTGACAGTGGTTCATAATAACAGGCTCATGATATAGTCGGTATCTAATAATGGACTCTACTATTTGCAGAGTTTTCTTATTATAATGGTTAGGGTTTTCTCTTATATTCTCTTCATACTTTCTAGGACGATTGGGTAGTCTACTGGTTAAAGCGTTCGCTCGTCACGCCGAAGACCCGGGTTCGATTCCCTACATGGGTACAATTTTCCAAGCCCATTTTTGGAGCCGCCCGCCGTGATATTGCTGGAATATTGCTAAAAGCGGCGTAAAACTAAAATCACTCACTCACTCACTCACACATTATAGGCCTATCCTGAACTATGTCACAAGATTTATGTTTACGAAGTTTCTTTAATTGGATTTGACAAAAAGAAATACAACCGTTATGAAAACGTTACTTGGCTAAAATGTGTGGCCGAAAGACTGTAGACCAAGCGACCAAAGCACAAAGTGATACCTGTATGGTTCTGTTGGTTTGTTGTTCAACGCCGCACTCAGCATTAGCATTATTCCAGCCATATGGCGGCGGTCTGTAAATACTCGAGTCTGGACCAGACAATCCAGTGATCAACAGCATGAGCATCGTTCTACGCAATTGGGATACGATGACATATGTCAACCAAGTCAGCGAGCCGTTGGTCGCCTCTTACGACAAGCATGGGTTGTTGGAGATCAATATTCTAACCCAGATCTTAAAGGGTCTTTGAAACGATGACATGTGTCAACCAGGTCAGCGAACCTGACAACCCGATCCCATTAGTAGCCTGTTACGACAAGCATGTGTTTCTGAAAAACAATTCTAACCCGAATCTTCACGGGTGTGATACCTGTATGCAATACATCACCAGTCATTGTTTCTATATTTCACCACTATCAGACAGCAGTGTGCGAAATAGCCACTGGCCCGCTAGCCCGTGGTTAGTAAAAATCCAGTTGGGCCAGTAAATCTCCAAAGTCACTGGCCCGACTGCTAGTGAATTTTCATGGGGTCATTTTGTAAATAAATCACTCTCTCCCACTTGTAAAGTTGTAATACACTTTTAAATCATGCAAGATTATGGCCTGATAAAAATGTTCATCTTATTAGCAGCTTAATTATGAAACCCGTGTCATGCCGACAATATCTCATTCTCATCTATTTTTGTAATCTTTTGCTTAGTTTCTACATTCAAATTTCGGGCTAGGGAATTATTTTGTGAGCTAGTAACTTTCAGGCATAGCTAGCCGGGGCTAGTAAAATGGAAACTATTTTGCACACTGACTTGCAGATCATTAAAACGGATGTAATCCGAACATGCTACAGTGCACTACATTTTCAACGAACAGGTGGATATAACGAACTTGGATTTTTGGGTACCCGACACTTGTGTATATTTTAGTCGAAATGATATGTCGAACTACGGCCCTAATAAAAAATAGCAGGCCTTTGAATTCGTTGTAACCGTGCTTATGCACTGTAAGTAAATGGCTACAGAAGGTGAGGAAGGGTAACAACAAGGACTGAACGTAAGGTAACGGTGCTACCAACGTTGTACAACCCTAGCTCTCGCTGCTGGCGATTGCTGACGACTTAAGACGAAAATAAATATGAAAATAAAATAATAATTACAATATAATCAAAAGGTGATAAAAAGGTCCAAATATACTTTGAATGATATGGTTTAACATACCATCACTTGACGACTGGACAGAGGTCATGGATGCTAATGTTGACCTTGAAACCTTTAAAGTTCAGCTCCTAAATTACGGTGATCGATTTTCTTCAAATGGTGTCAAGCAGTAGAGTTAATTTTGCAGTGAAAGTTGTCTACATTTGCCTGTTTCAAATCAATAGAACTAACGTCGAAGTTATTCTTTGCTGACAGTGGTTTATTTTATAAACACAAGGGGCGTATTCAGTCCTCGATGGAAGGTCAAGGTCACGTTAATCCCGATGTGAATCTAAAATTGACATGATTGTGGGACTGCACTTTGGGGTTGTAGTGAATTTTGCATTGTGGAGAATATTCTATATATTGATTCAGTAAAGCTGATTACAAACGCAGAAATCAATGTTTTTAACTGCTGCATTCAAGTTAAATCGGTTTGCAGAGGTCACAGACTTTATTCTTAAAATAAAATTGCAACAGCTTTAAAACAAAACTGTATTTCTAAGAGTCATTGTTTCCAAACATTTCTCGTAGGATTAGCAAAAGCATAGCTGTTACAGAAATATTTGAAAAATTAACCACTGATATATTGCAAAAGTTCCCAGATAAGTCCTTTTGTTAAACGTGAAAGGTAGTAACGTTGCAATATACAGTAAACTATATTTATAATGACGCTTATAATAAAATGTCGGATATATCGAACCGGATCACTGACTGAGTATCCGATCTAAGAACGCTTATAAAATATTGTTAAAATACACACATGCGGTCTCTCCTTAAAAAAGTCACTTTGTTCAAAATTGCTCACCCAGCAGTAAATGGGTACCCGGTGGGATAAGTCATATGACTTCTACAGCCTCTCCGGTATCCGGGATAATAACGTCCATTATGTTCAGCGCAATATCAGTGGCCTTATTATTATTATAAAATATTATAACCAAACACAAGTTGGCATCGTCTGATTTTGTATCATTTCCAATCTCCCAAATTAAATGAATAGTTATCGAATGAATTCATGTTTATAAATTGAATTTTCATAATGTTTTGAGGTTACCCCATTTAAGTTAATTATAAACTAACGCAATCCAATATCAATTTACAAATATTTCTTCACTTGACTGGGTTCATATGGCTGATTTAGAAGGAACTTAGTTGGGTTTTTTTTCACTAATATGTTTTAAAATCCTCATTAAAATTGTTTTAGGAATTTCGAAATGAACTCAAAATCGTGTAACATCTAATTTAATTCAGACTGTGCCTAGTACGATCTGGTTTTGAGGAAACCAAGTCCCTCAAATGCTGCCAGACCAGAAGGTTTTCCTGAAGGCATCGGCGAAAGCAAACAGCTAAATCTCTGAGTAGCGTGTTCCACTTCTCTCTGTTTACCAAACTACCCAACTGAGCGGCGTCTAACGCCTTGAGAAAGCAGGGGGTGAAATAACGGCACAGGGCGTCACAGGGATCTTTATATGTGAATACACCGGCTCAATCGCATTTTTCTTCGATCTCTTTATTTCTGGCCATTGGACATTGATCCATCGAGTAGCAGATTGGCAAACCATGTTCGTCGTTTATGGTTGCCTGTATACATCTAGTTAATAGCACTCAGTGCCAATATAATGGATTATCGTCAAACACAATTAATAAGCTAGAAAAGCATCATTAAGTCATTACGTGCCGTGGTTATAGACGGCTTGATCCCTTTCATCAAGCCATAGCCTTTTCTTGAGCTTCGGTGATTGCTGGCTTCAAGGAGTAGTTCGTCTACTTTTGTACTGAAGGCCAGCGTGATAAAGCATTCTGCTGCTCTGATGTCTGCTTTGCTTAGGTATCCTCCCCTTATGTAATATATATATATAATATTTACTTTAATGTCTTGATATATTTGTTTACATTGCTCGAAATATGTACCAATCCAACGTGCAGTTATGTTTTTATTCCGGGAAAAGGTATCTGCTTTGCTCAGGAATATTCTCCTTATGTTATGGTTATATAATATTCTTTTTAATGAATGTATTAACAATGCTCGAAATAACTGGAAATATGTACCGATCCAACTTAAACACTGAACAGTTTTGCTTTGCTTTGCTTTGCTTTGGGTAATATAATTGCTTTAATATCGGAATGAATATATTTACAGTGCTCGAAACATCATTCCCGTGCTCTGGTATCTGCTTAGCTTTGCTTAGGTATCCTCTACTTTTTTCATGATTAAAAATGCACATTTGCCTTATAACTTATTGAGTTAAATATAGGACTGGAAACGACTTGAAGCATTTAGCCACCCATCTTCTGTTGTTACTAGATTACCATATATATTACCATAATAAAGGCATATGCCCCTTAATGTCCTATTGCATATATATGTGCCATGCGTGATGGCGCTTTAACAATGTCTTGTCCTATTCTGTTGAAAATGTTAATTAAATCGTAATTGAACTGATGGCACATTTCATATCACCATCAAACATGAGTATTTTGATATAAAAATACATGATGTGAACTCACATGGAGATATGTTGTCAAGTGTTTCAAACACCTTTCAGGTATTGTAATACAAGCGACAAGGTTGTTTCATTCTTGTTAAAACTTGACTCGTTTTTGCATGTGTCAGTGAGGAGTGTGTCGCCGGTGGGGCAGGGCACCTCGTACCATTTGATACTGATCCATAACCTCAGGCACATAATATTGTCGGAATCCTACAACCTATTCTATATGTAGCTATCTGGGTCCCGTTCCTCAAAGCGATCGTAGCGCTAGGACAGTCGTAAGTCTATGTTAAAGTATGGAGTTACGATCATCTCAGCGCTACGACAGTCGTAGGTCTATGTTAAAGTGTGGAGTTACGATCATCTCAGCGCTACGACAGTCGTAAGTCTATGTTAAAGTATGGAGTTACGATCATCTCAGCGCTACGACAGTCGTAGGTCTATGTTAAAGTATGGAGTTACGACTGTCGTAGCTACGATCGCTTTGAGGAACGGGGCCCTGGGCCTAGATTTTCGAAGCTCTCTTAGCGCTAAGATAGTCGTAAGTGCCATTAATTGACATTAACTTCCGACTATCTTAGCGCTTAGAGAGGTTCGAAAATCTAGGCCCTGGAGTCTAGGTGAAAAGTTCCCTCGCTGTTTCACACTTTTCTTTGGTTCTCTGGTGTCGAGTAAGCGAGTAAGTGTAGTTTTACGCAGCTTTTAGCAATATTCCAGAAATATTGAGGGCTGGGGACACCAGAAATGTGACCTCTGGCGTTGACGTTTGTTTCCTATGAATCACTATGAAAAAGTGATGATGTCAGGTGTTTGTGAACAACTGAGCCCACCTGTGGTACTCGCTGTTTAAATCGTTATTTTTTTTGTTCCACCTATAAAAATGCACACCTTAAGTTGACAGAAAACATTTTTTATTCATTTATTCATAACCTTTTTTTCGTAACATTATATTGCATAATGGCTTCACCCTGCTAAATGCAGACTTAATTCTGCGAGTCCAATTATATCATAAGTGCCGTAATAAGTGCAATTTGCATATTCAAGAAGACAAATAATACTAACATTTACAGAGATTGACCTTGACCTTGCTGGTTTGTTGACAGGTGCATGTGCACTTTCAAATGTATGACTTCCTGTTCTCAGCCTTTGATGTATACATGTATTTTTTAATGTACATACTTCTTGTACAATCATGCTGCATTTGTTTAGTTTCATATATGTCTTTTTGAGTGAGTGAGTGAGTGAATTGTATTTGAACAGTACCCCATGTATATAGCGTGCTTTATTATATGGGTTATATGGGTATTTATATAGCGCTACAGTCCATCCCACATGCTGCTCAAAGCGTTTCTTTGTTTTTCCCTCGACCATTGGATGTCAATCTCAGCGGCACATCATATTTTCAATCTCAACTCCCTGGGGATCATACAATTCTTGCTGCAACGAGGCGTACCGAGTTAATGTGACTTTCCCATCCTTTCGAGGTACCCATTCACAGCTGGGTGGACTGGGACACACACACACTTGAAATGTCATGGATCCGCCTATATCGTGCCATCTTAAGTCTGGGAGCGAAGACTGAACCAAGGAACAAAGTCAGATTAAAACTAAACTCACTGACTCAATCACTGGATTGTTCGCTCCATGCTCGATTATTTACATACCACCGTCGCATAGCTCTACTGTTGGTGACTCCTACCTCAAACACAGGCAAATTGAAGCGCACTTAGGGTTGCGCATCAAAGAGAAAATGACCAGTCTTTCCATATGCGAGTGCTCGCATATGGAAAGACTGGTCATTTTCTCTTTGTTGCGCTACCCTAAGTGCGCTACATTTTGCCTGTGCCCCAAAGAAGACGCAAACGAAAAGATGCGCGTACTCATCTTGAGAATAGTAATAAACAAACACTAACAATTATCGAATTTACTCTGGACCAGACAATCGAGTGATCAACATCATGAGCATTGATCTATGCAATTGGGATATGATGACATGTGTCAACCAAATCAGCGAGCCTGACCACCCGATCGCCTGTTACGGCAAGCATGGGTTCCTGAAGGCCATTTCTAACCCAGATCTTCATGGATACTCAATTTCTATACTGTATATATAAAACAAGTGGGCTTAGAGGTAACTTAGTGGTTAAAGCGTTTGCTCGTCACGCTGAAGATATGGATACAACGTGTGAAGCCCATTTCTGGTGTCTCCCGCCGTGATATTGCATGAATATTGCTAAAGGCGACAATAAACTATACTCCCTCACATACATAAAAAAGTTGGAACTAACTCAGAAAAAAACAGAACAAGTGTACTTTTAAAATTTAAAAAATAATATATTTTTTTGGGTGCATATCCTATATTACCCTGTAAAAACTAACCACTTATCATTCACACAACTTTTGAACTGGTATATTAAAATTGACACATGTACCGATCGACATAACCCGGAGTCTCTACTTTTGACACAGAATGTGCTAAAACCGGCTAGCCTCTCTGTAAGACCGGTGCGCTCCGATCGCAGTAGCACAGCTGTGTGGGGAATTAGCCGTGCTATTATCATAGATAGCCTCTGTGATACTCACTCTCGAAAGGCCACCTGACAATTTAGAATACATTTATAATATCCACCATGAGAACGATAGCGCAGTCAACTGTGATGGGTTTTTATTTCCACTCGTAAGGTATGTTGCATCTAACAGAAAACGATATTGCTGTTTGTTTGGATCATATCTATCAAGTTGCGATAGATCATGATTACAGAAAATCCTTAGGCTATTTAAAATTCCTGACTTAGTATAACGATATATATCTTCTTTTGTATGTTTGTCATTTACTATTGCTTTGGTCAAGGCAATGTGAGATCGGTTTCGTTTCGATATTTTACACGTTCATATTTTGAACAAAAATAAATTATTTCCCTGTTATGTTAGGCACACATTTAACCTGTGATCTTAAATATATTTTTGTAAATTGTCGTACTTAGACTAATGTCTTCATTTCACTGCTGAATACTGTTTTGGGTTTGGTTTTTTACCCGTGGTTTATATCAAACTATAGGAAAAGAAATAATGATTATATAATATTAGGCAATGTACACTTTTATCCACCTGTGATATATCTACTTTCTCACACCTGGTGTTGGTGATTCTAAATACTATTGATAAGAGTATTGGATTTTGTATGTGTGATTTATCTCAAACTTGAAGAAAAGAAATGTTATTGATTATGAAATGTTAAGCATTGTGCACTTTCATACACCTGTAATATTTTATTGTCTCACACCTGGTATTGGTAGTTCTAAACACTATTGATTAGAGTATTGGGTTTTGATGTTTGTATGTGTGATTAACTGATTTATGTCAAACTGTAAGAAAAGAAATGTTATTGATTGTACCCTTTCATACATCTGTAATATTTCTATTATTGTCTCACACATAGTATCGTTTGTTCTAAACACTATTGATGATAGAATTGTTTTTGTGGGTTTGTTCGTGTGATTTATTTAAACATTAAGAAAAATGATAATAATTGATAATTATATATTAAACATCTGCACATGCGTGTGTATGTCTACAACTTACTTCGACTTTCTTATACACAAAATCATTTGTGTATTACAGTGTTAACAGGGTTTGGGTTTGGTAATTTGCTTGTGATTTATACAATTTGTTGACGGATTAATAACAGTTAATACATTCTGCGAACATATATTTTCCTACGCCTTGAAAACATATCATTATTTTCACAACAATATTACCCCCATAATGAACCAAGTTATATTACATTATATGATTCCCCCTCACAGGAGGAGTGAACACCTGCTATCATGGCTTAACAGTGGTTGCTAAACACATGCTTGTGTAATATCCAGTAGAAAAATTCAGTGTGCTTTAGTGGAGATATCTTTATATATTTATTTATTTACTTTTTTAAATACCAGTTTCAGTTATAACCCTCCAAATAGGTGATATACTCTCGTTTCTACATAAATAATACACTAGTTTTCATTATGTAATCATAACAATAAATTAAGTTTAAAATAAAAGCCACAAAACCTTTTCCCCATCCACATGAAGTCTGTGCCAAGAGCAGAGTCGAATCTACGATTTCCACTTATAAATATGTGTTTATGAATCACTATAAAGAAGTGATGACATCAGTTTTCCCCTCACATATCCACCATTCATTTTAATATTTAGAAATATATACGTCAAGTAGAATTATCTAGGTACATTGTTCTGATTCAAAGAAGTGGCCATACTTTGGACCAGGATCGCGAGTTGTTATAATGGGCACATGTCTGTGCTGTATGAACACAGATGAGCACGGTTACAAAATATTTTTAAGATTGTTAAGCATTGACAGTTTTGTCGCTGTTTGTTTTATACATGAGTTTCAGTTACAGTTTCACATTAGTGATATATAAAGCAGCATCGGTAACGTTTCTATAAATGACATAGATCAGTTACAGTTACAGTTTCACATTAGTGATATATAAAGCAGCATCGGTAACGTTTCCATAAATGACATAGATCAGTTTCAGCTATAAATATACACTTCAAAATAGTAGGGGAACCTGAACTTTCAATTTGGATTTATTACCTACGATGGCGAACATATCGGGGTTCATATTTTTCATACGATGCCCTAGGGCAAAACTTTGTCATGGTGACATGAGGTCATGAACAATGCTATGACGTCACGTTTCTTCTCTGACGTTGCGTTCTACATGCGGCGATGGCGGGTAGCCAGTCAATGTTTGAAAGTGGATTTGGGTTTATTTTCCTCATTTTGACGACTTCGGTAATAAAGAGAATAGTATATTCGTGCCCATATCATACATTTGCATCACACAGTTGTTAGTGTTTGTTTCTTGCCGGGTTTTTTTGGATTTTTTTGTTTTTTTCGAAAATGAAAATCGTATACATGCAAATTTAATCATCTTTCAAGAGAGATTACTGTACAAACAACTATGGTCATAAGGAAGTGCAAGTGGTGATGTACTCTCAAAACATTCATCATTGACTCCCATATATCTCCCAATTTTTTCAGTCGTAAATTTAAAATGAAGTTCCCTTTTTCATAGAGTATATATAACACCAGTGCAAAATATATAATACCAAGCCTTGACTATGCTCAGCTACAGAATCCATTTAATGAAAAAGCCGAAATAGCTGTGGAAACTGAATGAGTGTGGTTTTACGCCTCGGTTAGTAATATCAGCACTGTCGCGGCAGGGGACACCAGAAATAGCTGAAATTCAGAAATGGTCCAAAGAAAAATATTCTGGTCATGGGAACCTGTCACTCTATTGTCGGTTGAGTGGTTGTTATCATGCACGGCAGTATGGATCGTTGTTCATAATGTCAACCACTGGTCTGTACGGTTCAGACTCAGTGTAAACCCTTTACGTTGTTATTCCTAACTGTAACATAGTCCAGTCATGTCCAGGAAAGTCAAATACAACACACAAGCACGCGCGCGCACATGCATGCTCATACATTCCCGCTTGCAAACATACACCAGCAAATATAAGATGGAACTAAAGGTCCTGACGCGCTGCCCTTCAGACGACTTTTGTTTGGAGCGTTTCCATATTAACAAATGGATATTTCACTATTCCCGTAGTGTGTTAATCCGGAAACTACTTACACCGGACGATTAAACCACGACCGTACAAGCCGGATTAACGGGGTTAATTGCTGGACTCGGCTTATTGCTTGGGGTGTTGTCGGTAAATTGAGGGCAATATTACTGATTAATATTTCACATACATGACCATGTTCTTAAAGTACACGGGGCGGTGGGGTAGTCTAGTTGTTAAAGCGTTCGCTCGTCACGCCGAAGACCCGGGTTGAGTCCCCACATGGGTACAATGTGTGAAGCCCATTTCTGGTATCCCCTCCGTGATATCGCTGGAAAATTGCTAAAAGCGCCGTGAAACCATACTCACTCACTCTACATGTACAACCAGCACAATCAGCGCGCAGGCAACCCATTTACAACAAAAAGCGCATGCACAAGACCACATTCTTACCATTTCAATCAATATCAATCACTAGATTGTGTGGTTCAGACTTGATATTTGAATTCCGATTTCGAAATGCTTAAACATTTCATAGTTGGGCTTGAAACACCAAAGTTTTATCCTAACAGTGTTCATTCATTTTAACATGATTGTCGCTACGGAAGTGTTGTATTTTATTTATAGCTTAACGCTTTGTGACGTCAGTCTATTACAATCAAATTTGGAAGACACAATCCAGTGATTGACGTCTTCAGCATCAATCCACTCACCTGTGTCGATGACACACAGCCAACCAATTCACCTGACCACCCGATCAATTTCGTAGCTTCTTACCTTAAGTATAGGTTGCTGCGGGCCACTATTCTCACCCGGATGTATGTTAATAGGTTCGACATATCGATACAAGTATGGCGGCTGTGCTATGGCAAGACACGCACATATGTTTCCAGAGTTGTCTAACTTGCGAACCTTTTTCTTCTGCTTTTGTTTTGGCCATAATGTATGGTATTTAATAATATGGTTTGTAGGTAGAGTTGTATCGTTTAGTCGAATTATTTTGTTTCGAAGTATTGGTTGCTTCGAACTGATTGTCCGGTATGTCGAATTCCTTAACTTTTACCTTTAATCATTATTTGACCTCTGATAAATTGGGGCGGTGGGGTAGCCTAGTGGTTAAAGCGTTGGCTCGTCACGCCGAAGACCCGGGTTCGAATCCCCACATGGATACAATGTGTGAAGCCCATTTCTGGTGTCCCCCGCCGTGATGTTGCTGGAATATTGCTAAAAGCGGCGTAAAACCAAACTCAGTCAGTCAGTCAGTCTGATAAATTGAATCGCTTATGTCGAAGTACTGGTTGATTGATACAGTGTCGCCGTGAAAAATCGAACTGGAAATATAAAATGTCATTATTGTATCACTAGTATTGAGTTAACAGGATATGTTTACATTTATTGAACGTGTGATCAGTGTCATATTGGTGATGCGAGACCTTGGTAGTAAAGCTAAACCACATCAAATGTTTTCATACAGCGTACATGAGCAAACACAAGGACATTCTAAAAACGTATTGATACAAAAACAGATGTTGTGAAAATGTGAAAAGGAATCACCAAACAAAAGATGAGCCTTTAAGTCAAACCTCACGTCGCAGGTGGAAGTGCAGTGACGTCATCACTTTCTGTGCTCCTGGCGGCACAACAAATTAATGAACACGTGCCTCCGTCCAGACCAGTGATCAATAATGCATCGCTGGGAAATGTGTCCTTAATGAAGCTGTCAGGTCAATTCAAATCCTGGTTTTGGTCATTTGTTTGGTTTTATGTCGGTTTTAATACATTTTGTTTTATATATCAAATGGAGTAATTGGTTGAATATTGCTTGGCGCCGCAGTAACACACTAGATCAAGTGTGTGATCATTGTATGTAGTTTCATTGCACATAATAAGACCATTAAAGTTTTTAAGATTTGCGCTTTTCGAACATATGGTGAATAAAACTGCCAATATCTTAAAAAGACGGATTCTCACTTGTCATTATTTGTCTGAACTTTACTCGTGTTTTACTAAAAGAATTACTCCATGAAATAGATCTCGCTGACATCCTACAAAACTACGAAAGGAGTAGGGTAGCCTACATGTCAACGCATTCCCAATATCAGTGCTTAAGAACCTCGATCGGTTAAGAGTAAGTGAGCGAGTATGGTTTTGTGCCGCTTTTAGCAATATTCCAGCTGTATCACGGACAGCAGAAATAGGCTTTACACATCGTACCCATGTGTGGAATCGAACCCGGAACTTCGGTGTGACTAGCAATTGCTTTATCCTTTGGATTATCCCAGTTTCTTTAAGAAAATGTGTGTTGTAAAACATATACCTCGTTTGTCTCCTTTGAGTGCAAAGAAAATGTATAATTACCGAGTCTCATAATCCTTAAACCCTGTTATTTTCACATCCCTCCAGCCCGTACTGTAATGCAATTTATGAGTTTGGTTTCAGCAAGTCTACAATGTTCTACAAGTGCCCGATCTCTTTTGGCAGTGTATGAAATAAGCCAGAAACCCGGCCTGACATCTGGGCTGGTAACTTAAAAAACTTACCAGCCCAGAAGAGATTTAACCGGTCCTTCTTAAATACTAAATAGACAGTGCCAGTGGACACGTTATCTGAATATTTTTGTCACCCGTCGTCCATCGGGCTGGTTAGCTGTAAAATTAGACCGTCCGGCAGAAATCTAGCCCGTCTCGGGCGGTCGGACGGGCCTTATTTCATACACTGACTTTGGGCCCCTTTTCAATTTCAGTGGAGTAGTTTCTATCAAAGTTGCGCATATTCAGAAACTAAGCCGTCGTCTGACAGAAATAGACTCGTTGAGGTCCGGGGTTAGAATTGATCTTCAGCAACCATGCTTGTCGTAAGAGGCGACTAACAGGATAGGGTGGTCAGGCTCGCTGGCTTGGTTGACACATGTCATCGTATCTCAGCTGTGTAGATCGATGCCCATGCTATTGATCACTGGATTGTCTGATTCAGACTCGTATATTTACAGATTTACAGCTGGAATGTAATTCAGTGTGCGCAAGTTACGCTGCTCCTGTGGTCCCTGGCTGGTAAAACTTTATCAGGACCACTAAATGATATGTTTGCAGTGGTCCTGGTGGCCAGTGAATATTGTATTGATAGTTAAGTAAATCTACGAATGTTATTTTGGACCAGTGAAGTACAGACAGGACCACTAATTATTGTCCACTCACTGGTCATGTGGTCTAGTGGGAAAGTTTGAAAGATTTGTTTGCCTGAATATTGCTGCGTGCAGCGTTAAACAACAGAAAAAATCTTTGACGTTAAACCCTGACATTGTGTTCCGTTTTGTACATGCAGGTAAGAACCTGGAGAACTGCACGACGACAGAGAACACGTACATGATGCAGCCGCAAGGAGTGCCGGTGAAGGGGGAGGTTGACGTGGAAGACGAGGAGAGGCAAACGTGGTCCAAAAAAATTGACTTCTTGTTATCTGTGGTGGGCTTCGCCGTCGACCTCGCTAATGTCTGGAGATTCCCGTATCTGTGTTACAAAAATGGCGGAGGTAAGGGAGATAACCCTTTAACTTACCTAAGGGAGATAAGCCCTTACATGTAAAATTTATTATGTGAATTCCTTGCCCATTGATGAATCTACCATATCGAACTTCATTTAAAATCAACACTATTAAGTAATGAACTGGTGGAGAAGGGAAAGTATACAAATGAAAAATATATTTGACCAAAACGTTACAAAGGTTATCAAAACGTTCCTAGGTTAACCTGCAGTAACGTAGATACTTTGATACCTTATACAATATTAGTCTATATATATATATCACAATCGGCAAACCGTTTGTGGTCTATTTCAAGCCAAGCCACCATCAGTCATGGTTGTATACTTCATTTTGTCCGACAGTTCATGATTCAGCAATACTTATTATATCATCTCAAATGTAAATACAAAATCTGTGAATGTCAAACCTTGTAATATCATCTTGCTTATCTAGTCCTGACGGGGACGAATACTTTACTATTTCTCGTAGATCGTAGGTCGTTCTCAAAGTATTGATTCATCCAGAACCCATCCTACCATTCATCCACCCATCCATCCATTCAGTCATCCATGTAGCCTCATTCATTCATTCCACTCACCTTCATTCATTCTTTCCAGCCAGCTTCATTCCACCCACCTTCATGCATCCATCCATCAACCAACCTTCATTCATTCATCCATTCATTCATTCATTTATCCACCCATCCATCCATTCAGTCATCCATGTAGCCTCATTCATTCATTCATTCCACTCATCTTCATTCATTCTTTCCAGCCAGCTTCATTCAACCCACCTTCATTTATCCATCCATCAACCAACCTTCATTCATTCATCCATTCATTCATTCATCCATTCATTCATTCATCCATCCAGCTTCATTCATTCCACCCACCTGCAATCAGCCAGTCAGCCATCCACCCACCTTCATTCATTCATTCCATCCACCCATCCATCCATTCATTGTTTCTTTCTATCTTTCATCTATTTATTTATATTGATTATGTATTTCATTCAAGTCAACGTCTTATTTTCAGGAGCCTTCTTAATACCCTACCTTCTTATGTTGATACTTGGAGGGATACCTTTGTTCTACATGGAGCTGGCCCTGGGTCAGTTCAACCGGACAGGAGCCATCACGTGCTGGGGGAGGATCTGTCCACTGTTTAAAGGTAATATTAAGGCGTAATTTTATATTATCAAGTGGGATTTCGTATGTTCTTCATGTCGCTGTAAATGTATATAACGTCAATACTTACGCCATTAGAATTAGAACGTCGTTATGTTGACGTGACGTCAACAGTATATTCTACCATTAGTATTCTGTTTGCGTTTCCAGATCGTTCTTCTCGTTCGGCTAAAACATATATGTACATGTGTATCCATCTATTCTCCCCTGAATATACATGTACATCCTCACATTTGAGAAATAAAAAAACATGATGCATTTAATTGGAAGAATTTCAAAGACAGGAAGTACCTCTGCCCACAGGCCTGTGTTTATCCAGCGTTCCGCTTTTTCCGTGTTTAAAGCTCTCAGCGCCGATTCATGAGCCTGTACACAATAGCGACGACGAATTTTTGGGACATGTGTTAAAAGTACCGAAACTTCATCTTGCTGTCAAGACTATAATTGTGAAAGATTTGACACAGAGATTGACATACAGATACATTGCAGTTGTATCAAATATGTTTTATTTATTTTCACTAATTTGTCCTGCGTTATACCCATGGAAATGGTGCCGACACACCTGGAACCGCTATTTGAACCGTCAGCTGATGACATAGGTAGCTCAACTAGAGAGTATTCTCAATAAATGACATTTAAATTTATAAGGAACACGTCCACTGACAGATATAACGTTGGTTGGTTTGTTGTTTAACGCCGCACTCAGCAATATTCCAGCTATATGGCGACGGTCTGTAAATAATCGAATCTGGACCAGATAATCCAGTGAGCACGAGTATCGATCTACGCAATTGGGATACGATGGCATGTGTCACCTAAGTCAGCGAGCCTGACCACCCGATCCCGTTAGTCGCCTCTTTCGACAAGCATGGGTTGCTGAAGATTAGTCCTAACCCGGATCGTCACGGGACGAACCGCTATTTGAACCATAAACTGATGACATAAGTAGCTCAGTTGGAATTCGAGTTCGTGTACAATAAACTACATATGTAACGAACACGTGAACTGACAGATATAACGAATTGTCCTGGCAGATGCTGTATATTTTTGTCGAAATGCAGAGAAAGAACCACTGTTAATAAGAACAGAAATTAGTGGTTCATTTTAGTTCGTTGTGCGTCAATGTTGGTGGCAGGGGCGGATCCAGAGGTATCCCCTTTTCCAGCAGAAAACTTTCCCTGAGGAGTATTCCCCCCTAACCTTTGGACTTCGTGATTTATGTGGGTGTACCCGCCTCTGGGGGTATCGGTGTTCTCAGAATTGCCAACTTTGTTGCACGATTTGTTACTTAGAAAATCACACGAACGCATGTTGGGTCTAAACAAATTGCCCCAGAAAGTAAACATTATCAATTTCTTATCCAATAAATCTTAAGGCACGTTACTGTCTTTATCTAAGTGTTTTATGGATGTGATCAGGTTCGTTCAAAGGTGAGTTTAAAATGCGTTTTCAAATCAGGTTCTTGCTCTCTTGGCACAATAGAACACACTGGGCAAAGTATTTGGACGTCGAACTTCTTCAGCTATACCGAAAAAATAATACCCACAAGAAAAAAGGGGAATTGACGTAAATTCTGGTGTATTAGAATTTACGAATAAGTCCATTTTTTCTCAATGTGACTGCTTCTAAACATCAAGATAAGGCTGTATTGGAATCGATGCAAACTTGAATTACTCCCATCAAGAAATGAACACTGTAGCTGAAAAGCGTGCAAAAACCTTATTTTAACGACCATGAGTTTTACGTAACTTTCTTTTTACCCATAAAGTGCTAATCGAAAAGAAATTGGATCTCGTTAGAGTTAGCTCCCTTAGAATAAACACCACATTCAGACGTTAAGGGAGGGTTTATTGTAATGATTCGAGTCAGCCGTCGACTGACAATGGCCGTTAACGATCGTTCGGGTATATTAATGGAACTTTGACGTCACTTCCGGTGTGGTATTTGCTCCGATGGCGGACTGACACGGTGCGGAGCGTCATTAGAGAGAGCACACACAGTCCGCCGATTGCTTAACTGAATGCGAAAATGGAGTGTTTTAGATTTCAATTGGGGACGTGTTAATTTGATAGGTTGATTTCCGGGGAATTAACCCCGAAGGTTGTGAATTCTTCAAGATATGCATTTCAATAAAGAGAGCCCGTGTTCACACTTTCAACGACAAGATACCAATCTTAAACTGGGTCCCAACGAAAAGAACTTGTACAATTAGCTGTCTTGCACCTGGCCAGCAGATCGCCCCTTTTCAATGATTGTGATTGAGTTGATCTAAAACAACCTTACGTTCATTCAATTAATGAAAAATAGGTCTAGTTTGTGATAAAAACATCAAGCTTGGCTGAATGCAAATGATACTGCTATTCTCGCATATGCAAAGTTCTGCGTTACGAAATTGTTTCAAGTGAGTGAGTTAAGTTTTACGCCGCTTTTAGCAATATTCCAGAAATGGGCTCCACACATTGTGCCCATGTGGGGAATCGAACCCGGGACTTCTGCGTGACGTGCCAACGCTTTAACCACTAGGCTACCCAACCGCCCCAGAATTGTTTTTGTAAGGTTAAATGAAATATATAATCTTAATTCATGTCACGATCAATGATTCTATGTTTATACTCTATGTGTGTCTGTAAATATGTTTAATTGTAATACAAGCAAAATAACTGATATGGTAATCACATGCACAATCACACTGGAAGAAAATCTATATTTTGATAGTTTGCCTGAAACTTTTCCTGGTCAGCATTCTCCAGTTCAGATTCTGAAGTCCCTAAGCGTTGTATTTTGTAAGCCTCAATTGTGTTAGAGTACATGTTCAATAACTAAATGCAAAGTCGATAATTCAAATTCTCACCTTCAACATCTCTTCACATTTGTTACATCTCAAGACAAAAACAGCCTAGGTCAAACCATTGATTATGTTGGAATATGTCAGATATAAAACTTTTCAACTATGCAGTCGTCTCTTTGCATATTAAGTCATAACACCCTGGATGAAATTGTGGCATGTCAAACTGTCCTTAAAGCATACACACTTGGCGTCCAAAATATGCAGTGTATCTTTCAATTATATTCAGAACTTCTATTTCGTTTCTCAACTTTAAAATTGACGTTTCTAAGTTAGTTGGTTAATATGAAAGTAGAGTGAATGTTGTACAAGTTTAATATAAATATGCGTTTATTAAATGTTTCACAAATACTTATATTTAAACATATTAATCATGTCATTATCAAAGTATAATGACGTCATTTTCCTGTAGGTGGTGGTGTACCGGTTGTCTAAGGTTATGCAGCGGTGTGTGCCTTGATGATATAACTCTGGGTTCGAATCCCATTTCGCGCCCGGTTTTGATCATTGGTTTGTCAGCCCCATGCTTGTGCTCGTGTATTTCATACAGTAACAAAATTTGCCAATTGCTGGTTTGAAATCTCAGATTCACACCAGTTATGGCCCTTGCTCTGTCAACATCTTCCCCTCGTCTCGGTTTCATCAACACGTTCCACGCGTATGACCTGACCTGCATGACCTATGACCTTTCCTAGATGACCTATCGAAGCAACTGAAATACAACCCAAAACGGTGTAATATTAATTATTAGCGCATCATTTAAACTCTATTAAACCGGACAGTTATGTCCATCCTGTTAACACATTTCTCGATTTTATTATTTCCCAAGTGTCGTTTTACCGTGCTCTTGTATAGTGAAACCCTGTTAATCTAGACAGTACCGGAAGTATGTCCGCATTACGCCCATAATGCATTAAACGTTTATTTGGTATTTTTCGGGTATAACATTCCACCTACACTCCGCCACAACACACAGAACTTAGCTTTGATTGACGGTTGGAATTTGGGCATCGGATCAATGTCACATGTAGACAGTAAAGAAAGTATGCAATTGCAAATTGCATTTGACCCTAACGTTATGGAAACCTTACTTGACCTAACACCACTCTCCGACAGACAACAAAACAAATACGAAAGCACATTAGGATGAATCTCCACCGCATAGCCGTTTCTTGTTTGTTATCATGTAGATATACTGTCGAAGAAAAGAAACTATACATGTGAAAATTGCATTTGACCCTAACGTTATGGAAACCTTACTTGACCTAACACCACTCTCCGAGAGACAACAAAACAACTACGGAAGCACATTAGGATGAATCTCCATCGCATAGCCGTTTCTTGTTTGTTATCATGTAGATATACTGTCGAAGAAAAGAAACAATACATGTGAAAATTGCATTTGATCCTTAAAACACTAACGTTACCGAAGCCTTACAGGTAGTGCGTGAAATAGTATCCAAAGCTATGCCTGAAAGTTACATGCCCACAAAATATTTCACTAGTCCGAAATTTGAACGTAGACACGGGTTTCATCATTAAGCTGCTAATATGATGACAATTTGTATCAGGCCATAATCTTGCGTGATTTAGAAGTGTGTTATAGTTTGACATGGTCGGAGAGAGTGATATATTTACAAAATGACCCCATGAAAATTCACAAGCCAGTCGTGCCAGTGACTGTTGAGATTTACTGGCCCGACTGGATTTTTACTAGCCACTGCAAACCTACATGCAAGACCCAACCCATCGCACAACTTATATTGCTTATTTTCATGTTCAACTACCATCACACATGGGCGTATACTTTTTTTTCCAAAAGACACCCTTATGTTTGGGGCATTTAAAACTAGGGGCGGGTATTGCAGAGAATATTCATATTTCGATTTATTGCAAT
This sequence comes from Haliotis rubra, assembly GCF_003918875.1. NCBI lineage: Eukaryota > Metazoa > Mollusca > Gastropoda > Lepetellida > Haliotidae > Haliotis > Haliotis rubra. The sequence goes on from NW_025767239.1 coordinate 234,952, forward strand.
GCAAAAGCATATATTGCGATATGTATTGCAATATATTGCAAGAAGTATTTTTAAACAAAAAACTCCTTATAATCGAGTTACTGCTCGATTTATAGAGCAAAAACACAACAAAATCACTATGCTTGATTAAGCTTTAATAACAACTTTTAATCATGATTAAAAAAAATGTGAATAATGTTTGGCACAAATGAAACAAGGAAATACTAGTATCCGAAGATTTCCGAGTGTTACGACGTTTTCCGAATGCAAGTCATAATTACGAATTGCAGAATCGGAAAATCCGTTCCATTTTAATCGCACCCATTAGCTTTTCCTGGAATTTAGCGACGGGCCGACTGTTTTTCAAGAATAGAGAGGCGTCTTCACGTCTCACGTCCTTCTCACTAAATGTCTTAATTTACTCAGGTGCCAACAACGTTGCCTTTTTTAAAGACTATTCTTTATTGAGGAACAGGACGTTTCGGAGTATATTCTTACATGGGAGGGTTCAGGGATTTTCAGAAAAGGGGCGTTGGGCGTGTTCAACCCCATGACTCCGACAACGCAAAAAAATTCTTCAAAGCTGTCTTAAGTCATTTTCAAGAGGGGGATCGACCCCATGAAACACTCCCACCCCACCCCACCCCAACCCCCGTGGATCCGCCCATGTCTTATTCATTAGGTGATGAAGCAGTAAGTATATTCTCTGAAACTAAGGGATGGATCTTCACTTTGGATCTTAACTTGGATCTAATTTTCCAGGTGTACAATCTGTCCACGGTATTAACCCATTTTTTCTCTGTTACAGGTATAGGCTGGGCAGTTGTCCTGATTGCCTTCTACACAGACTTTTACTACAATGTAGTCATAGCGTGGTGTTTGCACTTTTTCATTGCTTCATTTACTTGGGAACTACCATGGGTGCATTGCAACAACAATTGGAACACGCCTTCGTGTTACGACGGTAGTGAGAGGAGGAATCTAAGTGTGTCAAATATCACGGACCCCCTGTGGGCCAACTCGAGTGAGTTCACCGAGTACAGTATTCTCACCGACATCAGAAACCACAGCTACAACAACTCCATCAACATCACCGAAACACGCACGCCGGCGCAGGAGTACTTCGAGTAAGTAGATTCTTTTCTCATGCGATAAGTGGGTCGGCGGGTAGCCTAGTGGTTAAAGTGTTCGCTCGTCACGCTGAAGACCCGGGTTCGATTCTCCACATGGGTACAGTGTGTGAAGCACATTTCTGGTGTCCCTCGCCATGATATTGCTGGAATATTGCAAACGGCGGCGTAAAACCATACTCACTCGTTCACCCATGCGATAAGGGTAGCAGGTAGTTTAGTGGTTAACTGTTCGCTCGTGACGACGTAATGTTCGTAGTTTTCAATGATATTGCTGGGATGGTACTAGGCGTGCATTAAAACTATACTCGCTCACTGTCAAAACTGTTTTCGGGACCCTTAAAGATGGTCATCAATCATACTAAAAGGCTGAAGACCGAACGCAACACGTGGTAAGATGCTGCAAGTAAGTCCTTTAATCCAGTGTATCTTACGTTTCCTGCAGGAATATCACATAAATGTAAACTGTCAAGCAAAAATGTTGATTTTACCTACAAACTACAAACCTTACCAAAACGTTCATAGGTTGAAAACCTTGGCCTAATGCGTTGCTGGTCGTAAGCTGCGACTAAACTGTCTCTGGTGGTCAGCAAGGTGAATTGCTCGATGGCGTGTTATCGTATCCTGGAGACAATGCTCATAATCAGTGTGCGAAATAGCTACTGGCCCGCTAGCCAGTGGTTGGTAAAAATCCAGTCGGGCCAGTGAATCTCCACACTGCAGCTGCATGACTGGCCCGGCTGGCTATTGCTAGTGATTTTTCACGGGGTCAATTTGTAAATTAAATATATCACTCTCTCCGACTGTTAAGTTATAATACACTTTTAAATCATGCAAGATTATGGCCTCATAAAAATGTCCATCATATTAACAGCTTACCTTTGTGTAACCTTTCTACATTCAAATTTCGGGCTAGTGAGTTATTTTGTGGGCTAGTAACTTTCAGGCATAGCAAGCCCGACTGGCTAGCAAAATTTGTAAACTATTTCGCACACTTCTCATAATATCTACCGCTAGTTTGCTTAGACTACAATCAGCGCCATCCCGTTGACTGATACTACCTCCGGCTTTAAATAATGTAGAAACAAGCGAACACGAATTATGAGGATTTATATGGCGTGGTGCCGTGTTCATAGACTTGGAAGAAATGTTTCCGTGTAGGTGAATGGCATCGGGCCTGTTCTATTATCATATGGTTGAAATGTATTGTTTTTCAGAAATTCCCTTTCCCATTTGAATTTTATTTTCGTCCCGTTTATGCAAAAACATAGACCTGACTGTGTAGCGTGTACCTTCACAGTACAGTTATGTTGACATTGTAAAGATCCAAACAAATCTAAAACATTTTGGTATTATATTTCCCGTCGCTACAGTACTCCTGCGACACACCAGTGATCATTCAACTTGATTGCTTTCTGTCTCAATCCCTTTGTCTCCGGGGAAGGCTTTCATTAATGGACCAACAACAGTGCCGGTACCTAGTCTGGGTCATATCCACATCTTGGGACTTTAGGGGCGGTGGGGTCGCCTAGTGGTTAAAGCGTTCGCTCGTCACACCGAAGACCCGGATTCGAATCCCCACTTGGGAACGATGTGTGAAGCCCATTTCTGGTGTCCCCTGCCGTGATATTGCTGGAATACATGTATTGCTAAAAGCGGTGTAAAACCATACTTGCTCACTCTTGGCACTTTAAGGAGCCAGCCATTTAATATATACCGGTATTTGTGTATGTTTGAGGTAGGGGTGTAAGGTAGGAGGTCAAGGCCTGGTCACGCCCTCCGTTGTCTCCCAGTCAAGGTCGTTCCACATCCACGTTAAGGAGCCAATCGTTTAATATTTGTGTAATATTTGTGTATGTTTCGGGTAGGGGAGTAAGCTAAGGGATGATCACCTCCTAATGGTCTTGGCACCTGACCTTGAGGTATCGCCTTGAACTTTACTTAAATACATTACTATGTAGCCGTTTTAATCCGGACGTCACTGTGAAAATATATCTGATTATATATTGCACTTAATTACCGTTTTAATGACAAGATGAAGAATAGCAATTGACTGGAGATTAGTTTGTTCTTAGTAGAAGGGGATCACCACATGCATCCACAAGAATGACATCACTGCATCATGAAGTTCAACTTCAAATTGTGTTCATTTGTTATCATAATAATGAAGATGGAAATATACTCTCCCAAAAAAGAAACGCATCATGAAAATAGCAATTTCATGTAGCAATGAATTAAAACGTGATTCATTTTACAAAAGGTTTTGCTCTGTTTATGAAACATCACAACAAAACGCACCATCCGTAAAATACCAGCATGATTTTCAATTTCGGTGTGTAGTGTCACAGATTACACAATTCACATGCTATGCACGTGAAAGTTGGGGATCAGATAGTCTCACTGATGGGTATAAAAGGTTGATCGCTGTCTGTCGATTATTCACTGTATTTGGAATATTGTTGACGAACGCAAAATGCCACGTCTAAGTGGAGCCAACCGTCATATCGCCATTGGTTTACTTGAAGCTGGCAGTTGCCCGACGCATGAATGTTCACCAAAGCACCATTTCACGGCTCTGGAAGAGATATCGCCGGCAGAATGCGGTAGCAGATGCCCTTCGTAGTGGGCGACCTCGAGCGACCACTGCGGCGCAGGAACGCTACATTCTGGTACATCACCTGCGTCATCGAACAGCTACGGCGACCAGTACCGCTCGACAAATACCCGGATTGAGGAGGCTTTCTGCACAGACCGTCAGGAACAGGTTGAGAGAGGCTGGTTTACGTGCCAGAAGACCTTATTTTGGCCCTGTGCTTCGACATCAACATCGTCGACATCGAGTTCAATGGTGCACCAACGTTCAGGCCTGGAACCTACCGAATTGGCGTACAATCTGGTTCAGTGATGAATCACGATTTCTATTGGAACGACGCGATGGAAGAATGCGGGTGTACAGACGTCGACGTGAACGTTTCGCCGACGCTTGCGTTCCCCAGGTGGACAGATTCGGCCGGGACAGTGTTATGATGTGAGGAGCGATCACCTGCTGTAGGAGAAGTGATTTGGTGATGATCCAGGGCAAGCTGACAGCTCAACGGTACTGTGACGAAATCCTACGCCCACACCGACTTCCAATCATTGATCGCCAGATGGAGTTGTTTCAACAGGACATTGCCAGGCCCCACACAGCACGCCACACTAGAGACTTTCTCCAGAACCACAACATCAATGTGCTCCCCTGGCCCTCAAGATCACCGGACTTAAACCCGATCGAACATCTGTGGGATGCCCTGGACAGACGGTTTCGACGCCGTAACCCTCAGCCCCAGACACTTCAGCAACTTGCACAGGCACTACAGGCAGAGTGGGCTGCGATTGGACAACACGAGATTCTGAGACTTATTCGTTCGATGCCGAGGCGATGCCGTGCAGTTCTGGATGCCCACGGTGGTCACACGAGGTATTGACTTAGCGCCACCACACGATTCCATGTGACACTCAAACTGACTTTCCTCGAGTTGGTGCCAAAGACGGATAAGTCTGCATTCCCAGTGTGCAATTTCGCTATATTTCATTGACTCATAAAGCCTACAAGATGTTTCAAAATAAACATAAAAATACAGTTGAAATTCCTATATGCGTTTCTTTTTTGGGAGAGTATATTAATGAGGAAAAAAGATTACATCTTTGTTGATCAATGTAAGGATATACATATTATACTTGTACTACCAATTGCGCTTGCGGTTGGCGCAGCAGAGATCGCAACCCAGTCAAGAATTATTATGGGATTTCATCCGGGTAGTTGCGGGGGAAAAACAATAAAAAGGTAACAACCAGTCCCGGTGAATTGCTCTGGATCAGTGTCCCTTTAACTCTTTGTGAACAGTTGTGAAATGTGTATTCTTTGTATTGTATTAATATCACAATGCATTTTTGTAATAACTATACTATCATCACGCCTTTTAACGACTGAAAGTTTGCCGATGCAATGTAAAATATTTCACTCTATCACGACTCCAAAATGACAAGCGTTGATACGAGGTAAAAACTGCCTGGTGTGTTCCAACACCGAAGTTCATCCTGACTTCACTGATAGCGAGTTGAACCTTCGTGATCTATCACATATTGGATTCTTCTAATGGAGTAGCTATTAGTGAGAGTAGCTACCTACTTCACTGCAGTTAACTTGGCTGTTCTCAACACAGTGCCATTTCACCTTGTAATGCATTATCTTGTACTGTCCATTGTCAATAACGAATACACGAGTGTAATGAATATGGAACCTTAATGGCAATTCTCGAGCTATTTAAGAAATGAGCGATAGATTATTTCTAATAAAAGCGTGCTGCTAATATTTGAATATCCATGTCCATATTTGTTTTGGTAAGTATTAGGTTGTGAAAGTAAAATTGCGGAGGTCACGTAACGGAAGGGACTCGTTCGTAGTTAGAAAATAGAATTGTAGAGGTCACGTAAGCAAAGGGACTAGTTCATAGTTAGAATTTCAAAATATACTATCCCCAAAAAGAAACGCATTAGGCGATTTGTATTATTTAAAATCTATTAATTACCTATTGTGTTCAAACAATCGTCAAAACATGTAACGAAAGTGTTGATAACATGATTTTACACAATTGCACAAGTACAAAAACGACTTTACCTGAAAATGTTGATTTTGATGAGATTTCTTGCATCGCCACAACGCAACAGAAATCACCTTCCAGTTGAAATTGTGCAGCAAAGAGCATGCGCTGTCTGGCAAAAAAATCCAGATTATTTTCGGAAATCGGCATTCATTTTGAAGGAGTTTCAAGGTCAAATCACTACGTCACGTTTTGACTCTGCGACCAATCTTCTGTTGCCAGGCGTCTGAATGGTCATTGACCTTTACGATATCATGGCTTGGTGTTTGCTCGTTACAACCAAACAGGTGTAACAAAATGACCGTCCCCGTACAGGCAGACCTCGAGTCACCATGCAGCCCAAAATCGGTAACATTCTATTGGGTACTACATTTGCGTGATCGTAGCATGCCATTGGGTAGCGATAGCATTGCAGCAGCCAGGGTAGCCTGGACTTCGGAGGATATGCGGTCAAACTATTGCAGCGGAACTATTTGAAAGACGATGGTCTGAGATTGCCAGCATACCATTGCGATGATCGGGATTGTAGCATACGTCGTCATAGTCGCGCTCAAGGTCAGCGATATCTAACGTTAATATCCACTTGATAGTCTATTGTAGCATACCATTGCGGTAGCGATAGTCATTGTAGTAATACTATTCCGACAGCGATAGTCTATTAAAGCATACCATTGTGGACGAGTTATACATTGGGGATAGTATATGTTTCGATATACATTGACTATATAGCGCTAGCGATATTTCCATTGTAGCAAGAATTCCTTAAATAGTTATTAATGTGATTGTTATTCCGCTCATTCATACTATTTATGGAGGCCATTGTAGCATACCATTGGTAGCGATAGTCTAAACTAGCATACAATTGCGGTAAAACAACTACAACTTTATTCCGATAGCGATAGTCTATTGCAGCATACTATTGCGGTAGCGATAGTCTATTGTAGCATACTATTGCGGTAACGATAGTCTATTGTAGCATACTATTGCGGTAGCGATAGTCTATTGTAGCATACTATTCCGATAGCGATAGTCTATTGTAGCATACTATTGCGGTAGCGATAGTCTATTGCAGCATACTATTCCGACAGCGATAGTCTATTGCAGCATACTATTCCGATAGCGATAGTCTATTGCAGCATACTATTGCGGTAGCGATAGTCTATTGTAGCATACTATTGCGGTAGCGATAGTCTATTGTAGCATACTATTGCGGTAGCGATAGTCTATTGTAGCATACTATTGCGGTAGCGATAGTCTATTGCAGCATACTATTGCGGTAGCGATAGTCTATTGTAGCATACTATTCCGATAGCGATAGTCTATTGTAGCATACTATTGCGGTAGCGATAGTCTATTGTAGCATACTATTGCGGTAGCGATAGTCTATTGCAGCATACTATTCCGATAGCGATAGTCTATTGCTAGCATACTATTCCGATAGCGATAGTCTATTGTAGCATACTATTGCGGTAGCGATAGTCTATTGCAGCATACTATTGCGGTAGCGATAGTCTATTGCAGCATACTATTCCGACAGCGATAGTCTATTGTAGCATACTATTCCGATAGCGATAGTCTATTGTAGCATACTATTGCGGTAGCGATAGTCTATTGCAGCATACTATTGCGGTAGCGATAGTCTATTGCAGCATACTATTGCGGTAGCGATAGTCTATTGCAGCATACTATTTAGCGGCATACTATTGCGGTAGTGATAGTCTATTGTAGATATTGCGGTAGCGATAGTCTATTGTAGCATACTATTCCGACAGCGATAGTCTATTGCAGCATACTATTCCGACAGCGATAGTCTATTGCAGCATACTATTCCGATAGCGATAGTCTATTGCAGCATACTATTGCGGTAGTGATAGTCTATTGCAGCATACTATTGCGGTAGTGATAGTCTATTGCAGCATACTATTGCGGTAGTGATAGTCTATTGTAGCATACTATTGCGGTAGCGATAGTCTATTGTAGCATACTATTCCGACAGCGACAGTCTATTGCAGCATACTATTCCGACAGCGATAGTCTATTGCAGCATACTATTGCGGTAGTGATAGTCTATTGTAGCATACTATTGCGGTAGTGATAGTCTATTGCAGCATACTATTCCGACAGCGATAGTCTATTGTAGCATACTATTCCGACAGCGATAGTCTATTGCAGCATACTATTGCGGTAGCGATAGTCTATTGTAGCATACTATTGCGGTAGTGATAGTCTATTGTAGCATACTATTCCGACAGCGATAGTCTATTGTAGCATACTATTGCGATAGCGATAGTCTATTTGCATTGCATAGTGATAGTCTATTGTAGCATACTATTGCGGTAGTGATAGTCTATTGCAGCATACTATTGCGGTAGTGATAGTCTATTGTAGCATACTATTGCGGTAGTGATAGTCTATTGCAGCATACTATTGCGGTAACGATAGTCTATTAGTCTATTGCGGTAGCGATACTATTGCGGTATTGCGGTAGCGATAGTCTATTGCAGCATACTATTCCGACAGCGATAGTCTATTGTAGCATACTATTGCGGTAGCGATAGTCTATTGTAGCATACTATTGCGGTAGTGATAGTCTATTGCAGCATACTATTGCGGTAACGATAGTCTATTGCAGCATACTATTCCGACAGCGATAGTATATTGTAGCATACTATTGCGGTAGCGATAGTCTATTGTAGCATACTATTGCGGTAGTGATAGTCTATTGTAGCATACTATTGCGGTAGCGATAGTCTATTGCAGCATACTATTCCGATAGGAATAGTCTATTGTAGCATACTATTTCGACCAACTATTGCAATACTATTGCAAGTTTTTTCTCTCCTTGAATGAATGTATGGTTTATATGAAATAAAACAAGCTGAAGTAGTTTCAGTCTCTTTTAATAACTGACAAGACCTGAAACCCTGATCAAGTTTGTTTTAGAGGTAACAGGAGCGTATAACTCTAAATCCAAGTGAATGAATCTGGTACTTCCTGTATTTTGCGCTGCGCATTTATCAACGGATATCAATTTCTAAACTATCGATACTCACACATACTATCGATGCATCGATAGTTTTTCGTGTCTACCATCGAGTAATTGCTATCGGAGACTTAACAATTACAATAGTGCGATGCATCGTTACAACCCTAAGTGTTCATTGGTCACTTGCGTGCACTGTTATTGAGAACAAAGATTGGTTTACCTGGCCTTGTCCGTATGCCCTGACGTATGTGATGTTGCAGACATGGGTAAGACAGCCTCACTTCGTTCTGTCACCTCAACCCGTGAAGATCCGGGTAAGAATTGTCTTCACCATCCAATGGTTGTTGTATCAGGCGACTAACGGGATCGGGTGGTCAGGCTTGCTGACTTGGTTGACACATGTCATCGGTTCCCAATCGCATAGACTGATGTTCATGCTGTTGATCCCTGGATTGTCTGGTCCAGACTCGATTATTGTATGACCAGAAATTATTGAGAATTTTAGGAATATGTTTAATTGGATTTCTAGTATAAACAACCTTGACCAGCTATCAAGTGCTTGGTTTCATTCAAGAGAGACAACTCCGTTAATCCTTTTTCATTAGTTTGTGAAAAGTTATCCCCCTTTGTTTACTTGCTAGCAGACGACATTTTCAGTGATCCTCAGTATGGATGATTTAGAGAAGAAGAAGTTGATTTTAGAGTATTATAACAAGGACATCAGATCAGCTAAAGTGATTTCAAATAGAACAGGCATCCCTTTGTCCACTGTTTATCGTGTTTTGAAAAATATTGCAAATGGATATGGCATTGAGCACCAGGGAGGCGCAGGTAGGCCCAGAAAATTGACTGTTGGTGACAGGAGGCGGTTGGTATTCTTGTTTCTAAAAACAAACGAGGGAGTTTAGAAAACTTAAGGCTGGATATGATTGATAGAGGAACTGTGGCTGTCTGTAAGGAGACAATTAGGACTGAGCTGCATGCAATGGGTTGGCAGAAAAGTCGAGGAATTCTATCACCGATCATGAAACCTGAACAAAAGAAGCGAAGGTTGAACGGGTACTTACAGCATAGAAATTTTAACTCGGACAATGTGATTTTCTCAGATGAAAGTTCTGTGTGGCTGTTTCCTAATACACTGAAATTCTGTACCAAACAAACTGAAAAACCTTTGTATCAGCGCCCAAAGTACAGTCCGAAATTTAACGTGTGGGGTGGCATATCTGTGTTAGGGGCAACGCCCCTCTGTGTATTTGGAGGGAATATGAACAGTGAACGGTACACAGATATTCTCGAGGGACATTTACTTCCTTCTGCTCACGTGTTCTATGGAAATATTTGGATTTTCCAGCAGGACAACGACCCAAAACATCTTTCAAAGCATTCCCAGGCCTGGTTTCGGACCCAAAATATGACATTTATTAGATTGGCCAAGCTATAGCCCTGACCTAAATCCAATAGAAAATGTTTGGGGACTTATGAAGGAAAGTGTCAATAAGAAAAATCTGACACATATTGCTGAAATGAAAGAAGAGGTGGTCCGATATTGGGACAACATGGACTACGACTTTCTAACTTCTTTGATCAGTAGTATGCCCCGCCGCATTAAAGCCTGCATTGCTGCCCATGGTGACTTGACAAAATACTAACTGTTCACCTGTCTTTGAATCTGGAGTTATGTTCTGCTAATATTCACATTTGATACGTGAGTATTGAGTGAAAAAAATTAAAAAATTACAATCTTTAAATTCTCAATAATTTCTGGTTGTACTGTATTTACAGACCACCGCCATATAGCTGGAATATTGCTAAGTGCGGCGTAAAACTAAACATACTCACCCATTCTATCACCTCAACCCGTGAAGATGCGGGTTAGAATTGCCTTCAGCATCCAATGGTTGTTGTAACAGGCGACTAGCGGGATCCGTTGGTCAGGCTCGCTGACTTGGTTGATGTATGTCCCAGTTGCGTAAATCAACAGTCATAATGCCAATCACTGGATTGTCTGATCCACACTTGACTGTTTACATACACCTGTAATATTGAGGTGTTAAACAAACAAACACATGTTCATTATACAATCAGGATGGTACACCGGACTCTGCTTTTAGCTGAGAATGTGTGAGTATGGTTTTACGCCGCTTTTAGCAATATTCCAGCAATATCACGGCGGGGGACACCAGACATGGGCTTCATACATTGTACCGATGTGGGTTTTAGCTGAGACCTCTTGTGGATGTGGAAATGTTTTTGCCGCTTTTATTTACTGAATTAAATTCAAACAGTCACAGTACCGGAAAAATCGGTTTTATAAATCAAGTTGTTCGATATCGTTGAAGATATTCCTCAGTTTTATATGTACCCATCTGTTAGACTGCAGGGCAAAAGTGAAGCATTTGATGACTGCCTTTGTAAGTCCCGAAAATATTCTCATCATGAGTATGTTTCTGGACCAAACGTTTGCAGTATTTCGGCTGCTGGCAGCCTAGGAACATTTCGATAACTTTTGTAAATTTTAGGTCACATTTGCACGCATAGAGGTACCTTTGCCCTCAGTTTTGTACATTTTATATACAGTTTTGTACATATTATAATAGTCCCGACCTCCAAGCAACACGCATCACCAAAACACGCGCAACCCTATGCCTGTAACAGAGGCAACCGATATAAACTCATTCTCTGCGAGCTAATGCGAGTTTCAGATTTTACAATAGAATTCCCCCAAACCTTTTTATGTCAGTTCAACCCAGTTTCATTAGAAGTAAAACTAGAACAATTTCGCAAATGCGACTTGGTATTATTTGTTTCTTATGACGTCAAGGATATCATCAATACCGACACTACTTCCGGTTGTTAAAGTCTTGCACCAACAAAGTCCTTCAGTATCTACTCTCATACATCCATCAACTCACATTGAACATTTTATGATTGCATGTGCTTTTTACGATTAACATGTTTTATCATGCTTGTTTTTTCACTCAATTCACCCCATGATACTAATAAACTAAAATGAACTCTTCGACATACACTCTTTATTTTCAGACAATATATACTCAAAGGGACCTTTTTAATAAGTCTGACAGGGTGGTACACTGCACGACTTGGCGCATCTCCGTGCTTATGCACACTGTGAAGGATTATGCACTCGCGTTGTTGTACGTTAGCAGCATCGATTTTATGTCACGAAAGTTCTTTACTTAGCAGAAGATGTATTTAGCTTAATTACATCACGAACAAAAATAATATGTTATTGTGACATGAGTTTGGTCGGGAACAATCTCACTGATGTTAGGCTTTGATATATTTAGTGATACATTGTCATCACTGTTTGTTGTAAGGGTTGTCTGTCTTGAGGCCGTGGTGGTCCATTTGTCTGTGGTCATTGTGTTGTGTCATGTCCCTTACTCGTGTCAGGATCCGCTGGTGTTAGACAGTTATATATTTATTAATACACCATCATTGTTTGTTGTAGAGCAGTGACTGCCTGTTTTGGGGCCGTTGTGATCTAATATAAATTCATTATGTGCATGCAGTGTTGTGTCCCCTTAGTCGTGGCAGGATCCGCTGATGTTAGGCCTTGACTGATTCGTATGACACTGTCGTCACTCGTTGCAGTAAATGAAAGAATTCTCTATCCTGTGTGCGTGGTATGCCAGTTGTCTTTGATAAACATTCAGTATGAAGTATTGTGTCCCCTAAGTCGTGCCAGGATCCGCAGATTTTGGTCTTGAATACATCTTCAGTTCTAGAAATGACACTGTGTTTTACAACATCATCATTCGCTGTCTGAATTACATGCTGATGATGAGCTGAACCAGTTTGCTCACTATCATTATTATACATGCTGAAGTACATAAAAGCTACAAACCCTCTACATTAACACTCTATAGTGGTGAAATAGTATATATTTTGCAACTTCAGCAGTTCAAAAGACATTAGTGTCATAGCACTCAGCAAGTCGCCTTTATCTCAACTCAGCTGTCTATTTAGATTAACTACTTGCTTGTATTTACTTGAAAATAGTCCAGTGAAAATAGTAGAGGTGGCCTAATGGTTAAAGCGTTCGTTCGTCATGCCGAAGGCGCGGGTTCGATTCCTTACAAGGGTGCAATGTGTGAAGCCCATTACTGGTGTTCTCCACCGTGATATTGCTGGATTATTGCTAAAAGCGGCGTAAAACTAAACTCACTTACTCACTCTATTATCGTATGCCAACTAGGGGCGGTGGGGTAGCCTAATGGTTAAAGCGTTGGCTCGTCACGCCGAAGACCCGGGTTCGAATCCCCACATGGGTACAATGTGTGAAGCCCATTTCTGGTGTCCCCCGCCGTGATATTGCTGGAATATTGCTAAAAGCGGCGTAAAACCAAACTCAGTCAGTCAGTCAGTATGCCAACTACATCTATCTGTGATACCATGAGTCTACCCTACTGACATTTAAACGTAATGATCTAACATCATTTGCACGTGTTTGTGAATGTTGGCACAGGTGGAGCAGGATTTGCTCAGCTTTCCGCGAACACCTGCTATCATCACTTTATGATAGTGATTCATTAACACATGAGGGGCGGTGGGGTAACCTGGTGGTTAAAGCGTTCGCTCGTCACGCCAAAGGTCCGGGATCGATTCCCCACATGGATACAATGTGTGAAGCCCATTTCTGGTGTCCGCAGCCATGATATTGCGGGAATGTTGCTAAAAGCGGCGTAAAACCAAACTCACTCATTAACACATGTTCTGAATCGTACAGTGAACTCGGCGTTCAGGGGGACTTCTTATCATTCTGGAATGTTTCGCTGCTTTTATAAAATATGTGTTTATACATGAATTATTCTTGGATTAACTCCCCGTTCTTCACGTTTCCCGACTATTACCTTTCACCTATCAAGGTACAAACCAGGTTATATGGGGTGGAGTTGATGTTGAAGTTTGCAAGAGCTTTGCGTTGTCAGTTATAAGAATTATCTATTGAAATACTTATCATAATCGACTATATCATAATCGCACGCTGGTGGTACCGGGTGTATCGTAGGAAGGTGAGCGTATGCTGTCCCAAACACAAATATGTCTCAAACACATGCGAAGGCAAGTCAAGATCACCTGGGATGACATTTGACGATATCATATAAGTGACAACAAGGAATTGCGTTGGCCAGCATTTGGTCAATGGTGCCTCGTTATGGGGAATGTCCGCCATTTTTAATCCAAAAACATTTTATAAGATTTATAAAATTCCTCGAATACTGCAAACCCGATTCACTAACTTGTGAGCCAGAGTCGTACTGCGCTCTTTGAAATCTGTATAGACAGAGCAATTTCCCTTGTACTACAAAAGTTGTGAAATGTGGATAGCAGCGTTCTTCAACACAAATGGAAATTGACTTTTGGAGAGAACAAGTCTTTCCTCCTGTCAGCCATGTTTTTTGTCACTCTGGTCTTTATACATAGGTGAAACATATTTCCGCAAAACAGAACTTCTTACTTTACCAATTTCGATAACGCTTTTCGCTTGAAAAACGTTCCCACTAAAGGCAAATAAATAAAACAAATATAATTATTGGAAATGTCTTATTTCTTACGGTGCTGGTGGGAAAATCCATTTAATCACAATTAAACATTTCGCATTGGCAGCAAACTCGGGCAATAAAATATAACTAGAGGAAATTATTTCGCATGCATGTTTATTCTGACATTAGCAGCAAGAAAGACTTTTAAGGCAGCAATGGTCTGTGTATAAACAGACTTATCATCGCGAAGATAGCTCGTTAATCTCAGATAGAAAAACTGTGGTCCGTTGTGTTTTCTGTGACTGAATGAATGCATTAATAGATTATCATCATAATCACCACCACTATTTTGATCATCATCATCATGAATTTTTATAACAATGAATTTTGCACCCTAAATGGTTCACATTGGGCGTCTTGAAATATACTGGATTTATAAATATTGATTTGTGTCAGGTTTTAGTACTGATATCAATCTTCTATTCTAATTCAAAGAAAATCTTTCAACTGAAAGACTTCACTACATAAATGACTTTGTTTCCCGAAACCTGGAAACCATCCGTATAGTAGGTAATTGGGGAATCCAGTTGGTTTCCATTCACTGAAACTGGGTAACTGAGTTTCCAACTAGATTCCATTTTGGATTCTGTGATTTTTGTATTTCTGTAAATGGAAACCAACAAGAAACTAAGGTCATAGGTTTCTTGTTGGTTTCCATTCCTGGAATTTGCAATTGAAAATTTCATTAAAAAAAGCTTGCTGAGGAGGCTCTGTCAGTTGTTGATGTTTCTGTTTTTCCGATTCAGTGTGTGACTGGTTTGCGAAGTTTGCAAATTGTGTTTGTTTGTTATTTAACGCCATACTCAGCAATATTGCAGCTATATGACGGCGGTCTTTGTGTCATGCGTAGTTTACTTAATACCTCGTGTTATTAACAATGTCTTAACGCTATAACATAGCGGTGTTATAGCGCGCCCATTTTTCAACACAGTGAAGAATCTTTCCCAAAACATCTAATACTGGAGTGAATAAGTGAGTGAGTTTTACGACGCTTTTAGCCATATTCCAGCAACATCACGGCGCGGGACACAAGAAATTGGCATTACGACATTGTACCCATGTGGGAATCGAACCCGTGTCTGCCGCGTGACGAGCGAACGCTTTAACCACTAGGCTACCCCACCGCCCCTCTGTTCCTGGGCATAATAATAAGATTCTGTGTTGTGAACTTTGATGACCAATACCTTTTCCCACATCAGTCGATGAGAGCCCCACTAACAGACAATCAAACAGCGCTACACGCCTGAAATGTTGTCCATGACTTTAACATGTTAGAATGAACTTACTGACATGGAAATCGGTGTACAATCAAGATCGAAGATGGGGTGTGTTAGGGCGCCATTGTTTCTGTGGCAGGAAGAGGTTAAAGAGTACACTTTCAATGAACTCATCTCAAAGAGAAACATACTCAATTGATTTTCTCTTGTATCAGTTTACTAGCCATTGATCTTGCAGGCATGCGTGGCTCTTATATATTGGTTTATTGGTATTTTTCATCTCAGAGTGTGACTGTGATTATTAAGAATCGTGAAAAATTGATATTCCATCTCGTGGTTTATAGTGTGAATCTTTAGGCGGCCATGACTGATTGGGGTTCTATGTTCGCTATATTATGTATGCAAAAATCATTCTTTTGCTAGATGTATATATTTTTGTTTTGGTAATGAAAGAGTAATGAACATACAGAGCACATCAAGGCTGTTAATTTGTGCGCTCTATAAATGTATGTTTTATTATTAATGATATCGCATCTTTATGACCCCCGTCTGGTCCCAGCCCTAGCCATTTATACTGCTGAAGCAAATATCTGCTCATGATATAGTCATGAGTACAATCGACTCTAGTTTGGACAGAGATTTCTTCTGAATGTGGAAAGGGTTTTGTCGCTTCTATTTACTAATGCAGTATCATTGCTCTCAGGCGCATTATGATCGCTCTTGCTCTCTTAAATACTCCTCGATACTAGTGGAGCTCTATAATGAGTTCAGCCATGGTCGTCAAATGTTTCCCCGTCAAATTCAAGATACGATTACAATTAGCATGAACGTTCTGAAGCCTGTTCCCGATATTTCCGATCAGACATTAATGTTCGGCCCCACTCGGTATATTCCGCTCACTGTAGTACCTTCGGACGTAATCGGTTTACAAATCGGCAGTTTCGAGAAGCGATATTGCCTGTAAGTGATGGAGTGAGTTTAGGTTCTATGGCGCTTTTAGCAATATTTCAGGAATAAATGGGCTTTACACATTGTACTTGTGGGGAATCGAACCTGGGTCTTCGTCGTGACGAGCGAACGCTTTAACCACAAGGCTACCCCATCGCCCTAACTGTGTCACACGAAATCCATTTGTAACACGTTATTACCTGCTAATTAGCTAACTTTGCTCATTGATTTAAATGAAGAATTAAACAGAAGCAATGTGAACAGTTATATAATACCACTTCCATCTGTTGGTTTTGTTGATCGATGCTCATGCTGTTGATCACTGGATTGGTCCAGACTCGATTATTTTTCAGACCGCCGCCATATAGCTGGAATATTGCTGAGTGCGGCGTAAAACTAAACTCACTCACTCAGTGTTGGTTTTGTCTCACGTGTTAGTCACGTGCACGAAACTATCTCCAATATGGCGTTTTGTCAGAGTGAGTCGAGGAGCTATTGGAGTAGGGGAATTACCGCTTCAAATAAAACCTCATTAACTCACTCATATTATAGACAGCATTTTCATGTCTACATCTAATTTAGATAGGTTCTTAAAAGTCGGGGTTATAAAATATATGTATTGGCTGTTTCAGCCTAATACACCTACGGAAGCGGGGTAAAGGCCACTATGCTAGTGATCTCAACAGACTATAATGTTAGTAGTCTCTACTTTTATTGGATGTAAATGTGTTTGTTCCGGAAGCGAATGGTCGAATTTACCTTCTTCAGCCATTAGCAGTCAAAGCATTCCACATTTCGGTGTTCTGGTCGTGTTCCGGAGGAACCTGAGCGTCTCCTTTAACTCTACATTAACTTGCAGGCGCGGCTTCCTGGAGATGCACGAGAGCGAGGGCCTGTTTGCCGTCGGGGGACTAAAGTGGCAGCTTGTCCTGTGTCTCCTGGGAGTCTATGTTATCTGCTACTTCAGTTTGTGGAAAGGGATCCACACTTCTGGGAAGGTAACTCTGCTTTTACTTCCTGAAAGGGATGTAACTCTTTCAAACCTAAAGGAAGCCATTGTAATTAAGGGGAGTTCTGGGTTGAACACCCGTCCATTTTCAGACACCTTACATGTTACCTCCTCTTGGGCCAAGTGACTGCAAACCTTTTTTATTATCTGCCTCTAAATTTAATGCATTACTGCTACCCCCATAATTAAGGGGAAAGCTTAGGGTGCACACCCGTCCATTTTCAGACACTTTACATGTGAACTGCCTCATTGGCCAAGAGATTTCAGACTCTTTTCAATATCGCCTCTAAATTTATTGCATAATTGCTACCCGCCTACTTAACAACGATTTAAATACATGTATATACGTTCTTCTTGTCTTAAGGTAATGGTACATTAATGATGTTCAAAATATCAGCATGTCCAAGCCATATCGAACAAGGGGGGTAACTCTAAATGTGTATTCCAGGTGGTGTGGTTTACAGCCTTGTTCCCCTATGCCGTGCTTCTGATCCTGATGGGGAGAGGCGCAACGCTCCCGGGGGCTGCGGAGGGTATCAAGTATTACCTCAACCCTAACTTCACCCGCCTCGCTGAGCCTGATGTGAGTGGGCTGGTGTGGTATAGATGGGGAGACACCCGTCTGCCTGATGTCTCAACTATATTCTAACTTACCAAGTTTTGCAATTGTACTGAGAATAACCACACATATAGATAATACCACAATATGTTAGTCTAACGTCTTTGGAAGGCCTTTAGAGGCATATATATGTTAGTCTATTCTGTATTTTCCGATACATACTGGACAAACACAAGCCTACGACCTTAAGCTCAGCTGAAGAGCAAAGAACTGATGTTCAAGGTCACACGAGACGAGCTGTATAGTGTATCCAGAAATGTTACATATGCATAGCAACAAAGACGTAATCTTTCCTTCTACACCAAGGTCAATCACCATATGTATTGATATTAATAGTGACAGCAACTGACATGGTTCTCTCCCTTTGTACCAGGTGTGGGTTGACGCCGCTACACAGGTATTCTTCTCCCTGGGGCCGGGCTTCGGGGTCTTGTTGGCCTTCGCCAGCTATAACCCGATCACCAACAACGTGTACAGGTGAGAAGAGTAGGCTGGCTGGTGGGCTGGCGTTACCAAAACCACGCAAAAGGTCACTTCGTCTGTCTGTCTGTCTGCCTGTCCGTCCGTCTGATTCTATATGTATATTTTATAATGTCAGCCGTGTTGAGAAAGGTAAATGTGTGACTGTCTATCCATTACATTCGCGACGACTTTCGCTAAAACACTGTTTCCACCCTTTTACCATATACATTCAGTCCGTTGCCAGGAAAGATTTCAGAACCAGGCACGAGTCGTGGAGATTGCAGACAAGGGTAGAGGACATTTAATTTTAGAACGTACTTAGCCCACGAATCCACGGAGTACATGCGTGTTTGATCTGACGATAACTCGCTGATCGACCCACAGCATTCAGTTCAAATAGCGTTCTTCATGACCCGTCAAATGTTTCAGCTACAAATGGCGAAATCTTGTCTTGTGGGTTCATTACACAAGCCAGCCTTTGGAAAGCGAGAATTATTGGCGCAAATTCGTCCTTCAAGAAGCAGACGACAAAAAGGACAATGCAGCCATATTGGACGACGAGATGTCATCGATTATGCCAATATGGCTCTCATGCCTGAGTTTCTGGAAATGGAAGAGAAAAAATACAGGAAAAATTTCCCGCCAAATTTCATTAACTTTTGACAGTAGGCAATGGGGCGTTTCCTTGAGCACTTGAGGAAGGCTGGTTAGAGATTAGAGCTGCGGAGGAATGGCGGGAATTGATGTGGGGTCACGCGCTCATCTTTGGATACCCTCGAGCCAGGACATTATGCAGAGGGCGATATTTCTGAAGGGAACGGAAACCGTTTCTAGACTGTGATTGGCAATACTGTCAACTTAAGTTAAAATTACTCAAAGCCGCGAGTCTTGGACCAGAGACTGGGCAATACAAACGTCATAATTGGCCATCACTCTTATAGTATGGTTAATTGCTACACCGGAAGTCGCCTGCCCTGCAAAGGTCACTTCCACTTTGTCCTTCGTGAAAGGTGTAAAACTTGAAAGGATTTGGACTGTGATATTTTGCCAATAAATGGGTGATGATTGTCTCTTTAGATGGAGAAATGCTGTGGTGCAGGAGACGTTGTAGCTTGCTGCAACGTCGTATCGTTAGATCATTCTCTTATGTAAATGGTCGCGAAATAACGTTGTGTAACCGGACAGATATAAGTTCTGACATCAGAACAGCCGTCTCTATTTTCAACCGCCCAAAACGTTTATGTGAATTCTTTTGATATCACCTATAGAGAGTGCGTGAGTGAGTGAGTAGGGTTTTACGCCGCTTTTAGCAATATTCCAGCAACATCAAATTCTTCTGTAAACATGTACTTATACATAGAAGCTGTTATCGCATCCATTATCTCTCATGGCGCTGGGGTGGACTCTTTCACTCATCACTCCCATTTCCATAGCTTCGATTCCCAGCAATGAATTCTTGTGTCCCCCACTGTGATATTGCTTGAGCCGAGACTCATTGGCTTATTCATCTATCGATTCATCCTTTTATTATTCCTTTCTCGACAAACTAGGATAAGTTCGAGTTTCTGGTGATTTAGAATGAGGACTATTTTCATGGACACAATTTCTTTATTCTATATAGGCGACGTTTCGACATAGATTCTAATGTCGTTGTCAACCACTTGCTTGACAACGACATTAGAATCTATGTCGAAACGTCACTTATTATAGAATACAAAACTTGTATATCCATGAAAATAGTCCTCATTCTTCATCTACCCAACTTCTAGAATGCCAATCAAAGAAGTTTCTGGTGATTTGTATACAATTCCACGTGGCAGAGATGTATACCCTCTACTTCCTGAAATCGTTGGATCCAAAAGGAAAGTTTATAGAGTTACGTTTCCTAATCGTACCAGGATCTGAAGATTCTATACGATCATTACCTGAATCGTAATATCAACCCTGCTCTTAGTATATATTTCTCCTGAACACGGAGAAGGTTCTGTCGCTTTTTAAATATACTACCCATCAAAAGTTTAGACTCACTAGTGTGAATGTAGCGACTTACTTCAGTCAACTGTTCTTGAATTTGCAAAATATTCCATTCAGTTTGAAACTACTGTTTACACATAAACTAATATATTGTAAAACAAATTTGTAACCTTGACAAGTTTATTGTCATGAGTTCAGTAAATGATGAAAATCAGTGAAAATTGGCGAATTCTTTATAAAACTTTACACCAAAACGCAGCTGTTCACATGAACGATATTTGCACATGCTTTTTAGCAATTTGATGCATGATCCTCGTACAATTCATCTGCATAGAGTTTGCAGTTCGTTCCCCCAAGTTAGTACAGAAATTCATCTCCGATGTAACCAGATATATATACATAACAAATAGTGAGTGCTTTAGGTGAGTCTAAACTTTTGATGGTTAGTATAAATTAGACTTGTTTATGTAAATTCCTTGCTTCTCACGAACCTACCACCCCACAGCCCCAAAATGCCTCCGCCTTGATATATTCACCATTTAAAAGTATTTTTTTTCAAGTGCGTCAATTTGGTGTCCGCATTTTCCTGAAGCACTTACGCCATTATATATTTTTATTATTATTATTATTATTATTATTATTATTATTATTATTATTATTATTATTATTATTATTATTCCATTTATACATGCATATATAAGGCAGACATAATATATGGACAATAAACATTCCAGTGATCAATAATTCGGTCATGTTATTCATGTCATGGATAAGCGTAATGGATACGTACAAGTTTTAACTGATTACTTCATTTATACTATATATACTCATGCCAATAATGGTTGTCATCCCCTCCCCGCACACACACCTCACAACCCCACCCCACACCCCCTCTCCAATTAAAAAAATTTAAGGGGGTGACAACCATTATTGGCATGAGTATATATATGATCAAAATCTTGATCAAAACGATTTCCCCACTAACTCATGAGTTAGAACACCATCAACAATCCAGTGACAAAAGAAAACATATTTGTTTTGCGTTCACAGTACCTTGTAACCATAAATCACCAGAGTCAGTAGATAATACATTCTCTTTGTTCGTGTCCGAGGGCTGACGTTAGACGCGTGTCGGTTCACCTGGGGATAGATTCGTTAAGGGGGCAATGTTTTCATAAACAATACCCGATCACCACAAGCTATTGAACCCCTCCACAGTAAGGAGGATTTATAAAGTATTTTTGGCCGGTACGTTTAAGCATATCTCCCTTGCCGACCATGTACACACATTTGCACTTCACATAAAATACCGGTTTAGAATATCAACTTGGGTGCTATTCTGTTGTTTAACGCCCCACACCGCAATATTCCGGCTATATGGCGGCGGTTTGTAAATAATCGAAGGTGGACCAGACAATCCAGTGATCAACAGCACGGGCATCAATCTACGCAATTGTGATACGATGACATGTGTCAACTAAGTCAGCGAGCCTGATCATCCGATCCCGTTAGTCGCCTCTTACGACAAACATGGGTCGCTAATACCAATTGTAACCCGGATCTTCACGGGTGTTTTTTTTTTTCTACATTCGGCACTATCCGATTATATTCATTTTCGATGAAACAAATCATTTAGATGTGTGTATCATTCCTGTTTCGTCTTTTTCAGGGACGCTCTCATCACAAGTACCATCAACTGCCTGACCAGCTTCTTTTCAGGCTTCGTCATCTTCATGATCCTGGGCTACATGTCCGTTAGATCTAACAAACCTATCGAGAAGGTTGCCACCGGCGGTAAGATCACTCTTAACAGTGAGTGAGTGAGTGAGTTACATTACATTACAGGCATTTGGAACTAAAAACATGAAAACAACAAAGAATAAACGGTAAGGCCTGAATAATTCGTCGGTATGTGCATACGATATACACCCTGTTCAAACGAGTGAATTTAGTTTTACGCCGCTTCCTGCAATATTCCAGCAATACCACTGCGGGGTACACTAGAAATTGGCTTCACACATTATACCCATGAAGGGAATCGACCCGGGTATTCGGCATGACGAGGGAACGCTTTAACCACTAGGCTACCCTACCGCCCACGACATATTTGAAAGCATACTCATAGGTGAATCCAGAAGGGGTGCAGGGGTGCGCACGCACACACCCTCTTTTGTCCTGAAAGTTTGTTAAATGGCCCGTGAAAATGAAATGTGTGTGCGCGCACATGCACGTTTACACACACACACACACACACACACACACACACACACACACACACACACACACACGCACACACACACACACACATCTACCTTTCCCAAGAGTGTGCGTTACTTCCCCTTTCTCAAAAGCTGTATCCGCAAAATCCCTGATACTCAACGAAAAAGTTACCACGATAGTTTGAAGCCGTTACTTCTTATACGGTGCTTAATTAGTCTGCAATGGTAACACAAGTTAAACGCTCACTTGTCCTGTTTGTGACTAATTCAAAATTGCTCCATCGTGCCACACGTTTTGCTCATGTTCCTTTCAGGACCTGGCCTTGTTTTCATCGTATACCCGGAAGCTATAGCCACGCTACCCGGAAGCTATAGCCACGTTCCCTTGGTCATCGTTTTGGGCCGTCATATTTTTCCTCATGTTGCTGACCCTGGGTCTGGACAGTTCGGTGAGTAACAACCACTTGTCAATAATAACAACAACAACAATAATCTCTAAAATATCACAGAAATTGTTTACATATACAACTCAAACATTTTCCAAACCAGGCGGAATGTCAAGTGAGTGAATGAAACCTGAAGAAACATTTTCGAATACTGAGTATGTCACGTGATCCACACACACACACACACACACACACACACACACACACACACACACACACACACACACACACACACACACACACACACACACACACACACCTTACCAAAAATAATAAAAAATGCAGCTACTTTATTGATCAATATTTCATTCCGACACAAAACCCATTATTTACGAGAAGAAAAACACGCTGGAAGACGATTGGCTTAAACGTCTTTCACAGATATTTGTAATGTCGGCAAACCTGTTTTAAGTTAAATTCGCTCGTTGTTTGGACAACACAGTGCTTCTCTGCACTCTAGATCTGCTTCTAAACATGCTCGTATAACTTTTACTCTATTCACCCACCGATGTGAATGACTTACTATCGACATAGCTGCCAACTATCACGCCTTTGGCTGGAGACTCACGCTTTTATCACTCATGTCACGCTCTCACGGCAAAACTGGGTTCATATAAATAATAGCTTAAAATCACACAAATAGGTCTGAATGCATCGTTTTCAGTGACTTTTCTGAGAAGGGAATTTGCAAGTATTTGCCCCCCTCCCCTGAAGCCCCAAGTAGGCTCCATCCTACACCCGACCAGGGCCTGTGGCCTTTGGACCCCAACATCTCAAATTCTTTTTCCTCTTGGGGTCGGAAGCTCTGCATATATGAGACTCTCAGCACAGATTTGTCATCCTTGCTTCCATCAACTTCAGGGGTGGTGGTGTAGCCTAGTGGTTAAGGCGTCTGTTCGACACGCCGAAGACCCGGGTTCAATTCCCCACGTGGGTACAATATGTGAAGCCCATTTCTGGTGTCCCCCCCCGCCGTAATATTGCTGGAATATTGCTAAAAGCGGCGTAAAACCTAACTCACTCACTCAATTAACATCACAGTGCAGATCATTAAATAGGGAAATAATTCGCGGCTTCCCTATGCCTCTGTTTGTTGTGACTCGCGAAAGGAAATATACAACCTTGCCTAATGGAGCCTAAAAATGGAAACAAACAAGAACATGTTATTCACTGGTGATGTACTTGATTAGGGTATCACATCTAAATATTTATATTATGTGCCTATAATCGTCATTGTTTCGTTGCACGGTGTTCAGCCTTGCAACATTTTGGTCAACTCCAATTTCTATATGACATTGTATGTTGTTTTGACCGGGCAGCTTATCGGCATGGGTCCCACTTCCGTAAAGGTTAGATTAAATACATATCCGAACATTTTGTCATCTAATGACGTTATGCGCCAGTTTGTTTTCTCAAGAAAATATCGATACATTTAAAGTCAAAACATCACGCGTTTGTTCGTCAATCCTGACGATATGTACAAAATCGAATATATGTCATACGTGGCATGTTCGAGTAAAACTAATATTGAATCATCAACCACCATCACCAACTATACAATTAAACGACAATTGTCTAGTAGAATTATAAGTACCAAAGTGTGTGGCTAATTGACCAGGCAGTTCTGAATTGATTTGTCAAGAATCTGGCACAATTACATGCTTTCTGTATTCATTAGGGAGGTTTAGAGTGCGCGATTGATCGTTGACGATATGGTAAATAACTTCATGACTATTACCAAACAAGCAATAGACCACCCAAAGCTCACTCACTGATGCAGATCTTTCCAATATTTATTCAGAGCCAAGTATCTTATCATTACCAACAAGATGCATAAGTGGTACATGTGTTGATACAGCACTCTCACGCCACCTAGCGGAGAGTCCGAACAACCGGAAGTCCAAACCTTCTTGAAGATGGCCGACGTCGAAGCAAGAGATTCTTGGTCGATTTTACCACTAGATTCTGCTCTAAAACCAGATTGTCCGTTTACTTCATTGGAGGCAGGCATTTTCCCATTCATTTGCTATTAACGCCGGTCGATCGCGCCACTACTCAACTTCCGGTATGGCATGAACAAAGAGAAGGGTCTTTCAGAAGGCAAATATGACGTCGTCGACACGGACAATTAAGAGGTACCCGGAGCTTGTACGTGATCAATATCAGAGTCACTACTAAAAACGGGCGTTAAAGTATGGTCCACGGCCATAAACATTGAACAGGGTTGATGTTGAGGATTATACAAGTCCTGGATACTTGTCTCGTCGGTGAAAACACTGTCCTGTTGTCCTGTTGACGAAAATAGCAGCACACACAATCATTGCTTTGTTGGACAGGTAAAAACGATAAAAGTCCTTCAGTGTGATTAGGATCTGCCATATTCTTACTGAGAGCGTAAAGTGTTAGTGTGTTGTCTCGGGGCGAGTTCTGAAGTAGATTTAATTGATGGAAGATAATCAATATGGAACATAAAATGAACAGGGCAATAACTGGAGTGTGCATTTCAATGTTTTCCATGTCAGCACGTAATATATCATATTGTCAGGTAGTACTGATGGCTTTACACCATATCGACAACCGATGCTGTATAATAGGAGATAGTAAAATATTACATTACTGAGAATTGCCTTATTTAAATTGGCATGACTACATTGCTTTGCATTGCATTACATTACATTTACATCACATTACTTTACTTCATGTTGCGTTGCATTGCATTTTATCACATTACATTTACATCACATTACTTTACTTCATGTTGCGTTGCATTGCATTTTATCACATTACATTTACATCACATTACTTTACTTTACCTCATGTTGCGTTGCATTGCATTTTATCACATTACATTTACATCACATTACTTTACTTCATGTTGCGTTGCATTGCATTATATCACATTACATTTACATCACATTACTTTACTTCATGTTGCGTTGCATTGCATTTTATCACTTTACATTTACATTACATTAAAATTCAATACATTACATTAAAACTCTTACATAGCATTACATTACATAACATTACACTGCATCGCATTGCATTGCATTTACGTCACATTACATTACATTGCTACGATGAATTGCATTGCATAAGCATAGCATTGCATTTACATTACATTAAAATTCATTACATTACATAGCATTACACTACATCGTATTGCCTTGTATGTGCGTGACATTACATTTACGTCACTTTGCGTTCCGTTACGTTGCATTGCATTTACATCATATTACATTCACGTTACGTGAAGCATTTTGTAATATCTGTCTGTTCGTTATAAACATTTTGACATTTTCGTTAGAACTTCTTGTATTATAAATCCTTTCTCCGTGCCCAGTTGTTTTTGAAAGTTATGACATAACATTTGTAATTTATCTTTATTAACAGTTGCAAACAGGTTTTACAAGTTGATGTGGATGTTTTAATGTGAATGTGCCAACTGGGACCTCTCTTCCGCAGTTTGGTGGATCTGAGGCTATACTAACGGCTGTTGGTGATGAGTTCCCAAGCCTCAAAAAACACCGCGAACTGTTTGTGGCTGGGTTGTTCATTCTCTACTTCTTCGTGGGACTCGCCAGCTGTGCTAAGGTAAATGATAATAATGGCCTTATATATAGTGTCTATTTCTACACACTTGGGCATGCTCAAAGCGCTAGCACATCAATACCCCGGATAACCCAAGCTGCCTGTTAGGCGCTAGAAGGTTATAGCCATATGACTTATCCCACCGGGTACCCATTTTCTGCTGGGTGAAAAGAAGCAATTTTGAACAAACGTGCCCAAGGTGAGGCAACGTGTGTCACATGTGCTTCGTTGTGGGGCAGGACTAGAACCTCTCAGGAGTCAAGCTGTCACACACGGTCACCCGTATAAGGAGTCTCCGCGCCCAACGTTGCCCAACTCCAACTGATTTGTGACCTGGGCCCCGTTCCTCAAAGCGATCGTTGGGCTAAGATGATCATAACTCCCATACTTTAACATACACTTACAACCGTCGTAGCACTACGATGGCTTTGAGGAATGGGGCCCT
The DNA here is from genome assembly GCF_003918875.1 of Haliotis rubra. Lineage (NCBI taxonomy): Eukaryota > Metazoa > Mollusca > Gastropoda > Lepetellida > Haliotidae > Haliotis > Haliotis rubra. The sequence continues at coordinate 262,187 of NW_025767239.1, forward strand.
GAGCTCTATGCACAGGACCACATCACTACCTAAATTCTTGTCAAAAGCCCTTTCTGCCAGTGGATAACGTTGCTAGACGGTCTATGCGCAAACGAGTTCCGGTCAGGCGCATAACGGGTTGGTGACGTTAGACTGGCTACATGGTTGGTTTGCGCAGCTAATTTGGCGTCAAGCCCAAACTGTGATACTATACATCTGAGCATAAATTAAGCACCACCCTATATTTTTACCAATTAATATTGTTTGAAATGAAATTCTAAACTCTTTCCAAAAAATAACCTTTATAATTTGATAGAGGAAGCATTTAACATTTCAAAATCGAAAACATTATTGATATTATCATGTATTTTAATTAGGATAATTGCCTATATTTAAAACAGCTGTTTTTCTTTCCTACAACAAGTTACCGTATTTTGAAAAGTGAAAGTAATAATTGATTGTTGTGTGGCCTATAAATTCGTTATTTATTGTGAATGGATGAAAGTTTGTAAACTAACATTTCTGAAAAATTACAGTCAAACTGGAAAAAAGGAACATTTTAAAATGCAGTTGCTTTACAAGCAAAAGAAACAGATTCAAGCTGTAATTATCAGTATCCGGCAAGGAGAAGTGTTTATTCATTACAATAAATTCAAAATCATAAAAAATACAAATTAGAAAATCTTTTTCAGTTTTTTTGTCAATTAGCAATCTGAATTGTTGGAAAAAGGTCTGAATCTTTGACATTCGGGTTCTTGCCGATTATTTATAGTTAAAGCTTACTTGATGTGTAAATGTCATCTTGGTATATAACAGAATTGTTATTTTTAGTCAAAACTTAATTTAATTGTGTAGTTTGAGCAGGAGAGGAATAGTTATTTTGGGTAAAAATTCAGCCCCATCACATTTTCATCAACACATTTTTCATAAAGAATAGAAAAGGTTATAGTATTTGTAAAACTGTCAGTGGATAAAGAGACTTTAACTATAGTTTGATTAAATTGATGGCTATACCCTAACTTTTCTGTAGCATCACATCTTATTTTCAAAATAGGGTGTTGCTTAATTAATGCATAGATCCGGTTAGATATAAACGTGCGGCCTCTTATTCGACCTCTTATGTGACCGTTCTGGGCTTAAAATATGTGTCCAGCAACCTGTGCTGGTCGCAAGGGGCGTCCGAAGAGACCCAGTGGTCAGGTTTGGTGACGTATGTGTCACCAGATCCCAAAGAGTGATCGATGTTCATAACACCAATCACTGACCCCAAAGGGACTTGATTATTGACAGGCCGCCGTCCTATTGCATACAGCGGTAGGCAACATACAAGTATAATAATAATCTTTATTTGCACTGAGAAGGTCACAGGCCTATAGTACATACAGTTATGTTACATTTGAGAGGAATTTAGATCGGGTAATCATAGCATAGTAAGTGAACATTGAAATATTTTGTAGAAGAACTGGATTTTTACTACTTAACAGTGAGGAGAATTTTATCACATTTGGATGGACATAGTAATATCTTTTAATATATTTTGTTCGCAACCGGTCATAAAATGGACATATTAGGAGAAAATGTAATTCATCTTCTATTTCGTTAAAATTACAAAGTGTGCATATTCTATTTTCTCTTTTTACATTCATATATCTGCCTCTTTCAATCAACAAATCATGAGAAGAGCATCTGAATCGTGCCAGTGCTATTCTAAACTTTTTAACATTAACACAGGGTAGATATGACTACAAACAAGTATAAAGTTATGTTGGCAGTTTGGCAAATAAATATATTTGAATTTAACTCTGCTGTTTCAGGGGGGAGTGTATGTCGTCACCCTGTTTGACAAGTTTGCAGCCGGGTATTCTATTCTGTTCGCCGTATTCTTCGAAACTCTTGCCGTCTCGTGGGCCTATGGTAAGTATTGTAAAACGTTTTTTAATCAAATGCGACATGAAAACATGTACCTAAACCATGCTCATAAGATCGACGTTTCACAAAAAAAAGAAACAATGAAAGGTCTGAATTTATGTCGACTTATATTCTGCCCCCAGGGTTATGAGAAAGAAATCGACAACTATTAACCCTTGAGCTGGTCTACAGCAATCCATGTCGTAAGATCCGACTAACAGGATCGGGTAGTCAGGCTTGCTGACAAGGTTGACACAAGCTATCGTATCCCATTTGTGTAGACCAGTGCTCATGCTGTTGATCACTGTAGTGTCTGGTCCATACAGATTATTCATAGACCGCCGTCAATTAGCTGGAACATTGCTGAGTGTGACGTTAAACAACATACAATCAACAAGTGTTAAGATAGGCGTGACGTTTTGTGTTTTCAGGAGTGGATCGTTTCTCCGAGGATATCTGTGTGATGGTTGGACACCGGCCGGGGCCCTACTGGTGGATCGTGTGGAAATACATCGCACCCGTGTTTCTAGTGGTATGGTCACTGCTCTTCTGAATATCTTACATATCACGAGGAATCACCCATTACTGTCCAAAAGTTAATCAATAATGATACAGCCGGACCTGTAGGAATTCGTAATTAAGAGTCGCCAGTAGATTCATTCATTCATTCATTCATTCATTCATTCATTCATTCATTCATTCATTCATTCATTCTAAAACATGAATCAACAGGCCACTACATACGTACATACATACATACACACACACATATACATACATGCACACACACATACATGCATGCATACACACACACATACATACACACACACATACAAACATACATACATACATACATACACATACATACGTACATACATACACACACATACATGCATACACACATACACACACATACATACGTACATACACACACATACATACATACATATACACACATACATACACATACACACACACATGTATACATACATACATAAATACATACACACATACATACACACACATACACACATACAAACACATACATACATACACTTATACATACACACACATACATACACACATACATACATACACACACATACATACACACACACATACACACATACACACATACATACATACACACACACACACACATACACACACATACATACATACACACACATATACATACATGCATACACACACACACATACATACACACATACATACATACATCATACATACATTGGCGCGAGGGCCAGGGAATGACACAAATGTCGGTTTCCTCATCTCAAGCAGGGACATGAGTTGGGTGGGCCAACTGCCGGGAATACGTATAGAGGCCGAGGAGCAATAGGCACCAAATAAGTTAAAGAGGAACACTTTTTATGGCCAGACAACTTCTATATTGCAATAGATGCGACGTTTCGGTGTAGATCCTAACACCGTTATCAAACAAGTGATACACAACATACACACAAGGAGAAATATATTCATGACGGGTATTTCAGTTTATACAAATGACGAGGTTGATGTACAGAATGTTGCAATAAAGAAGTTGTCTATCCATAAAAAGTGTTCCTCTTTATCATACCAGTTTCTAAATGCCACTTAAACAAGTAACAAAATAAGTTATGTTCCATTTGCTCAAAATTCGTTGGTTGTTCTATAGTCCGTCATAGAGCGTTAGTGATTCTTTAATTACTTCAATTATCCACATGTGCAATCATTTCACAGAGTGGGCTTCAAAACGGTCGACGGTGAAGCTACGAAAGAAACTTTCTTAATGGACATCTTGAGTAAAAACATGAAAATAAAATAAATGGTTATAGGGGGAGATTAACGTACATTCATTCCTTTCCAAAATACGGCGAGAATATTTTAAAATCTACCTTAATAATTTCTTTCATACTAATTTAATAATGAAACTTCATCATTATGTTAAAGGTCATTCTCTTCCCACAAAGGTTACTTGTCATATCTTCCCACAAAGGTTACTTGTCATATCTTCCTACGAAGGAACAAGTAACCTCTGTGGGAAGAGAATGGTTAAAGGTAAGATTTCAACTTCTAGATTATCTGTAACACAACATTTCGGGGTATATTCTTATTCTTTCATCGTTAACCCGGTGAAGGAGTACGAATATACCCCAGACATTGTGTTCCAAGAAGTACACATCCATACATTGTAACTTTTTATGTGTATTCATTCTAAATTCCGTTCAAAGAACTTTACCATAATGTTGATACTTTAGTTATTTTTTTTCCTTTTTCAACAAATCAACAAATCACTTTATTCAGAATTGAAGGCCATGTGGCCAAGAGTACAACTGGTAATGCAGCATTGTCATAGTGTGTGGAATTGAAAATATAATAAATGATAATACAATCATGTTCACGCAGGTTTTGCTTCAGGAATATACATGTCCCTTTGAGAACAGTAGTATTTTTACCTTCATGAGAGCTCGAAATCTGACAATTGAAGGTCGGCTGTAAAAAAACATTTTACTTTTTTCACAACTATCAAAGGTTTGGATTTTGAATATCAGCTCATCAAATATTTAAATTATTTTCATATCCTATACCCCCTAAATAAAATATTGATGAATATCTAAAATATGTTTTATCTCTTTGATATTTTACTGTTTTGGAACTGGTGAATGTATGGGTTATGATATTTCTAAATATCTTATATTATTGTTATTTGTTTCAGTTCATTATGGTGTTCGGTCTGATTGGACACGAGCCGTTGACCTATGACTCGTATGTGTACCCTTGGCCGGCCTCGATAATTGGCTGGGGAATCGCGCTGTCGTCCATATTGTGTATACCCGGATTTGCTATCTACAGAATCATCACGACAGAGAGGGGACGCTCACGGAAGTAAGTCACGGGGTAGCTGTACATGTTCAGTGAAACCTTGTTAGTCCTGAAACCCCGTTAGTCCAGAAACCCCGTTAGTCCAGAAATCTCGTTAGTCCAGAAACCCCGTTTGTCCAGACACCATGTTAGTCCTGAAACCTCGTTTGTCCAGAAACCCCGTTAGCCCAGAAACCTCGTTAGTCCTGAATTCCCGTGAGTCCAGAACCCCGTTAGTCCGGGAACATCGTTTGTCCTGAAACCTCGTTTGTCCAGAAACCTCGTTAGTCCAGAAACCCCGTTAGTCCGGGAACATCGTTTGTCCTAAAACCTCGTTTGTCCAGAAACCTTGTTTGTCCTGAAACCTCGTTAGTCCAGAAACCTCGTTAGTCCAGAAACCCCGTTAGTCCAGAAACCCCGTTAGTCCGGGAGCATCGTTTGTCCAGAAACCCCGTTAGTCCGGAAACCTCGTTTGTCAAAACACCATGTTAGTCCAGAAACCTCGTTAGTCAAGAAACCCCGTTAGTCCGGAAACATCGTTAGTTTAGAAACCACGTTGGTTCAGAAACCTCGTTAGTTCAGAAGCTGGGTTGGTCCAGAAACCTGTTAATCCGGGAACGTCGTTAGTGATCAAGTAGATCATTGAGCGCAGTTCCAACTGCTGACAATAATATCATCTACAATGTCACAGCACCGTTTTATTTTATAGTATCGGAAGTGTTTGTTTTCGTGATACAGAAATCAGTTATTCTTATCTGAATACTTCGCTCAATAGAACCCATAATGTAAATGCCCCGACGCTGATTGCCTGGCCGGAAGGTATCCTATGAAAGTTAAGATCAGGGCCCCGTTCCTCAAAGCTATCGTAGCGCTACGACAGTCGTAAGCCTATGTTAAAGTATGGGAGTTACAATCATCGTAGCGCTACGATCGCGTTGAAGAACGGGGCCCAGGGCTCTGGATCCCGAGCCACAAAGCGTTCGTAACGTTATTGTTTAGCATAGACTTACGAATGTCGTAGCGCTACGAATGCGATCTTATCGCTGATGTTATCGTAACTCCTGTCCTTTGATATGGGCTTACGATGGTCGTAGTACTTTGTAGATCACTTTGGAGAATTAGGTCCATATTGTATTAAGGATGGCATAAGCCTGAATATTTCTGATTGCCGCGTTAAACAAAGTTACCATAGCATATTCTTCTTTGGAGTGTCCATTTCATAGTTTCAATGCTTGAATTGCATTATGGAGTATATAAATGTCATGAATTCTGTATACATTAACCCAAAAAGACCCTGTACAGACTTGTCTACGAGCATAATGTCAAACATAATGACTGGATTGTATAACCACAAGATCTGTCTGATGATCATTAATAATTCTCTCATCTCTTATCAGCGACTCCAATATCTCCTCGCTCCACAAAACAACCGTGACAAAAGGAGGGCAGAAGCTCTGAACATGATCAGTATAAACGGAGGCAATGTTGGGGAGCCTGTTTGAATCTTGCCGCCATCTTAGTCTCAGCGTGGACCGGAAGTCAAGTCACGACATCAGTCCCGGAGTGAATGAAAAGGAAGAAACTGACTAGTTAAAACTATCTCGGACCTAGTTGATATTACTGTTGGGTATATAGTCTCAGTTGTCTCTGTTCTGCAGATACCCATGCAGAATTGTCGGATGACGTTGACTCCTAGTTATGCAAGTCAAGATTGGTTGTTTTGTTTTTTTTCCACGTCCGCCCCTAATATGTTGTGTGTTAAGTGCCTTAGTTTCAGCAATAGCTATTCACAAAAAAGTAGTCCTATAGCGCCTTTTGTGATATTTTAGCAACAGACAGTTGGAAATCGGAGATGAAATTATTCATCTTTGACATTTTCTATTGTCACACTGACCATGTCGAATTTGCATGTTTCACGGACTCGGTCGTATACAAGGGTCATTTTGACTTTTGTAGGAACCATTAATGAGGATGTTTCTAATTTTAGACATCATGAAACACGTCCTGGAGTTTACATGCACAATGAATATACCACTGAGAAGGTCAAAGGTGTTGTCCTTAACTAATGTTAATGTTAACTAGTGGTATATTCAATAAATACACGTATCATCTGTTTGTGTATTGCATGCGGTGGTGAACATCAGAATTATTCAGAAAGTTCAGAAATAGTCGATATATCTTCGTTAAACCATCATGTGACGTAAATAATGACGTCATAAACATAAGACACGTCAGAGCATTGTTCAAATGTTGAAAACATCGCACCATGTTGTTATAACCTTTGTTTTATACGATTCATCGTTTTTTTCTACTATTCACATGTGAATAGACATCGTGTATGCTGAAGACACGCTTGTGATAAATAGGTTTGGTGGTGGAAGCAGTGGTTGTATACAGTGAGACTCTGTTAATCCGGACATCATAACTTTGGAACCCTTTAGAATCTTGGAATTTACTAGCACACGCACTCATGCACGTACTCACACATATAGAAACACACATACAAACATTCCTGCATGCACATACACACACATTGTTTACTGTGAGACCCTGTTAATACGGATATTTTCATATTGGAACCCTCACACACACACACACACACACACACACGCACACACACATTTATATTCATTACACCACATATCATTCTATCATTATTCGTTTATCCAGATACTTGTTGAACCTACTATTTCTCTATGGACAAATACCGTCCGGATCAAAGAGTCTCACTGAATGTCAAATCACATTAGTTAATTTGTTGATTTTCACGCCCTTGTTGTTTGATGCTATAAATCTGACCGCTATGTCTTGTATATTTCGTTGTCCTAGATGACCAAGTACTGACCAACAGGCTGGGATTCTGTGGTGTCACAAGCAATACAAACCTTCCCTGGAAGGTCATTAATACGGTGTATATACTGACCAAGTATAGTTGTGTGTCACTGTATCTATTCATATTAACAGGTATCAGGTATTGGGTATTATAGTGTTTGTACTTTATATGTTGTCTTAATGGGAACGGTATTAAACTCCTGCCACAGGCCGCATGTAATGTGTACCTTCAGAAGTGGTACATCATGGCCGAGATACAGTCTAGGCGTAGCGTCGTTTCTGGTTGGAACCATGTTAATTCTGTATTGCACTAGATGATCAGGATCTGTTAGAAGGCGATGGAATGGTGTCCTGAATGACTTGATTCAAACTTGCACGACTCCACTAGTGACAGAACCTAGTATCTCTTAAAGGAGGTCTCCGCTTGATGACCGCATGCCATTTACCTGCCCAGTTTTAGAGAATTAACCGTCACTGTGAAACTGAGACGCAGACTCTGTTAGCGCAATATTTAATTGTTAACGGTCAGACAGTCGCGGTGGTGTTTGGGAGACTTTATTCACATTTCAAGGGACAGCCAAACAGCCAGCATTGAGTCCCCCTTTAAACAATAGTATGTATTTTCATACCAGTCAAATTTTGCTAGGAATAATTGGATGTGAGATAACGACATCCCTGCCACAAGTGTTGAGGTACATAGTTTTCAAAGCGAAAATTGAATCAACAACTGACCATTGCAAAAGGCAAAAGGATTGAACCGGTTTGAAACTTCTAAAACACATTCTACACAGCCAAACTAATGTTAAGAGTGTAGTATATTCCTCTGGGGATCTAACCCGAGTAGTATATGTAACTAGCGACATTCTGACGCTTTTATTCAAAATAAACCTATATTTAATAAGCCATGAATAAATCCATTTTCTTCTGCGTGAACTGAAAGTCAAGGTCAAGGTCATGTTTAAAAACTTATTTTCTTCCAGACATATACATATACATTCATATTTTCAGAGACATTATCTTAATAAAAGTCAAAAGTTTCGTTTTGGTAATTAATTCATTCATTAAAACAGAAATTGTGAAAAAATTACTAATTCCCTAATGATAATACATGTACTATTTCCCCTAAAACAAAGGAATCAGTTAATAGTGTAATCCTGATGGTGGCGTGTTATTAATCAGGTTGTACTTTTATATCACTTGTTAATAACATGTTTGTTGTTCCGTTATAGACTGGTTATTAATACAATATATACCGTGTTATATATACGTGACTATATATACAGTTAGTTATTGTCTACGTATAAACCTGTGTGTTTAGATGTTAAATGTTGTACATTTCGTTTTACAGACATTTCGTGAATTAGCGGTAGATTTTTTACATTCAGACTGTTTTTTTAAAGATTGTAATATCAATTTTGTGACTAGACGTTAGCATGAGACGAGTCATATGCATTTCACTGTATATCCTCCATAGATGGGTACGTGCGAGTGTCGTTGATATAGAGGTGAAATAAACATATAGAGTACACTCCCATTCTGTTGGTTGTTTGTTTGGTAGGTTGTGAATGAGTTTAATTTTACGCCGCTTTTGGCACTATTCCAGCAATATCACGCAGGGGACGCCAGAAATAGGCTTCACACATTGTTGTTTTTAGTAGGGGATTACGAAGATCGATGGTAATGATGTCAGCAACAGGATTGCCTTGTTCAGACTCGGTGTTTTACAAATGTTGCCGAGTGAGGCTTGAACATACCATTAAATTACCCTGACTTCCTTTCAAACATACATGAATATTCAGTCTATTGCAAAGTTTTATATCTGACATTCAGACAAAGGGAATCTGTACGGGGCATTGCGAGAACATCAGGTCTGAATAATCCGTCGGTATGTGCACACGATATACACCCTCCTCACACGAGTGAGTTCAGTTTTACGCCGCTTTTAGTAATATTCCAGCAATATCACGGTGGGGGACACCAGAAATTGGCTTCACACATTGTACCCACGTTATGAATCGAACCCGGATGTTCGGCGTGACGAGCGAACGCTGTAACCACTAGGCTACTTCACCGCCCGTGATGGTGGTGGTGGTGGTGGTGACGATTTTGATGATGATTTAACGAGCCCTTCATTGTTTGCGCCTAACTTGGATGTTTGGTTCAATGACAAAGTAACGTCTCAGTAGTTGTTGTTTAATTGTATTGTTGCAATGGTAGAATGGTAACGGAAGGTTTATGGCAGGTATACAGGGGTCTGGATATGTGTGATATCAAACCAGCATACCTACAGTGACAGTGTAAATCTCAAATCCCAGTTTTAACAACGGAGTTTGTTTTGAGAGAGTTATTAGGTATAAGGCGACATTGAGCGGTATATCATTAAAATAACGGTCTGTACATTTGGGAGGAAGGCCCGAAGTAATACACATCTTGAAATGAATTACATTTAATTACATCATACAAGGTGTAGTTGTTTTCTTAATTCATTCTAATATCATCTAATAATTTCTAACTACATTTAACGAGGGATCGATTATCTGTCGGTGTTATACGTAGTTCATAGAGTGAGTGAGTGAATATAGTTTTACGCCGCCTTTAGCAATGTTCCAGCAATAACGCGGCGGGGGACGCCAGAAATGGAATTGGAGAATCGAACACGGCACTTCAGCGTGACGAGGCTACCCAACCCCCCGTAGCTCATGGAACTCCAACTGGACATAGGAGAGGGTCTGCTTGCATGGTCGCCGTTTGGCCACAATTAGAACTGTCGTCCAATTAACTGTGTTATTTGACGTGTGAAATGAGTTAGGATCAACACTCCATGCGGTTTATAAGATCAATCACTCTATTAATGAACTGATTGGAACTGGAAGTTTATCAAAGGAATCAATAATGGTAACATGTGAAGGAACTAAACTGAATTATTCCCCAACGTTGATACGTGTAGAAAATGTGGGAAATAATTAGGCGAAAAAAGAAAACGAGTCTCGTCCATCGGCGCGTCACGTTAAATCCTGCGAGTCAACTTTATTGCCAATATAAAAGTTTTTGCTAATTTCGCCGCGACCTATGTCAGTCACACTTGGCAACTGACATTGTTTTAATGAACCGATTTCATTGTATTTTTTCGTCTTTTCTTGATGTTTGTATCTATCACATTTTTTTCTAGCTAAAAAAACAAAACAATCCCTACCGTTCTTTCTACTTTTGAGAGGGGTGGTGGGATAGCGTAGTGGTTAAAGCGTTCGCTCGTCACGCTGGAGACCCGGGTTCAATTCACCACATGGGAACAATGTTTGATGCCCATTTCTGGTATCCCCCGCCGTGATGTTTCTGGAATATTGCCAAAACCACATTCACACACTCACTCACTTTCAAGCTGTTAATGCATGGGAAGAGGGTTCGTAGATTTTACAAACATAAATATGACTTTAGGTAGAGGATCGATCTCGTCATGACTCACAATGGGCGATCGGATAGGAGTGAGTGAGTAAGTTTGGTTTTACGCCGCTTTTAGCAATATTCCAGCTACGAGCGGACCACACTAAATATTTAAGGGCTGTAACAGTTCATCTTACAGCAACAGTATAGTAGTCACGTGTTAATCGAGTTAACAGTTCTGCTGACCAGGGCCTAGATTTTCGAAGCTCTCTTAGCGCTAATATAGTCGTATGTGCCATTCTTTAACATTAACTTACGACTATCTTATCGCTAAGAGAGCTTCGAAAATCTGGGCTCAGACTCGGCGGTCGTGTCTAGCAACCTATGCTGATCGTGAGAGACAAACCCGTGAAGATCCGGGTTAGAATTGGTCTTCAGCAACCCATGCGTGTCGTAGGAGGCGACTAACGGGATCGGGTGGTCAGACTCGCTGACTTGGTTGACACATGTCATCGGTTCCCAATTGCATAGATCGATGCTCATGATGTTGATCACTTGATAGCCTGGTCCAGACTCGATTATTTACAGGTTGCCGCCATATAGCTGGAATATTGTTGAGTGCGGCGTTAAACAACAAACCAACCAAGATCTACACAGCTCCATGGATCTGCTGGCCAGGCTCGGCGGCCTCGACGGTATCGTGTCATCGTACACCGACGGGTTTCACTCTTACACCAAGCTGACACTCCGTGATCAAACTGAATTACTGTTTAATGCGGCATGAAAGCGAATCCACTCACTCACAAAAATATTTAAACACCTGTACATACGTATAACTAACGCTGACTTAATCGGCTGCCTCCAAAGACATGCACGTTATTCAATCACGTTGATGATGGTGATGTTATGACGACGACGATGATGATGGCTACTTGTTGGTGTCGTGCAGTCTTGGGTGACAGACCTTGATATATTGATGACGGGTCGTATTGTGGAGCAAACCTTTTCCATTTAGAATTACAGATTCCACGAATATTTAGACCGTTTATATTATTGTTATTATTATGAGTGTATTAGGGATGTCACGATACATCGATAATTTTACTAAGACGATACAAGTATCGATACATTCAAAACTGTATCGATATTTAGTTTTGAAAGTATCGGTTGAAATATGTTTATGTATCATTTACATTTTGCAATTGTATCATGTTTTTTGATGTGATGAGAGTTATAAATGATTATTTATCTTGCACAATGATGGGAAATTAGAACTTTTTAATCTCTGAGAATAAAAAATGTCGATCTTGTCATGGACAATTATAAAATATGAAATATTAATGTTCAAAATGTAACTATATTTACGCAATAATGCCGTGAAAATAGGTATCGTGATACGTATCGAATCGTGACATGGGTATCGTGATACGAATCTATTCATGAAACTTATGTATCGTGACATCCCTAGAGTGTATACGTAGTTCTAAGTGACGTGTGTTTCTCTGTCACCTAGTGATATGAGGCCTTTCAACATAAACTCCGCTATAACTCTGGATAAACGGGCTCTGTTGTTGTAATGTAAAGATAACGAACATAGTTCCATGAGATTATTTTATTATAAACCTCAGAGATGATGACACAATGTGTATATGCTTCACGAAAATGACGGCATGTTTAAGTAGGGTCAGTGACACATGTGATATAAGTATTTATAACACATGGATGAGCAATTATCTCTTATCTTGTAATCATTACTGTTGTCGATGACCATTATATACTTGAGTATGTTGTCAAGGGCATGAATCGAGACCTAGTTTGTCAGAGTCTGATCCCAATTTAAGCGACAATGTCCATGTGATTCAGGGATGCTGTGAAGATTATCTATGGGCCAGCAAAATGTCTGTGTCCTAGTACAGATAAAACTATTAATAATCTATTAATATTAGTCTGAATCTATATAAACTTGAGCCAGCAGTGTCTGAACCTAGAGCAAACAATGTCTGAACCTGGGTCAGAAGTGTCTGAACCTACATCCAGCACTGCCTGGACCTAGATCTAGCAGTGTCTGTACCTAGATGCAGAAGTGTCTGGACCTAGAGCCAGAAGTCTGATCCTAGAGCAAACAATGTCTGAACCTGGGTCAGAAGTGTCTGAACCTACATCCAGCACTGCCTGGACCTAGATCTAGCAGTGTCTGTACCTAGATGCAGAAGTGTCTGGACCAAGAAGTCTGATCCTAGAGCAAACAATGTATGAACCTAGAGACAACATATCCGAATCTGGAAGAGTCTGAACCTAGAGCCGACAGTGTCTGAATCTGTGGACTGCTCTGTCCAGGCCGATCTGGTTGCCTCTGAGCTTCAGGGCGCAGGGTCGGGCAGCCTGATTCATGTGTGAGTGGATGTCCTTCTCAATAACTGAAACACAACACGCATCAACGTCACACACAAGACGTCATAGCTTAAAGAACTGCCGGTCGTACATCGTTACCACTTTGCTAAAACCCCGTGCTCGGGTACGAGGCTGAATATCTGAAAAATAGGGTCATGGTGAATCCCATCTCCATCCCACTATCAAAGTTTTGTAGCCAGCCCAAGGGACGTAACTCTCGGCAGAGAATCAAGGCGCTTCAGAAGATTGTGTAAACAGTGGCCTAGACTGGAGGCTTAGTCTCTGAATATATAGAAGATTGTGTAAACAGTGGCCTAGACTGGTATAGCAACTGAAGGTTAGAATGAAAGTGAGGAATGGGAATAGTGCTAAAACAAGGAAAGGGTGGAATAGTATGTTGGAATAGCAGCTGTAATAGTGGACGTTTGTTAGTCATACAAGCCCGAATTATAACCATTACAGCCCATGTCTATAATAGTTGGCAAGTCTAGATTCCTGAATACGTTTCTCAAAACGGAGAATCTAATTACGTTTGTTTATTACTTTTGAGAATTTCACAATTTTTATATTTACATAAAAAACAATTTACAGTCAAGATGTTAATCTAAGCTTGTCAGAGTGAATAAAACAATAGACGGACACGTTTCAAACCCGACAGTTATAATTAAACGGCAGTGACTATAAATAACATCAATGTTTTCTACAGAAAAGAAAATTCAGGCGTAAAATGTTAGTTCCATAGGTCAAACAATGCTGTTCAAACAGCCATCTGATATATACAGTAATAACTTTGAATTTACTTTAGATGAATATGCACACAAAAACATCACTTAAAAGGCAGTTTGTCTGAAGTTATCTAGTCAGTAAAGGTAATTTTAAAAAAAGGTCGACATTCTGTTTTTACCACCACGAGCACAACAGAGTGAGGTCACATTTCAACTTGATCGTATCAGTTTCTACTATACAGAACGTAAGAACGTACTACGCGTAGCGAGCAGCTGGAAATAATGAACAGAAACGAGGTTACGTTTTTTAATTGCCTTTCAAACTCACTGGCATTCCACGGCCGCCTTAAGCTTCAAAAGCGTTTCATCTTCTTTATCTTTTTATGGATTTCATTAAAATCTTTTTCTTTCCTTTTTTAGGAGAAAGCGTTCATAGACATTGTGCATTTTATGTTTGTTTGTGTAAGGCTTGTTGAAATTAATTTATTGTTTTTGTGCCCAAAACCTAACCGCAACTAAATTTTCATTTTGAAGCAGCTTTTAAGCTAAAGTTTTAAATTCAGATTGTTTAAAGGGGGTGGTGGTCAAAAGAGTCACGTGGAACACTGAAATGGTGCTTACAAAAGATTTGTCAAAATAAATTCCCAAACTTGTTGCCCCGCTGTCAGTTTTGAAATAAATCATGAGAAAGTAGAATAGTTTGTTTATTACTAAGCATAATTTATGATGGCCGATAATAAACATGGCTTCATCGCGGGATTGCGATAAAAAACATACGAGAAAGTGTTATTGTCTGATGTCGGGTTAAGGCCATTGCGGGGTGGTAACTGATGTCCCTGCTCCGCCTCCATACTTATGTACTTACTCCACTTGTCGCCAACAGCCATTGGACATTCAGCTTTGTTCAACCTCACATCGTCATCCCCGTTCGGCTGGACCACGAACCATAGCAACGCTGAACCCTAGGGGAATCAAGGAGTGAGTGAGTGAGTGGGTGGTGGTTGTTAGTGGTTTGTTGTTTAACGCCGCACTCAGCCATATCCCAGCTATATGATGGCGGTCTGTAAATAATCGAGTCAGGGCCAGACAGTCCAGTGATCAACAGCATGAGCATCGATCTACACAATTGGGATACGATGACATGTACCAACCAAGTCAGCGAGTCTGGACACCCGATCCCGTTCGTCGCCTCCAACGACAAGCATGGGTGACTGAAGATCAATTCTAACCCGGATCTTCACGGGTGAGCCTTAGACGACAGGGCCAACTGGAAATACACAAATCCCATCAGATGTAACAACCATGTTATGGCCCCTCCCTGACCTATTGTGACCGCTCGTTCCCCAGTGTATGGAGTACTGGGTGCTCAGAGGCGGTGGGGTAGCGTAATGGGTAGAGTGTCCGCTCGTCACGCTGAAGATCCCGGCTCGAGTCCCTACATTTGTAGAATGTGTGAAGCCCATTTCTTATGTCCCCCGTCGTGGTATTGCTGGAATAGTGCTAAAAGTGGCATAAGACCATACTCGCTCACTGGGTGCTCAGGTCATACAAACGGCACCAAACACGTTTGCGATGACGTCAGAACATTCACGAGTGAGTGGGTTTAGTTATACGACGCTTTTAGCACTATTCCAGCAATATCACGGCGGGAGAAACCAGAAATTGGCTTTACCAATTGTCAATGTAGGGAATCGAACCCGGGTCTTCGGCGTGACGAGCTAACGCTTTAACCACAAGGCTACACCACCGCCCCGAACATACACGAGATTTCAGAATCAAGATAATGGTGCTTTTACCTTCTTGGGCTGGTATCTCAGTCCGATGTCCAAGAAGACCGTGGCTCCTCCGCTCTCCACGTCCGTCAACTGCAACAACATCACAAACGGTTGCCTTGGTTATCATTCATGTTAAACTACAACAAACTGACTTCACCAAAGTTAGCACATGGTTTCCTGAAAGAAACATTTTCGTTTTATTGGTATAAAACCCCTCATTGAACTGGACCTTAAAATCATAGAAGCGTTACAAAACCTGCTGAAAAGGGTGCTTACAAAGGTTGGATGGTTGGTTGTTTAACGCCGCACTCAGCAGTATTCCAGCTATGTGGCAGCGGTCTGTAAATAATGGAGTCTGGTCCAGGCAATCCAGTGATCAACAGCATGAACTTCGATCTACGCAATTGGGATACGATGACATGTGTCAACCAAGTCAGCGAGCCTGACCACCCGATCCCGTTAGTCGCCTCTTACAAACATGGGTTGCTGAAAAACAATTATAACCCGGATCTTCACGGGTCGACTTAAAGGGACTTACCAGGTGATAGAATGAGGTTTTTGCCGCCTTTACAACTGATCAGGCAACAGTATGGAGATGAGTGAAGCGTCATAAAAAGTTCAGTTAAATAAGTTACTCACATAAAACGTAACGAATCCAACTTTATTTCCAGATAGAAACATTCTCTCGTCATACTGCGAAGAAAATATAATATGTTAAATGTAAAATATTACAATCATTTTCATCAAAATATTTAAGTAAAAAAAAACACTTCCTCTTAGAGAAATACTACAATAGTTCGTTTTGGGTTGACACTACCCAGGATCGAACATCGACCGTTCCTCTCCGGTCTTACCATTAAACAAGGGTGGTAATCCACGTCAAATGATACCGGATCTGACGTAAGTAAGATTTCGTTTTCCGACAATATGGTTACAGATTCAAGTGTTGGTCTGCAACAGGTCTGGTCACCTACCATGGACGTGTGGTTGTGAGGCTTCGCCAGCCCGCAGGGACCAAAGTTGAGAACCTGCAATGTATCATACACAGGAATGAAGAACAGGTCGAGTTTCCGGATTGCATGCTTCGTCATCAGTCGGGGATTCCGCCGCCTTAATGGTTTGTTAATTACGACGAGGTCACTCCCGAAACAATAGGGTTGGTGGGTTGGTGTTTAACGCCGCACTCAGCAATATTCCAGCAATATGGCAATTAGGATTTGATGACATGTGTCAACCAAGTCAGCGAGCCTGACCACCCGATCCCGTTAGTCGTCTCTTACGACAAGCATGGGTTGCTGAAGACCAATTGCAATTTTAACCCTGATCTTCACTGGTCGTGGGTGAGTGAGTTGGGTTTACATGTATATAGCCATAGCAGCTACGAGGCCAAATAATACTGACACAACTTGACTCCTCGCTTCATGCTGGTGGTCTGGTGGTTAAAACATTGGCTAGTTACGCCGAAGACCCGGGTTCGATTCCCCACATGGGTACAATGTGTGAAGTCCATTTCTGGTGTGCCCCGCCGTGATATTGCTGGAATATTGCTGAAAGCGGCGTAAAACTACACTCACTCTGCAAGTAGCGTTGGGTAGCCGAGTGGATAAAGCGTTAGCAACGACTATGACCCTGGTTTCATTTCCATTTGGGGCATAATGGGACCCCAGGCTGTGATATAGCTGACATATTTCTGATTCACGATAAACTTTTCACTCACTCATTCACTCACTCACCAGGGTGCCGTTTTAAAACAAAACTAATTTATGAGTGTGTAGTGACTGACTGAGGTCAAATGCTGACCCATCCATCACCTTACCCTGAGGGCACCACCGCTGGACACCTCGCCTGGGATGTAGGAGGCGTTGAGGCCGCTAATGTCTCCAGCAATCTTCGTCAACACTCGGGCTGAGGTGTGGTGCTCAAGGATCTCAGTGCTGAGAAACATTTTCATTACAACATTTATAGATGACAGGAATGTTCCACAGTTCTGAGTTTCGAGTAGGTTAACTGTGACTAGTTAAGACAGAAAATATAGAACACAACACCGAAACTAAAGTTTACTGCAATCAACATATTGTTCACATGGCGTGACGTTATTTATTTATGACGTAAAGACAATGAATGACGTCATATCGTCTTGCTTTCAAAGCAATGATCATATCGTTTCAAGTGAACAATGACTTTAGTAAAATGGACGGCGTTTTTTTGAAAACATAGGAAACGAACTAATAAGTACTGCGGGGTTTGTTTGGGTTTTTTCCAAAGCGTACGAACACTTTCTTGAGAAGTACCTGTTTTTCTAAACATCAAATTTGAAAAACATTTAGTGTGCCCAAAACCTCATGAATTACATGCATATTTGTTCACTATTTATCACCCAGACAGTGCAGCCTCGGCTACAATCAACCTTAGGTGCTACACTTAATTGAACAATCACCTCACCTAAGTCTTATTCCACTTGTACAAACAGAAACGGTGTTCTAGTGATCGAAATATGAAGCAATGAACATAGCGACAGGATTCCCGTAAATATCGGGATAACAGTAAAACGCCTAGAGTGACTGAAAAGTGACATGCGGAGACAGTGCAAATATCGGAAGCATCTGCAGCGAAGTGTTTTATCCCCGGAGTAGTAATGTGCTCAAACATTAAGTGTTTTTAGATTTCAACGCCGTCTGTTTTAAATGAAACTTCGTGTACGATCATTCTCAGTAACACCCTCAAATCTGAAAACACATATTGTTTATCCCTTAACTGAGAATTGCTAAAAGGCACGTCTACAGGTTTCGGGCAGTTATCCCGCTATGTCTTTTAACCTTTTAACAAATGAATTATGAAAGCTAGTGTCGAGACAGCTGATTATTCCAGACAACATGAACTCAATATTCAGGTATCGCTTTATTTCAAAAACTTTTGCCCAGTGTGTTTAGGTTTTAAAAAAATCAGAGATTATAAAGAAATGGAGGAAATTCCCATGTATATTTGCATGTAATTAATTGTTTTTCAAACCATGAAAGTTGATCACGCAATGGACACATGATACCACAGATATACACTCTTGACAATAGACTCGATGTAAACTGTCCAGCTAAAGAAGGTATAAGCCCACAATAACTAAAAATAAAAGAAACGAGAAATGATCATTTGATGGTGATGAATTCAATACGGGTATCATATTTTTTTCTTAGCTTTAACTTTGCCGGTTTACGGTGTCTGTGTTGACGCTAGTAAAGGTTTTATTACGGTTGTAATTTTGGAGGGCAATACATTTCCTTTGCTCGGCAGATTATGTCATACGTGTGATCAAGGATGCAGTCAGTGGGATAGTCTAGTTGTTAAAGCGTTCGCTCGTCACGCCGAAGACCCGGGTTCGATTCCCCACATGGATACAATGTATGAAGTCCATTTCTGGTGTCCCCCCGCCGTGATATTGATGGAATGTTGCTAAAAGCGGCGTTAAACCATGCTCACTCACTCACTTACACTTGCTTGTGGTGGCTGTTTTAGCGTCGTGCTATCCAAAACAGTGAGTGAGTGAGTTTGATTTTATGCCGGTTTTGGCAATATTCCAGCAATATCACGGCGGGTGCTATCCAAAACAGTGAGTGAGTGAGTTTGGTTTTATGCCGCTTTTGGCAATATTCCAGCAATATCACGGCGGGGGCTATCCAAAACAGGCTCAAAAGCTATGGTAGTGAGTAGGGCCAGAGTATTTACCATAACACAATTGGGATATACTGATCCATGCATGGAAATCGAGGATGAGATCCTATTGCCGGATCAGGATCGTGTGGATCAGTACTATCAATATTGATGAGATAAAATGAACGGGTTGATCAATATTGCGGCTCTGTGATTGCAGATGAACGAAATAATTTAATCTTACCCTTCAAGCTTGGGGTAATAATAATTCGTAGCTTTCGTCAGCTGCAAAAAATAGAAAAACCGATAAATATAGCATCCATTGGATAGGGTACATATAAAATCACTACATAAATAATTAAAACGGAATTGCGGATTCAAGTGAACCACCACAAGCTAATTTCACGTAACCATGGTAACGCAACAAAGAATTATGCCATGGACATGGGTATTCATAACAACAATGCGACACAATTTTGATTCAATAGTCTAGAGATGATATAGGTGCACGTTCAGAATTGATACGTATTACTTATGTTAAGCAAACTTACATTTTTGGCTGTTTTCGTTTTGATGTCATCGATGAGGTCATCACTGATGACGTTATGGAACACTGATACGTAAGGGGACAAGCTGAGGATCTCTTCCCGATAACGTTTGAATGGAATTGGTGAGCATCGGTAACGGCATCGGTGGAACCACTTCAACGGCGGCTGCGGAACACAGGGAGGGGTTAGTATATTGTGGTAGTGTGAGGGAGAATCCATTAGTGTTGGGAATTGGATAAAATCTCATAATTGATGATTGGTTCAATACAACCGATCAATCATCGAACATAATTGGTCAGCATCATTTATCAAATTTTTTTGGTTATGATTGTTACTGCACACAAAAAAACAAAGAAAAAACATGTAGTTCTTATGAGTCTTTTTGCAAATTCCACAAAATGCATGTGCAAATATAACATCTTTAAAGGATGACTAGTATGGAGGAACATAAATTTCCTGGAGTCTTTAAGATAAATTCAATCCTGACTTGGAACGAGCTTGTAATGTTTATGAAATGTAACTGACAAAACCAACCTTGTGAAAAATATTGTTAATTCAAACAAGTGTTCCAGAATTGTTTGTGTTCGATTATGAGAAAACATGATAGATTGCTTGGTCGTTTTGTCATTGCGACCAATCTTCGATTATTTCAATTAATCGGACCACCACTAGAATCCATTTTTTTTTTTAACCATTCAGGTAGCGAAATGGGTGTGTTTTTAACATTGGTTTAATAAGATCAGTATAACACCTTCATTTAAAAGAGTGAGTGAGTGAGATTAGTTGTACGCCGCTTCTAGCAATATTCCAGCACTATCAAAGGACACCAGAAATGGGCTTTACACAATGCACCCATGTGGGGAATCGAACCCAGGCCTTCGGTGTGACGAGCGAACGCTTCAACCACTAGGCTACCCCACCGCCCCTCATTAAAGGACGGAGTTCGGAGTTTTTTAACTTGAAACAGATGATAGGTGAGTAAGTGAGTGAGTTAGTATGGTTTAACGCAACTCAGGTTTGAGGACTTTTGCTCATTTGAGAAATTATACAAATGTGGAGAATCGAACTCGGGTCTTCGGCTTTTAACCACTAAGCTACCCCACCGCCACGATGGATTTAAGATAATTGCGGTTATGCTCCGTGTCTCGTCTAATAGCATGTCGTCATACTCCGACTACTCCGTCGTACATTGTTCATTGCATCAACCACTAGCCATCCATTGGTCGAATGTGTACAGAGCGCCGTCATGTAGCGGGGATGTTGCTGAGGATGGCGTTACACAACGAAAGTCAAAACTAGTTTGTACATAGTTTAATTAAACATATAGATGTGTTTGTTTCATATCATATGACCAAATAACTACAATGTACTGGCAAAAAACATCCATATCTTCCAATTGTATAGGGGCGGAGGGGTAGCCTAGTAGATAAAGCGTTCCCTCGTCACGCCGAAGATCCGGGTTCGATTCCCCACTTGGGTACAGTGTGTGAAGTCCATTTCTGGTGTCCCCCGTCGTGATATTGATGGAATATTGCTAAAATCGGCTTTAAGCCATACTCACTCACTCACTCACTCACGTTGTGTATATATTTTATGTGTCCCCGCTGTTGCTATCAACTTAATGCTCCAACAACAAACAACAACATGCACAAGACCGTCTAGCTTACCTTGAAGGTGTCATTTGCCTGGCATAATGTTGTGAAGTTCTTCCAGTACACGGGAGGCTTGTCTTCAAAGTTGCGAAAGCGGGGGACATTCTCTGTGGTTACTCGCGCAAAGCGTTTGTACACCACGTCGTCAGTATCGTCTGTAAACAGAGGGACATAGATCAACAGAGACACCCTCATGGCGTGTATTGCGGTGCAGGTGTGGTTATGGATTCGGGTGTGGGTCGGGAGTTTGAGAGGGAGAGGGTGTGGGATGTAATCTGTAGGCTGTGAGTGGGGGATATGGGTGTGGGAGTGGTGTATGGGGGTGTGGGGTGTGGGTATGGGTGTCGGGTGTGGGTGGGTATAGGTGTCAGGTGTGAGCTTGGGGTGGGGGTGGGGTATGGGTGTGGATATATGTGGGGTATGAGTGTATTGTTTGTGAAGGGGATGTGGATACAGAGTGTGGGTACGGGTAGTATTTGTGGCTGGTGGCTGTAAGTGTGGGTGCGGGGTGTGGGGATGAGTGTGCCTGTAATGGTATAGATGTGGAAGTGAGTGAGTGAGTGCGAATGTTGGATGTGAATGTGGGTGGTCGTTAACACACATTTATATCCCAATAACATCAGATTTTCAGTTTTACACTAATATAGGGGCATAACCACGTACAAATAATTAAAATATGAGGAAATTGGTACAGATTGGACAAACGGGCTGCCCCGATAAACAAGTTGCCATGATCGTTGTTTCACTCATTTTGTTCATAAGCGTTTCATGGCAACAAACTCCGGAACAGTCTGTGAAAATATATTCTTTATAGTGGATTGTGATTCGTTGTTCTGGAACGTTATTTATCGATGGCCGCACGGCATCAGCTATACGACAGTTACATGCTTGGACAAACATTGTATTGCTATTAGATTGTAATAAACTATTTGTTACGTCATTCCACTAGCTGTAACGTCATCCGACTACCTGTAACGTCATTCGACTAACTGTAACGTCACCAGGCTACCTGTAGCGTCATTCGACTACATGTGACGTCACTCAACTATCTGTAACGTTATTTGACCATCTGTAACGTCATTCAACTACATGTAACGTCATTCGACCACATGTAACGTCATTTGACCACATGTAACGTCATTCGACCACATATAACGTCATTCGACTACATGTAACGTCATTCGACCACATGTAACGTCATTTGACCACATGTAACGTCATTCGACCACATGTAACGTCATTCGACTACATGTAACGTCATTCGACTATCTGTAACGTCATCCGACTATCTCATACAAAAATACTTACTCAAAGCAAAGGCTTCTTCTACTAGTGGGTAGGCTTTATCCCAATCGTCGAACTGTAAACGTAAATGTTGGCAATAGAAGTACACAAACAAATAACAAATAAATAATTAATGATATTTAATCGTGTAAAATGATTGTAAAAAGATTCTTTCTTGAACAAAACATTTTCCACTACTGATCTTAGAGAAGAAGGCACACGTTCAATAAAAAAAAATTGCCAGTAAAATTATATCACTATTCATCCCATGTGTGATAACTTAAGACTTGGTTTAGCCAAATACGATTTAATTTTGTGTTTGTTTGTTGTTTAACGCCTTACACAGCTATACAACAGCTGATCGTCTGTAATTAATCGAGTCTGGACCGGACAATCCAGTGACTGACATCATTTGACTCTGGTTTGGGGAAACGAAGCCATGTAATCAACCACGTTTACGAATCTGGCACACCCAATCGATTTGGTCTCCCCTTAGGACAGGCACTGGTCGGTGGAGGCCTGTATGCATACGTTTGAATAATAAAAACTAAAAAACAACTTAACAACACGAAGTAACGGAAAGATCCGAGTGGTAACGACTGAATGCATTCGTCACCACTTGTCACTTTCCGTTACCTCCAAGACGTCGCCAATATTTTTTTTTCTTTTTTGTTGTTGTTGTTATTGTTGAACCAAACGCCATATTCCAAACAGACCCGACCTAAGCCGAATGTTAACAGTAAGCTCACCTGGCCATGTAAGAGGGCGATTTCTGTCAGCAAAAGCGGTATGTTTATGTCGGTCTTATTACCGATCTTCTTGGACTGTTCCAATGTGACCTGGAACCACTGCAGAGCTAGTCTGGGTTTGTCAGTTCCTTTGGCGAATAGAGCAAGGTCATAAGCGTCCATCACGGTCAAGGGGGAACCTTTCTGACCCATGATGTTACCGTCGAAGATGTCGCTAGCAGACAGGTTGTAAAACAGGTGGATGTAGATGATGTTGCCCAAGTGGTTGGCCAGGTCAGTTTGGTCAGGGATGTCTTTCATAGTCACGTTCAAAAATTCCAAAAATCCTAAAACATAACGGTTAATTCAAATTCTAAGAGTGATTTCTTAAAATATGCATATCACTTTGGGATAAAGTAGTAGTAGTTTGTTTGTTGTTTAACGCCGCACTCAGCAATATTCCAGCTATATGGCGGCTGTCTGTAAATAATCGAGTCTGGACCAGACAATCCAGTGATCAGCAGCATGAGCATCGACCTACGCATCTGTGATCAGTGTCAACCAAGTCAGCGAGTCTGACCACCCGATCCCGTTAGTCGCCTTTTACGACAAACATGGGTTACTGAAGTTCAATTCTGACCCGGATCTTCACGGGTATCAGTGAGTGAGTCGCACAAACTTTCTAGGGTTGATTAAACTTGTAGTTCCGTAATTGTAGAGTGAGTGAGTTTAATGTTACGCCGCTTTTAGCAATATTCCAGCAATATCACGACGGGGGACACGAAAAATCGGCTTCACACATAAGCGACCCCACGGCCGCCTTTCGAGAAGTTTTGTATTTTGTTTGTTGTTTAACGCCGCACTCAGCAATACTCCAGCTATATAGTAGTAGCAGCAGCAGCAGTAATAGCAGCAGTAGTACAATGACGAAAGCCATGATGATTTTATTATTACAGTTATCAAGGCTGACAAATGAAGATATACCGGAGCCAAAAAGTTGAGGCAGACAACACTTACGAAATCCATATAGAGTCTCATTGTGAAGAAACGGGGTCCAGTTGGTGACGAAGTTCTTAAAGCCCACAAGTGTGGATGTGGGATGTTGTATACGAAGATTTCGGGCGTCGTCACTGACAGCACTGGCGTTCGCCTTGGCTTGTTTGTAAAAGCTGAAACAGATAAAACATTTTGGATCACGAGAAAAGATATTTTCTATGTTGGTTAAGAGAGTTTTTATTCCAAAATCTTGAAGGATATGGGGGTGGTTTTTTTGCAAATTTAGCGAAAACATGTTTTGTATGTTAGTGACGTTTGAAAAGGTAACGGGTTTATGAATTGAAATGTTTAATCTATAAATTTCCTTGACTGAATTGTAATCCCAGAATGAGCCAGTAGCTTTCGTCTTCCTGCGGTAACGTTCGCCTAAGGGAGGTAAGTGGAACTGTCAGTATAAGCAACTGATGCGCACGTAAAATACATAATGGAGGGGACAAAAAGATCGACTGAACTGATATTATATCATTACACATTTTTCAAGCATGGTGACCGATGGAAATGTTTCACACACTGTTTTACATAAAGAATACTAAGAAACACAACTAAGCCCACACTAAACTCGTCCTTAATACAGCGTCAGCTGCCAACCATGGATAACAGAGTCGGCTTATTATGACCTGGGAAATTTGAAAAATATGACAGTAATACTGACACGATCTTAAGTTTTCTAACCGATGCCCGAAAAACGCTACAAAAATAACTCTTTACAGACATGCATACCGGATGGGACACTATTTACTAAAGTGGAAAATGGGCCCAGGCTCCTTTACGCTGCTTATTTTAACAGATGACGTCTTTGAGCGGCATTTAGAAGTTAGTGTGTCCCAGTGATGAACAAGGGGGGTCGTTCTACAGATACACAAATTCTTTATTACAATACATGCGACGTTTCGGTGTAGATACTATCACTGTTATCAAGCAGGTGTACGTTGATCATGATGATTTGAGATTTCCGACATATTGCGTATTTCTCAGACCTTCGTGTCAGGCCATTTAGTGTTCGATCTAAAGTAGGGTGATTTGACTGAAAGATATGGTAACCTGGAGTGGGCGTTAGGGTTGGATAACTAAATTTGAATTTTGAATTTGGAAATTTGCAATAAGTGGTAAGGGGAGCTGAACTACTGGGTAGTTTGGTTGGTATTTGTTTTGCATTCGTTTTATTTTTTCAGCTTATGTGGTTAGGGGGTTGTTTTATTATTTATTGGTACTATACTTCTAGTGCAATACTGTAGGTGACGCATATATATACATGTTCGTGGAAACATACTTAGTTGGTTAACTAACTATCTATCTGATAGACGACAGAGTTTTTTCATCAATGGTACATTATCAAAAGAACTAAATGTTACTGAAGGGGTTCCTCAAGGATCTGTCCTTGGTCCACTTTTGTTCCTTGTATTTATCAATGATTTACCTGAAAATTGTAAAAACATCACAAGAATGGTTGCCGATGACACATCAATTGGTGTGGCGCGAAAAGATGTAGAATCGATAGAAGCAACTCTCAACTATGATTTAGCCCATTTGAATAAATGGGCAGAAAAGTGGTTAGTTAAGTTTAAACCTTATAAGAATACATTTATGCTTTTCAACCATGATAAGTGTCCACAAGTTCCTGACTTGATTTTCAATAATGAACATTTGGAGCGTGTACATAAACATCTTGGTATTATCTTATCAGACAATACAAAGTGGTCTCATCATGTACCTGCTGCAATAGAAAAGGCCTCTAAAATAGTTTCCTCGTTACGGACATTAAAGTACGTCCTACCTGGAAATATTCTATTAAGCATGTATGAAAAGTATGCTGGACCTATCTTAGTATATGCTTCTGGGGTCTGGGATAATTGTCCCGCGGATATTTGTGATAAACTTGAAATGGTTCAGCTTGAAGCAGCAAAAAGTGTAACCGATCTGCCAAAATCCGCTTCAAGATCCAGTTTGTACAGTGAAATTGGTAGGTTACCTTTAAAAATTAGACGTACACATAAGAAACTTTGTACATTTTACAAAATTGTTAACATGCAATCTCCTGACTATCTGATTTTAATTATCTGGAAAAAAATAATATAATATTCCGAAATTTCCTATATGTGAAAGGAAGATTAATATTCTACACACTAAGTTAAGACATTCATGTAGTTCTTTAAATGCTGATTTTCGTATTAATTTATCTGAAAGTAAAGCTTGCCATTGTGGTGCTTTGGTGGAAGATACCAATCATTTCTTTTTAACATGTCCAAAGTATGTCTGCTGCCGGTTTGATTTGATACAAGGCTTTGAAATCCTAAAAGTTATCGTTGATATTAACACAATTCTGTATGGCAGCCTTAGTCTGCTACAAAATATAAATGTAAATTTTTTTAGTCAAGTCCATAAATTCATTGTACGTAGTAAGCATTTCAAGTAATGTGTAATGTATCTTGCCTCAGTTCATTTTCCATTACATGTATTTTTTTCATGTTGTTAATAAATGTTTTACCAACAGTATTATGCCGTGTGCGTTATACGCATTATGTCGGAAAGCGCACGTTAAATCTCCAAATCATCATCATCATCAGTATTAGTGAGTGAGTGAGGTTAGTTTTACGCAACATTCAGCAATATCCCAGCTATAGGGCGGCGGTCTGTAAATTATCGAGTCTGGGCCAGACGATCCAGTGATCAACAACATGAGCATCGATCTGCTCTATTGGGATACGATGACATGTGTCAACCAATTCAGCGAGCCTGACCACCCGATCCCGTTAGTCGCCTTTTACGACAAGCATGGGTTACTGAAGATCACTTCTGACCCGGATCTTCACGGGTATCATCAATATGCATTACTTGCTTGACAACTGTGTTAGCATCTACACCGAAACGTCGAATATATTGTAATAAAGAGTGAGTGAGTTAAGATTTTAAGTCACATCGGCAATATCAGTCATAGCGTGACTATTGTAATAAAGAAGTTGTATATCCATAGAACTATCCCAACTGTTGTTATAATGGGGTGGTAACCCGTGAAGAACCGGGTTAGAACATTGGCCTTCAGTACCCCATGCTTGTCGTAAGAGGCACCTAACGGGATCGGGTGGTCAGGCTCGCTGATTGGTTGACACATGTCATCGGTTCCCAATTGCGCAGATCGATGCTCATGCTGTTGATCACTGGGTTGTCTGGTCTAGACTCGATTATTTACAGACCGCCGCCATATAGCTGGAATATTGCTGAGTGCGGCGTAAAACTAAACTCACTCACTCACTATAACGGGGTGGTGGGTAAGGAGTGCACGCCACGTCTTCACACAACCACAAACACATTACTGGGTTGTGATATACATCTGCCCTTTGACAAACATGTAATCAATGACACACGTTATTGCACAATACATTTATCTCCTCGACAAAATCGATATGACTTCATAGGGTTGACTATATTTACTGTGGACTTTGGTTTTATTTTCATGAAATACATATGAGACGACCCCTCTTATGAATGATGTCATTCCCTTTGCCGTCATGTTGCGCGTTTGTGCTGTTCTTCCTTCGGTTGTGTCCCCTCCGTTAAAGCTGTCAACTCGACAAATAACAACATGATGGTTTCCCAACTTTTCCATTGACAGGTATAGAAATAACATACAGTAGGTACTGATGGGTACAGGGTATTCATTGCCGTGTACCGTGGTAACATTCAATAGATATGATTACCCAATCGGATTTCTTCCCGATTTCGAGATATTTCGCAATTTGTCGTTCACATTTGGTAATAAAGGGCTGTAGTAAACAGGTATGGTGAAGATGGGGTCATGGGTCGATATGATAATATTGACAGTACATACCTTGTCAGTGTCTCGATCCGTTGTTCTACGAAGGGAATTTCATCTTCATAGCCAGACGACCTGGAATGTACGAGACGGTCCGTAAATAATCTAGTATGGACCAGACGATCCAGTGGTCAACAGCATGAGCATCGATCTGCACAACTGGGAACCGATGACATGTGTCAACCTTCACGTGTCTCAAAATATATGTCTGTAGGGCATATGTTTAATGATTTGCCGTTTAATGATATTTGTTGCTATAGAAATAAATGAATAAAGGTCGCCACTTTTGGTGGTCTACAGATAAACATGAGCACTGGCAGATGGACAGTTTGTGGAATATACATGCACACGCTCTAGACAGACAAGCGTTTGCTTGTCAAGCCGAAGATCCGGGTTCGATTCCAACCACACGCCTTTTCACATGGATACACACGGACCCTAGCACAGACACAAACAAACATGTAGATTTGAAGATATAGAGACACATTTGTAGACAGACCGAAAACACACATACAGACTCACAGACACAACGGCAGACACACAGACAGATAGAATGGTGACTGGCCGGCAGACGGACACACACGGATGAGATACACAGATACGTATGCAGACACACAAACTGACTGAAACAACCACTTGCAGACGGACAGATAGAATGATGACTAACAGGCAGACACACATGGAGCACACACGCACACACGCACACACAAGCTGAATGATACAAACACACACTTACAGACAGCCAGAAAGCTGTTTGCCAGACAGACGATACACCTGGAGTGGGTGAGTGAATTCAGTTTTACGCCGCTTTTAGCAATATTCCAGCAATATCATGGCGGGGGGCACCAGAAATGGGCTTCACACATTATACCCATGCATGTGGGGAATCGAACCTGGGTCTTCAGCGTGACGAGCGAACACTTTATCCACTAGGCTACCCCCCGATACACCTGGAGCCAAGCAGATATACTCGCACACAGACAGACAATATCCTGTTCGGTTATGTTTAACATTACTTATTACTATGAAAATTCTAAACTAAGAAATACACGGAATTACGCAGATTTGATATTTCAGATATTAATTTTCTCCAGAAAATATGCTCTTTTAATTGTAGCGTTATGCACCCCCTTTACTTGACTGTAACAACCCCTTGACTGTAACAAATGTTTCTTGGGGATTACACTTTCTTAGTAAAGTACAGATTCTAGTACTTTTGTTGGGTTTAGTCCCATCAGGGATTCGAACACACACCGTCAGAGTAAAGCACCTAATCGCCATCCGCCTAACCCGCTCAGACACCGCGACTTCTAACCACCCTTGACTGTGACTTCCCATACACGCCCTCTTTTTTCGGACATGCTGATGAATTTTTGACGAAGCTACAGTTTACTAACACAAACTATTTCCCAAAAGAACAAGTCTTTTTTTCAAACATGTCAATGGAAACTCCCCCTCCCATTTTAACAAAAATCCCACTATATCCCTGCTTGCATAGACCCGAACTTTTGATAATCAGTACTTCATGGGTGTTACTACACATACGAAACTAAGACTTCAGGAGTTGCTTGTAAGCAATAGCTGACCTAATGGCGTTTTTAAAAATATTTTAATAACATTATAATGTTTTAAGGGTATCAATAATACAGAAAATTTTATATTTGTAAAAAGTCGACATTACGTCATGAAAAAAATACGTAATGCACATGCATTCAAATAGCTGCGTTCTAAATAATTATTCCCTTTTACTCGATTACAATTTCAATAAAATTTCACTTCAGTAAAATAAAATGGTGTAATAAATTCTCTCGTGTTTAATGTCACATTTCGTGGAACGTATGACGTGGTGTTGATTTGAGTAAACCGGATGACGCAACATATCATCAGGTTGCGTAATCATTGAATGACGTATTCAGGTTGAACAAAAACCCAACATTTTGACCCCTCTGGGCTTTCGTAGATTAGACACACACTTAGTCTCTGAAGGTATATATTTTATAGAAAAAAAATCATTTAAACAGAAAAGGAGTCCCAGTGTGATCGAAGATCTGCAGAAAATTCTGGAAAAGGAGACTCTTTGAGGCCACGTGATTTATCTGATCTATCCGAATTTGATCAATAGCTGTGGTGAAAGAGAAAGGGGCTGACAAGAAGGGGCTGTGAGACAGGCTTGTATTGTGATAGACAACAACATGGTACAGTATTTTGCCACTACTTAACATAATATGTCTGTTCAACACACAGACAGGTGGTGGTTTTATGGCAAGAATCGGCCCTTCCACATTTCCTACAAAGAGAAAGGTGTGCACAATATCAACGAAACATAGTCATATAGCTTCTTTGAGTGGCATTTTAAAAGCTGTTAAGTACAATATAATCAAACTTTGTGGATAACAACTTCTTTATTTCGTGAGAGCGACGTTTTGATACAGATTCTTGTACCGTTGTCAAGCACTCACGAAATAAAGAAGTTTTTATACATAAAGCTTGTCTATATTATAGCATATAGGTTCAAAGTCTCGCATGTGTAAAATCATTGAGTTACACGGAAAAAAACAGAACCGATGTTTTGTTAGGTATATTTGTTGACGTTATTCTAAACCAAAATCAATGGCATCGATATCATATATTCCATATCGGTGTGAATACAGAGTAATGTAATTAATAGAATATCATGACAAAAAATATATATAATTCTCAGTTACAGACACATAATGCTTGGGACTGACGTACTCACTTTTTGATGATTTCCAAACGTTCGGTTTCGTGGCGAATGTATTTGTCAAGCCCGTCAACAATTTGATGCTCGGAGTTGAAAAACGTCTCATACCGGGCCATGGATGATCGTAAACCAACACATATATTTTGTGTGGTAATAATGTAGAATAAAAAGAGGTTTATCAGGCATATTTTCGGAGTCATGTCTCGTTCTGACGCCATGCAGTCCGTCCACGCAAGGCTTACTCCGTGGCACAAATGTTGCCCTGCATCAAACAAGGCCTGAAAGTAGAATTGTTTGTTTCTCGATGCCACAGATGTGCATTACAGCTGTTGAAGACTAATTTATTGATTTTGATACCATTATCATAACATTTCTGTGCAAAATGTGCAAAATACATGTGCAAAATAATAACATGAATTCGTGTGATTTAGTGGTGAGAACGTTAGAATTTGTTATATATGTTTTTATTTGTATATATAACAAACATTAAAAAGTACTGAATTTTACTTTTTAGGAAGTTTATCAAACATTTTAAACATTTAAGTAATGCTATTTGCGCTAATTTAAAGTACAATCTTTGGTGCTGTTAATATATTTATTGTCTTAGAAAATGTCTGTTTAACATAAAAATATCCAGTTGGCCTTTCTGGTCAATATACCAGTTAAACTCTTCCCTCACATTGTGATCGTACTCCGGCAACAGTTGGTGCGTGTATTGATTTTCATATGTGCATAAATTATAGCTAGATAAAGATTGAAGAAAATAATTATTCAAAGATACATGAAAGGTTCTTTCAAAATTTATTGTCTGTGGTCAACATGAATTTATTGTTTTAATAAGGAATCTATCGATTTCAGCCTCAGCGCAGAATCAAGCATAATTATGGTCAAAGGGAGGTAATCCATTTTCATAAATCTATTTTGCTAGATCTCGTAGATTCTCGGATAATCGTCGCGTGATCTAATATGGCGGATAGGGAAGCGAACCGAGTGTAGCAAATGTATGAAATAATGTTTTTCCTGACGTAAATCTTACTATATGCATTTAGCATGGGAGGTAAAGACTCAAAGTTAGCTTTCATAACCTGTGAGGAGGCCGTTAAAAGAGGTAAGTCGTTCATGTTGGGACTCAATTATGCCCTGACGGCTGTCAATCGAGGATAAGCGATCTTCATTTCCTAGCTGACGACAAAATTATTTCTGTCAAAAATTTGCGATCGATTGGAAGGGAAAAACAACAGTTTAGCAAGTAGGTTTTAGATGGCAGTGATGGATATAATCAAATATACACATGTCCTGATAGAAATATGTGACCACAGAATATAATTATTAACATTTCAGTTATGATGTTTATGATCTGTTTGTTGTAGTGTCATTCGCAAATTGCGCAATGAAACTTTCCGTAACGTGACTACAGCCACGAGCAGGATGTTGTCTGGCATTGCATGTTTTGTTTATTTATTGGCAACATGTGGGACGACTATCGTTACCATTCTCACGTAACCCATGACAGAAATCTGCCTGACAACATTGTGTCATATCATTCATACCTCTGTATCATATCAAGCTTCTGTCACTGACAGCGGTGTTTAACGGAAAATCTTGTTATTCATATGTTTTAAAAATCAAACTCATTCAATTTTACCAAGCCTATTATTTATACTAATAACTGATTTGTTTTAAGCTGATCATATTATAAATATAGACAGATCTAGAAACATATTTATGACATTTACTACAGATATCACTTTTGACATGTCACTTGATTTGTTGAAGACATTGCCAACATTTCCGTCGTCTGATGACCAAGGTTTATACATGTATTATATGGGATATAAATATTTGAGAAAACATATTGCAAAATATGTATCTGATGTTACATACAGTCTGCATAACACTTGCATATCTTCTAAATACTTGTGGTTTTGTGTTGTACTGTAGACGGTAGCTTTGACCATGTTATTTGTCAGCACCATCCAAGTGGTCATGGGTTTCGTAATTCACCACAGTGGTAAACATCTGAGACATGAGTCATTTCAGACTTGCTTCATATATGAACATGATGAAGCTGACATGTCATAATATAACTGGAATACTGTTCAAAGGGCCATTAACCCTAACTTACTGGCTTGACCATCGTAACTTGTTTAAGGGTTTGGACAAGTGGTCAAGTCCCAAACTGGAATGTTGTTAGACCACACTTTTTTAGTTGCTTTACGGATCTGCTGTTAGTGATTTTTGTTGAACTGAAAAAAATGTCTGAATGTGCTCTTATATATTCCTGCTGACAACATATTGCACCTCCAAAATCATTTTCTAACGAAGAACCTGATCTGATATAAACATCCACACCTTGATTTCTACTGGTCATGCTATGGACTATCAGGTGTGTTACTGTATGAGGGAAAGGAGGTTTGTCCAGTTCCCTATGTCAGTCCGTCTTTCTATTCCTCTTCTGACCGACCTGTAATTCCAGGTCGAGGTGACCTGTTTTTCAAAATATAATCTAAATTTCCAAAACCAGGAAGGTGGATACACCAGATTCTTCAACTGGTAATTTTATCAGTTGCCTCTGAATTTCCTGTGGCATTAACAATGTTCAAATTCAAGACGTTTAGGTTTGCAAGAGATCCGTGTCATTGTAACACTGAACGCCATGTTCGGTTTCCCATGAATCTGGAAGTATATATGTATTTGTGATTGTATACAACGTTTGTTGTTGTTAATTGTAATATATTGATACTATGCATAGATACGCAACAGTATTCTAGCTAGGTTTGCATTGTTTAAAGTAACAGCTGTGATGCAGGCTCCCCTCCCACACTAGGCCATGTTTATTTTTGTAGACCAGCTGACCTGTAGTGGAAGAGGAATGTAATTGTTTAGGGATTGTTTTTTCTCCTATTGAGTGGTATTTTCCTGTAAATAAATCTTGTAAAGCAAGTAGAAGGAAAAGGTGTGGTCTTGCCATGTGGTATGTGTTTTCAAGTTCATATGTCATGTTCATAAATGTTTTCAATTTCATTTTTTTAAATTTTTAAGTTGAAAGGTAGCTTTTATTGATTCTGGAAATAATTTTGGATATAACACGTGAACAAGCTTAAGGTATGAAGAATACAACAATTATTTTCGTTGGAAATAACTTTTGTAGATTTATTCAACTAAGAGAATCTTTCAATGAAAATCACCTATAAGGTCCAGTCCTTCCTGAATTGTACTAGTATTTGACTAGACTTATGCTTAGTCTCCTAATATATAGTTTTGAACGAAACAAATATCCCCATATACATTGAAAATGAGCTCCTATGACATGCGAGATTCAGAACCAGAGGAAATCCTGCTTCATTAATGGCTTTAGCATTGCAGAATGGGTTTGGCAGAAGGGAAAATAATGTTGTTCAGGGACTGACACAGACTAGTCTTGGAGTAGTGTACTTGTGTAAATTTCCATGCCTACCTATTTTCTGTAGCATGTTGTGTGACGGACTTGTGAATGAATGCATAATCCGTATCAGACTCCAGCAGAACGTTAGGAAGGCATGAGTCCTAGATTTGTATTAGTGGGCAGCAGATGGCGGACAGAAGCTGATCAGTTGATGGATATAATTTCACACCGTGGGTAATAATAAGCATGATAATTCATTTATATAGCACCAGACTTAGAACTAAGTAAAGTTCTCATTGGCACTGTGAGGAGTACATTGCTGATAGGTTTCTCTAAAGAAATAACAAAAGACGTCAGTTTGCAAGTTCTGATGCAAAGGGGTAGTGAGCTCTCCCAAAAGTTGGAGAAAAGACTGAGAAAGATCTTTCCCCTAATTTTATCTGGTAGACAAACACTTAGTTAATGCAACAAACAAAAAGCTACATCTTAACAGAAAACAGAACATCAAACTTGAGCTGTAGTGTCACATTGACATTGTTAAGGGCTGAATGGAAGGGAAACTAACAAGGCTGAGAGACTGTTAGACTAACACTTAGTCTCTGAATATATATAATGATGATAGAAACAAATAATTCTTTTAGACTGAAAAGAAGCCCAGGTAAGAAGGGAGATTCCGCCTGAAACTGAAGAAATCTAGACTTGCTTCATTAAGGGCTTTAGCATTGCAGAAAGGGCTGTCAGGAGGGAAAATAATGTGGTTCAGGGACTGTGAGACGGACTAAGGGATGTGACACTGACCCAGGTGTGTCCTACTTCAAGTACTTAAGTGGTCAGACTTGCACATGGTGGAGTGAAGCATGGTTAGGGTGTGTGGTCTCTGTAGAGGACAATGGTCAGTTGTCCGCCTGTCCCGTTCATCATGTTTATGTAACCATTGGTAACAAGTACAAATGGCAGACATGCATGACCTACATGTTACATGACATGTTTGTGGGGAACCTTGAGATGTAATGACTCTTGATGTGGAATCTATTTGACATGTCAATGTGACTGAGTTTATCACATGCATTTTCATGTGATTAACAGGATCGGGTTGTCCGGCTCACTGACTTTCCAGTCGTGTTCCATGATCAATGCTCATGCTGTTGATCACTGGATTGTCTGGTCCAGATTCAATTATTTACAAACTACTGCCATAGAGCTGGAATATCGCAGAGTGCTGCAGTAATTAAAGAAACAGCATGAATTTTTTACTCTCTGTTCTGAATGGTCTTTTCCATATGTGGAACAATGCCAGATGTTCTGTTATGTATGAAGGTAACGAAGATTGAAACTTTACGGATAACAACTTCTTGTTTGTTGTATAGAGGGATGTTTCGGTGAAGTTTCTTAAACCGTTGTCAAATCAAAAGTGAATAATGGTACAAAATTGTCAATGTGGGGTTTTCATTTTAAAATTCAAATTGGTTGAAATATATGTGTAACGCCCCAGTCCGAAAATTGGACATTTTGTTTTGAATTAGTAATGTCCCCATAACCATGGTTTTGATTTTGAAAATGATTGTAATAACATCAATGAAAAATTATTAATTGACGTTGATTAATATTCTGATGTTTTCACGGTTTGACTATAGGGCATATAATCTGATATTTATGTTGTTGAGATTTAGGATAACTACTGACCAGCTTACATGGGTAGGTTGAAAACATACTGATCCTGATTGATGAAGATGATCAAGTTAGAGCTTTCTCCTGTTCAGTAGGGATGGTGGGTTAGCCTAGTGGTTAAAGCGGTGGCCCATCAGGCTGAAGACCCGGGTTTGATTCCCTAAATAGGCACAATGTGTGAAGCCCATTTCTGGTGTCCCCACCGTGATATTGCTGGAATATTGCTAAAAGCGGCATAAAACCATACTCACTCACTCACTCCTGTCCAATATAAATTCTTCGATAATATCATTATCAAGCTAAAAATTCAAATGATATTGCCAAATGGGTACATTATGTGAAGCCCATTTCTGGTGTCCCCTGCTGGAATAAAACCTCTCTTTTTCTCTCTCTCTCTCTCATATAAAACAATATTCCCGAGCAGTGTGTCATGCCCTTGAATGTTACAATGTTTTATTTGTTAAAGAATACGGCTGTTACACACATGTTCAGTGAATGGAACCCTATCCTGTCATGAATTCAGTTCATTATTCACTACCATTAAAATCAAATACTAGTATTGATGTATGTTATAAAAAAGGGGTGTATTTTGCTTGAATTTAGGCGTTACTTGTCAAAGTGAGATAAGCATGATATGCATGATAATAGTCAACACTCGTACATTTAATTTGACAGTAACATGGTCACTGGTTATTGTTGTTGACAGATTAATGAAAATGGTAAAAACTAGTGGTGGTCCGATTAATTGAAATAATCGAAGATTGGTCGCAGTGACTAAACAACCAAGCAATCGATCATGTTTTCTCATAATCGAACACAAACAATTCTGGAACACTTTTTGCATTAACAATATTTTTCACATTGTTGGTTTTTTAGTTACATTTCATAACCACTACAAGCTTGTTCCAAGTCATGATTGAATTTATCTTAAAGACTCAAGCAATTTTATCCTTTCAAGATGTGAAATTTGCCACCCAAAAAACCCCCAAAGAACTACATGTTTTTTCATTATGTATTTTTTTTCATTAACAAAAAAACAAAAACAAAAAAAAACAGGAAAATTTCATAATTGACGCTAACCAATTATTTTCGATGATTGATCGGTTGTAATGTAGCAATCATCAATTATGAAGTTTTAACCAATTCCCAACACTAGTCAAAACCGGTTCAAAAAGTATTTTCCTATTGCTTTATATAATATAATGAATAATACATCTGCTGATGATTTGTTATTGTACTCGTTACCCAATATGTGTCATATTCGCTTTATATATGCTTTAAAAAAAAGTAGAGCAACCTGAACTTTTCAATTTGGATAGAAAATATAAGTGTAAACAAACGTTTCAAAGACAGACATCTTATGAAAGCACCATGATTTCTCTTTATCACGACGACCTGTGAAGGTCGGGGTTAGAATATTGATCATCAGTAAGCAATGCTTGTCGTAAGAGGCGACTAACGGGATCGGGTCGTCAGGCTCGCTGACTTGGTTGACACATATCATCGGTTCCCAATTGTGCAGATCGATGCTCATGTTGTTGATCACTGGATTGTCTAGTCCAGACACGATTATTTACAGACCGCCGCCATATAGCTGGAATATTGCTGAGTGTGGCGTAAAGCTAAACTCACTCACTTTATCAGCACCCCTCAACACAACACATGGGATGCACGTCCACATCGCACAAGCCCCATACCCGTGCATTGGTGTTATTCTTGATTTTGATGGTTTTCAAGAAGGCAGGTAAATCACTGTAAACAATTAATTTTGACGATCATCTTACGTCACACAGCTCTTAGTGTTTGTTTCTAGCTGTTCTTATTTTGTTTGAAAATGAAAATCATACACATGTAAATTTCACGTCATACACCAATCATCTTTTAAGAGCAATTACTGTACAAACAACTATGGTCATAAGGAAGTGCAAGTGGTGATGTACTCTCAAAATATTCATTATTATCATATCAACATTGATTGACTCTGAAAAAATGAAGTTCCCCTACTTTTTTTAAGAGTATACTACAGGTTTATTCACTGCAGTCCTATCAAATTCTGTGTTTGTCTATTGCTCTTCTATGTTTTAAGTTCTAGGGTGTACCTGCATGCTTCAACATTTTTAAGGGGTGCATACAAATTTCAAATTTTAAAGCATGCATACAAATTTCGTGAGGTGCATACAAATTTCAAACAGAAGAACCTGCAATCAAATTTACTGAGGTACATACAAATTTCCAGAGTGCACTCAAAACATCCCAACAAAACAATATAGATGTCAGTAACCAAGCTCTAATGTCAGACTAAATTCAATAAACTTATTTCAAACAACAAACCAAAATAGCTGTATAGGTTGTCCTTTGTGTCAACAATCCTTAGCTTGTTTATTCTTCAAAAATAATGTTTGCAGTGCAGCATAGATCGCTGGTAACGTTCACGTGTACTTCGAAGGTCATCATTGTTATGACAGGCCCTGATTATACCCATCTGAATAGCAACAGCAAAGAATATGTCTGAAGTACCTGTAGTAGGGTTATTTGAGTGCACTGGATGAGTCAGGTCGATTATCTGAAGTGTAAATATGTCCTGCGGTGCTTACTATAGTGTACTGGTTCGAAAGTATCATGGTTGACGTGCCATGGTAAAGAAAGCTGTAATAATAACATGATGGACTGAACAGAAGAAAGGTATAATAATAACATGATGGACTGAACAGAAGAAAGGTATAATAATATCATGATGGACTGAACAGAAGAAAGGTATAATAATAACATGATGGACTGAACAGAAGAAAGGTATAATAATAACATGATGGACTGAACAGAAGAAAGGTATAATAATATCATGATGGACTGAACAGAAGAAAGGTATAATAATAACATGATGGACTGAACAGAAGAAAGGTATAATAATAACATGATGGACTGAACAGAAGAAAGGTATAATAATAACATGATGGACTGAACAGGAGAAAGGTATAATAATAACATGATGGACTGAACATAAGAAAGGTATAATAATAACATGATGGACTGAACAGAAGAAAGGTATAATAATATCATGATGGACTGAACAGAAGAAAGGTATAATAATAACATGATGGACTGAACAGAAGAAAGGTATGATACTTCATGGATGACAACTTCTTATTATATTGTGATGTGATGTTTCGGTATAGATTATTATTCCGTTAAACCATTGTCTTGCTTGACAATGGTATAAGAATCTATACCAAAACGTCACATTATAATTTTAAAAAGTTGTCATTCCTAAAGAATCATACCTTTCTTAGTATTCGTTAACTTGTAATATGCCTACCAATCAGATTGAACATTTTGAAATGAGGTTCATAAACATTTCAAAGTTTTTTTGTCATGAAGAAAGGACTGAAAGCTCCAGAGTATATTACTTTCTATATACTTGCTTTTGAGGTCTTTCTATGAGAACTACAGCCCTGTTTAAATGTAGTTTGAGATGTCAGGGTACAAAACTTGATGCATTTGTGGAAGGAATCAGGAATTGAAAAAATATCTAGATGCTTTGTGTGTGAAAAATTGGGATTTGATTCGAGGCAGGCTCGCCCATGTTAATAAATTAAAGAGTGTTTTTTTGGTCGTTTAACATGTTTGAGTGAGTGAGTGAGTAAGTTTGGTTTAAGCTGCTTTTAGCGATATCACCAGGGGACACCAGGAATCGGATTCACACATTATACCTGTGGGGAATTGAACCTAGGTTACCCACCACCCCCTCGAACATGTTTAATGATACGCTTAGTACTATGCAGTGGTGGGGTGATTATGATTCAAATCATGAATCTTGGAAATTGAAAAATATTTTAATCGTAGAATAATTGTTGTTTTAAATAATGGCTAAATTTCACTACAATTACCAGTGGCTGAAGGGATGGTGTAAATCGAGCTAGGGTCCATGCAGGTAGCCAAAGTACTGTAAGTCCCTAGCATGGTGATCAGCCTTCAGTTGCTGGCGATGTATAGCCTATTTTGTCCTGCGTTGACAGGGTTTTATATATTATATGTATGTATTATGAATTTAAAACTAGTTTTAGTCACGATATGGCTGAAATATTGCCAATGTGACTTTAAATTTTAACTCACTCACTCACTTAGTATTATGCAGTGTTCAGGTGAATCTGATTCATACCACGAATCTTGGGTAACGTGAATATTAGGAAATGAGTCTAACAAGTAAGCAGCTGTGAGATTATAACAAGATATATTCTGTGACATGCTTTCACCATAGTGTTACAGTGTCATGTCAATGACCAGTGATCTAATTACTGTCAAGTTATGTATATGTGAGTGTTGACTGTTATCCTGCCTGATTTTGATATAGTCCATTTTGCTTTGATAAATAACACCCATATTGAAGTAATTTCCTTTCTGAAAAGTAGACCCGTGAAGGTCCGGGTTAGAATGTACCTTCAGTAACCCATGCTTGTCATAAGAGGTGACTAACAGGATCGGGTGGTCAGGCTTGCTGACTTGGTTGACACGTGTCATCGGTTCCCAATTGCGCAGATCGATGCTCATGCTGTTGATCACTGGAATGTCTGGTCAGACAGCCGCCATAAAGCTGCAATATTGCTGAGTGTGGCGTAAAAGTAAACTCACTCACTCATTCACTCTGAAAAGTAATGGCTACTCAAGTGATCACGAATAATGAATTGAATTCATGACATTTTACTGTACGATTCACCGAATACGCTACTGAATCATAGCGGCCTAACCATGCAGTTATTTTGACAGCCTGTACAAAATGAAGTTTGGGCCTGAAAAAAGTGATTGATGTTATGAACATTTTGTGTTGTCTGGAAACAATCACATCTACCAAATCTCTGTACTTTGTGGGGTGGTGGGGTAGCCAAGTGGTTAAAGTGTTCGCTTGTCACGCCAAAGACCTGGGTTCGATTCCCCATATGGGTACAAAGTGTGAAGCCCATTTCTTGTGTCCAAATTGGTTGAAATCATAATACGAGTAACGCCCCAGTCTGAAAATTGGACATTTTGTTTTGAATTGCTAATTAATATTCTGAAATATGTTTTCAAGGTTTGACTATAGGACATATGATCTGACATTTGTTGTTGAGATTTAGGATAACTACTGACCAGCTAACATGGGTAGGTTGAATACATACTGATCCTGATTGATGAAGATGATCAAGTAACAGCTTGCTCCTGACCAGTAGGGGTGGTGAGGTAGCCTAGTGGTTAAAGCGTTGGCCCATCACGCTGAAGACCCGTTTTGATTCCCCACATGGGCACAATGTGTGAAGCCCATTTCTGGTGTCCCCACCGTGATATTGCTGGAATATTGCTAAAAAAAAGCGGCGTAAAACCCAACTCACTCACCCTGAACTTTGTGTCATCTCCAACCTGTATGGCTTTATTCTAAGACTCCATCGCCAATATTTGTTCAACTGTCAGGTCTCGGCATGACTGCATTTGTTCAAGTGATACGCCACCGAAGTGTACTGACAAGTGTGTCAGCTATATTAATACAGGCTATTTATGGCCCCTGGTCCTCTATCTACCTCAATAATTTGATTGTGTTAGGCATGTGGTTATTGCAGTGGGTTTCCTCCTCACAGCGTGTTATTTCTGTACTGTATTGTGTCCTCCTAATTGTTTGGAAAGCAATAATTTGATTTGTTCCTGAAGATACAGGACTCATTTTACCTCATTTTGTTAAATAGATTGTTTATTAGCGACCGGAAAAAATATGTTGTGAGTGTGAAAACAATAGTTTGTCTTCATATTTAAGCAGAAGATTGTTCATTTAGAAGCAGCGACCCCAAAAATATGTTGTATCCTAAAGATCTAATGTCCAAAGATTTGATCAGCTCTCTAGTTGGTGTAAACGTCTATACCTAAGGTTGTTCTATGCAATAAACAAGAAGTTGTTATCATAGAGTTGTATGCCTTACCTAATGATCACCAGTTGTCTGAATCCAAAATATGAATAACAAATTCTGTATGCTTGATGAGGAAAGTATTCAATATATTGGAACCTTAGTCTGGTAATTAAGGTGGCCCAGTCATTGGCGGCGCTGTGATTCTCTGTGCAGAGTTCAGAAATGACATACTCAGTATTGATCACCATGACATACTCAGTATTGACCACCTTGACATACTCAGTATTGACCACCATGACATACTCAGTATTGATCACCATGACATACTCAGTATTGATCACCATGACATACTCAGTATTGATCACCATCACATACTCAGTATTGATCACCTTGTCATACTCAGTATTGATCACCATGACATACTCAGTATTGATCACCTTGTCATACTCAGTATTGATCACCTTGTCATACTCAGTATTGATCACCATGACATACTCAGTATTGATCACCTTGTCATACTCAGTATTGATCACCTTGTCATACTCAGTATTGATCACCATGACATACTCAGTATTGATCACTATGACATACTAAGTATTGACCACCATGACATACTCAGTATTGACCACCATGACATACTCAGTATTGATCACATGACATACTCAGTATTGATCACCTTGTCATACTCAGCAATGATCACCATGACATACTCAGTATTGACCACCATGACATACTCAGTATTGATCACCATGACATACTCAGTATTGATCACCATGACATACTCAGTATTGATCACTATGACATACTCAGTATTGATCACCATGACATATTCAGTATCGATCACCATGACATACTCAGTATTGACCACCATGACATACTCAGTATTGATCACTATGACATACTCAGTATTGACCACCATGACATACTCAGTATTGACCACCATGACATACTCAGTATTGATCACCATGACATACTCAGTATTGATCACCTTGTCATACTCAGTATTGATCACCATGACATACTCAGTATTGATCTTCATGACATACTCAGTATTGATCACCTTGTCATACTCAGTATTGATCACCTTGTCATATTCAGTATTGATCACCATGACATACTCAGTATTGATCACCTTGTCATACTCAGTATTGATCACCATGACATACTCAGTATTGATCACCTTGTCATACTCAGTATTGATCACCTTGTCATACTCAGTATTGATCACCATGACATACTCAGTATTGATCACTATGACATACTCAGTATTGACCACCATGACATACTCAGTATTGACCACCATGACATACTCAGTATTGATCACATGACATACTCAGTATTGATCACCTTGTCATACTCAGTATTGATCACCATGACATACTCAGTATTGACCACCATGACATACTCAGTATTGATCACATGACATACTCAGTATTGATCACCTTGTCATACTCAGTATTGATCACCATGACATACTCAGTATTGACCACCATGACATACTCAGTATTGATCACCATGACATACTCAGTATTGATCACCATGACATACTCAGTATTGATCACTATGACATACTCAGTATTGACCACCATGACATACTCAGTATTGATGACTATGACATCCTCAGTATT
Organism: Haliotis rubra; assembly: GCF_003918875.1. NCBI lineage: Eukaryota > Metazoa > Mollusca > Gastropoda > Lepetellida > Haliotidae > Haliotis > Haliotis rubra. Next base: position 306,034 of record NW_025767239.1, read on the forward strand.
GATCACCTTGTCATACTCAGTATTGATCACCATGACATACTCAGTATTGATCACCATGACATATTCAGTATCGATCACCATGACATACTCAGTATTGACCACCATGACATACTCAGTATTGATCACCTTGTCATACTCAGTATTGATCACCATGACATACTCAGTATTGATCACCATGACATACTCAGTATTGATCACCTTGTCATACTCAGTATTGATCACATGACATACCCAGCATTGACCATCATGACATACTCAGTATTGACCATCATGACATACTCAGTATTGATCACCATGACATACTCAGTATTGATCACCATGACACACTCAGTATTGATCACCATGACATACTCAGTATTGATCACCTTGTCATACTCAGTATTGATCACCATGAGACACTCAGTATTGATCACCATGACATACTCAGTATTGATCACCTTGTGATACTCAATATTGATCACCATGACATACTCAGTATTGATCACCATGACACACTCAGTATTGATCACCATGACATACTCAGTATTGATCACCATGACACACTCAGTATTGATCACCATGACATACTCAGTATTGATCACCTTGTCATACTCAGTATTGATCACCATGAGACACTCAGTATTGATCACCATGACATACTCAGTATTGATCACCTTGTCATACTCAATTCTGATCACCATGATAAATGTATTAGCAGCGTTGTAACTTAGTTAATTTTGAATTGCCTGTGTGCAGATAGGCATTATAAATTTGAAACCCCAACAGTATGACACACTGTGTATGAATACATCACCCTTTTTATGGATAACAAGTACGTTATCGTCACGATGATTCAGAGCTACATCTTGCAACTACTTAATGGCTGTCAAAGACTATAAACTCTGTACACTTGTAATTTGTGTCATTTTCAGCTTGATGACACTTATGTCTTAAATCTCACTGACTAAATGAAGGCAGGAAGTGAAAATGGGTTCCTCTGCCTGCTTATTGTATTATGAGATTCGGTGACTCATCTTGAGCAGCACACAAACACATGCCAGATAAAGGTAACCTGAAACAGCGAAGTAAGCATGTATTAGGATTTAGAATTATTTTCATATAAGTCCACTCATCAGATTACAATGCCAGATAAACTCCAACCCGGAGTGTAAAGATAAAAGGCATGCCTACCCTACAATAACTATTGGTACCCAGTATTTGGACGGCATTTAGAAATAAGGTCAGACCAATTTTATTTCTTGTTTTAAGGATTTTTGTCCTCAGAAAACCTAAATGCAGGAAGGAAAAGAAATAAAAATAAAATCACCAGTCAAGGTAATATTCCTTCTAAATACTCAAAGTATTTTACTGTTGGCAATTTATGAAGTGTATATGGGGCAAAAAAAATCTGAAAAAAACTTTTTCTGTAAGTTTACATTTTTGTCCAATAAAAACATATGGAAAATTTATATTAAAAAAATCTTATTCTTGAAAAAATATGACAGGCGGATCCATGAAACAAGAAATAAAATTGGTCTGGCCTAAAGCAAGAGGTGAGAATTTATAACTGTCAACTTCTTTATTATGTATATTCTTATTTTTTCAAGTGATGAAGGAGTAAGATTATACTCCGAAACATTGTCTTCCTCACAATAAAGAAGTTGACACCAATAAATTCTCACCTTTTATTGGTACCCAGTGTTAATATTAACATGAGTTGATCGAGTCTTTATTTGGAGCCCTGGGCCTAGATTTTCGAAGCTCATTAGTACTAAGATAGTCGTAAGTGCCATACATTAACATTAACTTACGACTATCGTAGCGCTAAGAGAGCTTCGAAAATCTAGGCCCTGGTTGAAGTATCCCACTTCTTGTAAAGTAATATTATCTAATCAAGGTGATATGTATGATGTTCAGTCAAGTTTTGCAGATAGACATGCAGACAAACAGGTTTCACTCGTATAAACCAAAATTGTCTGCTTGTCATACATGTTGGTCGTTGTGTTTATAATATTAAAAAATCATGCACTGATGCAAGACTTGTGTAGATTCAGGTTAGAATTTATCTTTAGCAACCAATGCTTGTCATAAGGGTCTGACCTCATTTCGCCTACACCTCATATCGCCTACACCTCATATCGCCTACACCTCATATCGCCTACACCTCATATCGCCTACACCTCATATCGCCTACACCTCATATCGCCTACACCTCATATCGCCTACACCCTTATGAAAACAAATTTAGGGTTGACTGCAAATCACGTAAATGCTGTTATACCTTTAGAAAAGTGGACTCTTCCACTAATGAGGTATACTTCCACTAATGTAAATAAACTTTTGCACTGATGATTTATTCTAAGTACGCTTAATAAGGTCATACATTCAACAAGTTAAAATACCAATATCATCATCATGATCAGTCACATAAGTCACTCACATACATCATCATCAGAGGTGATACATAATTCAGTCACAGAACAATTAATGTAAGTGTCCAACTGCATCTAGAAACTGCATCACAGTTTTTCGTCCAGTTGCATTGTGGGGCATTCTCCTCTTTAGTCCATTGTGAAACCCCTCCAGGTGGTTGTTTGAGCGAGGTCCAGTGTTCTCGTGCTGGTTCCAGATATTACTGGGTAATCTGGCGTTGTCTGTATCGGTATCCAGCATGAAGCCCATGTTGACCGCCTCTATGTGAAGTTACAAATTCAGCTCTGAAGATTTGCCATTTTGACGCTGAGTGTGAAACTTGCAAAGGTTTATATACGACATTGCAAAAAAGCATAAGATGAGATGAGCAGGTCTTGCTAACACAGAAAAAAAAGCTTAGGTGATCAAAGTAGAAGACGAGTAAGTCATGTTTATACTACAAAAACATATGTATGGTTGATCAAAGTATCCCAAGAAATATGGTGAGTAAGTTTATACGATGAAAACATGTATGGCTGATCAAAGAAGAAGATAAGTAAGTCGTGTTTATGCAATCAAAACATGTATGGTTGATCAAATGATACTAATGTAAGTACATGAGTAAGTCATGTCACACAGACAATGTACAAGATCTTTTTGGTTAATGTTAACAGCCATTTGGGTAATACCCATTATTATGATAGGGGTGGTAGAACTGGCCATTATAATTATTGTAGGCATATGAGGTGTAGGCGATATGCGATATGAGGACAAGCCATCATAAGAGGTAACCCGATCCGGTGGTCAGACTCAGTGATTTGGTTGACACATGTCATCATATCCCAACCGTGTAGGACCGCCTCCGTGGTGTAGTGGTTAGAGCGTCTGCCCAGAGAGCGGAATGTCGCGGGTTTGATCCCTGACCGCATCATACCAAAAGATGTTAAAATATGGTACTTGTTGGTACAAGTACTGGCGCTAGGCATTAATGGGTACAACAAGGACTGGTCGGCTCGGAGTCAGTATAATGTGTCTGAGTGGGGTATTCATGCTTCAGTGTGGCATGGTATCTCAGTGGGCTAGCACTATAAAACCAGCTTCAGTCTGGGCTAGTACAAGCAGCCGCACATACACATACACATGCATGCACGTCGTCATATGAGCGAAATATTCTCAAGCACGACGTTAAACCCAATTTCACCTCACCTCCCCCCCAACCGTGTAGATTCAAGACTGCTATTGATATCTCTCCATCACCTATTTGAGATTATTTACAAGATACTACCGGTAGTTGTTAATCCCCACTACACTGTACAATGACTGTGAGTCGTCCGGAACATGCTGTGCAGTTATTTATCTATTTATGTTCATGACGTAATCCATGTCAAGTGAACTTGGTCTGGAGATGAAAATGAAACATTTCTTTCCTTAGCATAGCTTGGGTTAGTGAACAGAAGGAAACAGTTGTTCTTGTTTTTTAGCTTGGGTCAACACGCGTGTCGTTACGCAGTATGCACGTGGTTTTGAAAATCTTGTGCATTTCATGGTCAATAGCTGACACCAGTGTTGAACAGCTCAACATTATCATCTAAACAGATTATCGCTGAGGGACAAAGTCGTCCATAGAGCTCCAGCCAGGAGTTACAGATTGCTAATAAGAAATTGCTTCCATTATTCGGAAGACATTCACGATAGAAGTTGGTGTAACATTCACATTTTCGGTGAATATGTAATGTGGGGATTTTTCTTTGATTTTAAGCCTATTATTTCTGTTTTGCTGTATTAAATATTAGACATAATTATTTTGACTTTTCATTTGTTTTATCATTGTTTATTAAGAACTGACTCATATCCGGTTAGCCTATGTGCCGCTGAGCACACCACTGCCATTATGTGCTGACCTTGCAAACAGTGCTTCTAGTCAGTGGTAGTGCCTAAACTATTATTTTCCCTTCCCTGCGAAGTAAAGGCCCAAAGTGAAGCAAGTCAAGATTTCCACAGGTTCAGGTGGAATCGTTTTTCTCCCTGGGTTCCTTTTGCATTTAGATGGATTTGTCTTCTTCATTTTTGGATCAAAATTCTATATTTTCAGAGTATAAACCTTAGCCTAATAATAGTCCTTTGAGTTATGACTATTAAAACAAAGCTGTATATTTTGCATGCCATTGACTTAATGCTGTCACTTCCTACAGTGAGTGAATGAGTTTAGTTTTATGCTACACTCGGCAAGATTCCAGCTATATGGCAGCAGTCTGTAAATTATCAAGTCTGGACCAGACAATCCAGTGATCAACAGCATTTGCATCGGTCTACACATTTGGGAACTGATGACATGTGTCAACCAAGTCGGTGAGCCTGACCACCCAATCCATTTAGTCACCTCTTACGACAAGCATGGGTTACTGAAGATCAATTCTAACCCAGGTCTTCACGGGTTCTTCCTACAGCAGACTTAACACATGCAAAAATATGTACATAATCCTATTCAACGTAATGCAGAGATGCCAACCCTTACGCTTTAGGCGTAATTATTACGACTTTGACCATTAAATTACGCCATTACACTTAATCTGCGTTTCGGTGAGTTTAGAATTTACCAGTCCATGGGACTGGTAAGCCTCAAATATACCAGTCCCTTATTATTTTCACCAGTCCACTTCTTTTCCATGTTAAATAAAGATAACAACAAGAATGTGTGTGTGTGTTTGTGTTTCATTTTAACTCTTTCAACACCAGTCAACCAGAGGCATTTACTGCCGTGACACGAGGATTCCCAGAGACCCTGAGGTCATAGATGAAGCCTATGTTTATGAAGGAAATTATAAGCTTGTAAAAAACGTTATTGCTACTACATCCCATACACCATTTAAAAGATCTAATCCTACTGTTGATAAATATGAAGTTTATTTTTATAATATTATTCAAATAATACAACTACAACTTAAATAAATGTATTTTTGAATGAAAATGCAAGCTTACATTTATAACGTCCAGATAAACCACGAAAAAAGCAAAAACTATGGCGATTTTTTTCCATTTGTGACATGTGATAACATGTCCGTGCCTTTTTCTTTTATATTTTCATTTTTACGTCATCAGAAAATGATTATAAAAAGATTTCTTAAATAATATGTATGGTCGCCTATTTCCCGATATCTGTGGCTTTCCGCTCGGTAACATGACATAACAACGGAAAATACCTCCGTTTTCGAAGCTTCGTATGCATAACATGCGACGTGAATCGTTTGATGTCGGGCATCGTTCGAAAGCTCTCATGGCTCTGAACATCAACAATATCACTGTACCCTTGCCAAGAGTATTTTCACAGTTGTAAGAAGCGATTTTATTGGATAAAGATTGGTTTCTAATGGCGCTTTTAAGCCACAGTCTGCTATAAGGGTCGTGGTTGGTCAAAATCGGACAAGTGACCTAAGGCAGCCAATCATATTACAGTAATGGATACCGTCCTCGTAAACGAAAACCTTCAGATTTAGACAAAAGTTTTGGGTAAAATAATGCTATTCTGAACATATTAAGCAAGAAATCGCTACCTGTACGTAAATTATGGAACTTATTGGACGTATCGTGCTAGGTTATGACCTGTGACAAAAATGCTTCATGTATATATTTTCGCATTAAACATCGTGTCCGAGCGTGAAGATTGAGGCGGCGAGAGCCGAGATGTCACTCGTCAGTGACTTGACTTACATTACATGATCGCACAAAAAGATGGAAATAGTAATTTTTATATATACGTTTGACAACTTTTATGAATGTTGTTGTTGATTTTATTCATTAGTTTATTCAATTTATTTAATGAATTCCTCGAAACATCGTTACTTTGCTCTTTGACAATGTTATTGTAGACCCGCTGCCGAAGCATGTGTCCGAGAATCGTTGTTTTCAAGAACATTGCGAAAAATAGTTTATAATTTTAATTCTGATGATAATATATGATAAATTGAAATTTAATAAGTGTTTTCAGACATTGTGAAATGTGATAGATTTGATATATGAATCAAAAGTCAGGTAGGTTCCTAAAATTATGTCTCATTTTGACGTTGTGGCCGATTATTCGGCCTGCGGTGTTGAATGGGTTAATATGTCCATTCCCCATCGTAAAGTTGTCTTACTATTGGCCCCGATAGAGTATTGAAATCTGATGCATTATAACCTCACGCCAAAATGCCTCTCATCTGGATCGAGGCTAAGCGAGACGTCCAGCCAATGACAATAATCGCTTGGGACTGTTACTAAAAATAGACACGGAATTCCTTACACGTATCGCATATGGTGCAGATCGAATTTACATGGAAGTTTCCTTTATCTAACAGTTGCTGGTAATTTGTATTGCCAATTTGGAGGAAATGATTTAACCGGGTGTATTTATTGCCGGTCCCCAGGACTTGTTTGCCATAAATATGCGGTCCTTTGATTTTTTGGAAAAGGACGGTAAAATACCGGCATATGTTTACAGATTTAATGAGAAGGACATGAGATGATTTGGGGGGTAAAGCTGATTTCAAGAGCATCACGATGACCATACATCCGTCTGTTAGATACTTGCTTCCATTAGAGATCGGTTCTCGCCTCGCAAATATGGTACTCTAATCTCCAGTATATGACAGTTCATATCAAAGATCTTTGTCATGTCTAACCATGTCTAACCATGTCTAACCATGTCTACAAATGAAGTACAGCGACGGACGGAGGAAACATGGTCCTATATAGTGCCACTGTCTGGCCAGTGTGTATAAGCACGTGTGGGTTCGCACAGTGATTACTAAGATGGTGTAACATGTATGCTCAGCGCTCACGGTACTGTTACTGGACACACCTCTCGAACCGATTTTAGGAAACCAGCCTCTAGAACCAATTCCAGGAAAAGCTAATGGGTGCTACTAAAATGGAATGGATTTTCCAATTCAGCAATTTGAAATTATGCACTTGATAAGTATGAGTGTGCTCTATTATGTGTACAAATTGTTTGGAATTGAAAGTATCAGTTTATTAACGTTTTTGATCATTTAAACATAGAATGTGTTTAAATTGGAGGTTTATAAGAAACTCGATTTCCACATTAACTATGAAGTAAAGCAGGACAATTATTTCATATTGCTCACATGGTCACGTGGCTCCTAATTTGCCACAGCTATGTTCATTGGTCATTTGGAATTGCCAAAATGCAAAGTGCCAAAGTATCATTGGCTGAAAGTTTGTTTTGAATAATCCAAGTGTATATTATAGAGAGATATTTCACCTGAGAGACAAATTCCGCATGATTAAGAGGTTGGAGGTGTTTGCACCAATAACAAATTGACTTTGAAAAGAATCACTTGGGGATGTGTTGTATCAGTGTTAATCTGATTTGACTCCCGTGTCTCTTCTTTCAAAGTGGTGACCTGAGAAGATCCGGGTTAGAATTGATCTTCAGTAACCCATACCTGTCATAAGAGGCGATTAACAGGATCAGGTGGTCAGACTCGCTGACTTGGTTGACATGTCATCATACCCCAACTGTAGATGATGCTCATGCTGTTGATCACTGGATTGTCTGGTCCAAATCTGATTATTTACAGACTGCCGACATATAGCTGGAATATTGCTGAGTGCAGAGTTAAACTCCATCCAACCAACTTTCACAGTGGTGGTTTATCCTTACTAGGAACGTGGTGAAGGATGGTCGCAGGGGATTACTAGGGGATTAAAATGATTAACAAGTTTTGTTTACAACAGGTAAGAATCACAACAACTGGGTTTCTAGATAATCTGTGGGAATAAGACACTGATGCACATGTAAATGTAGTTTTGTTGTATTAGCTGAAAGGTGGTGATGTGTGATGGTTGCACCAACATACTCATTGACCCCAGTGTGAATAGACAAGTCTGTCCCACAGTTCCACACCTGTGAAGAGATGTGCAATGAGGTGTTAATCAATGTGTATCACCTATATACAATGATATGTTACCACGCCCTCCTCTGTGTTATATAGTGTCTCTGGTGTCTTAAGACCAGACGTTGACGCATGTTTGAAAGTTGACTTAGTATGGTAGCATTTGAGCACGATAACTTTATGTATTCTATTTCTGGCTTAAGAACTTTACTGCTATGTGTAGTGTTTGATGAGTAAAGTGGGTTAGAACTTTGATAAGAATGTGAAGAGAGATTGCTCTAAAATATATAGAGTTCAGAAATTAATTTGCTGGTTCCCTAGGGGTGGTGGGGTAGCCTAGTGGCTATAGCGTTCGCTCGTCACGCCGAAGACCCGGGTTCAATTCCCCACATGGGTACAGCCCACATGTGAAGCCCATTTCTGGTGTCCCCCGCAGAGATAATGATGGAATATTGCTAAAAGTGGCATAAAACCTCACTCACTCACTCACTCACTCACTCACTCACTCACTCACTCACTCACTCACTCACTCACTCACTCACTCACTCACTCACTCACTCACTCACTCACTCACTCACTCACACTCACTCACTCACTCACTCACTCACTCACTCACTCACTCACTCACACTCACTCACTGGTTCTCTAGACTGACAGCTCTGAAAATACCAGCACACTGAATATTTTGGTCCAATAGGGTTGCAGTTTATTGGTACACAGCCTACCAGTAAACATGATAAAATATTGAAGGTTGACTGAAACTGATATAGAGGGTCCAATAAAAGTGTCATTGGAACCATTAAAATTAATTCCAGGTGCCTGAAGGGACATCTAGATATCATGTTGTCTCAAAACAATACCTAAGCCAAAGTTTATTACGGGTTTATGGAACCATGCATTGAAACACATGGAAGTTGATGGGAAATGAAAGTGGTAATGTGTGATAAGTCCAGCCAATCAGAATACAGGAATTAGAATGAACACACAAAAATTTAATTATATGCACTTAAAAACGATGCTAATGTAATGTGAATGCATAGGGGTACATCTCATAGTGGAATAAGGATGTGGTAGATGAGTAGTCAGATATGTGGAGAGACGGTAAAAACATAAAGTAACTGACAAGATACTGAGTCTGTCTGGTTTCGTTGGGCTTAAGAAACTTTTACTAGACTCAATAGTCACAACATAGCTTACATCACTCCATAGAACTTGAAATTCTACCTGCCATTACGTTAAACAAACTGATCATGGTACAAACTGTGAAGCCTCTAGCCTGAAGCCTAAATCCAGTATGTTTTTCTTCGTAAATCTAGCTAATAATCCTAAAATAGCAATAAAATCTGCTGAAAATGGTGCCATGATTCAAGTACGGGCTAGTAGACTCAGTAGCCTTCTGGTAAACCTATACAACATGTACAAGCAGTGCATAGTGATTAACTCTCAAACGATGATGATGATCTGAATCACAGCAATAAGACAATACACACTCATATTTAATTGCTGTTATCAGTGATGCTTATTGACCTGGAACATTTAGCCTGAATAGTCTTGGGTCCTGGGGGGGTGGGTATCCAGGGTGACGATGACCTCTTGACTATTGTGATTAACGTAGAACACTGGCTAAGTACAAGCACACCAACTACAAGACCTGAAATTCTACTTGCCTAAGCGGTAGACTTTGCATCCTGGAATAATATTTATTTGCAAGTAGTAATTTTAATAATTTTAATTTAGTTTTAATAATTTTATTTTAATTTTAATTTTTCTGCCACTAAGTTCACAACGGACCATACTGTGTTCAAAGTTCAGAGTGAAGAGCAAAAGCCCTTATTAATAAGTCCCATTGGCCAAAGGCAAAAGTCCCAAGGGATTAAAGCCCCACAAAGATGAAAGTCCCTGAAATATTAAGAGCTGTTTGACAAAAAAAAAATAACATTGGAGTACTATATCAAGGTGAGCAGTGTGTACACCAATCCAATTGATTTATGAGGCTTAGTGGAGTCAAGTGACTGAATTCTGAAGGAGGTAAATATGATTTCAGACAGTGAACTATACCATACAACCATGTGGCTGTTGAAGAATAGTAAGGGTGGTGTTAAAGCCGTTAGACAATCATGTTGATTGGATGTTTATAAAGCATTGCATTTTCAGTGATTGTTGTTGTGGAAGAAGAACAACATTATGTTTGATGGGAGCAGGACAAAAGCCACCCTGATATACATTTTTATGTTTCACTTAACAAATAAGGGTTTCTTATCCTAATAGTGTCTAGGTGGGCTTATAACCGATGTATTTTTTTATTCACAGTGTACTTTGTCTGCCTCCCGAAATCAAGAGTGTGGGTGTAGGGGGTAACCTGGGATCCTGTAAATCAGCAGTCTGTTATAAACCCATTTGAGTGTGCTCGTCTCAACTTGGCCTTATTTTTGGGGTTTTGTTTGGTGTTCCATCAAAAATAGATCATAATTTTACAGCTACTTGACAGCTTTCTGTCAATAGTCAATGCTGTACCAGACAATCCAGTGATTGACATGATGAGCACTGATCTACACAATTTGGGATAAAAGGATATGCATGAACATATTATGAAGCAAGTCAGTGAGCCTGTCCTCCATATCCTGTTAGTCGCAATCACACGGGGTGCTGAAGAACAGTTTGAAGCCAGATTTTCACAGATGATATTATTACAATTACTCGTTTAATCTTTTAAACATTTTTTATAACTTTGACCAATGCTAGATGTGGTGGTCCACAAGGTACTATCACTTGTCCCTTCTTAATTATACTAATTTTGGATTAGTTAACATATGTTGATTTTAAACCCTGGGTTTATCTGTAAGGTATTTCTACTGCTTACATAACACTCCTCAAGCAGCCTGTTGGTATGCTGACATTGTTATGTTGTTGTTGATTGAATGTTAATTGCGTGTACGCACCGGCTAAGTGCTATGCACGGACTGCAGTATCCAGCAGTTAGGTGTTGGCTTTGTGTAACTAAATTGATTAGGTAATAACACCCTGTTATTTACTGATCAGAGGTGCCTGGATTAAATGTGTCAATCAGAACACACTGTCAGCAGCATTGATCTTGGTAACTGACAGGAAGCAAATTCAATATTTCCATTTACCAGTTATTTTCTGTGTTTGTGTATCTGTGTTTCTGGCGATGATTGAAAGCTGCCGAAAAGAGGATAATGAACACTGATAGTATAACCATGTTGTTGCCCTCTCAGGAGTCTGTATTGGGATTATTACAGTAAATCCTGCTTGTCTAAGACGGATTGTTACCATTAATATCGTCCAGCTAATATATATCTGGATTATTAATGTTAATGATCACTTTGGATTAGGGATGCCACGATACATCAATACCTTTTCTAAGACGGTACAATTATTGATACATTAAAAACTGTATCAATATTTAGTTGTGAAAGTATCGGTTTAAATATGTTTATGTGTCTTTTACATTTTGCAATTGTATCATGTTTTTTGGATGATATGAGAGTTATAAATGATTATTTTTCATGCTCAAAGATGGGAAATAAGAACTCTTTAATCTCTGAGAATAAAAAATGTTGATCTTTTTATGGACAATTATAAAATATGAAATATTAATATTCAAAATGTAACTAAATTTACGCAATAATGCCCCGAAAATAGGTATCGTGATATATATCGAATCGTGACATGGGTATTGTGATGCATATCGATTCATGAAACTTATGTATACATCATGTAAGTGATGGGTTTTCTTGATTAATGAGTAGGAAATCCATTACTTACGAATTGATTGCCGTCGTTTTGCGCCAATTGACAAAAAAGCAAAATAAAAGTAGAGGCTGTGTACAGTGGGTTTTATTTTTTTCGTTTTTAAGTCTATTAAGTGTCAGCTGTAACAACTTCACATACTGCTCAATCATTTTATTACTCAAAAGAACTGGAAACAAAAATCATTGATATTACTCATCACAATAACACAAGAGCATCATGAAACAGTAATCAATAGTTAGTGTGTCCCTGTTATATAGTTTTTATATGGGAATATAAATGCAGCAGAGTCACTTGCAGTTCATTTATTGAGCAGTAACAGTTTGATAGCATAATATGATGATGATTTTTCATCACTAAATATGTTGTGTAAATGACTATACAAGGGGTTCCATGGGCATTGAGAATTTCTCTTCTATTTGAATACGGGACCCCTAAACAACACTGAATCTACTTTTGTATCAGTAGTGTCAAGAATTTGTTGACTTTTAATTTTTAAATCTGTATACAGACACAGATGAAGAAAACTGGCCCATTCGTTCAGTCTAAGTAAAATTAGGCTCAGTATTATTCGTTACACTGCTATACTGAGTCTAACAAACCCTAAGTAGAAGGTCGCATCAGCTAGCCTTTTGAATTGACCAATCAGAACACAGCTTACAAAATCGCACAAGTTAACATTCGCACATACCGTGTGAACCTTTACCTCGAAAATATTTATACTCGAACAATTCCAAATGCTGTTTTTCGCACAATCGCTTCTAAGTGATACACATGGAGGACGCCATTATTCACAACAGTGAGTTAACAGTCGCTTAAAATAGCGTTTTCTTTTTCAATAATCCAGGATGTCATCTTGTGGAAATATACGCTAATGGCAACCATGTCATCAGAAACCCCTAAGCATATATATACTGCAGGTCAAATATCTGTGTTTTATGCTGATTTTCGTTTGTTGAGAGATCAGTGTCAGCGACCTGGAAAGAGAAAATCCTAAAACATTTTGTAAGTCCCACCGAACCCTAAACAGTAGCTGTCTGATTGGTTGAATCCGTTTGGCCGTCTCACGTTTGATTGGAAGGTCATAGGGCGCTCAAGGGTTAGCTGACGTGACCTTCTACTAGGGTTTGTTAGACTGAGGTCAGTATAGCAGTGTAACGAATAATACTGAGCCTAAGTTTACTTAGACTGCCCATTCATTTGAGCAGCACCAGGCTAATGTCAGTCTGTACCATGCCTACATTCACATTAGACACTTTCCAATAATCTACTCTTTTTCAAAGCTCTATTCTGAAAGTGGAAACCATTAGTATGTAGAATGTTAATGATTAGACAGTTTTCATATGCAACAAGATATCACTTTTTGACCTGTTTAACAAAAGTCTTTAAAGAAATACTATTTTAGTATACATGCTTTAAGCCTGGTAAGAGACCCAGTCTAAACTGTCTGGTAAAGACCAAGTCTTGACTACATGGTAAAAGACCAAGTCTAAACTTCCTGGTAAGAGACCAAGTCTTAACTACCTGGTAACAACTCAAGTCTAAACTACCTGGTAACAGACCAAGTCTAAACTGCCGGGTAAGAGGAGACTTGCTTCATTTGGGGCTTTAGCATTTGCAGGGATGGCAGTAGGGAATATAATGTGATTCAGGGACTGTGAACCTAAGTCTAAAGTGCTTTGTAAGTCACGATGACCTCTGGCTGACATAAAATATGTCCTTTAGGACTCCTGAGTCATGACAGTTCCAGTTGTGCTGTTATCTGAGAACTGTATCAGCAGATATCCTTAGTTCTTCCTTACTGTCATTCACCTCCTGATGTGATCACAGATTGTGTTTGTCAGTAAACACATTGGGATTCCAGGCAAGAATATAGGTCATCGGTAAAGTAAGCTTGTTCCCTCTTTACGATTTAAGAATATATGTCCTTAGCCATCTATGCTTATCTCCCCTTATAGGTCCACATCACCCCCACGCTTATCTCCCCTTTACAATTCTGCTGAAGAATATAGGTCCACAGCCATCTATGCTTATCTCCCCTTATAGGTCCACATCACTCCAGGCTTATCTCCCCTTTACAATTCTGCTGAAGAATATAGGTCCACAGCCATCTATGCTTATCTCTCCTTTATAATTCTCCTAAGAATATAGGTCCACAGCCATCTATGCCTATCTTCCCTTATAGGTCCACATCACCCCAAGCTTATCTCCCCTTTATGATTCTGGTTAAGAATATAGGTCTTCAGTAACCTATGCTTATCTCCCTTTTACAATTCTGGTCAAGAATATACTCCTCAGCCATCTATGCTTATCTCCCTTTAACAATTCTGGTTAAGAATAGAGGTCCTCCACAGTCTATGCTTGTTGTAGAGGCCACTAATATAACTAGGTGGTCAGGCTTGAGGAAATGGTTTGTTGCATGTGATTTAATCCCAGTTAGGTACCGTTCATAATTTATGTCTGGGGGGAAAAGCATGTACAATGTGAATGACCCCCCCTAAAATATATGTACAAAATAAGTGAATCCCCCCTCATGTCATGTACAAAATCAATGCCCCCTCTCCCCTTCTCATAATTTCTAAGCATAATTTTAAACATACTTTTATGTACAAAATTGATGATCCCTATCCCCCCTTAAAATCATCACCACCACCCCCCCCCAGCCATAAATTATGAAAGTCCCTTACATGATCAATGATCATAATGTCAGTTGGTCCAGGCTGTGTTGTCTACAGACCATCTCCATATTATTGAGTGGAGCGTTAAACAGCAAACAATAACAAACGGTTGGAAATTTTTATTTCCTAAGTCAACCAACAGACCTCTTCTTTGGTCATTGACAAACACAATGAGTTATGCAAACATGTCCATAGCTTGTTTCAGACAAGTTGATGATGTTATGTAACTGCATAGCTTGGGAAAGCAGATGGTCTTCTTCCTTTATGACCCGTGAAGGTCCGGGTTAGAATGTACCTTCAGCAACCCATGCTTGTTGTAAGAGGCGACCAATGGGATCAGGTGGTCAGGCTCGCTGGCTTGGTTGACACATGTCATCAGTTCCCAATTGTGCAGATCAATGCCCATGCTGTTGATCACTGGATTGTCTGGTCCAGACTCTATTATTTACCGACCAACGCCATATAGCTGGAATATTGCTGAGTGCGGCGTAAAACTAAACTCACTCACTCACTCTTCCTTTACGTTTATCACTTGTTAGTGGTGACATCTCTCAGCACAGTTCCACTAGACTTGTCTGCAGCCAGGCTTGTAGTCTGTCTCACAGTCCAGGAACCTATTTTCCTTCCTCCCAGCCCTGGACCGCCTCCATGGTATAGTGGTTAGAGCGTCCGCCCGGAGAGCCGAAGGTCGTGGGTTCGATCCCCGCCCGCGTCATACCAAAAGACGTTAAAATATGGTACTTGTTGGTCCCTGCCTGGCGTTCGGCATTAATGGGTACAACAAGGACTGGTTGGCTCGGAGTCAGTATGCTGTGTCTGAGTGGGGTATTCATGCTTCACTGCGGCATGGTATCTCAGTGGGCTAGCACTATCAAACCAGCTTAAGTCTGGGCTAGTACAAGCAGCCGCACATACACATACACATGCATGCACGTTGTCATATGAGCGAAATATTTTCAAGTACGACGTAAAACCCAATTTCACCTCACCTCACCTCACCTCCACCCAGCCCATCCTGCAATGCTAAATCCCTAAATGAAGCAAGTCTAGATTTCTTCAGGTTCTGAATGTCCCATCTCACCTAGGCTCCTTTTTAATTCAAAAGGAAATATTTGTTTCTGTCAAAATTATATACATTCAGAGACTACGCGTTAGCCTACCAAACTTGATATGAGCTGCTCCATAGTGAACAGATAAAACAGCAAAATACCCAATGACCCGACCGTATTTTATCCAACATATTTCATTGGTTTCAAGGAAGGTCAATAATTGGACAAGATCACTTTCATGTTGGTTTTAATCAATTCGTGGATGTCAATAATGATTTAATCACCATTATTTACAGAATTGTCTTAAAGCCCCGCAATCATGCAAAAGGCCCATTCAGATTGATTATCAATTTACAGAAATATCACGATTTACTGATATGTTTTTTCCACCTCTTATGATGTTGAAGCTTCCAATTCCTTCTCACAGAAAACTGCCATCTCCAACCATGCTTGTATTAAATTAGATCACGTTATCTTGATTCCAATGTATTAATCTACATCGAAACATCCCCAATTGCAATAAACCAGAAGTGCTATTCATTATATTGAATGTTCTCCCAGGTTCAAGAATAGAAAATGTTACAGCCAATATTAAATGTATCAGTAGGGTAGTGGGGTAGCCTACATACAACTATCGTTATCTGCAATGACAACCAAATTTTTTCTTGTCATTGTAGACACTTTCTTATTTGTTTACTATAGTTCATCGGACATGACTCCTTACTCGATCAGACTAAGGAGTCACATGATCAACTGGAGTGTGTGCTGCATGTTTCACAGAGGCTGAGGCTGTCCAGGGGAAGGGAGTGTTCAGGGGAATGGTACAAAAGAGGGCAAAAGTTTGCAGTTCATTTCCACTTGGCTGTGGAATCATGAGCGAGAGTACTAACAATCAGATGGGATAAATATTTATTAATATACAATTTATAGTTAAAATTTTCAATTTCAGAATATGAATGAATTATGCAGTCCTTTACAATTTGTATCAGGAATATTGTACTAGTTGAACCATGATTTGAATATGCAAGCTGTTTTGGCTGCCATAATGTCTGAGAGTGCCCTCTATAATTGGTATATTGGTTTATTGAGGTTCATTCTTATACATATTACCAAATTATTTTTTTATGCTCTGTAGATTGGGTAATTTCAATTTTATCATGTGTTTAATGCTATACACTTGCCAAACACCTGTTAAACATGGATAAAATGTTCAAAGCCCATTTCTGGTTTCCTGCCATGATATTGCTGGAATGTTGGTCAAAGTGGCATAAAACCATATTCACTCACTCAACACTTCTGACATTTTGACGTTTGGTATGCCTTGCTGATATCCATTGGTCAGATTAGAGTAAGTTAGACACCACATTGGGTGACCTGCTTATCACAGCAGGGGATCAATATACTGGAGTGGTATTGTTATGAATCATTGATAATAGTGGCTGATCAATTGATCAGATCATGAGAAAGATACGCTGAACTAGATTGAGGAACTCTTTTGTGACAATAAGCAATGGTAAGGAAATAGGTCTTTTGTTACCTGCATAGCGACAATTTAATGACAATATACAGTAGGGCTATGAATTGCTAAGATTGTTGATGTGGGCTAAGGAATCGCAAAGTCACTCACTCACTCACTCACTCACCTGAGCCACCCAAAGCCCACTCACCCACCAAGCCACCCAAAGCCCGCCCTCTAACTCACTCACTCACCCATGCCACCCAAAGCTAGCTCGCTCACTCACTCACTCACTCACTCACTGAATAATCTGGAGCCTGAACTAAACATAACTGCTTTTCTTTACATTTCAGTAAATGACAATGAGACGAAGAGGCTTAAAGAGGCCTTCAAGCGAGCCTCCACCCTGGGGGGCTACATGACAGAGAACCTGTTTATCAGGGAGGTCTTATGGGATGGCGTTCCTCCGAAGTTGGCTCAGGTAAACCATAATTTTGATTTCTAGTTTGACCAATCATAGTGCCGTCCTGACGGCCTACATCTACGAGATGATGTTGCTATATAAGTGCACTCGTTGCCCATTTCACCTCTAACAAATGTGGACTGCCTTCGTGGTGTATTGGTTAGAGTGGAAGGTCACTGGTTCGATGCCCGGCCACGTTAAAATATGGTACTTGTTGGTCCCTGCCTGGTGCTCGACAGTAATGGGTACAACAAGGACTGGTCAGCTCAGAGTCAGTATAATGTGTCTGAGTGGGGTATTCATACTTCACTGCGGCATGGTATCTCAGTGAGCTAGCACTATAAAACCAGCTTAAGTCTGGGCTAGTACAAGCAGCCACTCATACACACACACATGCACTTCTCGCACTTGAAAATACGTCATTCATATTACATGCATGTGTGTGTATGTGTATGTGCAGCTACTTCTACTAGCCCAGACTTAAGCTGGTTTTATAGTGCTAGCTCACTGAGATACCATGCCGCAGTGAAGCATGAAATTACCCGACTCGTTATTCTGAGCTGACCAGTCCTTGTTGTACCCATTACTTCCGAGCACCAGGCAGGGACCAACAAGTACCATATTATACGTCTTTTGGTTATCAAACCCACGACCGTCCGCTCTCCAGGCCGACGCTCTAAGCACTACACCACAGAGGTGGTCAGAACGTTATTAAAGGATGCAAAAATCCCTACTCACTTTCTCTAATACATGTACTCCACTGGCCCGCTGGCCCGTGGCTAGTAAAAGTCCAGTCGGGCCAGAAGATCTACAGTCACTGGTCCGACTGGTGAATTTTCATGGAGTCAATTTGTAAATATACCACGACTTGTTTAGTTATAACACACTTTGAAGTCATGCAAGATTATGGCCTGATAAAAATGTTCATCATATTAGCAGTCTAATGATAAAACCCGTGTTGACATTGAAATGTTGTGCTAGTGAATTGGGCCTAGTAACTTTCAGGCATAGCAAGCCCGACTGGCTAGCAAAATTTGGAAACTATTTCACACACTGGTCTGAGGTCATTTTGCCTGATATTGAGGACAAACAAAAGTATTGTAAATATGATAGGCCAATTTTGTTTGAGCATGTTTGAATGTTATTAGAACAGTCACAGTTTGTAGGTCTGTTTACCTATTGTCCTTTCACTCAGCTATTTGAGCCTCTGTTGATGTCATGGTAACCACCAGTATCAGCTGTGTATAAAATGCTATATTTGTATTTGAACGTGTTCTTTCTTTTTTTAGATACTGTTATCGCTGTAAAAAAAGTAGGGTTGCAATAAATACACCAGTTTACAATATGTTTCATAAACATGAATATTTATTCATGAATATGCTTGTGCTCCTGTAGGGCTTGTATATATTCCATTTTGCTTATCACACTTAAATGAATATCAGGCTAGCTCCAAGTGAAAAACATTCTTTCAAAACCTTTTAGTAAATAAAAAGCATCCCGGTTCTAAGACAGTTTATAAAGGAAGGCACTTAGTAAAACCATACCCGTTTAACTTGTCCGGCATCAAGTGGTTGATAACATTGACAAACCTAAGACTGGTAAAAGATAATATACTCTGTCTTATATTCTGTGTTTTCTGTTAAAAGAGCTGTAATATATGCATGCAAACATGGATTGGTACATACATTTTGGGGCTTAGCACTTGATTTTTATAAGAGTTATTTACAGACTGGACAAGAGGTTGGTCAGGGCTTAGCACTTGATTTTTATAAGGGTTATTTACAGACTGGACAAGAGGTTGGTCAGGGACACTTACTACTGCAGCAGGTTTAATATGATAAATATTATATTTTACTATTGTGTCTATTTTGTTAGACTTGACTTGAACAAAAGTGTCTTTAAATCTTCCTTATAGACTACGGGCTTGGGCAGCCTAGTAGTTAAAGCATTCACTCATCGATTCCCCACATGGGTACATTGTGTGAAGCCCATTTCTGGTGATATTGCTCGATTATTGCTAAAAGGGGCTTAAAAACAAACTCACTCACTCCTTATAGACTACACATTAAATTTCCAGCATAACGCTACATGCCTTGCTTTGTAGTCATAATGTCAATTTTCCTTTGCCATCGCATGTATCCATTCATTTAAACTATAAGCAGGTTGATGTCCACTATCTGTTTGGCATATCTTTATTGGTCAGCCAAATTACAATAATTGAATGTTTCATTTACCATGGATGATTAACGTTTCCTTATACCAGCGGTTACCATAAGACAATTTGTTTTATTGCTACCGGTAGTAATTTATATTTTGGAAGGGCGGTGGGGTAGCCTAATGGTTAAAGCATTGGCTCGTCACGCTGAAGACCCAGGTTATATCTATTCATAAAGATTCAGACTGACACAAAACGAAAGTTACACTTTCAACTTTCTAATGTTGAAAATACCCTCCGTGTCGTGCAGCATTCCAGCAGGTCTAGGGGCGGTAGAGTAGCCCAGTGTTTAACTGTTGACTCGTCACCCTGAAGACCTGGGTTCGAATCCCCACATGGGCACAATGTGTGAAGCCCATTTCTGGTGTCCCCCGCCGTGATGTTGCTGGAATATTGCTAAAAGCGGCGTAAAACTAAACTCAGTCAGTCAGTTATATTTTGGACAAGAGTTTTATCATGATTATGCCTGTCATGTTGCCAGTAGTACTGTTTTGCTTGGTGCTTATCAGTGCTATCAGCAACTGTAAATAATCACTGTGTTGGATCAGACAATACAGTGATAGATACAGTGGGAACAATCCACATCTCTCTTGTACAAGATGTCTGAAGCCTTTGAGTTGTCAATTTTGTTATATATATTTTCATTTTTAAGTGGAATAATTACAATTGTGGTCTGTTTAAATAAAGATGTTAAGGATACAAAGGCAAAAAAAATGTGGAAGCAGCTGATCGAAGTGCCAGCTCATAGTATATGTAGTGAGTGAGTTTTAGTTTTATGCCGCACTCAGCAATATTCCAACTATGTGGCGGAGGTCTGTAAATAATCGAGTCTGGACCAGACAATCCAGTGATCAACAACATGAGCATTGATCTACACAACTGGGATACGATGACATATGTCAACTAAGCCAGCGAGCCTGACCACCTAATCCCGTTAGTCGCCTCTTATGACAAGCATGGGTTACTGAAGATCAAACTAACCTGGATTTTCAGGGGTGTAGTACTGTAAACGTATTATATTTCGCTCAGGTTTTATTTTCTCGCTTTTCGCGCAAAACATTTCAGCGCGAAACTTTATACACCGTGAATAAACCTGTCATTCATTCAGTCTAGCCACGCTCGCCCCTGAGTTGTTACCATAACACATCAAGTTTGAAGACAGAAATCTACGGGAATCTTAAAATGACGACTGATAGTAGCATAAAGAATCATACTTAACTGTCGCTGTAATGTATTTCCCAAAACATAATTAAATAATGACCCAAATCCCATCGCAGAATTAGCGAAAACAGCAATGTGTGTTGTGGCCGCCATGGAAATTGGTCACATGACAGATGGTTTGATACAAAACAAATTACCATGAAACGACTCGGAAAGAAATAATACAGCAGTATTTTATTTATTCATTAAGATTTTATTTACCAGTACATCATGAAGCGAATAGTCACTTAACACTCAATCATCTCATTCACAACAACCCAGCTTGTTTGAAATCACAAGGAGCTTCATATACAGTAGAAGTTAATTCTCAGATCGTCAGAATTCGGAACATAAGACTGATGTGTTTTTCATCTCTTCCGTGAGTAAACGGATTACTGTGTACTAGTATATCGCACAGATAGGGATTTCCTGTGAGTATGCAATGAACGCCGCCTGACAGGTTAAGCCACTCTGTTTGTTTTCACTGCTATTAGTGGCGGCCAAAGAGACAGCTGGCAGTTCCGGCAATTACTGATTGCGCGAATTATTGCCCGCGCGATGTAGTCTAAACTGTCAATTCCGCAAAAATTGCACCACGCGAAAATAAGTACGTTTACAGTATATGTTGTGCTGTCTTGGTCTCGCTTAGTTTGGCTCATGTTTGACAAATATCTGAATCATTGTTTGACTCTCACTCACTCACAAATGTCAGAACCACTATTTGACTGTCACTATCAAATGTCTGTAATTTTCAAGTGTTAAAAAAAATCAAAGTGAAATATGCTTCCAACAAACAAAGTCACTGTAGCAGAGTGTGTTATGTTTAAGACTTAAGATTTCTTAATCAATCTTAATGTTCCCTGCTTTCTTGATTATTATTTTATAGATGCTACAATTTTACAATGGCCTTGCATCAGTTCTTCTCAGTTGCATGTCCTCATTAGACACCTGTGAAGGTCCAGGTTAGAAATGACCTTAAGTAACCCATGCTTGTTGTAAGAGGCTACTAACGGTATCGGGTGGTCAGACTCCCTGGCTTTGTTGACACATGTTCCCAATTGCGCAGATCGATGCTCATGCTGTTGATCACTGTATAAAGTCACTCACTCACTCATTAGCTCACTGTAACTCTAGTGTGAACCATGGAAGAGGTCCCGCATGGAAACTCACAATTGAACCACACTTGAAATTTTTAATTTTGTACAAACATCAGCAGTTATCTTCCCATGTTGAGTGTAGCAATTACCACCCGTTGTTCAAGCTTCATCAGTTATCTCCCTTTGTTTTTCAGCTAATCTACAAGGGCATAGGTGGGAGCAGCAAGGGTCTGTCATACAAGGATCTGCTATGTGGTCTAGTCGTGCTCACCAAGGGCACTCGCGAGGAGAAGATCAAATGTGAGTACTTTACACCCAAGGTGGTTGATATAGCCGTTTGGCATACTATTTTCAGTACAGTGTTACTGCATTTTCAACACCTTTGAAACCACAAGTCTCAAGGATCTGAAATTTTGTATGAAAGAGATCTTGTTTGTAAAACCTACGTTGTTAAGCACAGACAGTGATACTCAAGTTGAAAACTTTTAATAAAATTTGAAACATAACATATGCAATACATCCAGCCATAATCTTGCGCCACAGACCAACCCAAAGTATGGATATATGAAGCTGTATAGAGATAAACATTATTATGAAATGTATGAACAGACAAAGCAGGAGTGCTTATTTTTAGTTTCGTATTTTTAGTTTAGTATCACTGGGCTGGGCTACTGTTATAGTACTAGGGGTGGTGGGATAGCCTAATGGTAAAAGCATTGGCTCGTCACGCTGAAGATCCGGGTTCGAATCCCCACATGGGCACAATGTGTGAGGCCCATTTCTGGTGTCCCCCGCCGTGATGTTGCTGGAATATTGCTAAAAGAGGCGTAAAACCAAACTCAGTCAGTCAGTTATAGTACTCACAGAATTTCTATCTGATTTTGACATGACTCCCACTGTGGCCATATTAGAATGTCATGTGTACTGGTAATCATTTCTCACTTATTCAGAATGTATCTTTATGAGATTTGATATGTTGCAAGCATGTTCTACATGAAGTAACATGCAAAGTTTTATTTTTTAAATTAAACTATAACCTTTGCCCTCTCTTACCCTTGTAGCACCACTACATATTTGACGTCTGCTCTGAAACTGCAGCGCTTGCAAAGCTGAATGAATGATTCCAGCTAGGGTCTAAAAAGTGTTCTCAAAATTACAATCTGAATTCGAACCCAGGTTCCATTGCACAAACCAATCTTAGCACTAAAACTATCGTAGGCCTATGTTAAATCGTGATAGTTACGATCACCTTACCACTAAGATCGCCTTGTGGAACCGGGCCCAGACAAAGACAGCGAGTTAAGAGTCCTACTTGTTTTTCCAGTGATCTTCGGCATGTATGCTGATGAGAGCTACAGTTATGTGCAGAAGGATGAGATGGACAGACGGATCCTGGAAACAGAAGGACAGGTCTCCACTGCTCTCTCATCACTGTTTAGAGAGGTAACATTTCTATAATGATAATCATCAGTCAATTACTTGTGACCTACGTGGTGATTTCTCTAGGATTTCAAAAGAAGTGCCCTTCGCAGGTAATTGGGAAAAAATCCGAAAACTTTTGTTTTAAATTGGGCATTTCTTTAATTAGTATTTGCTTTATTCTGAGGTATTTTCACATTTCGTCAAATAAAAGGAATTAAGGCTTCTTTAATGTCTCTGTTATTGATGAAATAAAGTCCTGCCAACAAATCCATAACATTAGCATAATTATGTTGATATCCAATAGGAATTTTCCCACCATTTGCTGCAGACACTGAGCCAGATATGGAACCATGAGATGATCTAGATAAACCCCTGTTACTCTGTCTGTTGTGTAACATCAGCTCACATAATTCAAGGCTGTATTTCCGTCATCACTATTTAAAGGCTTGTGTCTAGATGTTACATGTGCCACACTGGTAACTTTCAGTCATGAGTTCAATTACTTTGTGCATGTTTTGAGGCTGTTATTGAATTTTGTACTTTATATTCTACAGAGTGATCAAGTTGGGTTTGATGCTTTCTTCAACTGGGTGCGGGCACATCCGGATGCAACAATCATCACCACATGGCTTTTGATGGAGCCCAGCACGATCTCGCTGTCCAACGACATGGACACACCCACTTTCTACCAGACACTTGCTGGTGTCACACACTGTAAGTCATGACCACCGTCTACCTGTCACTTTCAGGTTTCACACGCTGTAAGTCACACCCACTTTCTACCAGACACTTGCTGGTGTCACACACTGTCAGTCACACCCACTTTCTACCTGACACTTGCTGGTGTCACACACTGTAAGTCACACCCACTGTCTACTTGACACTTGCAGGTTTCACACACAGTAAGTCACACCCACTTTCTACCTGACACTTGCTGGTGTCACACACTGTAAGTCACACCCACTTTCTACCTGACACTTGCAAGTTTCACACACTGTCAGTCACACCCACTTTCTACCTGACACTTGCTGGTGTCACACACTGTAAGTCACACCCACTTTCTACCTGACACTTGCAGGTTTCACACACAGTAAGTCACACCCACTTTGTATGAGATACTTGGAGGTTTCACACACAGTAAGTCACACCCACTTTCTACCTGACACTTGCTGGTGTCACACACTGTAGGTCACACCCACTGTCTACTTGACACTTGCAGGTTTCACACACTGTAAGCCACACCCACTTTCTATCAGGCACTTGCTGGTGTCACACATAGTAAGCCACACCCACTTTCTATCAGGCACTTGCTGGTGTCACACACAGTAAGCCACACCAACTTTCTACCTGACACTTGCTGGTATCACACACAGTAAGTCACACCCACTTTGTATGAGACACTTGGAGGTTTCACACACTGTAAGTCACACCCACTTTCTACCTGACACTTGCTGGTGTCACACACAGTAAGTCACACCCACTTTGTATGAGACACTTGGAGGTTTCACACACTGTAAGTCACACCCACTGTCTACCTGACACTTGCTGGTGTCACACACTGTAAGTCACACCCACTGTCTACTTGACACTTGCAGGTTTCACACACTGTCAGTCACACCCACTTTCTACCTGACACTTGCAGGTTTCACACACAGTAAGGCACACCCACTTTGTATGAGATACTTGGAAGTTTCACACACTGTAAGCCACACCCACTTTCTATCAGGCACTTGCTAGTGTCACACACAGTAAGCCACACCAACTTTCTACCTGACACTTGCTGGTGTCACACACAGTAAGTCACACCCACTTTGTATGAGACACTTGGAGGTTTCACACACTGTAAGTCACACCCACTGTCTACCTGACACTTGCTGGTGTCACACACTGTAAGTCACACCCACTGTCTACTTGACACTTGCAGGTTTCACACACTGTCAGTCACACCCACTTTCTACCTGACACTTGCAGGTTTCACACACAGTAAGGCACACCCACTTTGTATGAGATACTTGGAAGTTTCACACACTGTAAGCCACACCCACTTTCTATCAGGCACTTGCTAGTGTCACACACAGTAAGCCACACCAACTTTCTACCTGACACTTGGAGGTTTCACACACAGTAAGTCACACCCACTTTGTATGAGATACTTGGAAGTTGCACACACTGTAAGCCACACCCACTTTCTATCAGGCACTTGCTGGTGTCACACACTGTAAGTCACACCTACTTTGTATGAGACACTTGGAGGTTTCACACACTGTAAGCCACACCCACTTTCTATCAGGCACTTGCTGGTGTCACACACTGTAAGTCACACCTACTTTGTATGAGACACTTGGAGGTTTCACACACTGTAAGCCACACCCACTTTCTACCTGACACTTGCTGGTGTCACACACAGTAAGTCACACCTACTTTGTATGAGACACTTGGAGGTTTCACACACTGTAAGTCACACCCACTTTCTACCTGACACTTGCTGGTGTCACACACAGTCAGTCACCTTGCTTGCATGTGATAGACATTTTAACTACTTCAACCTCAGACTGATTAATCCTGTTTTGCCAGTGGAGGAGACCGACATCAGTGAGCTTGAAAAGCGCTACTGGGTTCTGAAGGCGCAGTCCAAAAGTGGCCGATTTGATCTCGACACATTCAAGTTGTTTGTGTGTCCGGCCCTGCCAGAGATACTCTGTGAAGGTATTGTTTCAACAATGAATATGTAACTTGCCGCAAACATTTATCTGTTTTCCCAAAATATGTAGTTATATAGTGTAAACTACTTCTTGGAAAGAGCTGTGGACTTCTTTGCTTAGCTAAATGTGTTGGGCAATGACAAGAGTCGTAAATTTCTTTTGGGTCAGCACCATAACTTTACAGCTTTTGCAGTACATCCTTGAACATCTAGGGTAACGTATTTCCCTTCCACCATGAATACCCTGGAACCATTGAATTTGTTGTGAGTGTTATTAAGATTAGACGACACTCTAAGAGGTGAGGTGAAATTGGGTTTTATGTCGTGCTTGAGAAAATTTCGCTCATATGACGACGTGCATGCGTGTGTATGTGTATGTGCAGCTGCTTGTACTAGCCTAGACTGAAGCTGGTTTTATAGTGCTAGCCCACTGAGATACCATGCTGCAGTGAAGCATGAATACCCCACTCAGACACATTATACTGACTCCGAGCCGACCAGTTCTTGTTGTACCCATTAATGCCGAGAGCCAGACAAGTACCATATTTTAACGTCTTTTGGTATGACGCGGTCGGGGATCGAACCCGTGACCTTCCGCTCCCCGGGCGGACGCTCTAACCACTACACCACGGAGGCGGTCTACGACACTCTAAGAAGTTATCCAGTCAAATTGCAGTCATGAAAGCCATAAAACCCTTTGCCCTGGGTTAGAATTGGCCTTCAGCAACACATGCTTGTCGTAAGAGGTGACATACGGGATCGGGTGGTCAAGCTCGCTGACTCGGTTGACACATGTCATTGTATCCTGATGCTCATGATGTTGATCACTGGATTGTCTGGTTCAGACTCAATTATTTACAGACCATCACCATATAGCTGGAATATTGCATTAAACAAGAAACAAAATAATAAATTCTTCACTGATAACAATGATTGAGGTTGTGATGTCCCTTCTCAGCCAAAGTGTATGTTTCCAGGGTACTTAACAACAAAAGGGATATGAATTAATCACAACTTTTTTATTCTTCTGTTTCAGGTTTATTTCTGGCGTTCGATGAAAACCGAGACAATCATATTGACTTCAAGGAGATGGCGTGTGGCATCTCGTCCTGCTGTAGAGGTCCCTCCACAGAAAGGCAGAAGTGTAAGTCAGCAGTAACAACTCACAGTTGCTAGGCAGCATACTTTTGTTTTTCGGTTAAGGATTCGACAAACATGACAAAACCACTGTCAGTACTCACATGATTCCCTCACTTAGAACCAGGCCTTTCTTGGTTCATTGGTTTCAAGTATCATTTGCATGTCAATATTTACAGTCCTAGATTAAGCAGTAGTGAACATGTATAAGCATGGATGAAACTAAAACATTCTCGATAATAGTTAAATACCCCTTCTGCGCTGCTATTTTCTGTTTAAAAGGTCTTTCATGTACACAAAATCATATAGTCTCTCTTGTTAATTTTGGTCGATGTTGTAAATGAATTTAATAATTATATCAGATTGTTTATTGGAGTATGTTGGATAATCCCATTCATTTAACTCTGAAACTATCTTAACTATGAACGTGAAATCAAGGTCTTGATAGCATTTTGTGGTCAATTTTACATTCTTGTTCTGGTACTTTTTTACCTGATATTCACCACTTTACATTTCAACTAAGACCTTGCATTTTATGTTGAAGAAGGTATTCTGGCATAGTTGAAAACATGATGACGTCTCTGTTTTGTTTTAGTCTGTTTTAAGGTGTTTGACAAGGACCATGATGGCAAGCTGTCAGCGGAGGATGTCAAGTCAATGCTGTTTGCGCTGGACATCGTCCGGAGAGAGTACAAGTCCCCAGCCGCCCTGGTCAGTTGCCTGTCACTACAGCCATAGAAGTCTCATCAGTCTATGCTTGTAGAGATTCAGGATCATTGCACGAAGTTGACAGAACCACAAGAGATATTAAAACGTTTTTTAATAAAAAGAAAGTCTATTCTTTTCTATTTCATTGTGGGTTTAAGCTTAGTGTTAGGTTTTGAAATATGTCAATTCAGTTTTAATGTTGATCATTGTGATGAGTGTTGACAGTATGTGATTACGTTTTCATGATCTGATTTTAAAAACATTTTAACCGTACGCCTGCTGTCATCATCATGAGTTTATGAAATCAATGAAAAAGTATCGGAAAGTACGATAGTGTCCTATGACCCGGGATAGTAATGTACGTAGCACCATGAGCAGGCTATGTGCCTGGATATGAGCATCATATAAGCAGACTATTACTATTATTACTATATTACTATTACAATATATAAGGTTAATTTCATTGATCTTTACACATGCGAATAACTTCATAAAAGTCATGAATTCTTAATTTGTAAAGGATGCATCTTCATATTAACTATTCAGAGAGAGTAGACTTTGTACAAAAGGTAAAAGTTGATATCTTAATCTGTGGGATCTTCAGCTTTGTGCAATGATGTCTGGATTGTAGAATCTAGGAACTTCTGCCCTTCCTGCCCTATGGGAAATTTGCATGTCATTCCTGAAAGAAATATTCCTTCATATAACTACAATGTTCTTCCTTCAAACTATCTTCAGTTATTTGAAAAGTCAGCTGAATAAAGCATTCACTGAAACACCCAGGCATAAGAGCTGCGTTTTGAGACCAACCAGTGTGGCCACCTTATCTGAACATTACCAAAGGATATTTTTCGGAAGTGATATCGCAACATTTTGACTACTTTGTTTTCTGTCGGGTTACTGAAAACAGTCAGTGTCAATGTCCTGTGATGAAGCAAGTGTTTCAAGTAAACAATCTGTTAGCTTTGTGAACTTCCAGTTGTAAACCCTTCTCGACCCTCTTCCAAAACTCTTGTCGCTGTTCACAAGAACAAATTTGGCCAGTTACCATATCTCATTGTCTGCAAGGACTTTGGCACCGACTGTTTGGGCAAGGCTGGCGCTTGGAAATGTCACAGGGGTTGCATGACATTCAAGATCTATTTCTATGCCTGAAATAAGGTTTCATGTTTTGAAGTGAAAAATTATGTTAACATGCTGATGTTATGAATCTATGCAATCTTGATGTTGAAGACGTTCATGTAAAACGGAATGTTAAATGACTTTTGAACATTCACCACATATTTTACATTGAAGGTATTGTTTTACTTGATATTTTCTTTGAAGTATTGATTTTTTAAATTTTGTCTGCAAGCATTATTGTAACAATTTGTACAATCTTTTGAGCACAAAGCTTACAGTATCACCAAATTTGCAATTTAAATCAAGTTTCACTTCCTTGTTTTTAAATTATAATTTTTATGTGAAATGAATCTATGTAGGCTCCCCTTCCCCTTATACCAATCCAGATTGGGCCATGGCAATTTAATCTCCAGATATTCAGCTTTGATGTCTTTAACAGTACAAATCATAGAGAACATTTAAATTTCTGATCAGTTCTTAACGCTACAGCTTGGTATAAGTAATGAACATTTAACATTGTTCTTCATTAAGTCTTTTACTAAAAGACACTTTACACTAGTCTTTGTCAAATTCACAATACTTTTGAAAGACTTAAGTTTTAAATATGGTAATGTTAAGAACTGTTCAATATTCTTTCAGTGAATGTCTAGAAACTAGCTTCAGCTTCTTCTGTTAATAGTGTGTTAACGAACAAATTAAATCAACATTCTGGCTAGCTTGAAAACGAAAGGCTGAAACTCTGTGGATTATTTGACCATTGCATCATCTGGACTTTCTCTTAACTCTTCTCTGTACCTCTTACAGGAAGCAGAAGATATGCCTGTCCTTGACCCTGAGGTCGTTTCCAATGAGATTATGTCAAGTTTAGACACTGATAAGGTAGTGCTTCACCTTTTGCATGGCCATATAAATTAGCAATGGTAGTCTGTCTTTAGAAATCTGTCTCCTGTAGTCAATCAGATTTGAAATAATTGCATTGAATAAGGGCAATCTTTACTATAGTAGGCCTGTGTGTACCAGCGAAAGTCTAGAGTTGCTTCCCCTGAATTTTGCAGCCATGTTGGATGAGTGCATTGGCATTGAAGGGGTGTTTAGAGACCTTGCATGTATTGAAAAATTGCATCATGTGCATGTCAAAGCCTCATGTACAAAGCAATCTCATCTCAAAGTTTTATATGTTTATGTGATCATAAAGTGTGATAGTTATTACTGAAAGGCTGCGTTGTTTAATAAAGGTTCATGTGATCCATCTCCCCCTGGTATCAGCTTGATAGGTCAAATGTGATCAGAGCAGTCAGAAATATTTTTCAATTTTGATTTAATAAGACTGGATAACCAAGGGATTTGAGTTAAGATTATATTTGAATGGGTTATTGAGCAATCGTGTGATTAATGTTGTTCTGAAAGTAAAGTGATATAGTATCTGTGCACCAAGCATATTCGTCAGTGTTAAAGACAAACGGAAATGGTTCTGTTCGCTTTACTTGGCAAGAAAAAGGTCTATATTTGGAACAAATTGAGTCAGGAGATTAATCATCTCTGGATCCCATGGATAGCACATTGATAACTGTTTATTGATAATTCTAATATTGACTGACAGGAACTCGCCCTTTTAAATCCGTTGACATGTAATGAAGATAGATTCTTATCAGCCTTCTGACCAGAATTCAAAGCTAGTCATTTACTTGATCAAGACAGTGTTTCATTGTCGCCTTGACATGCTCTAAATGTTTTGTGCTGAACATTGTATATTTTGTGTTTGTGGTTTATTAATTGGTCACATGTTATCTAATGGCTTATGTTAATGTTTAATGTCTTCAGTTGCATGTGTTATGTTGGTGTTATCGCTAAGCTTCTTCTCTTGTTGTGGCTTCGTAGAGACGTGGTAGAGAGATCTTATTTCAGTCTTATAATATTTCAGTTATAATATTTCAGTGTTATCTGAGAATATTGGTTGCAAAATGTTCACCTGGTGCATGGGGTGCAGATCACTTGTTGAAGGTGTTGCAACTTGCTTTGCAGAGTTGTGCCCCTTTGTTGTCCAGGATCTGAGTGTCGTTGCTATCGCATACCAGAAAGCTGTGACCATGGGTTCAAATTCCATGTTGTCCTGATAACTTCGATGTTTGCCAAACAGGGCCCCATTCCTCAAAGCGATCATTACCCTAAGACGATCGTAACTCCCATACTTTAACATAGACTTATGATAGTCGTAGTGCTACGATCACTTTGAGGAACGAGGCCCAGATCTGTCTTATTGTCTGTAGAGAAATTGTAATGTGACTGCATTGATAGTGGGCCCAAACTTGAGAACAGATACCATTTGCTGCATGAATGAAGGATGTCGACTCACCATTTATCATTTTTATCTTAATTGGTCAAAATGATCAAATTTTTCCTTATCCTGACTCATGCTCTTTTGCTTGTCCCCTTCCTCTTGCGAACATAGTGGAACACTTGTATCTCCTTAATTGAAGCTCCCTTCAATGTAAAATCACTAATTGGTACTCACCCACGAGTTACCTCCCCTGCCGTAAGCGCGTGAACAGGTGTCGCCACCCTCTGGCCTCATGCTTCACTCTCTCCTTCTTCGCCCAGTGAGCAGGATGTGAGAGCGTCTGTGTCTCCTTACACACTATATCCTTTGGTTTTTCTTAGTTAGTTACCTTTTATAGTTTACTATAAAGGTATAGCTAGTATCCTTCAGTTATTTGCATTAATAATTAATCAGATTTCTACTGTTTATTCACGTGAGTTCGTGATTGTTCAGCTAGTTTTACATTGATGAAAAACTGTACTATTTGTAGATTACGCTTTTTCCGCCATGGATCCGCATGTGGTATGCCCTAGTTGTACTACGCTTGTGCGTTTGACTCACGCTGCAGTTACTGCATAAATTTAACCAATTCTGCCTTTGATAAATACCATCTTTGCGCCTTGAGACGGTTGCAGATAGGTCACGCAAACTAGGTGTAGACATGGCCGATACGCCGGATTGCCCATCCAGTCAACTGCTGTCGAAAGTGATCCCTCCCGCCTGGTGTTCTGCTTGAGACCCCATCGGAAGAGGGACGGGATGCAGTCCGTCACCTCTAAGAAGCGAATCGCCTCTCCAGACATCCAGTCATCGCAGACAAAGTCCAAGAGGGCCTCAACGTCTTCTCAACGCAGACTTCGTGACTCCCCAGGGCAGCGCTCTTCCTCCAAAGGGAAATTCCACGAAGTCATCGAGAACTTTCAGCCGAGATCGCTCCAGCAGCAGAATTGGGCCTCTACGATGACCAGCCTATCATCATACCCGACATACGCCACAAGAAGTTTACCAGTGACAGCGACAGTGACGCCAGCAGAGATCAACAAGCAGCCTGATGCCTCTACACTGATGTCAGACGAGATCGCTGAGGGCCCCACCGCTAACACAGCAGAAAGGGCACCATCTACTACGCCGCAGATCATCCCAAACGATCTTATGAAACAGATCATGATTATGATGGAAGGCCACTATAGACTGGAGAAGCAGCCATCCCAGGGTCCGAAGCCGCCGAAGGCTCCAACGTAGACAGCACCCCAGGGGCACCATCTGTCAACGTAGCAGCCACGACAATGCAGCCTTCGCGAAGGAAGTCACAGACCACCTCGACGAAGGACCCAGATGTACAGCCTTCGCGAAGGCCTTCGCGATGGCGGGAAGAATCATCACCTTCTTCAAGGCCATACTCAGATATGGAATCTGATCACCAGACCACACGCAAGCCTTCGCGAAGGTCATATCATCGCTCCCCAGGACCGGACGATATGAAGCTTCGCAGGCATGCTCGCGAAGGACACCTGAACCCAGATCGTCTTCATCTAAAAGATCAGCAAGGGACTACACAAGAGCTTCGCGAAGCTATCAGTCCCCTCATAGGTCGCCAAGAAGGTCAACCTATCGATATAGATCACCAAGACGATCACCTCGCCGATCACCACGTCGATCACCTCACAGGTCTGCACATAAGCCTACAACTAGATCTCCACAAGCCGCCAAACGATATAGAGATAGAGCCACACAGCCCTACATCAGAAGAGCAACAACCTCTTATCTATGATGATGGAATGGAAGATGATGGAGGGATTATTTTCTCAGATGCAGAGATAAGATATTGGATGGTCAATAATCTAGATCTCTCATCACCTTCCAAGAGTGGCAATAAGGCGCAGACTTATCTGATGAAAGAAGATGACGCAGATGCTATTACACTACCCCCAATCGACCCGATTGGCGGCGGTACCTCAGAACCTAGATACAGCATTTAACAAAGCCACAAAGGTTCAGACGCCACATCTGCCAAATTTCAGCCAAGAAGTTCTCCACGCATAATATGGAACCCTTCTTCAAAGCGCAAGACATCGATGAGAACTATAAGCTGATCTCCGATGCCAAGAACAAGTACTACAAGATTGATGATCGGAAATTGGTTCAGATAGAAACCATGACGAGGCGTATGTTCTTTGGTCTAAATAGATCTAGAACAATAAATGAGACACTTATCTCCAGATTTCGGAACACGACCTCTGAAGATGACAGAATGATTTACTCGGCCCTACTGATGCAAAAGAAGGACCAGCAGTTTTTAACAGATCATCTGACGTCTGTCTCAGCAGCACTGACCTTAGCTCGTCAGTCAAGGCCTCCTAGCTTCCTGCAACTGGGGTGAGAACTTTACAGCTCCACTATATACAGCCCCGTGGTCTTCCCCATCCATATTTGACGGAGGAATAGACACAGTCTCCAAAGAAGTCACCAAGGATTCTAGAGAAGTCCTGATGATTAAATCGATGGACACGCTTAGCCAGTGTCATTCGACAGACTTCACAAAGATACTCAGGAGATCTAAATTCACGGGCCTACAAAGAGCTAGAGACAGGAAGATTGCCAGTTCCAGGGAAGAGATTCTTTTCACGCCCATATGGCAACTATAGAGGAGGGTCAGGACGCAGGCAGGACACCCAGAGGTTCCCGCGAACTATAAACGCTGAAAGACAGGTTCGAACGACTGGAGTCTTCCACCCCCAGCCGCTCCAGTACAACCGCCACAAGTGGGTGGACGTCTTCAACTACACTGGGAAAACTGGGGAATACTTCAAGACACCTATGTCTCCAACATTCTTCAACGCTGGATTTCAGTATCCCACTACAGGCCAAGCCTCCACTAACAGTCAACCCTCACAAGTTCGAGGTAGAGGCACAACAACTACTAAAGTTAAGAGAGGCGGTTACATTACTCCTAACCAAGCAGGCCATAGAAGTAATAGAGCAAGGAAACATCGAACCAGGTTTCTACTCCCCAGTTTTCCTAGTACCCAAGAAGAACTCCAAGGAGAAATACAGACTCATTTACAACATGAGCTTCTTCAACAAGACTTACTTAAACAGACCACCCAGGTTCACTATGATACATCTACCGCAGCTACGGCAGATGATTCGCCCCATGGACTACATGGGCAGTATAGATCTACAAGATGCTTATCTGCACATCCCAATACATCCCGAATCCAGGAAATACCTTCGGGTTTACGCTTAGACGGGTTACATTACCAGTGGAAAGTACTCCCATTCGAATAGCATCAGCCCCATGGTTATTCACGAGGATAACGAAACCGATTGTTACCTATCTACATCGTCCAAGGGCTACGAGTAGCGCTCTTCCTTCCTCGACGACGGGATACAAGTAGATCAAGATCCACAGCATCTCAAACTACAGTTAAACTACATCATAAAGCTACTAACACAGCTGGGATGGTTAGTAAACTTACACAAGTCGGACCTAGTACCATCGCAAGATCTGCAATTCCTAGGAACCGATTTATCACCAATCTCAACCGTATAGTCGTACCAGAAGACCGTTGGCTCAAGATCCAACAGATCATTCCACCAGCTCTACTGTCACCGCTACCACTTCGACAATGGCAGAGCTTACTAGGGTCTTCTAACATCAGCCCAAGACTTGACAGTCATAGGCAGATTACAGTTACGCCCGTTACAGGTCTTCGATCAATACACATCTCGACGACCTACAACCATTCAGTCTACCGATACATCTCAGACCTCATCTATTATGGTGGACAAAGAAATCGAATGTCTGCGAAGGATTTGTTTAGCAGAGCAGGAATTCAAGACCCATCTATATGTAGACGCCGCTCCAAGGTTGGGGAGCTCATCTCTCCAACCGGACGGCATCAGGGTTATGGACTCAGCTAGAAAGCAAACTCCACATAAACGCATTAGAGATGAAAGCTGTAATCAACGCCATAAGACATTGGAGCAACATTCTACAGAATGCGCACCTGATGATACATACCGACAACCTCGACAGTGGCGCTTTTATGTGAACAGACAAGGCTCAACGAGATCGCGAACCTTTTGAATTTAACCTTTCAACTGTTGAATTAATCCAAGATCTAAATCTACATGTCAAAGCATGCCACATTCCCGAGCCAGGAATATACTAGCAGACGCACTCTCTCGGCCACATCTACCGTCGCCGACAGAATGGATGCTCAATACAGAGATATTTGCACAGATAATCAAGCAAATAGGAGCCGCTAGTAGATCTATTAGCCACAAGGTTCAACAATCAACTACCGACATTCGTGTCACCAGTGCCAGACCCACAAGCATGGGCAACAGACGCTCTAAGCATTTCATGGAAGGCCTCAATGCGTCGCGCCGTTTCGCCCCAGCAATAATACCTCTAGTATTACAGAAAATCAATCAAACGCCAGAGCCTACAACTCACTTTGGTCGCTCTATTGGTCGGCCAGAACGTGGTTTCCGCCTTAATACAAGATATCGGTCAACCGGCACTAGAACTACCCAAGCTGGCGCAAACCTGTTAATACATCCTCACACCAAACAGGTGCACAGAAACCCAGAAGTATTCAAACTTCATTATGGACTGTATTAAAATGTGTTTAAACAAGAGAGGATATTCTACCAGGGCGGCAAAAGCGGTCACGCTTTGCCTTTACGATACTCAACGCGTAACTTGTACGATGACAAGTGGCAAAGTTTCAAAATTATGCAACAAACAAGGGTTTTACAGCGAGAGAGATGCCACGCATCCTCAAGTGGCAGACTATTTGTGTTACTTACGGCAAAACAAACATTTAAAAGGCTCGACATTGTCAACATATCTTGCGCTTAGTTCTGTGATTTCTATGAGAACGGGTGTTAAATTAACAAGAACACCAGAGTTACTGGCCTTACTACGTGCTTTCGATTGGAGGACCAAAAGCGGAAATTCCACGCCCCAGCTTGGGATCTGAATGTAGTTTTACGACACCTCACAAGTGAGGATTATGAACCATTGGAATCGACAACGTTTGAATTTCTCTCACAGAAAACAGTCTTCCTGTTATCGCTAGCCACGGCAGCCAGAATATCTGAAATTCATGCTCTAGATTATGAGAGGATACAGTTTGATGAAAATCAAAAGACAGCGCACCTGGGATTAAGATGGGATTTCATCGCCAAAAATCAACTACCAGGTCAACCAGACAGGTTATTTCACATCCCTGCGCTATCCTCAATTCTTGGATCTCAAGATACATTGGACTTATCTCTATGCCCAGTACGAGCTCTCATAATCTATTTGGCGTCGTTTCCAAAACAAGGCTAAGATCGCTCAGAAGATTGTTCATCCGTTATCGCCACAAATCAGACAGAAGTCTCGTACTCACCATATCAATATGGATAAGAACTGTCATTTTATCGCCTATAAGGCAGCAGGACTGGACCCTCCAACAGCATCAAATCCCCATGAAATCAGGGCATTGGCATCCACCCTCGCCCTTCATGGTAACTGTTCATTGAATACAATTATGGAAGGATGCTTTTGGAAATCTAACATGGTGTTTGCTAATCACTATCTCAGAGATATCACCACCGAGGACGCCTCTGGCATTCATCATTCGGTCCTTTGGTCCTCGCCAGCAATTGACAGTCCCTCGTGAGGCGTTAATATTCACCCCACGAGATTATTAGATATATGATACATATATTCACTAGCTTATAACTCCATGGAGTTCTAGGGCTATGTACATATTTAGCTTAGGTTATTCAACCTTAAGCTCATACTGAGTTATATTCAGTGTACAGCCTGCGTTAGAGTAGCAGTTTATATATATATATTGATATATCAGTATATTAGTAAGGTAATACCCCACTTATAGTGTATATATCTATGGCTTATTATAAGGAAATATCCTAAGTCTCAATGCCTTATGAAGTTCCCAAGAGGGGTTATTACAATATCACTTACTTAAATCACTAATTAATCCAAAGTATTCTGTTTACCCACCACCTCTCCCGTGGATTCTACAAAAGAGCATGAGTCAGGATAAGGAAAAATATGTAATTTTTGAGTAAAATTGATATTTTATACTTATCCTGACTCATGAGGTTAGCCCTCCCATCCTCCCACATAACACTTTGGATTTCCCTGTAAATTCAAGTGTTGGGCTCGCAAAATCAGGAGAGAGTGAAGCATGAGGCCAGAGGGTGGCGACACCTGTTCCCGCGCTTACGGCAGGGGAGGTAACTCGTGGGTGAGTACCAATTAGTGATTTTACATTGAAGGGAGCTTCAATTAAGGAGATACAAGTGTTCCACTATGTTCGCAAGAGGAAGGGGACAAGCAAAAGAGCATGAGTCAGGATAAGTATAAAATATCAATTTTACTCAAAAAATTACATTTTTATAAATTGTGTAGGTCATTTTAACCATACTGTATATTTAACAGAAATCATTAAAATAATGCCAAAGATATATATGTGTAGCTAACAGGCCAACCATATGAGCTGATCCTTGAACATGTGTTGGGTGTGGCAGCTGATTTTCTTGTTGTGTCATAGGATGGCTTTATCACAATGGAGGAGTACCTGGTGTGGACAGTCAACAATACACTTACAGACGACTTCCTGGATCTGCTCAGTCAGGTAGGCTGTCAATACTCACAGATGTAATGCTGGTACATGTCACATGGTCTCCAGTATTCAGATACACATGTGATGTGGAAATAAGACTGGTGATTTGAAAGTGGATGATGATGATGATGATGATGATGATGACTTCTTGGATGATGGTGGTGGTGGTCGTGATGATGACATTGGTGACAGTTTAGATGATGGTGATGATGTTTTTTTGGATGATGGTGGTGATGATGTCTTTTTGGATGATGGTGGTGATGATGATGATGATGGTGGTGATGATGTCTATTTGGATGATGGTGGTGATGATGATGGTGGTGGTGGTGGTGATGATGTTTTTTTGGATGATGGTGGTGATGATGATGGTGATAGTTTGGATGATAATGATGACTTCAAGGACGATGGTGGTGATGATGATGATGATGATGATGATGATGACGACTTTTTTGGATGATGATGGTGGTGGTGATGATGATATTGATTTCCTGGATGATGATGTGGATGATTTCGTGGATGATAATGATTGTTATTATACACAAGACCAGTGACCTACATTACTATTCTATACTATCTATGATGATGATGGCTTTAAGCTAACATTGCCTATACTCCTGTGTGCAGATATGCCATGTGGTGCTTGGCCTTAAGCCACAAAGGCGAGATGAAGAAGGCAAAATAATTCAGTGAGTATCCTCTTTGTAGATCATGTCATGTGTTTTTACATTCAGATTGTTTCTTTCATCAACAGAGGTAATCCTCAGGTGTGTTAAAAAAAGTGGTTTTTGACTCGAAAGTGGGTTTAAAGGCTTTGGTGGTTGAAGTTTTATATGAACTATTATGTGGGGTATCATGTCTTCAAACAGTTAATCAGTTTGTAGCGGCCTTTCCAAAGCAGCCATCTTATCAAGGCTGGCAATCACCACTAAGTTAATAAATATAGGCTGCTATTGAATCATTAACACACAAAAATGAAAACAATCTGAAATCAGTGACACCATAATATATATCCAAATCTGTGTTCGGACAATCAGGAATGGCCTTATTATTTTTTGGTTTTAACGAAGAAAATACTTGGTTTACCAGTCACACGTCCTGAAGTCTCTTGCTGTTTATTCGTTAGACCATATGCCTTGAAACAGTTAATTCTATAATGGTTTTCTCTAGGTCGTGGTTAGAGCGAGAGAGTCGTAAGCCGTTACAGGTGGGCCAGGTTTGTTACCTCATCAGTATGCAGTGGTGGAACACCTGGCTGGAGTATGTCAATGGAGATGTGAGTACACAACGTGTTCTTTAATCAGAGGGACGGTGGGGTAGCCTAGTGGTTAAAGTGTTGGCTCGTCACGCCGAAGACCCCGGGTTCGATTCCCCACATGGGCACAATGTGTGAAGCCCATTTCTGGTGTCCCCCGCCGTGATATTGCTGGAATATTGCTAAAAGCGGCGTAAAACTAAAACTCAGTCAGTCTTTAATCAGAGCTCTAGATAAATAGTAAATCTGCATGACATATGGAAATTTGTTCACTATTACCCATATATGGTTGAACTGTTTACAAAAGCACAATAGTCATGATTATGAAAGTATTGCAACACTCTGCATTTTACCGTATTGGCCCTTCCAAATTTCATCAATCAAATCGTCACACTGAAAGCATTAAACTTCATTTTAAACTTCCCATCACGAAGATATGGGTCAGAATTGGTCTTTGGCAGCCTTTGCTTGTCACAAGAGATGTCTAACAGGATTGGATTGTCTGGCTCACTGATATGATTGATGCTTGTCATTTTATTCAGGTAGTTTTGTAGAACAATGCTAATGATGTCAATCACCAGATTGTCTGATCCAGGCTCAATTATTTACAGCTGTATGATGCTGAGCACAGTATAAAAAAATCTGAAAAAACATTTGAAACTTCTCACTGTTAGATTCTATATCTAATGCATCACATCTCAGGTAACATATTATGGGGTAGCGGGGTAGCCCAGTGGTTAACGTGTGCGCTTGCCTTGCCGAAGACCCGGGTTCGACTGCCCTCATGGGTACAATTTATGAAGCCCATTTTGGGTGCCTCTGTCATGATGTTGCTGTAATATTGCTACTCACATCTACTTACTTGACCCGTGAAGATCTGAGTTAGATTTGGTCTTCAGTAGCCCATGTTTGTCATTAGAGGCAACTAAGGGGATTGGGTGGTCAAGCTCGCTGACATAGTTCACACATGTCATCGTATTCCAGTTGCGTAGATCAGTGCTCATGCTGTTGATCTCTGGATTGTCTGGTCCAGACTTGACTATTTACAGACCGCTGCCATATTGAAATATTGCTGAGTGCAGCATAAAACTAAACTCACTCACTCTTACTCACTCAAGTAACATAGCTTTATACTCAATAAAGAAAAGTAAGTTTATTTCATTGCCTGCCTCTGTTTCCAGCTGAATGAAAACCACAGTGCGACAGGCACACCTGTATCCAAGCATAAATTTGCTAAAGGGAAGGGAGGTGTCAACAGCACCCTTGCCTGGGAAGATGAGAACGTCATAATGGTTAACTGTAAGACAAGCAGCGCAGAACCGGCCACCTTGAACAGCCATGCTGCCCACCCCACATACAACAGCCTACCCAGATCAAACCACGGCTCTCGTAGTCCCAGGAAGAATAGTCTCAACCCCGTCGACAACGCCGCGGCCATGAACCGTAGTCCCAGTCCATCACCCAAGATGAAGCGGAAACATGCGGTGGCAGCAGGTCCCCCACAGAGGCCGGTCGCCATTGATAACAACCCTCTAATTGTCACCAACTCACATAAGGTAGGGTCGCCATTGATAACAAATCTTACATTGTCTTGAACTCGATAATCGATAATCTTTCGTTGTCACCAGTTCACATAGGGTACTGTCGCCATTGATAACAACCCTCTCATTGTCACCAACTCACATACGGTAGGGTCGTCATTGATAACAAATCTTACATTGTCGTGAACTCGATAATCGATAATCCTTTCGTTGTCACCAACTCAGCATTGATGACAACTGTCCTACGTCACCAACTCACATTAAGTAGTACAACCATTTATCATCTACAAGTTAATCAAGCTGTCTCATCTTCAGCTGTGGTATATATTTGCTTGTCTTTCCTAGGCGTCAACTCTCACAAACGAGGGTGGTCGGTTAAAGCGGGACACAGTGCTGGTGAGGGGGAAGGACTTCGAGCTGGTGCCGGAGCCCATCTGGAGAGCCCTGTCCAGCTGGTACGGAGGGGCACCTGCTCTGCCTAGAACTGTAAGTACACTGTTTCTCCTAAATCTAGTATTTGATTGGTTTGTTTGTTTGTTGTTTAACGCCACAGTCAGCAATATTCTAGCTATATGGCATTGGTCTGTAAATAATCGAGTATGGACCAGACAATCCAGTGATCAACAGCATGAACATCAATTGGGATGCAATGACATGTGTCAATCAAATCAGCTAGCCTGACCTCCTGATCCCGTTTGTCGCCTCTTACGTCAAGCATGGGTTACTGAAGGCCGGATCTTTACGGGTCCTAGGATTAGAACATGTGCTTGTAGTCTGAAGTTACCTGCTGATTTGATGAGTTACATGTCTTAATCTCCCGACATCATATGACTTTGCAACTAATATCAACAGTAGTTTGATTATTGACATGTCTACTTCATGACAGGGATAGACAAATATCAAAGGTAAAGCTCTCTTTAGGCACATCTGATAATTGACAGAAAAATAGGTCTATAGTCATGTTAAGACACTTTCAGCTGTTCTGAAAAGCAATTACAGAGAAAGGCTTTAAATGGCAATTCACCTGTGACTTTGCCTCAGTCAATCATGATTCTGAATAAGTGTTTTCTTGTTTAACACTGCACTCAGAAATATTCCAGCTATATGACAGTCTTTAAAGTTTGTAAGCTTAACAGCATATCAAAGACCAGGTTCATCATCATTTGTTCCCAAAAAGTGGTCGTTTTCATTTCCTTGGCTTCTCTTTTAAAATCATCCCCATTTTACAAAGTGACCCACGTTTGAAAGTCACAAGTTGACCTTCACGGTCCAGACCATTATGGCGGAAACTAGATTTCATAATGCTCCCCTGACTACAGGGAATTACATCTGGATGTACAGCTTTGTTGATACAGAGATGCAACATCGTATTTCACTTGCTCATTGTGACATAAGGCGGTAGGGTAGCCTAGTGGTTAAAGCGTTTGTTTGTCACACCAAAGACAGGTTGCAGTGTTTGCGGTAGGAAAAAGGCTTTGCGTTCATAAAACTCTTAGCCCTTGGAATGTGTTGGGGCGGTGGGGTAGCCTAGTGGTTAAAGCGTTCGCTCATCACGCTGAAGACCCGGGTTCGATTCCCCACATGGGTACAATGTGTGAAGCCCATTTCTAGTGTCCCCTGACGTGATATTGCTGGAATATTGCTGAAAGCACCGTAAAACCATACTCACTCACTGACTCATTATGACATCCGTGTGTTTCAGGTGATAACAACGGCATCCAATGACCCTGAGCTGGAGCTGTACCCCCGTGACTGTCCGACTCCAGCGACACCAGGTGCCCAGCCAGAGGCCGCCCCCTCCCACCACCTTCACAGGCATGATGGCTGGCTTTGGTGGCATGGCATGGAGTAAGTCAGCCATTTTGTTTTCTTGTTGGGCCAGGGATTATACACAAGTCTGTTTTGATGTGTACACAAATTTGGGTCATTTTTTGTGTTGATCAATATTCTAAATATGCACACACATACCAACGTGTGTGCATGCACACACATACACGTATGCTCACACATATGCACAGAAAGAAACATGTCTGAGGACACAGACACATTTACACACACACAGAGGCATATACAAAGCTGCACACACACATTCTGACTCACATTCACCCACACTCACCTACACTTACTCTTCACCTTGCTCTCTCTCTAACTCACATTTACACTTCTATGTCACACATACACACTCACATGTTTACAGACACACTCATTCACTGACACATTTACACACACACACACACAGTTTTTCATACAGATTGGACAGCAGTGTTACACATATTTGCTTGTGGTTCAGGTTTTGCAGCCAACCCCCAGACCCCCCCCGTCGCTACCTGGCGTACACAGCAGCCTTCAGCAGGAAACACACCATGCAGCAAATATATGAGTTCTTATGCAACAAACTCCGCTTCTGTCGAGAAGACATCCGACTCTGGAAAGTCAGTCCCAAAGATGATGTGAGTTACCATGTTAAGCATCTATATAATGCACTTGTCAAAGTACCAGTACCGGCTCAAATGTAAGTGGGGTAGTTGAGTGGTTAAAACTTTCGCTCGTCACACCAAAGACCTGGGTTCGATTCCCACATGGATACAATGTGTGGAACCCATTTCTAGTATCCCCCACCATAATATTGCTAAAAGCACTGTAAAACTAAACTCACTCACTCACTCACTCAAATGAATGATTATTCTCAACACCCTGGGGAGTATACAACCCAAGTTGCCAACAGATTCTGTATGCCCAGCTTATGTGTTGTCAACAAGATACCCATGCTAAAACTTTCATCCCTGTCAGAAACATCT
Organism: Haliotis rubra; assembly: GCF_003918875.1. NCBI lineage: Eukaryota > Metazoa > Mollusca > Gastropoda > Lepetellida > Haliotidae > Haliotis > Haliotis rubra. Next base: position 349,896 of record NW_025767239.1, read on the forward strand.
GGGATAACTTTAGATTGTCCTCGAACATCAAGCTGATGTAGTATGATGTAATTCTGATTAGGGGTTACTATTGAGGGGGAAACTCTCATCCCTGTCAGAAACATGAAGGACCTGCATTACTTTGGATTGTCCTCGAACATCAAGCTGATACACTATGATGTAATTCTGATATTGTTCAAAGTAGTGTTAAACCCAACTCACTGTATTTTCAGCAAAACATCACGTTGCTAGATGATGAGAATATGACTGTGGAGGATGCAAGCATAGAAGAGAACCAGCAGATGCTTATTGAAGGTGAGCACACAAGAAGCCATCGGGATCATCAGTTCACATTCCTTTTCAACCTTTTTGAATTCAGGAGCCTGATCGTTGATTTCTTTTAAAGGGAAGGTCACTTTTGGAATCTGTGATTAGAGGGTAGTTTATGGTTCACATTTTGAATTGTGTGTTTGTTTTGTAAGAAATGGTTTGTTTGAGGAATTTGTATGAATTACATCTAAAAGGGCATTGAAGTACAGGGCAATACAAAAAATTTTAATGTCAAACAAACATGAGGGCACTCTCCTACCCAGAGTTCCGTGCGGCAAGCCAGCATAGTACCTCTGCCACAGGCCACAGAAATGTGACGATTCGTCACATCTTGCACCGTCCATTCAATATAATGTACATATTTCTTAACTCTTTTATTTTTGACGAGTCTACACATCTAACTAATCATCTTTAATAGAATGGTTTAGTTTCACTGAGAAAATATCCAAAATCATGTAACACTATTTCGATTTGCGTAGCGATCCTTTGTTTACATAGGTTGTACGGCTCCACGTGCTGTCGTCCGAAGCTGATGGAGAGCAAACGATGCAGCCAGTTTGATATCTATATATGTACTGTCATAAACCTAACTGTCGCAGTTGTGGAAGAATATATATGTGTTATTTTAGCTCAAACCAAAAGACCAGAATTATGATACATTATTTGCCTAATCAGTTTTTCTGTAATTGTCATTGGATTTATTTTCAGTGAGAAACAAGGACTTGACATGGCCAGAGGAGATGTCTCAACTTGCCAAAAACAAAACACTAAAGAAAGAAGATGGTGAGATCTTATAGAGAGCAGTTTTATATTTTAAAACTTGGCGTCAAAATGTGTACTGTTGCATTATGGTTACTTCCTGAAATACATTTTGAACTAACTTTCTGATGATAACTTTAATGATTTCTAATATTTGATGAATGTTGGATTAACAGCATGTAAATAAGAGTGTAAATTACGGTAAAATTCAGGGTTAGATTTAGATAGTCCTTCTCACCAAATTCTGTGTCAAGTGTTGTAATGTTTACACAAGATGATTTAGAAACTATGTGAGATGAGGCTTTTGTTCTTGGTAGTCCTATAATATAATCTTATAATTGTCTAAAACAGGCAAAGGTCTGTTCAACCAGTAACTGCAGCCATGGTGAATACACAGTTCATTTATTTTCAAAGGATCACATCCCTGACAATGCTTAGAACCTGTGCAATCTACAGCTGTGATCAGTTGAAAGTGTGTTGTTTAGAAAGGCCTGCTTTTGATTTGGTAGAAGTTAAATCAGATGTCGCGCAGCTAAAATTAAGGTTATGAAGATAGCTCATTCAGCATACAACTTTCTGGATAATAATAATAACAGTTTCTTGTTTCTTGCATAGAGTGACATTATCCATAAAGTTGTATGCTTCATTATTGACTCACCAACTTCTAGAATGTTGATCAAATAACTGACAATAAGATAGCTACTGGCAATACACAGTTAAACTGCTACCACCCTATTCTGTATCTCAGCGTGTTATCGAAGATTAGGTTTTACAGATCAGAGGCAAGATGGCTCTCAATATTTTCATGACATCTTTTAGGCCAGTGGTTAATTTTCACTTTTTTTGCATTAATTTGGCGATTCTCATTTTCACGAATTATTGTCTTTGTTTATGTTTCTTACATTGTCTATATTGTCTTGTTTCCAGTGCCAACAGAGCGAGGTGCTACGGGTCTGAATAATCTCGGCAACACGTGCTTCATGAACGCTGCTGTGCAGTGTGTGTCCAATACTTACACTCTCACACAGTACTTCAATGGAGGGCTGCATCTGTTTGAACTTAATAGGTGAGGGAGTGACAGGTTTCATAAGCTTCCTAGCCCGTCAGTTCTAGTGGGAGTCTTGGTTAGAATTGGTCCTCGACTTCCTATACTGGTTTTAAGAGACAACGTTACAGAGAATCCATGAGTCGCTTGAGAGCAGAAGCAAATATGTTTTTCATTGTATGAATCAGTGGTTGTCTGGTTCTGTTTTGATCATGTACAGACTGCTTTCATATAAGGTTGTGACTGCCTCCGTGGTTTAGTGGTTAGAGCGTCCGCCCGGGAGCGGAAGGTCGCGGGTTCGATCCCCGACCGCGTCATACCAAAAGACGTTAGAATATAGTACTTGTTGGTCCCTGCCTGGTGCTCGGCATTAATGGGTACAACAGGGACTGGTCGACTCGGAGTGAGTATAATGTGTCTGAGTGCAGTATTCATGCTTCACTGTGGCATGGTATCTCAGTGGGCTAGCACTATAAAACCAGCTTAAGTCTGGGCTAGTACAAGCAGCCGCACATACACATACACACGCATGCACGTCGTCATATGAGCGAAATATTCTCAAGCACGACGTTAAACCCAATTTCACCTCACCTAGCATGTAAGGTTGTGTCTCTGAGATGCTTCCTATGAATTATTTTGATTTTGACTTTATGCTGCACAGAACTATGAGCTGTGAAAAAGGAAAATGAGCAATTGTAAGTCAGGGCTCGATTTAAGCCAAGTTAACCCACTTGCACCAGGTGCAACCTACGATAAAAACCTAGTTACACCAGTCAAATTCCAGTTGCACTGTTTTTATTGCAATATGTAATATCAGAAATATGCCATTGAATTATTTAGGTGTTTTATTCAGAAGTTTACCCACTCAAACATTGACTTGTGCCTCGTGCACGGTAGACTAATAACTAGGTTGCACTTTGTAATATTGGGTTGCACAGTACCTGACAATCAAGAACTTGGTTTGTAAACTTTATTTGAATCAAGTCAATATAATAAATGTGTGTATATATTTACCTCATAGTGACCTGGGAAGGTCCAGGTTACCGTTGGTCTTCTGCAACCCATGCTTGTCGTAAGAGGCGACTAACCGGATCAGGTGGTCAGGCTCGCTGACTTGGTTGACACATGTCATGGGCTCCCAATTGCGTAGATAGATTCTCATGGTGTTGATCACTGGATTGTCTGGTCGAGACACGATTATTTACAGACCGCCGCCATATAGCTGGAATATTGCTGAGTGCAGCGTAAAACTGAACTCACTCACTCACTCACTTACCTCATAGTAATTGAGTGGACAGTCTCTCTGACTTGTGCCCCAAATCCATAGATCAGTGCTTATAATGTTGATCACTGGATTGTCTGGTGCAGACTTGATTATTTACAGATCACCACCATATAGCTGGAATATTGCTGAGTGCGGCGTAAAACTAAACTCACTCACTCACTCACTTACCTCATAGTAATTGAGTGGACAGTCTCTCTGACTTGTGCCCCAAATGCATAGATCAGTGCTCATAATGTTGATCACTGGATTGTCTGGTGCAGACTTGATTATTTACAGATCACCACCATATAGCTGGAATATTGCTGAGTGTGGTGTTAAACAACAAACACACATATATACTTGCCTCATGATAATTCATTTCAGTTTTGATTTGTGGTATACAATACATATTCTATTGTTAACCACAGAAAAAATCCGCTAGGAATGAAAGGCCACATAGCCCAGCGGTATGGAGATCTTGTGAAGGAGCTGTGGAGCGGGACAACGCGAACTATTGCCCCCCTCAAACTAAGGGTAAGTGCTTCTGTTTATCTGTCATATGTTGGTATTCATTTGTTCAGAGTTACCTCCCTTCCTTGGTCTGACTTCAACCTTCAGGTTACCAAATGTTTTTCCCATAGACTTCTATAGTAACGTTATATTTTTTTTTAAATCATCCAGGCTGTCAACAGCCATTCCATGTACACATGGGTACAGTCTGGCCTTTAAACTACAATAAAAACACAAATTCCTACTAACCTATCCTGCCAATTTTCCAATCACAGGAAGCTGAACACATCAACCCTAGTTCCGCACCAAATGTCACCTACTGGAAAATATCTGTACATACATTAAGCATAAGTCATGGTGATAAAAATGACAGCACTAAATACATGGTCAGTTTTAATTGCTGAATGGATAAAAATAAAAATATTACACTATTTCATCCAATCACAGCTGTCACATGTCTCTATCTCTTCAAATGATTACATACGCTACTCGCTCAGGGAGCATGTGATTCTGATTTAGTGTAGTGGAACCTTCACTCCTGTGTGTGACAACTTCATTATGTATGTGACGGACATACTGCATTTACCTCATTATCTAATTCATGTCACAGTATTTTAGTCGCAGTTGATACAATTTTTATTTATTACTGCATTTAGATCTCCAGACCCACAAGAAAGACTGTACATCAGCCAGTTTGTGCTAAACTCATATGTTTGGCTAATTTTGAAATAGCTTTTATTCAATATTTTTAAATAAGTTTCAGGAAATGCATCAAGGTAATGCCAAACCATATCTTTAATATACTACTCCATTGCTAAAGATCACAAAAATTCGCAACTTTACTGAAACGTAGATTTATAATTTGAAATTGTATCCATTTAAAACCTGGATAAATAATGATATGGTAACACATCTTTAGGAAAACAGACACTTTAAGCTAACCGTATGCACTTGATACATGAGTAACCGTAAAAATGGTTTCCATGGCACCAACCACCCATTTTGCAAATCATGGCATGGATCATTGACAAGTACACAAAACCTGTCAATAGCAGGTAGGGGATCCACAAGATGCAATGACATACTGAAAACTTGGATCAGGCTTAGATATTTAATCCAAATTTGACCCCACATCATAGTTTTCTGTTGAATCAATGATTCGATCCACAAGATGCAATGACATACTGAAAACTTGGATCAGGCTAAGATATTTAATCCAAATTTGACCCCACATCATAGTTTTCTGTTGAATCAATGATTCGATCCACAAGATGCAATGACATACTGTAAACTTGGATCAGGCTTAGATATTTAGTCCAAATTTGACCCCACAACATAGGTTTCTGTTGAATCAATGATTTGATCCTTAGCAAAGTGTGAATAGTATACATTGTATGGGGTTGTCTGTCAGGTGTCATTATAGTAACCTGGTAACAGGTTTAGGACTCGCATACTATTCCCAGATGAATTTGCATTTGTTTGTTTATTGGTTTGAGGATGCAGATTTGCAGAAAGGCGCCAAATACTTCCTGCTTGCATTTTACCATGCAGACGTGGGTAATGGTTAAAGTGAAATGGAAATTGAAATTGTCAAACAACAGAACAGCTTAGCTGGAGAAAAGTGTTTGGCATTACAATGGCCTTAACTTAGCTGCAAGTCCAATTCCATGCAGGTCAGAAGGCTGCCAAGCAAAGTGGTGAGCGGTGTTTAGGTGTGATAGGACTAATGTTCTTTCTAAAAGGGTACAAATAAACTACACTTGATAAAGGATGGTGAGTATGTGTTGATGTCTGTTTCAGTGGACAATCGGGAAGTATGCACCAAGGTTTAACGGGTTTCAGCAGCACGATTCACAGGAACTCCTTAGCTTCCTGTTGGATGGACTGCACGAAGATCTCAACAGGTTGGTTTGTTTCTATAATGTCACTCTCTGCAGTATTCCAGCTATGTAACCACCTGTGAAGATCGGGGTTAGAATTGATCTTCAGTAACCCATGCTTGTCGTAAGAGGCAACTACTGACCCATGTCATCGTATCCCAATTGCGTAGATTGATGCTCATGATGTTGATCACTGGATTGTCTGGTCCAGACTCAATTATTTACAGACCGCCCCTGCATAGCTGTAATATTGCAGAGTGGGGCGTTAAACTAACCTCAATCAATCAATCAATCAATCATGTATCCCTTTTATCTGTATATAGTCGGAGCAGTTGATGTAATCATCCTAATGACATCATGAATGAAGTGTAAATTTGAAGTCACAGTGATGTTTCAATTACTTTATTTGCTGTGTTGATTCCAGAGTCCATGACAAGCCATATGTTGAGTTGAAGGACAGCGATGGGAGGCCAGATGAAGAAGTGGCGCTAGAGGTGAGGAGATACTCTGTACAGCTTCAGGCTGACACTGTGTAGTTACATCCTCAAAGTGTTAGTGCGTACTTGTAGGACTGACTGACTGACTGAGTTTGGTTTTACGCTGCTTTTAGCAATATTCCAGCAACATCACGGCTGGGGACACCAGAAATGGACTTCACACATTGTGCCCATGTGGGGATTCGAACCCGGGTCTTCGGCGTGACGCTTTAACCATTAGGCTACCCCACCGCCCTCGTACCTGTTGGAGAAAGCAGGGATGTTTGTTAGGTGTGGGTATGCAGGTACGGGATATCTACTTTTGTAGAATGCTAGGTATGGGAAACTATGTATGTATAATGGCAGAGATGGGATATGTACCAATGTAAAATGGCAAGGGTGGGATAACTACTTTCATATGTTTACAGAGATGGGATAACCAATTGTGTATATTTGCAGGCATAGGATAACTACTTGTGTATAATTGCAGGCATAGGATAACTACTTGTGTATAATTGCAGGCATGGGATAACCACTTATTACGGAACCAGTCTATCATCGTGGACCTGTTTCATGGCCAGCTGCGTTCCCAGGTGCGATGTCAGGAATGTGGTCATGTCAGCGTCCGCTTTGATCCCTTCACCTACCTCTCTCTACCTCTACCCATGGACAGCTGTATACACCTGGAAATCATTGGTCAGTACTGCAGTAGAGATTTACAGTTATTGGAGTACAACCTTGAGATATTCAAGGAGTGGAGTACAACGTTACATGTGAAAATGTAGAGAACAATATTAGAGATATTCTTTAGTAGATATGTACAATTATTGGAGCATGTCATTATAGATGTACAAAGACTGGAATACAACGTTAGAGATGTGCAGATCGTAGCGCACAACATTAGAGGTGTACAATAAGTGTTGTCCTTCATATGTGTACATTTAACGGATTGCAAGATAAGTCTCTTATTAGGGTCGTGTTTCCTAAACAGAGGTCCTTTAATTTTCATGGACATGATCTTTCCTTCAGTGAATCGATTGGATGGGTCAGTACCAGTCAAGTATGGCCTGCGGCTAAACATGGATGAGAAATACAAAACCTTGAAGAAGGAGCTGAGTTCCCTGGCAACCATTCCTCCAGAGCAGATCCTTTTTGTGGAGGTCTTAGGCCCCATTGTCAAGGTATGTCCCCTGTCTGTACATGTCCTAGGCTCTATTGTCATGGTATCTCCCTGTTGTCAAGGTATGTCCCCTGTCTGTAGAGGTCCTAGGCACTATTGTCAATGTATGTAAACTGTCAGGAGGTCCTAGGCCCCATTGTCAAGGTATGTCCACTGTCTGTAGAGGTCCTAGGCACTATTGTCAAGGTATGTCCCCTGTCTGTAGAGGTCCTAGGCACTATTGTCAATGTATGTCAACTGTCAGGAGGTCCTAGGCCCCATTGTCAAGGTATGTCCCCTGTCTGTAGAGGTCCTAGGCACTATTGTCAATGTATGTCAACTGTCAGGAGGTCCTAGGCCCTTTTGTCAAGGTATGTCCCTTTTCTGTGGAGGCCCTAGACCTTTTTGTTAAGATACATCCCCTGTCTGTGTAGTTCTAGGCCCTGTTGTGAATGTATATCCCATGATCATGTATTATTTCATATGAAATTTGGTTACATTGATAAACATGTTACATGTACATATCAACACATTTAGCTTTGACATTAACGCACAGATTCTCACCAAGTATGGTGATTAAACATACATATAATTTCGAACGTGTTTGGTTGGGAGGCTTGAATATAACAACAAAACTCAATGCATGAATGCATTACCATTAACTTATAATGAAGATCGACACATAAAACACAATCCATAATGGTTATTACTTTGACATACAGTTGAACACTGTTGTTTCGAACTCTGATAAGTCGATATCTTGGTCCCAGCAAAATCCTTCATAATTTATCATTATTCAAGCTCTTTTAACTCGACACGGATATTTCAATATAATTTCATGGTCCCAACAAGCAAAATTACCTTTTTAACTCGATATTTGCAAAGAAACTCGATATTCACCTACCTTTCATGGGCAATGATCCCTCTGAACTGAGGTTGTTTCCACACGTTTACACACGTTGCGGTGTAGTGTAAACTAATTAGGACTAATTGAGTTGAAGGTGTCACTTGTTTGTTATTTTATTAGGATTAATTAAGAAGGAATTAATTATGAAGTACTCACTGTTACGACTAAACACTTCTGATAACGGATTATTGTTTCGAAAGAAAACATACTGAGAAGCGTTTTGTTTTCTTTCATAGTGACATGTGATTATATGCCCTGGTCGGATGTCTCGAAGTTTGGATACCTCGATATTTTTCTTGGTCCCATGAATATCGAGACAATGGTGCTCAACTGTATATATCTGAGATCATTGTTCCTTTTCATGCCTCCCCACTGCCATGTTGCCCTGACCATTCCACTGTGTACACAATCACACCAGCTCCTCACAAACACTTCAACACACTCATTGACGTCACACTTCAAAAAGGTGGCCAGATGGGCGGAAATTGACAATTTCCTGTCCTGACTCCGAATGATGAGTGGCTATTAGGCTAATCTGTCAATCATATCTCCTTCATCTGATAATGAAACAAAGCTTTTCAGGTTTTGAAAAGTACTTGGAATTCTATAGCAATTAAATGCAGTGTTTTTAAGGTTGCCATGGGTTACCAGACAGACGATTCAGGTGTGCCTTTGTAGAAATAAGTGTGCCCATACCTTTGATGATTCATTTAAACTGAAAACATTGCAACAATTATGTCATCATAATTTAATTGTTCAATAATCAGTAAACATCACGTAAACCTGTACACATGAGAGCTGGATTACCTAAACTTTATCAAGACTGCAAGTTTCATTTGTCGTCAACCTATAAACTAACCCACTAGCTACGTTATCATCCAGAATGTGATTTCCTGTTACGTGCAATGGCATTCAATGCCACTGCTAAACAGTTTGATAGGATGCAAAACTACATTTTGAATCACATTTGTGTTGGTAAAATTTATCTCATTTTCTTTCAAATAATCTTAGCATTAGTTTTATAAATTTAGTTTTGCCACCAGGGTACATTGAAAATATTTCATTTGAGCGGAAGGTCGTGGGTTCATTCCCCGGCCATATCATACCAAAAGACGTTAAAATATGGTACTTGTTGGTCCGTGCCTGGCGCTCGGCATTAATGGGTACAACAAGGACTGGTCGGCTCGGAGTCAGTATAATGTGTCTGAGTGGGGTATTCATGCTTCACTGCGGCATGGTATCTCAATGGGCTAGCACTATAAAACCAGCTTCAGTCTGGGCTAGTACAAGCAGCTGTACATACACATACACACGCATGCACATCGTCATATGAGCGAAATATTCTCAAGTACGACGTTAAACCCAATTTCACCTTACCTCACCTCATTTGAGCACTATTTGATCCCTGTAGTAGGTTCTACTCATCATGTCCATACTCAAATTACTAGAGGAAAGTACCCTTGAAGATCCCTGTTAGAATTTGTCTACAGCAGACCATGCTTGTCATAAGAGGCGACTAACAGAATTGGGAGGTCAGGCTTGCTGACTTGGTTGGCACATGTCATTGTACCCCAATTGCGTAGATCGATGCTCATGTTGTTGATCATTGGACTGTCTGGTTTAGACTCAGTTTACAGACCACTGCCATATAGCTGGAATATTGCTGAGTGCAGCGTAAACAACAGCCAAACCAAAACTTGTAGTGGGTTCTCAAACAAAATTTATTCATCATGTCCATGGTCAAATTACTAGAGGAAGGTATGGCAATTATTTGTTGAAAGAGACATGTGTTTGAAGCATCAATGTTGGTGTTTCCAAATGTATGCTGTTATTGCCTCTGATGGCAGCTTCACTTTCAGTATTGGAAGGTGTTCAGATGAAACATTATTCAGAGTAGAGGTTTTAAGCAAGATGTTCTAATTGTGAATGTGTGTCGTTCATGACTATAACAGTTGAGAAAGCATCGCTGTTTTCTTCTGTATAAATATGAACAGAAGTAAGTGCAGGAATTACTTTCAAACATGTTTGTCATACTCTCGTCTTCCACCTTGACCTCTCATTCTTGTGAGTGCAGTGTAAAACTGAACTCACTCACTCATTCTTATTCTTGACTCTGGCCCTGATCTCTGACCCCACACCTGATCTTCTAAACCTCACCCTTCTACCAAAACCACTAATACCTGCCCTCATTCTTATCTCTCACCCCACCCTTCAGCCCAAACCACCTAACCCGCACCCTTCTACCAAAACCACCTAACCCTTCTACCAAAACCACCTGACCCTCACCCTTCTATCAAAACCACCTCACCCTTCTACCAAAACCACCTAACCCTCACCCTTCTACCAAACCACCTAACCCTCACCCTTCTACCAAAACCACCTGACCCTCACCCTTCTACTGAAACCACCTAACCCTCACCCTTCTACCAAAACCACCTAACCCTCACCCTTCTACCAAAACCACCTAACCCTCACCCTTCTACCAAAATCACCTGATCCTCACCCTTCTACCAAAACCACTTGGCCCTCACCCTTCTACTAAAATCACCTAACCCTCACCCTTCTACCAAACCACCTAACCCTGATACCAAAACCACCTGACCCTCACCCTTCTACCAAAACCACATAACCCTCACCCTTCTACCAAAACCACCTAACCCTCACCCTTCTATCAAAACCACCTCACCCTTCTACCAAAACCACCTCACCCTCACCCTTCTACCAAAACCACATAACCCTCACCCTTCTACCAAAGCCACCTGACCCTCACCCTTCTACTAAAACCACCTGACCCTCACCCTTCTACTAAAACCACCTAACCCTCACCCTTCTACCAAAACCACATAACCCTCACCCTTCTACCAAAACCACCTAACCCTCACACTTCTACCTAAACCAATAATCCCTGCCCTAACCCTTATCTCTGACTCCACCCCTCATCTCCAGACCTCACCCTTATTTTTGACCTCTCATTCATTGGCCTCAAATTAATCTAACCCTCTTCCTCTCTCTCTCTCTCCTCTCTCTCTCTCTCTCTCTCTCTCTCTCTCTCTCTCTCTCTCTCTCTCTCTCTCTCTCTCTCTCTCTCTCTCTCTCTCTCTCTCTCTCTCTCTCTCTCACACACACACACACACACACACACACACACACACACACACACACACACACACACACACTTTATTCCTCATCCACTACCACCATCCCTCATAAAACATGATCATAATAAAGTGATCTTGTACACAGCACACATACATTTCAACATGTGTTTGTGTCAGAGTCTGCACCTTACTTAAAGCTGAAAATGAATCCCACTGATAAGGTTGATGAAAGCTCCAGACATCAACAGGCATACTCAACAGCAACACAGAGATTGTAAAGACCGTTACCATTTCATGAATAACTGGAGGAGTGTGTGTTCCGTACACAAGAATTACGATGTGGTTGTCAACACTCATTAGAGGTTGGCTTGGTACTCGTCTTTGGTTTGACTCTGATTTATGGTTAGCAGTCAAGTGTCGCCATCATCAATCTGCTCCACATCCGACATCTTGGAAAGGTTTTCCATATTTAGTCGGAGTGATAATGGTAACTATAAACTGTTCGCCACTGTTTGACAAGTCTGATTATTAGATTGATTTGAATTTCCATCTCACAATATGGTGTATATTGATCTGAAAAAAGAAAAAAAACTTTTAAAGGAAATCTGTTCCATGATATAATTTAGGATATGTTTAGGTAGCCATCTTTTAAGATGTAATAGCTTGTATGTGAAATGTAATAAAAGAAAATCATGGGGTGATGAAGTAGCCAAGTGGTTAAAGCGTTCACTTATCATGCGAAAAATAAGTGTTCAGATCTGTTAAATGTTTACAACTAAAATTTGGTGTTCTTTTTAATATTGCTAGTAATTGCCCAGAGTGGTGTAAAACCTTGCTCTCTCACACGTCATCATTAATGTCTGGCACTAGTACTTTTGACATTGATTTCCCTGACACATTGCCAGGCTTAGCAATCTCAGCAAGCTATGGTGGTGGCAAGAGGCAACCTATAGGATCTGGTGGTCAGTTTGAGTGACTTGGTTGATTGTCAGCAGACCCACATTGATTGTTGCTCATAATGTTGATCACTGGATGGTGAAGTTTAGACACGATTATTTACAGGCCGCTGTCGTATAGCTGGTATATCACTGGACGGTGTAGTTTAGACACGATTGTTTACAGGCCATTGTATAGCTGGAATATAGCTGAGCGTATCAAGAAACAATAAACAGCCTCAGGGGAAACAGTATTGTCAGGATGTACAGGATTCATTGGTTATGCCATTCAGTCAGTGAGTGAGTGAGTTTAGTTTTACGACGCACTCAGCAATATTCCAGTTATATGGCAGCAGTCTGTAAATAATTGAGTCTGGACTAGACAATCCAGTGATCAACATCATGAACATCAATCTGTGCAATTGGGAACCAATGGCGTGTCAGCGAGCCTGACCACCCAATCCCGTTAGTCGCCTCTTAAGACAAGCACGGGTTATTGAAGATCAATTCTAACCCGGACCTTCACGGGTACATTCCATTCAATATGAACTACTACAAATACACGTTCACATGATGTGAATGTGCCAAATTGTTTCTTCTATGCACATATTTTATTCATTGTCATTTATACCAACTCAGACCTGTGTAGATGTGCTCAAGACTTTTCAGGTGTAAGGTGCAGTTGGAGATGTAGTGAAAGTATTCAACATGCTGAGGTTGGATTCCCCAAGTGGGTACTTTTTATCGATACAATGTCCCCATCTGTTACAGTGCTAGAATACTGCTAAAAGAGGCGGAAAACAATATTCACTCCAGGAAAGTAAAGTTGTGCTTGTTTATGACATTCCAAAAAAGGAAGCTCACATGTAAAATTAAATGAACACAAATATATATGAGTCATTGAATATTGTGACTGGAAAACTGCCTCAGTGGTACCAGATCTTGTCCATCTATGGAGGAAACAGTACTGGTCACTACAGTCTCCTTTTGACTTGCACTGAATGAGCATCCTAGCTTCTGCCATTCCACGAAAGGAGGGTTTGATGGGAAATTAAGTTAACACAAATACATGACCGTCATTGAATATTGTGGTGTTGAAATTGGATCAAGGGCACCATGTCTTTTCAGACTGATATATCTATGCAGGAACAGTATTTATCACCATCGCCTTCTTTTGGACTTGCACTGAATGAGTTTCCTTGCTTCTGCCCGGGAACTTCTTGTTCATGAATGAGTAGATGATGGGGTTGGCTGCACTGTGGAGGAAGTACGAGTAGAAGAGAAGGTAGTGCAGATTTGGAAGCAGGTCGGGGATGAGGTCGGCTGAGATGAGCAACGGAGGGCAGTAAGAGATAAAGTACACCACCGAAACGATCATCAGGACCTTGGCTGTTTTGATGTGAGCTGTACGCTGACGTCCGTATGTCAGCTGTCTGTTGGGCACGTTGTCTGAGCTACCTTGGAGCTTGTTGGTCTCGTTTGAAGATGTGCTGCGACTGACGCGACAGTTTTCAGTTGATCCAAGACCGGAGTCCCCTTGCCCTGGTCCATCACTGTCGGGGTTGGAAACGTTCGAAGGCAGTTCTTGAGGTGGTTGGACTTGGTGGGAACGGACACGTACAACAAAAATATTCCCAGTTTCATTTTGGGCAGGGATGATTCCAGCGATGTGACGAAGTCGTGTCCACCAGTTCCTTCTGATGATGTGATTTTGACTCCCTTTCTGGATGTCTTCTTGCACTGGGTGAACCTTATTCTTTTTCACACTGTTCCATTTACGGTTCTGTTTAAAGACTTTAATGAAGATGAAAGAATATGTGATGGTCATTACGATGAACACTGTACAGATGATGGTAACAATGGCTTTCCAGTAACCCTGAAGTGATTCTTCAGTTATCAGGATCGTGTTTGGCATGCAGAGTCCAAGATATTGAACTTTACCTGGATTGTCACCCTTTTGGTACACTCCTACTCCAAGCGTAGGTGGCAGCCCAAGAATTATTCCAATTGCTGTTATGGCAACAATGGTCGTCTTGGCCACAGATGTTGACAGTGGACCTTCAGAGGCCATACAAATGAGATAGAACCTGTCAAATCCAATGGCCATGAGAGTCAGAGCAGAAACTGGAACAGTCGCCATCCGAATAAACTCCCACATTTTGCACACAGCGTCAAGTTTGAAGGGGTAGGACCAGTTCTTCACGAGGACTCCAGGCAGGACGGCAATACAGATGACAAGGTCAACAATGGCCAGAAACAGGATGAAGTAGGTCGAGGTGTGTTTGATGAAGCTCCGGGAGAAAACACAGATGACGATGATGTTGCCAACAGTGCCGATAACAAATAGAAGGGAGAGAACTGCTGTGAGGATGTACAAGTCGGGCACATCGTTTTGTCGCATCAAAGCATATAGGTCATCTAAAGTGCCATCGTCTGTAACATCAGTCAAATCATCACTGAAGTTCATCTTGGCCGGCAACATATCCCCTGCTAAACTTTCAGTTGAAGCTCTTCTGTCAAGAAGATTCTTTTCCTTCTTGAAACTTCATTCATAAGTTATAACTTGGGCAAGTTTGACACCAGTTCAACTTTGTATTGTGGACGAAGAGATCTGAAACAAATATTATGTATTTATATTTTTCAACTTCGGATTTGTTGGCTTTACACTAACAGGTTTAATGAGGACAGAATAGATCCCAGAGCCCCATTCCTGAAGCAATCTCAGCGCTATGATTATTGTAAGCCTAAGTCAATGTAAAGGCATTGCAAACATCTTGACACTGATAGCTCTTTGTGAAACACTGCCCTTGTTGTCTGTCACAAGCCTAGTGGTTCGCTCGTTATGCCGAAGACCCGGGTTCGATTCCCCACATGTGTGAAGCCCATTTCTGGTGTACCCCACCATGATGTTGCTGGAACATTGCTAAAACCGGCGTAAAACCATACTCACTCACTGTCACTTAGCTTAACTAAAATGGACGTTGAGTGTATTTCATCGTATTAGAATGACATGGATCCTTGGTCAGTGTATGTGTCTTGGGATTTCACAGCAGAATAATGAAGTGCTGTTTTCGAGTATCCATTGTACCAAATGTTCAGTCTGTTATGTAAATATTCAAGGCAGCATGAGCATTGGACGAAACAATTGGGATAGGTTGTCATCGATGTATCAACCTCACCACCCGATCGCCTCTTACAGTGAGTGAGTGAGTTTAGTTTTACGCTGCACTCAGCAATATTCCAGCTATTTGGCAGCAGTCTGTATATAATCAAGTCTGGACCAGACAATCCAGTGAACAACAGCATAAGCATCGATCTCTGCAATTGGTATATGGTCACATGTGTCGACCAAGTCAGCGAGCCTGACCACCTGACCACCTGACCACCTGACCACCTTACCACCCGATCACATACGTCACCTCTCCCAACAATCATGGGCTGGTGAAGACCAATTCTAGCCCGGATCTTAATGGGTCAGAATGGACATGTAAAACCAGGAGATGTAAAACCAGCTAACCAGGGGTAATCAGGTCTACTTTATTTTTTGCTATCACATCCTGATGGTGTTGATTATGTTATCAACCACTGGTTTGTTGTGACCTGATTTGATTATTTACAGATTGCTGAGATAGTCATGTAACTACATTATTGCTGACTTCAGCATAAACAACATAACTTACCTCATACACTAACATGTTAGTAACAAATTACCTTGTATGTGGTCTCTATAGAATTGGTGACATAAATTATCTCTATACCACACATGGTTAAATAAATGAAATTTCACATCATAGATTTACAATGAATGAGATTTCATATCATAAATTTAATCAATGATACGTTTTTAATCAATGATATGTTTACTTCATGTCCATAGACATTTCAAATCAAATTTGTTAATTATTGCTAGTTTTTTGTTTTTTTTATCAACCCATAGCAGCTGGAATTGGGAAAGGCAGGGGACATGGGCCATTTTGCACATTAGAATAAAAAATGGCCCAATTTTTAAGTTTACTATTGATACAAGGGCAGTGGCCCATTCTAAATTCAGAAAATGGCTAATAATCCTGAAAATGGCCCATTGTCAAAGTTGTCTATCCCAATCCCTGTAGACTAAGCAGTATGAAAACCTACATTTGTAGATGCGATTATCAGGGTTAAAACAGTTCTCTGGACTCACCTGACTTTCTCCATCTTCCACTGGACAGTGAGCATGGCGCCAATGGTGTGCCGCCCAGTACTGATGACTCCGTCAGTGTGGCTCTGTTGCTCTATTGACAGGAGATTTGTCCAATATGAGAAACGCATGTAATTTCCACCATTATTACCAGGGCAGTGAGACGGATTCATTGGAAGAGGGATTGGGCCAGGCAGAAAACAAACAGCCCTGATTAATCTTCATGGTTCTCTTATAAACTGCTACCTAATGAAATACTAACGTACCTCGGCAACCTGGAGAGCTCCTTGACGGCAGATTGAAGTGTACTCCATTTTCAAAGATGGTGCCTACGTCACAGAGGCCAACACGATAAACACAGGGATTGTCTGATTTTTTTGAAAGTGGTTTAGGGAGCAGTTCAAAAGTTTGTTAGATGAAATAAATTGTGGAAAATCTTGAGATATTATTCTGACTTCCAAAACTAGAGCTTGATTGTGAAAATGCTGACACTCTCATGATTTTTAGATCTAAAAAAACCCACACAAGTCATAGTATTAAGTCTACATAAAGTCTGTGAATGGGTACCTCATAAGGATGGAAAAGCCTCATTAACTTGGTGCGCCTAGTAGGCAGCAAGAGTTGTATGATCCCCAGGGAGTTGAGATTAAAAAATATGATGTGCCGTTGTGATGGATATCCAATGAACGAGGAAAAACAAAGCGCCTTTGAGCAGTTGTACTGGATATCGGCACTATACAAATGTTTCTATGTATGCATTTACTTCATCTAGAAGTTTTGTAGACAATCCACACTGGGTATTTAAACCTGCTTGATCTTTTAATCTAAGGATGATGGATTTTGTTTGTAGTTTGATTGTTTTTTTATTGTGATTCTTAAATTTTCAGATGGAAAATAGGATGATGAAAGTTTTATTAAGTTAAACTATAGGCACACGCAAACATTACCGGAGGAGAAACCCCAGAAAAGCATAAAGAATTCATATTTTCTTCCGCCATTGAACTGTTGAACTGCTCCCACTGTGGTGTAGTGAGATTGTTATATATGGAATACAGTTTGTCGATTGATAAGACCGGTCAGAAAATGTTTTATCAGTATTTTGAGAATGGAGTCGGCCATGTGTGCCTGTTATCAGTTGGATATGTGTCATTTGTACAGGGGGCGGTGGGGTAGCCTAGTGCTAAAAGCGCGCGCTCGTCACGCCGAAGACCTGGGTTCGATTCCCCACATGAGTACAATGAGTGAAGCCCATTTCTGGTGTCCCCTGCTGTGATATTGCTGGAATATTGCTAAAAGTAGTGTAAAACTAAACTCACTCACTCACTCGTTTGTACAGATTGTTTTCATCAACGGTTACTTATGGTAGATCTATCAAAAGCCGAAGTGCGATATTTTAATATTTGTTGTATTTATTCCGTGAATAGCCCCAAACAGAAATCAATATGAAATATAAAGAGATTGAAATATTTTTTATTTGCCTGACCATTCTATCTCATTGAATAGAACAAATATAAAGACTAAACTCCCCAAATCATTAAAATCATAGTTACTTTCAACTTTCTAGATAATAGTAATAAAATTTTATTTATACAACCTCTGGGCTCCACCTTCAGTGAAATTATCATTACTGTTAAAATACCAAACAAGGTGGCACTGTGTTTTTACCTAAATTGATCAATATTCAAACAACTCCTTTGCAAAGAAAACAACATATTGTCCTAGGTAAATGTATCCATTTTTTAAAGCAATCTAAGCTAATCCCTTTGCAAGATTCAGTAGCTGCAGAAAACGGAGTGGTCTTGTCTTACTAATGTTAGTAGCTTTTAATGATAGTGAGTGAGCGATGTGGTTTCATGCTGCTTTTAGGAATATTCCCGCAACATCACGGCAACGGACAGCAGAAAAAAATGGGCTCACACATTGTACCCATGTGGAGAATCAAACCCGGGTCTTCGGTGTGACGATTAACCTCTATGCTACCCTACTGTCCCCTTTTAATGATAGAAAATAGGAACTTGTCTCAGTCCCGTGGGTTCAGAGCCATAACTCAGTGGGCCATCTGGCGTTCTTGTGCAGATAGCAGTGTATCAATACTGGTTCTAGGGCCTGACACATGTACACAAGGGTATTAAGTAGGCTCTATAACAGATTAGTTTTGTCTGGTGATAAAGGTGTTTTCTGCAGTGGAAACGATACAAATAATGTGTTTTGCTGCCATTGTAATCCTGTTATTGAAATGTAAAGCCCTCTTTATGTTGTTGCTGATTAGAAATACTTTACATGGAGAATATAAAAGATGTGTATTTTAGCTTTCGGACGTGGTAGCCGTGCCAATTTGCATTTGTCAGAGGGTTACACAAAGTATGTGATCTTGACTACCAGTTGTTCTGGTTCCATATTGTGGAAGTCGCGGTGGCTGATTGGATTACATGGCTGATATTGTATGCTGGCAATTAGGTGTCTCACTCTACCAAAAAAAGTACTAGAATCTGTAATTTACTGAGAATGTGTAATCCCAAATATTACATATGTTACATTTGACCACTTTCTAAATGGCATTGTTCATTCATAAAAGATGAGAGTCTGGGGTTGTTATCTGCCAGTGTTGGGTGTAAGAGGTGAGGTGAGATGAAATTGGGTTTAACGTCGTGCTTGAGAATATTTCGCTCATATGACGACGTGCATGCCAGTGTATGTGTATGCGCGGCTGCTTGTACTATCCGAGACTGAAGCCGGTTTTATAGTGCTAGCCCACTGAGAAACCATGCCTCAGTGAAGCATGAATACCCAACTCAGACACATTATACTGACCCCCAGCCGACCAGTCCTTGTTGTACCCATTAATGCCAAGCGCCAGGCAGGGAACAACAAGTACCATATTTTAACGTCTTTTGGTAAGAATGATATCAAGAAAATAATATAGTCATTTGTAAAAAAGTTTTGGATGAATTATTGAACATGCTGTTTATGACATAAAATGACTGCAAGTCTTTCTTTCTTTGTTCTTCAACAAATCACTTAACTCTATTCTGGTTTTACGACTGCCATAAATCGGACACTTGACCACAGCCATACAAGTACCTCTTTAGTGAATGTTGTAAACGTTTCATTGAGCTGTAAAACTTGGACTCCAATTTGTCTTGGATGTTGCTGAACCATTATCAAAGCTAATATATTCATAAAATTCTCTTTCTGCCTAACAATCTACTTAGCAACACCTAGCAACATGTACATAAAATACCAATCAGTACCATGGCAACAAAAGAACATTTTTGACTGTCTGTATTTGCATCCTAATGCACAGCATTTGTGTTTAGAGTTAGCTCCCCTTGAATAGCCAACCAATCTCACAGACAGCTCCCTGTACACTTACTGATGAATTATATGTAGAACAAGCAAAGATTGTCGTAAAGTTATCTGGTAAATAACAAGTCATAAACATTTTCACAATTCACATTAATGGCATTCCCACAGACTCACACAGTGAGTGAGTGAGTTTAGTTTTTACGCCACACTCAGCAATATTCCGGCTTCATGGTGGTGGTCTGTAAATAATCGAGTCTGGACCAGACAATCCAGTGATCAACTGCACGAGCATCGATCTACGCAATTGGGATACAATGACATATGTCAATCAAGTCAGCAAGCCTGACCACCCGATCCCTGAAGATCAATCCAAACCTGGATCTTCACGGGTACAGACTAAAACAAAATAGATGTGTCACTATACTTGGGATTTGAGGGGAAAGTTTCAATATTCTTCTATAACATATGTTATATTTGGGATTACACTTTCTAAGAAAAGTACAGATTCTAGTACTTTTGTTCGGTCCCATCTGGGATTCGAAGCCCCACTCTCAGTCAGGCACCTAATTGCCAGCCTACAAAGTCAGCCATCTAACCCACTCAGCCACCACAGCTTCCACAAAAATGGAAGTCGGACAACTAGTAATCTAGACCACAGACTTTGTGTACCCCTCTGATAAGTGTAAATTGGCACGGCTCCCACGGCTGAAAGCTATGAATACACAATGCCATTTAGAAAGTGGTCAAATGTAACACATGATATATTTAGGCTTACACTGTCTCAGTAGAGTGCTTGTAATGGCCGATTGGTGGCAGCCATGATGCTAAAAGGTTAAAACAGATTTCACATGCCTTGAAGGAGATTAATAGTCATGATGGTCATGTACTGGGCAAGGATAAAGGCAAACTGATTACCTGTTTGGGTGCAATAGTTGAAATTGTGTTTACATACGATAAGCAGGTTCCATCAACACAGTCATCTATATCTAGCTTCAGTGAGGTTGTCGACTGACTACTAGGGGGTTTCGTTGATTTTGTACATGACATGCAGGGGGTTCACTTACAGTGTACATAACATGGGGGGGGGGGGAGATTCACATTGTACATGCTTCTCCATAAAAATACTCACACCCCACTCCCCTAGCCATATATCATGAACATCATAAGTTCTATAAATCTGCTCTCTAATTGACTTAGTTCAACTCCTTATTATTCATTTCATTTGTGAGTCATATTTGACGAAAGACTGTTCTGACGTGACCTGTCCTGGGATGCCCTAATGTCTTTGTGTGGCAGTAAGGGACACTGAGATCTGACTGCAATATGTGAAGCAGTTCCTTGGTGACTCCAATCTTCAAGTGGTTGGCATCATTCCCTAAGCTGCTTAAAGACATCTCTCTCATCAAGATGGAATATTTCATGTTTGGTAACATTCTCATATCTTATTTGTAGACATTACCACAGGACAATCAGAAAATCCGGACATTACTTGGAGGAACGCTGTATGCCTACGAGTTACCACCGACACCTGAAATTGAACCTCTGTCTGCAGAGGAAGAACAGGCTCTTTCCAAATCCACAAACACCACCACCACCATCAGCACAACCAAAGAGAGCATCGGACTCAGTGAAATACAGAGAGGATTAACATCAAGTAGGTCACTGGTCTGATTGATACCTCTGGATTCAGAGTTGTAATCTTGTATTGTTTCTCCGTTGTGTATTGGGGTTTATTTCACTTTGTTTAGGTGGTATTTTTCCTGAAACTGCTTGTGATCAAAATAACATTATAGCTAAAACACATGGAATTATCATGAAACGGCCCTCCTATTATCAGAAATTTGCGGACCGCTGCAAATGATATTGGACCGCTCAACCTTAACGACGTGCCACTATCAGTTCTGTTGTCAAGTGACGTCATAGTGGGTGCGACGGTTCATTCGACTTTGGCTTTGGACTGGCAGATATTCTGGGGCAAACAAGTCAAAGCAACCCGAATTCCCGCTTTAAATAGCAGTAATATTGGCTTTCCTGCTGGTGCTAACCTTAACAATTGCACTATTAACGTTGTTGTTGGACCAAATCCGAACACTGACAACTGACGTTGTGTCTGACATAGTTTGACATGTTGCAGGTCATGGTCTTGTCAAAGGCCAAGGTTGAATATCGTCACGTTCTGTCGTGACATCACTTGAATTGTTCGATGACGTAATTGCATTCGGTCAGTCAATCAGTTTAGGAGAAGGGGCCTTGTGATCCATGAGGTCTGCATTATTTGAGAAATGTTTGCCCAAAAATATGAAATTTGTTAAAAGGTAAGCAGAGGTAGATCTATTCTTACTAATTTGAAATAGGCTTTTTTTTTTAATCTGACAATTGTCGCTGTTGACTTTTGTAAAGACTTAATGTATAGGTAATGCTGATGTATTCAGAATATTATTTCACTTTTGTAGTTTATCTTTCTTATCCATCAAAAATATTGTCTTTGTTCAAATAAACATACTTTTTAACTATTTTTTATTCTATATGATTATAATTTGTTTTCTGATTTTAAAGTTTGAACCCGATGGTCACGTCTGAAACTGAAAAATGAAACAAGTGTAACCTGAAGAAATGTGTATTCTCCTTATAGAACATTCCTAGTGTATTGTTCATGATCATGGGGGAGAGGGAGTAGCCTAGTTGTTAAAGTGTTCGCTCGCCACACCAAAGATCTGGGTTTGATTCCCCACATGGGTACAATGTGTGAAGATCATTTCTGGTGTCCCCCTCCGTGATATTACTGAAATATTGTGAAAAGCAGCTTAAAACTAAACTCACTCACTCACTCCATGATCATGATCAAATAAGGAAGTAAATATTCTCCTTGTAGAACGCCAGCCACAGAATTCTTCATCCGTCAATGGCAACCTGCCAAATGGTCAACCACCGCAGCTTGAAGTGTCACCAGCCCACCGATCAGAAACTGACTCCCCAGGTGCTCACTCCCGCAGTCCCAGCAGCACCAGCAACATCACCGACAGCATGATCAAATCAGGGGTCGACACCCTCTTCAATGGCTTTGTTATTGGAGTACACAGGAAAATGGTGAGTGGAATAGAAACAATTAGTCTGTTGTTGTTTTTCGCATCATATATTATTATTTTTATGGGATTTTAGATCTCAGGTATTATTTACTCACCTCACCTGGCTTCAAGGCTAACTGTCATGTATGTCTTTTTGGGTGGAGACCCATGGAAATTCGGGGTAAGCATGCATAGTTTCCCAGCAAGATATGCTTGTGGATGGGCTTTTTCAGGCATGATAACAGGCATTTTAATTGCATGTCTTGATGCTCATGATGTCAATCACTGGATTCTCTGGTCTAGGGTCAGTTATTAACAGAACAGCTTCATATGGCAGGAATATTCCTGAGTGAGGTGTTAAACTACATACTGTTTCGGTGGCCCAGATGTGTTGTCAAATCTCACATCACCTTGATGCTGATTACTGGTTTGATGGCAACTCTCCAAAGCTATTGAGATTCACGATGTCAGTAACTGCATATCCTGAATCACTTCCGGCTTTTCTCCACATTAATCTAACTCACCAATAGATCTGCCATTCTTTCAGTGAGGTGAAGAAATATATTCATATATTTGATTTGTTACTCATTGTAATGAAATAAAATGGTTTTGTTAGCATGAAAAACAAACACTGTCATTAAGTTAATACAAGTCTACTCCTGCTCACGACCTTATAGTCCAGACATCCCGCTTCCAAGCTGCGCAAACCTATTCACTGCGCATGCACCATGGGCGCAAGCAGTGCAGCTCAGCACAGCTGTTGACACCACATTTCACCCCAGCCGGGATGAATTTAGTGAATCGTTTGAACTCCGATTTCGCGGGGGGTTTTCCATTGCGTTATTTTTCAAGTTGAATTTGCATTTTTGATCATTTGTTACTGTAATTCCATACCGTAAGGTATCAGAATCTGCAAAGTTGTGTTTTACGTTGCATGTGACCTTTAAGTTAATAACAAGTCTAACATGCCCTTTCCCTTTTTTTCAGATATTGATGGATGTATATTTCTTATCATCTCAAAAAACTCGACCAAGTTTGTTTGGGACACCAATAATTATTCCATGTGTTGAGAAAACAACAAACCAGGATCTCTACAAATTTGTGTGGACACAAGTCGCTCGATTGGTCAGTCCGCTCCCTCCTTCAGAGGCCAAAGCAGCCAATCACGCGCAAGCCTCCAAGATTGGTAAGTCACTGCTATTATGCATTATAACCATTTGAAACTATACTATACTCTTTGCTTTATACATCATTGCCATAAATGATTTTGTTCATCACTAATCAAAAGGTTTTTAGATCTTCAAAAGAAGTCTTCTTTACTGTCAGCTATCCATAATCAGTTGTACCTATAATAGTCTCTCACTGCCCAATGCTCCTGTGCACCAGAAACAAAATCCTGAGTATTTGTAGCAGATGTTTTTGTTGTGTCACTCTGTAGTTACCTTACGTTTTTTATTACAGTTACTGCTACAGTCCGTTTGGCTCAAAATCGGATCGATGAATTACAATCTAACTCGAAAACTAATAAACATATAATACTCAATGACATGCTGATCATAATCAAAACATCAGATTAACTCTTTGAGTTTTTGCAGAATTTATGCCCTAAAAATAAAAAAGTTGTTTAACAAATTATCATTAAAATATTTACACAGTTCACAATTTGTTACAAGGGAGGAGTGCAAAGAGAGGAGCATATATCCTGTCGTAATTATAATCATAATCATAATCATACTCTTCATCAGCACTAGTCTGCACTAGCTAGATAATTCTTAAGTTGACAGTGTTGTTTAAATACAGAAAGAAATCTACTATTAGGGGCAAAGAAAGGAAAATTTCATTTCAGTTTCAACAAGCCTGTATACTGAACATCATTCTCAGACAGTATTAAACACTATTATGCACAAGTTGTGTAACATAGAGTGAAGAAATACAGCTTTGAGATAGAAAATCAAACTGGCCAGTTGAGCTACATAGAGTATATTTTCGTTAGCCAGAGAGAAATGGAAGTAGCCACGGGCAGCTGGACAAGCACCTATTTTGTCATTAAGTATGGTAAAGACTAGAATCAAACTTGCTAGTTCTGCCAACTGGGCCTGAGCCTCGTTCCCCTTTAAAACAACTTCTTTGAGAGGCATTTAGAAGAGCAGTAAGAGCCTCCCCATTGACATTAGAAACATTCAAGATGTTGCCACTTTCCAGAAACATCTTAAGACATATATGTTCACGAGAGATGCGTTGGAATAGACTCCAGTCAATGTAGAACTCCTAGAAGCGCTTTTGAGCAGTGATCACTGGATACTAGCGCTATATAAATCCAATCTTATTATTATTATTATTATTAAGGAAGGATAACAATATATGGATGAACAACTTGTTTATTACAGTGAGGGCAACATTTCGGTGTAGGTTCTAACACTGTTATCAAGTAAGTCAGTGTGATGACTTGCTCTCATCACTCTCACTGTAATAAAGAAGTTGTTCCTCCATATATGGTCATCCTGCCCTTTAAACCAGTTATCTATGTATGTCTATGATAAGGATGAACCCTGGAGGGTAGTGCAGTATTCTTAAGGTCTACGTTCCTTGTCTGAATACCTCAAGTTAAGGTTTTTAAATTAAACTTGACACATATACATGTTGTTACCTTTGATTTTTGTCAAATGTAATTGGCTTTATGTTTTCATTGACAGTGATGACAGTCTTTGTTATGAATACCCCTTCACACTGAAGGTCGTTCAGAAGGACGGGTTTACATGTGCCAAATGCCCATGGTATAGGTAAGTTTTCTACATATGTCACATTATTTACTCTATGATGATGATGATGATGACAGTGATAATGTTTTATGATGATGACTTGCTATGATTATGGTGATAGTGATATTTATTTGACATCTGTACTATATCCACACATGCTCAATCACCCAAACATTACCACAGTCTGCACAGGCAAAATCAAGTCACGAAATTTCTCAAGTTAACTATTGAATAATCGTGACAAACACTGCTGTGTGTCCCAGAATACCTATCACTGCCAAGTTCTCAAAAGAATACGTTTAGTCACATCAGTCATGATATACTAGTGTCTGCACAACTGCTGTTGCTTTTTAAGGAAAAGTCACTTCTTAAAGAAATCCATCACTAAGAATGTATATGTACATTTGTTCCAGATTCTGCCGAGGTTGCAAGGTGGATTGTAATGCTAATTTATTTAACTTTGGTGGATCGTTCCTGGCAATAGACTGGGAGCCCACGGCGCTGCATCTCCGCTACCAGACAACTCAGGAAAGGGTGAGTAGTGGACCTGTAGAGAGACTGGCATTCTTGCAGGCCAGGTCGGGCTCGCTATCTTGATTGACACATGTCAACTTATCCCAAGTGCTTAGATTGATGCTCGTGCTCTTGATCACTGGATTGTCTGGTCCAGATTCAATTATTTACAGACTGCCACCATGTAGCCGGACTATTGCTGAGTGTGGCGTAAAACTAAACTCACTCACTCACTGTGTGAGTCTGTGGGAATGCCATTAATGTGAATTGTTAAAATGTTTATGACTTGTTATTTACCAGATAAATTTACGACAATCTTGTTCTACATATAATTCATCAGTAAGTGTGACTCCTGCCATATAGCTGGGATATTGCTGAGTGCGGCTTTAAACAACAAACAAACAAAACAAACTTATGGAAAACAATTCATCCTTGATCTTCCACTGTATCATGTCTCCATTGTATTACAATATATACACTAGCCTTGAATCGGGGCAGCATGGTAGCAAAATAAACATCAAGTCAGGTTACTCCATTCTTTCATGATTGAAACAAGTGGTATTATCCCCAGTGGACAATAATGGAGTTGTACATTCCAACATCAACATGTCGCAAAAGGATTTCCCTTAAAGTCAAAGTATTCAGGAAGGTGGTCAAGTGGGTAAAGCATTCGCTCGTCACATCAAAGGTTAGGTTTATTCCTCTACAAAAAAGGGGCGGTGGGGTAGCCTAGTGGCTAAAGCGTTGGCTTGTCACGCTGAAGACCCGGGTTCGAATCTCCACATGGGTACAATGTGTGAAGCCCATTTCTGGTGTCCCCCGCCGTGATGTTGCTGGAAAATTGCTAAAAGCGGCGTAAAACCAAACTCAGTCAGTCAGTTAGTCCTCTACAAAAAAAAAACTAGCCACCCAGTCTAAGTAAACTTAGGCTCAGTATTATTCGTTACACTGCTATACTGAGTCTAACAAAACCTTGTGGAAGGTCGCGTCAGATAACCTTTTCAATTGACCAATCAGAACACAGCTTACCAAATCGCGAAAGTTGACATTCGCACATACCTTTTGAACTTTTACCTCCAAAAAGTTTGTACCGAGCGATTCCGAATGCTATTTTCCGTACGATCGGTTCCTAGTGAGGCACGCCACATCAGTGAGTAAACAGTCGCTGAAAATAGCGTTTAGTCAGTATTCAAGCATGTCAGCTTGCTGAAATATTAGCTATGATAGCCATGTCACCAGAAACCCCAAAGAGTATATACTGCAGGGCAAATATCTGTGTTTTATGCAATTTTCATTTGTTGGGAGATCAGTGTTGGCGAACGGGGAAGAGAAAATCCATTTTGTAAGTCCCACCGAACCCTAGAAAGTAGCTGTTGTCTGATTGGTTAAATCCGTTCGGCCGTCTCACGTTTGATTGGGCGGTCATAGGTCGCTCAAAGGTTACCTGACGCGACCTTCCACAAGGTTTTGTTAGACCCAGTATAGCAGTGTAACGAATAATACTGAGTCTAAGTTTACTTAGACTGACTAGCCACCTAAAAAAACATATCTGGGAGTTACTGATATGTGAGGAGTTACTATTCAAGTTGACAACTTATATCATTTTTATATTCCATGTTGTCATCTGTACTTTCAGTTTTTTGAGGAGCATGCAAGTGTTGAAGAGAGTCGCCGGAAGCAGACGGAACCGATTGACCTGGACACTTGTCTGCAGGCCTTCACCAAAGAGGAGGATCTCGGGGAGGAGGAGCTGTACTATTGTTCCAAGTGCAAGAAACACTGTCTGGCTTCCAAGAAGTTGGACATCTGGAGGCTGCCTCCCATACTGGTAGGTTGCCAGACAACACATACTCATGGTTTCAGGAAGCCCATTTCTGGTGTCCCCCGCCATGATGTTGCTGGAATATTGCTAAAAGCGGCGTAAAACCAAACTCAGTCAGTCAGTCATGGTTTCAGGTTGACCTGGAGGTGGAAATTGCAAATTGCTGTACAGAGTTGCTTCCCATGGCTTATGCTGATTGTCTTGGGTTTGCGCCATTTATGATCCTTTCAAATGGTGTGTTACCTGTGAAGAATTGGTCTTCAGCAACCCATGCTTGTCATAAGGGGCAACTAACAGGATTTGGTGGTATCACTGACTCGGTTGATACATGTCATCATGGTGGGGCTGGGCATGTTCAGTTGAGATAAAACAAGTCACAGTATGCAGCCCTAGGTACGGCTTCTGTTGATGTCAGAGTACGTATTAGAGTGATGACATCCATATCTTGTCAGCTTACTAACAGGCTTAGCAACAGATCAGAAAATCTGTGGTTAGATTCCTAGCACAGGGTTTGGAAATCTTGTGTCTGCTACAGTGGCATGGATATGTGGTCCAGAAGCCTAGTGAAGGGCTGCAGTTTGCCTGGAAAATTACCTCCCTTAGCAGTACCAGGATGCGTTTGGGGTTGTCTCAATCAATATTCTTGATCATCATGATTTTTGTGGCAGATCAGCTCTGGTTTGTGTCAATTCAAATATTCTGTCTGACATGCTTTTATGTAACTGAAGTACACTTATACAAGGTGTTATTCACAACTAGCAAGCAAACACCAATATACCATGTTCTGTTGGTTTGATACCCCCTCCAGTTCATATATTCTTTCTAGAATTGAAGTTCTGAAATATATTTGTCTGTTTACAGATCATTAACCTGAAAAGATTCCAGTTTCTTAACGGGCGGTGGGTGAAATCTCACAAAATTGTGAAGTTCCCGTCTCGGAACTTTGATCCTAGTCACTACCTTGCACCGAGAACACCAAAGAGAGCCAACATCAAGGAACTGGAGGAGGGGCCGAACACCACAAAGGAAAGCAGCGAGTCTAGCGTAACACAACATTCCAAAACACCAAACGGTTCCGCTGGACACCCAACAGGTACACCTTCCTCCCGTTCACTTATCATATTCTCTACAGCCACTGATGGAGGGGTGGTGGGGTAGCCTAGTGGTTGAGTCACGTTGATTCCCCGGGTTTGATTCCCCATGTGGGTACAATGTGTGAAGCCCATTTCTGGTGTCCCCTGCAGTGATATTGCTCGAATATTGCTAAAAGCGTCGTAAAACTAAAGTCACTCTAATGGGATGGATGGGCAGAGGGGTAGCCTAGTGGTTAAAGCATTCGCTCATCACACCAAAGACATGGGTTCAATTCCCCACATGGGTACAATATGTAAAGCCTATTCTGGTGTCACCCACCATGAGGGAATATTTTAGTATTAAACTATGCTCACTCACTCTGCCAAGATGGCCATGTGATATTTGTTCTATGCCATCCCCATCTTTGGTAGATACTGTATGTCAGGGACACTTGCCCTTAAGACTTGCTCCTCAGCATCTTAAACTAGTGATAAGAAGCTGCCAAATGGATCAGGCTTATAATTTACAAAGCGATATTAGTGCGGAGGAGACCATAACTCCCATACGTTAACTGGATCCAAACCGGCACTAAGGCTTGTTTGTACAATGGAACCTCTTCAGTCAGGCTGGGTAACTTAGTTGTCAGTCGGTACATTGTAACACGACAACATGGATCATTGAACTGTTTAGAGGCATTCTAGAAGTTGTAAGCATTTCGGTATAGATACTTATGCCGTTTTCAAGCATGATCATGTTTGAAAACGGTATAAGTATCTATACCGAAACATCGCTATTGTACAATAAAGAAACTGATTGTCCATAAAGACTTGTCATTCCCAACATGGATCATTGCCCGGAGTATCAGTCACTTGTCTATACTCAAGTTGTTCCAGAACACCATCATCTAGCTGGAATATTGCTGGGTGTGGGGTTACTTAACTAACAAACCCAAAGTGGAGTCTTGTGGTACATGAAGTATGGCAGTACCTTCAGTAAAAATAATAATAACAATGCATTTATAACGCGAGCCTGCTTTCCAGCTTACAGCTGTTCAACGGCGCTAAACAAATCTAGGTTAGAGAGACTCCAGAGAAAAGGAAGGTTTCCAAGTGAGTTCGGAAGGATGAGACGTTGTCGATGCAACAGAGTTTAAGGGGAATAGAGTTCCAAAGAACTGGGGCTGTCACTGAGAAGGCGTCACTGCCAATTCTGGTTTTGGTCACAGGAATACGCAACAAACGACTTCTTTCAGATCTGAGAGATCTTGAAGGTTGATACTCGTTGACAAGTTCTTTCATGTAGATGGGAAAGTCATCCTCATATAAAGTTCTGTGTGTTAGTAAGAGGTACTGGTTAGTACTGGTGGTTTGATGTATCTGGTGGTTTGTTGTGGTCAGATTGTGGTGATACTGCTGTGGATGGTGGAGAGAAGAAATGCACAGCTCTAGCTCGGTGTGGCTCCCCAGGAACAACCACAGACTACACCATAGAAGACTACTCAGACGTGAAATATGATCTCTGCTCCATGTCTGTAAGTACAACTTCATCCACTCCCAACACAATCACATGGGCTCTGGTCTCACATGAGAAATGAATGTATTGATTATTTTAGGCACTTTTACTAATTACTAAGATATGCTTGTATGAATGCTCTTGTCACTTATACTGAGAACTTAAAAAATTCTGTCTTAAACATTCCCTCTGGATTATGGTTGCCTTCTCCCTGTGGGTATCACAGTGACATACAGAAATGGAAATGAACATTTTAACTAAGTCGTAGCTATGCCTAAAGAGTTACATAGTCATCTCCCTTAGCTGTGACATCACAGCATTGTTGTTTGAAAACCCTTGATAAATTTTTTGTTTGGACCACATACAAGACGTGTTTCAGAAGTGGAAGTAATTTCAATTTCTTCTTCAAAACTCATTCAAGTTTTGTTACGATCTTCAATCTAGCTGGTCAGTAGTGTCGCATTGGTCACTTGTGGACAATCATATTCATTTTTGATTGACATTTGTTGTATGTGATTCACCTTATCAGACTTTATTGGTTTTCCCGCCAAAATTATCATGTCTCAGACCAAGTGTCTGGTTGAGGGATCAGGATGTTAACCTGACACAGTATCAGTGGAGATGTTTTCTAGTTATCACACAGGGAAGTATTGTATACAGAATCTGAAACAAAAATATCAAATACAGTCTAGATTACTGCAATTTGCTGAAAAAGAGGAAAATGTCTTGGCTTTTTTCATTTTGTCTTATTCAATAAAATAACATTTTTTTGTGTAAAATATATTCATTTCAGAGACTAGAAGTTAGTGTGTATAGGAGTAAAAGATCTAATTAGATCTTATTGTGATGAGATTATGATATGACTAACATAGATCAGAGAAGTGTAAACTCTTCATGTAATCTGTGGATAGATTGCCAGCTTGTATCGAGGTGACGATCATGCTCTGTGTTTCTTGCAGTGTCACACGGGGATCTTGGGTGGAGGACATTATGTAGCGTATGCCAAGAACCCTAACAATCGCTGGTACTGCTACAATGACAGTAGTTGTAAGGTAAGTTGTGTGGAGGACATTATGTAGGGTACACCAAGAACCCTAACAATCGCTGGTACTGCTACAATGACAGTAGTTGTAAGGTAAGTTGTGTGGAGGACATTATGTAGCGTACACCAAGAACCCTAACAATCGCTGGTACTGCTACAATGACAGTAGTTGTAAGGTAAGTTGTGTGGAGGACATTATGTAGCGTATGCCAAGAACCCTAACAATCGCTGGTACTGCTACAATGACAGTAGTTGTAAGGTAAGTTGTGTGGAGGACATTATGGAGGACATTATTGTGAGCTGCTAGCCTTGTCTCAATTTGTAATTTTCATAGAATTTAGTGTTATTATGTTATTTATTATTAGCTGAGCTTGAAGAAACAGTAATAATAGACTCAGCTTAAGTCACACACTGAAAGGGACATGATGATCGAAGACACACTGGAGGAAATGATACATTTGGTATGTGCAAGGGTGCACATTTAACTGTGCGGAGTTGTGTCCCCTGGGACATATGTCTAAGTTTGTCAGCACCATACCTGCTTGTTGATTTTTGTTTGTTGTTTAATGCCGCACTCAGCAATATTACAGCTATATGGTGGTTGTCTGTAAATAATCGAGTCTGGACCAGACAATCCAGTGATCAACAGCATGAGCATCGATCTACGCATTTGGAACACAATGACATGCATCAACCAAGTCAGCGAGCCTGACCACCCGATCTCGATAGTCGCCTCTTACGACAAGCATGGGTTGCTGAGGAATAACTTCAGCCTGGATCTTCATGGGTCCCAATGATTTTCACCAAGGAGGGTAACGTGCATCAGTTTGGGAGTTCTTCCCACATGAAGCTGACATGCTGTGTCATGACTAAAATACTTTTTGAATCACTCAAATTACTATTTTTTCTTTTCTTTTCAGGAAATCCCTGAGACCCAGCTTGACACAAACTCCGCATATATTCTGTTCTATGAACGGAGGCAACTTAACCCAAGCAAGTTCATGCCAGACGTAACAGGGAAAGAACCCGATATGTCCGAAATTGATGATGAATGCGAGTCTGATCTCAAGAAAATGTGCGTCATACAGTGATGACAATGAGCGTTGCAGTCTTGACAATGTGTGTTTCACAGTTTTGACATTATGTGTGTCACAGTCTTGACAGTGTGTGTCGTGATGACAAAATGTGATATGTTGTGGGGGGGAGGGATTGTTATCATGACGTGTCATGCAAGCCATCATGACGTCATGTTGTGCATATACATAGCATAGGCAAGGCATGAGTTGAAGGCTGTTGGCTGTTTACACTGTTATGTAGTATTTAAGGGAAAGAGAAGACACAGTTGCTACAGAAGGCACAGAATACCAACAGCAGTGGAACAAGAGCTGCTTGTGGATGGAGAAGATCAGACGCTCCAAAGTACGAGAATACTTACAGTTATAGGCAGGATATTAAGCTGAAAAAAGTGGACGGAAAAAGAACAAGGGCACAATGTTGAATTTGTATGACTAAAACGTTGGATCTATGTGAGACTCAGATACCAGTTAGTGAGACCATGTTTCGATCAGTCTTATAATCTAATCCATTTAATACTTTTATATAATGCCTTCTCTGTCTTAAGATCTGATGACACTTCCATGGATGCTTGTGTCTCATGACCTTGACCCTGCTCTGGTCCTTGAGGCTCTGAAGTCTGATTTCTGCAACAAATTGACTTCAACTTTTTAACCATAATTCTGGAAGTTTGATCGCAACAAAAAAAATAATCCCCGAACACAACATCCCCAAAATCAGGTGTAGAAGTCTTGGCTTCCTGAAATGGCACAATGTTTAAAATAAATATAAAATATTAAGAATAATGTGAATTTTTGTCCTTTACGATACAATAATCGAATTGTTTTGATCTGAATGTTTGACTCAATGCTGATTGGTTGGTTAGAGAGTTCATCTGACGTGTGACCTCTGCCCAGATGGTGTCGTCAGATCTTCATACAGGGAGGTATCATATTGGCGTAAAAAAAACATATGAGATTGTGTTATGACTAATTTATTTTCCTTTTTCATGGTTTTTCCTTCTCAGTGTTTGTCATATCACAGGATTTTTAACAAGTTTCATTTGGTCCGTGAATATGCAAAAAATCACTCAAACATCCTGTAGTCAAACGTCAGTGTTGGTTTGAGGATGATTATTAATTTCCTTCACTTAATATAAAAGTTTTTATTTAAAAGTACAAACACGTTTCATTTTCATATCTAATTGTTTTTGTTTGAACTTTGCCAGGCAGTTTCATCCCTAAGATTAGAGAGTAAGTTGCTCTGGTCTTTCATGATTGGTTTAATCGAAATGTTGACTGGACTGACTTCGTGGAAATTTAATCTCAATTAATAATTGATACAGAAGTTGATAGATTTATTCTGAATTTGAAATGGTATTAGACTGATGACTTTCGAATAATAACAGAACTGTAAATTGAAATTACTCATTTATGATAATGACAGGCACAACTTTCAATATGGTGGCCATTATTCACTGGTATCTATGTGTGAGAGAAATCATTAACACCTGGATTGCCTTAACATCAGAATTTACTCCAGTAGGATACATCCCTGCATGAATATCTGATAAGGTAATCTACAAGGATTCAGTCCTCAATGCAAGTAAGCAAAGTAGACCAGCAAATCTGAGTTCTGTTTCAGACTGAACTTAAACGGACAGTTCTGAATGTAAAGAGAAAAAATACATTGTTTTAACACCATCATTTCTGAAAACTATACTGGCGCAGCGTACTAGTTATTGCCCACGCCTGGCTGTAGCGTTTGCGCAGACAGCTTGAGTTTAACTCTCGTAGCCTATCGCTTTTGTGATGTGTCTGTGTGTGAAGTCAAGCTGTCTATGCAAGCGCTACAGCCAGGTGTTGGCGATAACTGGTCGCTAGCCAGTAGCATCTACACCACAAATTAAGTACAATCAGAGAAGTATTTGTGTTCTGCATGAATTTTCTTTGTTAAAATAACAATTATGGAATCAAGATCATCAAAAAATGAACGCCAATCCTGTGGGCAGTCAGAGTTTAGTCGGGTTTCACCAAAAAAACAACCTTCTGTTGAGGGTTGTCAGATATTCATGCAGATATAGGGGTGGTGGGGTAGCTTAGTGGTTAAAGCATTCGCTCATCACACCGAAGACCCAGGTTTGATTCCCCACATGGGTACAATGTGTGCAGCTGGTGTCCCCTGCCATGATATTGCTGGAATATTGCTAATGCGGTGTAAAACTAAACTCACTCACTCATGTAGATATATCGGGTTAGGGTGAAATATCTGATGTCGTGAGATTGCATAGAGCTGTGATGGAGATCATGAACAATGTCACTTGAATGATCATTGACAAGATTTGGCAGATACTGAACTTCAAATATATTTGGCATAGGATAAAGTAGTCATTATAAATGCTTACAAGGAACATGACAAACGAAGATTGCTGTCTTGGAATTAGCAGTTTCTGTTTTCAGCATTTATGTTGCCAATGGTAACAGGATGTTTTAAAGAAAAGCTTGATGTACAATATGAAATGTACGAGATTAGCTGGGTTGAATTAGCAACTGGCTATTTTAACTCTTAATGCATTGGGGTGATGTAGAAAATGATGATTATTGTTATTTGTGATATTCACATGGATGACAAATGAAACTACACATTATTAGGGATGAAATGATACAACAAGGTCATGACATGATGCGCGTATCACGATACATAGGAAACGATACAACGCATATCGCTATACATATATTCACATCAAATCAAGGGTATTCTTCTGGACTAAATATTTCAGAGAAAGTTCTGAAGGAAACGCTGTCTGTAGACACACATTTGTCTCAGCTATTTTTTTTTAGTAAAGTTTAAACGCTAATTACAGTTCATTTTACGATATTTGACAGACAGAATTTTAGTAGTAAATTTGAAATGTAATTTCAGTTCATTTTAAGATATTTGACAGACAGAATTTTAGATGGGGAGTGTCATTAAACAATAGTAAGCATTTTAGCAAGTGTATCATTATGTATCAATTTGATAAACACAAAATCATATCAGGTATTGTATTGTTGCATGAAAGCTCACAATGTACCTGTACACCGTTGTATCATTTCACCCCTAAAGATTATCGTCCTAGTTAGTAGTATTCATACGAGCACCGAAAGTACATATGATCCACTGAATTGTTAGTAACTACAAAACTTACTTGATTTCATTCATTTCCAGTGTTGTATATTTACAGTGTTCACATGTGTAGGTGAGATGTACATGACCACAATATTCCTCAGTTACTCCAGACCCACGAAGATTCGCGTTAAAATTGATCTTCAGTAACCCATGCTTGTCGTAAGAGGCGACTGACGGGATCGAGTGGTCAGGCTCCCTTACTTGATCGATACATGTCATCATATCCTAATTATGTATATCAATGCTCATGATGTTGATCACTGGTCCAGACTTGATTATTTACAGACCACCGCCAATTAGATGGAATATAGCTGAGTGTGGTGTTAAACAACAGTTACCCGAGGCTTTTGTTTTGATGACGTAACATTGATGAGATATTTGGTAAACGGTAAATATTGTTTGGACAGACATTCACAGCATCCCCTGAAATAATCCTAAGGCCTTTTATTTCTTCCGGTAACCCTAAAGCTTCGAAAGGTGTTAAACAAATAGTTTTAATCGTTTTCTTATTATTGTGTCGCCTGACAGCAAAAATATTACCATCTTTTGCCTTGCCTTATACAGACTTGTTCTCGTTTACTCACTATTCACATTTAACATTCTTGCCACTGAAAAATTGAGAATTGAAATTATTTTCATCTCTGGTTTTTACAAATTTTAAAATTGAGTAATGGGTCAGATAATTTTTCAGTTTAGTTTGAACACTGACCTAAGGTGTTGAGACACAAGAGATCATATGCCTGAGACACAAGAGATCATATGCCAATATATTATTGCCAATGGTTGTTCTTTGTATTGTAAAAACTGATTATGATTTAAACTTTACGTGATTAATTATGATTTTTACAGTGTATCTGATACCACTGCATCAATAATGTAGAAGTCACGTTGTATATTCTCCAATATTGCAGTTCACATGCTATTCCCTGTCACAGTGGCATTGTAGTCTGTGAGGGTAAATACACTTGTTATTTATTGCGATTAGTTGAAGAAATCAGTGCTTTAGCAGATGTTACCATGGTTACAGCAAAGTTGGTGTTTCTTGATGACTGGAAGTGTTTGAAATCAGTGCTTTACCAAATGTTACCATGGTTACTTAAAAGTTTGTTTTTTCTTGATGACTGGAAGTTTTTGAAATCAGTGCTTTACCAGATGTTACCATGGTTACTGAAAAGTTGGCGTTTCTTGATGACTGGAAGTGTTTGAAATCAGTGCTTTACCAAATGTTACCATGGTTACTTAAAAGTTGGTGTTTCTTGATGACTGACAGTGGTTAAAATCAGT
The DNA here is from genome assembly GCF_003918875.1 of Haliotis rubra. NCBI lineage: Eukaryota > Metazoa > Mollusca > Gastropoda > Lepetellida > Haliotidae > Haliotis > Haliotis rubra. The sequence continues at coordinate 387,013 of NW_025767239.1, forward strand.
GCTTTAAGTGAAACTATGAAATTGGTGTGTCTTAAAGACTGGAAGATATTCAAGATTCAGTATTTATTCTCTCGGGTTGACGATTTTGAAATTGATTTGACTTTGTAGAATATAGCCAGCATGTGTATATAGTGATGTTATTGTTTAAAATGGCTAGTGTTAATATGGTTGGCCAAAACCATGTATTAAATTAAAAGTGTGGCAAAGTCGGGGTGATTGATTTTTGACTGGCCTTTCATGAATAAGTTTTGACAAAACACAAGAGTTGCAAGGGGTCTTATAAAATGTAACAAATATGGCCTCTATAACAAAGTTATGTTTTAATCATAATAAATTAGTGTCACTTAATGAGTCCCGCAATGCAGAGTTGGAAGAAAGTATTGCAGGTTTCATTTCGGAAATCATTGATCTGTTAAAAGTATGTCAGTACATTCCTGTGTCTGGATTTAGAGATGGAGAATTTCCACTATTTTGTCAGGAATCCAAGTTGAAAGGTAAAACTGTGTAAAATAGGAAATTTTCTGTCTTTTTTGCCAAATTATTAATTTCTGACATTGGGGAAATCCCAGCATGGTTGTCAGCTAAAAATAGACTAATTAGCATGTAGAAATCATTCATCTGTGCACATGGTGGAAGTGATACAATGCAAATTTGTTTATTACACAGGGGACGGTGGGGTAGCCTAGTGGTTAAAGCGTTCACTCGTCACGCTGAACACCCATGTTCAATTCTCCACATGGGTACAATGTGTGAAGGCTATTTCTGATGTCCCCCGCCGTGATATTGCTGGAATATTGCTAAAAGCGGCATAAAACTAATCTCACTCACTATTTATTACACAAGTAGGTGGAGTCGCGGTCAGTGACATGACACACTCTATTGAGGGCAGTTCCATTTGTATTGAACTAAGCATTCACATTGTCATAAACAGAGAAGATCGAGAATATGTAAAATGTCTATTAGCCCTTGACAGAGCAAATATTGCAATCTTATCTTGCCCTGACAACTGAATCATTTGTTATTTATGTCTGATGCCCCTGGTAGGTAAACATGTCGTCTTGAGTGGAGAAAAATGAGGTACTATGTATCTAACAAACAAAAAAAGTTGTTTATGTACTCTACCCTGATATTGTTGGAATATTCCTAAAAGCAGCTTAAAACCATACTCACTTATCAAATACTAAGACCTTTGTACCTTGAGAATTGAGCATTTGTATTCACCATCCTGTTGTAATGTCTACATCTTGTCATGCTATCTGATTAGCAGCTGTGTTCTGCAGATAAAAGTATTACTTTCAGCATAATATGTTGTTAAATCTAAAATTTACAGGGAGGTGGAGTAGCCTAGTGGTTAAAACGTTCGCTCGTCACGCCGAAGACCTGGGTTCGATTCGCCACATGGGTACAATGTGTGAAGCCCATTTCTGGTGTCCACCGCTGTGATATTGCTTGATAAATGCGGCTTAAAACCCATAGTCACTCACTCATACAAATTTTCAAATTACACAAGTGGTAGATGAGTGTTGTAAACATTTATTGCCAAAAAACTTGACACGATTGTAAATTTGCTGAATTTATTTTCTAAAGTATTTGTCATTTAAAATTTTGAATTTTTCATATTCAAGAACTAATAAGTCCTGAGGTTTGCTGGGAAGAAAATTCTAAACTTATGCCTGTTTTTTGTCGTGATAGAAAATCAAATTTGTTTTATGTTTTCAAGGTATAGTATATACCTTGCGTGAAACGATATGGATGTCATTTCCTCTTTTGTTCATTTTGGTATATTGCTGAAAGAAAGTTAAAGATCGCTAATACTTTCGTGTGACAATTGTTAATTTGTCATGCCATGTTAGATTAACTGTTCCAGTGTGAAAGAATGAGTGGTTATTTACTTCGTAGTATACATTCTGTTATTTCAGTTTGAACTTTGGATGCGACATGCCTTTGTGTCAATACTTTTGAGGCTGGCTCTCTTTTAAGACAGTCTGAAGCCAAAGATATCCTGGCATTGTTAATTGTTATTGTGCTGTTAAAAGAAAACATTGTACATTTCACCCCTGTACATTTTTTACATCATATGGATCAGTCATGCGAACCGACACTCCTAAAATGAGGAGTACATTACTCGAGTGTACATAGACGACAATTGTAATCGGTTTGACAACTTACTAATCTATTTCACCTGTTAATTGACGTTACTAATTGTTAATTGACAGGTGAAATCCATACCACTGCTGTTGATGTCCTGTTGTGTTTGATAGTGACGAGATGTATGTTTCAGTGTAGTCTGGTGTATTATATACCAATGAGTTTTCGTGTGGACGGGACTCACCCTTCATTCTCTGGCAAGAACCTGTGAAGATCCAGGTTAGAATTGATCTTCAGTAATCCATGCTTGTCATAAGAGGCGACTAACGGGATCGGGTGGTCAGGCCCGCTGACTTGGTTGACACATGTCATCGTATCCAAATTGTGTGGATCAATGCTCATGATGTTGATCACTGGATTGTCTGGTCCAGACCCAATTATTTTCAGACCGTTGCCACATAGCTGGAATATTGCTGCATGCGGCGTAAAACTAAACTCACTCACTCTCTGGCAAGAAGTACATTGTGTGTATATATTCAGCGCCATCAAGTGTACTTAACAGGTAGAGACTTTGTTTTAGCGTCTATGTTTTGTTTCGTGTTATATTATGGCTGTGCTATATCTGATTTTTTACCAATTACTCTGATGTGATTTTTTCTTCTTTTACAATCAGTGTGTCAGTGAAGCCTGCAATTTTACTGTGCGAAATGTAAGAATGGTTTGTGTTGCGTGAAATTGTTTTAGTAGCGATGAATTATGGTAAGTGTCAGCTGTTTTAATGTTTGAACAAATATTGATGTAGATTTCAAGGTGTTTTTGAGAAGCAGGGGCAGTTTGGCGAGAAATAAGGTGTTATGTTACTGCATGGAATCGAGTGCTAATTATGGTTGATTGTGTTAGATTGTCTGTCATACAGACAAATATCCAAAAGATCACATGCAAGTATAGTTCGGCAAGTCGAGATTTCTTCAGTTTGAAAGTGAGATATTCTTACAAAGTTGAACCAGGTTAATGAAACATTGGTAAAGGATAAAGTTCCTTGTATGCATATGCTACTCAAAAGCACTTAAGGACATCTCCATTCTTTGATAGTAATATAAATATGGGTTGGTTAAAAAACTAAATGTGTTGTGTTTGCATACAGGTATATGTTTCTTTGCTGAGGGAATAATAAGCTTTAAAGTATTAAAAGTTCTGTCAAGATTGCTTGTACTGTGAAACCTACTCCTTTTTAAGATGATTAACTTTAGGCTTTTTTGAGAAATATGCTAGTTTTTTTACTACAGATAATTCAGGCCATTTCGGCTTCTGGGGTAAAAATGGCCCCACGCAGCTTATTGGGTGGTCAGATTTGTGAATTGGGTAGTGAGAATTGTGAATTGGGTGGCCAAGTTTGAGCCAGACCACCCGATCATGTCAGTCACCACTCACGACAGGCATGGATTGCTAAAAACCCATTCAAATCAATTCACAATCTTCACTTGGGCTTCATAAGTGCATTCATAAATATATTCATAACTGTAAGCTTATAATCTTTTCTCTAATTAGGATGAATGATTGGGGATGAGGGAAGAGAGAGCTGGGTATATAAACTTACATGTGAGCATCTATGTTCATTTATACTCACAAATAAGTTTATACTTCATCTTTACTGGAGAGACAAAAATTAGTGTTTAGAGTGTCACAGTTTGAATTCGGGACCTAACTTCCTCTGTTGCTATCCCTGATGTATCCCTGCAAGATATGGGGACTGTAAGCCAGGAAACCAGTGTTGAGTTAGGTACTCAATATAAGCCTGATTATGGTAATGAAATAAGAGACTGATCATTGGTTGTGACTTTAGTGTACAAACAGATGTCCTGGTAACAATCTTGAACAAGCTTGTTGGTTTTGTGTTTACCAGGACTGTGGTTTGATCAGAGACTTTTGTTGTTAGGAATAGTCGACCTGGGAACAGGAAGATGGAGTTCAAAGTAGGGGCGACGCTAATGGGAACAGAACTTCAGATATGTATGCTTATAGTTGGAGAGTAGACTATGAGGGATGCAGGTCATTGATGTTAAAGTCTTGAAATAATTAGGCATGAGCATGGGGCTGACAAGCCATCGATTTTAGGTTGGATCTGGATTATGATCAGCAAATCCTGGAATAACTAAGTGAGGTAACATCACATATGCAGTTAGATGCTTTAGATCACTGGGCAAATTTTTCCCCAAAGTAATTTACAAATTGTTATCAGCATGTGTTTGTTAAATGATGGGTCTAAAAGTTGAATTGGAAAAAATAAAACATTTGCATGATTAAGTTATTGCAAAATACTGTTCTTGCTTAACGATAAAAGCTAATAACATGTTTTTTAGGGGCTGTGGGGTAGCCTAGTGGTTATACCGTTTGCTCGTCATGCTGAAGACCTGGGTTCGATTCCCCACTTGGGTACATTGTGTGAAGCCCATTTCTGGTGTCCCCCCAGTGTGATATTGCAGGAATATTGCTAAAACCATACTCACTATAGGTTTTTATGTTTACACCTCCATCAATGCAAATATATATTGAAGTCATTCTCTATATATATAAACAAAATCATCAACAGTAACTCCACAGACTTATAAATTAATCAGTAACACAAAAGACGAGACAACAATACAATATGAGACATTATTCAGTGCAATTTAGCAACACAATCTGTATCTACTTACTAACGTCCAACCTCAAAGCAACAGACCACTAAAGGATGTGGCCTTATCTTTTTTAGGCAGTCATATTCTTCGAAACCCCCTGCAAGATATGTTTTTCATTAGCATTTACCTTGAATTCATAATTTTAGTAATATGTTTCATGTTAAAAATACATGCATTGAGAAAGAAAAACATTTTAATGAGATGTATTAAAAAATTTGTGAAAAGAGCACCCCTCCTGCAATGCTTGTCATATTTTGGAATGGACCCCTCCATGTCCTTATACGCTCTTTAAATCCCTCCCCAAAGAAACAAAATGTTAAAGCACAATATATTTTATCATAACATGTTCATTTTACATAACACACGCCAAATATGTTTTTTATTTATTATTACTCCACTTACCCTATAATAACCATTTTTCCCTAACTGCTGGCTAATTATGAAGTTCCCTCAAAATGTTGGATGATGTTTAAAATGCAAAATTAAAGAAATTCCTTAATCTGTAACATTTTTTTTGTCAATCTAATGATTTTGAGTGTCAAGATTTATCAATAAACCACTTACTCAAGGAATTTCTCCACTAGACATTGTGAAGAATCTTGGAGAGTTGTCTCCCCTTTGTTTCAGTGTTGCCATAGTTACTGACAGGTGCATGTGTATATCTGGACCAACAGCAGCCTGGTCAGTTGCTGGCTGTGGACATGTATGTATGAATGAATTTTTTCTCAGGAAGATACCCCAGTGTGTGACTATGTTAAACATACAAGAACATGCTTAGTTTTGTGCTTGCAAAGTTTTGCTGTTCCTAATTTTATTGACAATATTTTGAAAACCCTTCAGCAAGTCTTGGTACTTTGTTATTTAAGAAACAAATCTGGCTTGAAACTTATGTAAATTTAATTTCCACATATTTTCCGGTGCGTTGTAAATGTGAGTTTTCCTGATGCTAAAATGCCAAATCCCATGGACGACAATGGTGATTCTAGTCAATGTGGATGAAATAACGTAACACCACATTGTGTTTTTTAATTGTGTTTAAATTTAATCCATGTATATTTTGAATATACCAACTGTTATTAGTAAATGTAGCATAGTCTAGAGGATGTTGTCTTTGCCGAAATATTAATCCAGGACAAATAACCATGTTGGATTTTGTCTGAGAACTATTTTGTTATGAAATTTATGATCAAAAATTGAGTTTTGTTGACTTTGGTGATGAGCATTGTTTCATCATTACTGAACAGGTTGCTGTTTTGCTGTCAAATATATGTACCCTTTCATCGTGTGGAACTAACTATTCCTTAATGGTCATTTACCTTTGAAACGTGGAACTTTCTGATTGTAATATTCAGTGTGTTTTTGTAATCAAAATACTGTAGTCGTTGGTGTGGAATTTCAGATGGGATAATAATGTATTGATAATTTTTTTAAAACATCCAGAATATTTTTTCCATTTGTGCATCATCAATAGTTATTTTAGAGATGTAGAGCAAATGTTGTTTTTTTCTCTCAACATTTTGCGTGTTAATCAAGTGTATGGTTGGAAATACAGGAACCGATTGAGCGTAATTAAAGCAGAAATCCAATAATCTCTTTATCAATGGTTCATTTTCGTATTAATAAGTGTGTTATATAAAGATATGTATCTTGTCTTGAAGTCACAGTTATAAATCATATGTACAGAAATATTGTTACATGCTAATGAATAAAGTAGAGGATTGTTTTATTTTGATAATTGTGTTATAGAGAAATTTATTTGATGCTAAACCTTGGTGTCCTTTTTATTATGTTACAAATTGTAAATGGCAGATAGACGTTGTTGACTTGGAGTTCTAACCTCTTTGTTTTGAAGTATAATTGTAGATACTGTTATTTGTTAAGAAGAGTAATATTATTTATCATTTGAATATTCTTAGCGTGCTGTGAACAGCCTCAGGCATTGCATTTTCTTTTTGAATAAATACATGTGGTCTTCTATTTTGCAGAAGAATCACCTAATTGAGAAGATAACTGGCTATTTTGATATTTCTCTTGTAAGCTTTAAGGCAATACAATGGTATTTTTAAACTATTTTATTATCACTTCATCCTCAAGATCACAATTAGCTAAGCAGCTGGATTAGTTAAGGGGGGAAACATGACCCTAATGAGGTTTCAGGATCTGAAAGAAGATCATTTGGTCAAAATGGCTACTAAGTATGGAAATACCTTGAAATCCAGGATTCCCTTTCACAAATGACCTCAGCACTAAAACTGATGTCTAATTAAAATAATTTACCATACCATTTGAGTATTCAGACTTCCCAAACATGCACTTACAAAAGACAAAGCACTAAGAATGTTTTTGTATAAGTTCCAAGTGACCACTTTGAACCTGTGTTGGAGTTGAGAGGTGAGTGTATCTTAATGCTGAGATCATTCTGGGCTGAGATCATTTTGTGGTAGGAGCATAGGGTTGTTTGTGTTTCCAAAGCAATCTTAGAACCTACAGACCTGTGTTGAGGCAATGAATCAGAGCCAAGACATCTTTCTAGAATGGAGTCACACTGCACACTTAATGATCCACCGATCTGCTTCAGGCCATGTTGGCCTCATCCTTGTGAATCCAGTGTAGCTCCAGTACATCAGTGTAAATACCCTGGACCAGAGACCATATAATAGACTATTATGTGGACTCTGCCTGGACTAGTTGCCACCACAGCTCCAGTACATCAGTGTAAATACCCTGGACCAGAGACCATATAATAGACTATTATGTGGACTCTGCCTGGACTAGTTGCCACCACAGCTCCAGTACATAAGTGTAAATACCCTGGACCAGAGACCATATAATAGACTATTATGTGGACTCTGCCTGGACTAGTTGCCACCACAGCTTCAGTACAGAAGTGTACCAAGTCTCAGGTTCTCATTTCACTAAGCACAGAATTTCTCTTTACCATTTGAGATACTTGATAGGATTGCTGTTTAAAGTGCTGTACCATTTGAATTGAGCTCAAAAAGCAGATGTGGTGGTAGTTAGGTCCAGGGACCCTAGCCACAAAGCGTTCGTAGCTCTACGTCATTCGTAAGCCAATGATGTAGTAGTATAGAGTTACGATAGGTCGTAACGTTACGAAGGCTTTGTGGATTGGGACCCAGGATATATATGATTATTTACCCTGGATACCAAGTATGTGTTGAACCTGGCAAACCCCATATATGGCAGAAGACTTCCAAAGCATTTCATGATGGCAGAGTTTCTCTATAGTGATGGTGCATTGTCTACTTTATTGAAATTAGACTTGGCATGTACACATTCATGTGTTCCTCAATATTACTGTTTCACCTCCGTAGACTTCAGTAAAAATGTTTCCGGCATTGCGACAAAACTGGATGAAATTGTTTAAGAAGGTATGTTTGTAATCATAGTCTGAAAAAAGGCATGGTGTTAAATACATGTTATAATCTGCCGTATTATATACGTGAAAGAAATGCCATTTAGCTGGGTTGAGTGACTTGCCCAAAACAGAGGCTTTTATTCTCTTTTCAGTGGTCCCCATTCACAGGCATGCTGTTGAAATGTTATGTGTAGGGTTGAGTGTAACTACACTGCTCAACATTTGCTAAGAACACAATCACTCTCCTTAGTCAAAGTTATCCTTAGTAAATGTTGAGCAGTATAATTCAGTTCAGGCAGGCATCGGTGTTATGAATCACATGTGTTGTAAAAACATCTCGGACCATATCCCGACATCTAGTAAAATTATTCTCAACTGTTTCATTCTACTAGTTTAGGCTAGTGTTGAAAGGCCCTCTTTGAAAGATCAGTCTCGTCATCTGAGTCAACCATCAAGGTAAAACTGGTGTGTTAATTGAAATTTAGTTTGAAATCTGTTCCAAATGCAGTGTACATAATCAGAGGTTTCTTCAGCTGTTATACATTGTAGTCAATCTTAACTGTTTGTGATACTTAGTAGACACTTGACTTGTCGATATCCACTCAAACCATGTCATGTTGTACATTGCCTCTCAGCTATAGCTTGTCAATTGCATGTGGATTTCAGGCAGTGTATACGACCCGTATCTCTGTGATTGTATATTTATTCCATTGCATCTGTAAAGTTATAACCAGTGCATAAATTATGTAGACTCTCTGGCCCAGTCGGCATATACCCTTCAGTACGGATTTCTCTTTGAATACTTTTGTACCAGACAAGCCCTGTGCTCTATCTCTGTGTAACGCATGCAGGTGTAGACGTTGGGTGTTGGTGACGTTATACCCGGTCTGGTGACTAGCGGTGGCACAGCAGTCTGTACAGTGTAGATGGATGATGCTGTGTACATTGATTACTTTGCCAAACAGATATATTCATAGCCTCACTGTGATTTTTACTTGAATAAATCTGAACAAGATGGTACATGTCAAGTTTGTTTTTTCTTATCAGACCAGTTTTATGTACAGTATAGGAAGGTTCATGGCGATATCGATGAGCGTTCATGATGGACCAGGGTTCATGGTTGTCGAGGGTTTTATGTACAGTAGGGGTAAAGGTTCATGATGGACAAGGGTTTATGTACAGCACTGGGGAAGATTCATCATGGACAAGGGTTTATGTACAGCACTGGGGAAGATTCATCATGGACAAGGGTTTTATGTACAGTAGGGGTAAAGATTCATCATGGACAAGGGTTTAAGTACAGCACGGGGAAGATTCATCATGGACAAGGGTTTTATGTACAGCACTGGGGAAGATTCATCATGGACAAGGGTTTTATGTACAGCACTGGGGAAGATTCATCATGGACAAGGGTTTATGTACAGCACGGGGAAGATTCATCATGGACAAGGGTTTATGTACAGCACGGGGAAGATTCATCATGGACAAGGGTTTATGTACAGCACTGGGGAAGATTCATCATGGACAAGGGTTTATGTACAGCACGGGGAAGATTCATCATGGACAAGGGTTTATGTACAGCACGGGGAAGATTCATCATGGACAAGGGTTTATGTACAGCACTGGGGAAGATTCATCATGGACAAGGGTTTTATGTACAGCACGGGGAAGATTCATCATGGACAAGGGTTTATGTACAGCACTGGGGAAGATTCATCATGGACAAGGGTTTATGTACAGCACGGGGAATATTCATCATGGACAAGGGTTTTATGTACAGCACGGGGAAGATTCATCATGGACAAGGGTTTATGTACAGCACTGGGGAAGATTCATCATGGACAAGGGTTTTATGTACAGTAGGGGTAAAGATTCATCATGGACAAGGGTTTATGTACAGCACTGGGGAAGATTCATCATGGACAAGGGTTTATGTACAGCACTGGGGAAGATTCATCATGGACAAGGGTTTATGTACAGCACTGGGGAAGATTCATCATGGACAAGGGTTTTATGTACAGTAGGGGTAAAGATTCATCATGGACAAGGGTTTTATGTACAGTAGGGGTAAAGATTCATCATGGACAAGGGTTTAAGTACAGCACGGGGAAGATTCATCATGGACAAGGGTTTTATGTACAGCACTGGGGAAGATTCATCATGGACAAGGGTTTTATGTACAGCACGGGGAAGATTCATCATGGACAAGGGTTTATGTACAGCACGGGGAAGATTCATCATGGACAAGGGTTTATGTACAGCACGGGGAAGATTCATGAAGGACAGGGTTTATGTACAGCACGGGGAAGATTCATCATGGACAAGGGTTTATGTACAGCACTGGGGAAGATTCATCATGGACAAGGGTTTTATGTACAGCACGGGGAAGATTCATCATGGACAAGGGTTTATGTACAGCACGGGGAAGATTCATCATGGACAAGGGTTTTATGTACAGTATGGGGGAGGGTTTATCATGGACAAGGGTTTTATGTACTGCACGGGGGAAGGTTCATGAAGGACAAGGTTTTTATTTACAGCATGGGGGTGGATGTGTTCATGGAGGACAAGGGTTTTATGTACAGCACAATGGAGGGTTCATGAAGGACAGGGTTTATGTATAGCATTGGGGAGGGTTCATGATGGACAAGGGTTTATTAACAGCATGGGGGAGGGTTCATGAAGGACAAGGGTTTTATGTACAGCACGATGGAGGGTTCATGATGGTCAAGGGTTTATGTGTAGCATTGGGGAGGGTTCATCATGGACAAGGGTTTTATGTACAGCACCGAGGAGGGTTCATGAAGGACAAGGGTTTTAAGTAAAGCATTGGGGAGGGTTGATGAAGGACAAGGGTTTATGTACAGCATAGGGGAGGGTCCACGAAGGACAAGGGTTTTATGTACAGCATAGGGGGAGGGTTCACGAAGGACAAGGGTTCATGTACAGCATTGGGGAGGGTTTATGAAGGACAAGGGTTTTATTTAAAGCATGGGGAGGGTTCATGAAGGACACGGGTTTATGTACAGGATTGGGTAGGGTTCATGAAGGACAAGGGCTTTATGTACAGCACTGGGGAGGGTTCATGAAGGACAAGGGTTTTATGTACAGCACGTGGAGGGTTCATGATGGTAAAGGGTTTTATGTAAAGCACCAGGGAGGGTTCATGAAGGACAAGGGTTTTATGTATAGCATTGGGAAGGGGTCATGATTGGTATGGGTTAAGCTTGGTCCAAAGAGCATTGATATGTTGGCCTATCGTGGGCCCATAATCACCAGGCTGGTTGGCCCAAGGATGTCAAACTGACGATGGGTCCATTTGGATATGCTCATCGGGTCCAGAGTGGCCGATCATGTTGCCTCATTCTTGGGCCAATGAATGGAAATTCACACTTAACCCTGGCCCATTCTTGGCCCATCAGAGTGATTTTGTTGGCCTTATGTTGCCACCACTGTGTTTCAACATTTGCTCTTTCTTGACCTTTGTACTAAACCATGGCCCATACTTGGCCCAACCAGATAGTGATAAATGTTACTAGTCACTAAGCATCCCGAACTTGACATCCTTTATGAGCTGAAGGCTGCATTCTTTCCCCCTTTTCCCCAACCAATTGCACTTTATGGAGAGAGCGTGGCCCAGCACGTTTCATCATTCGCCTGACGGCATCTGGGATGCTTGTTCCGCCAACTGAACTGAGATGACCAAACTGACACATAACAATAATGAAATATCACTGAAAGAGTCTCCCTTTATAAAACTGTTTCATGTATGGTTTAGGATCTGAAACATCATGTATTGGAAAAACTCTGTGTATTTATTGAGTATTTGAAGCAGGCATATTTCATTTACATAGGAAGGCTTCACCTGGAGCTTCCAAACATGAAAATGACTCGATTTAAACTCATTAGCACCCAGGAATTGGTGTTTAGTGTCAAGGCAACTATGATTATGCTACGATGTTTAACGGTGGTTATGTGCTAAGATTTATATGTAAGGCGCCTACTACATAAAGATTTCCTGGCTGTGTAGTTTGCAAAATTACAACAGAAACACTTTATACTATTGTATTTTTTTTTAAGCTTCTTCAAATGCAGCAATATCATATTTCCTCTGATTATTATTCAACAGATCTCGAGATCCGGCCCCTATTTTTATTCCTGTTGCTTTAAGGGCTTCAACTCAAATAAATGACAACAATCTACTGATATTTTGTTTAAAGGTACCAATACATTCCCACACTTTTTGGTCAATAATGTAACAAAACCTCACCAGGCCATAATGTTAATAAAGTAAACACAATGAATTCAAATATAATGAAATGAGAAGATTTATCAATGTGGTTAAACCAGGCGCCCGGTACCTAATTGTCAATTAATTGTTTTATCTACTTAATCAATTGCCTTTCACTACAGTATGAATCAGTTTCTTTAACTTAAATTATGATTTAAACAAATTATTACACAGTATATTTACAATTCAGTATCACAGAACTAAAGTAAGGCCAGAAATGCTTGGAAAATGCTTTTTGGCAATTATTTGATAATTGTTGATATTTCAGTTTCAAAACTCATATATAATCATTCATACCACCTCGACCTAATATGGCATATGAGTAATCACGATGTACCATTCCCTAATCATAATGATTACTCGTAAAATATCGAAAAACTTTGAAAAAATTCCATGGTAGAAACACTTAAAAGAAACAAACTATACTGTGACCTACCTGGCAGGCAGACAGGGTGACAGCGTTGTGCAACGCACGGGCAGTACATGTCAGAGGCCGTCTCAAAATGTCAAGTGTCAGTATCACTGCTGGTCGAGGACTCTAGCGGAAATACAACAGGTGCAACTCGGCTGACGTTAACGCCGCCCCGCAGACGGTATTCGTCCTCGATTTTGAGAACACGGTCTTCAGCCTTTTGCCACTGGGGTAATTCTCGCTAAAGAAGCTCTTTAACGTCTGAAAGCGTGAATGTGGTATTATGGCGAGCAATAAAAGTATTACCTTGTTTTGCAGCTAGTTCGTCAGTGATGTACTGGATTTGCTTTTTTGTGCTGCCGGATTTTTTCCATGAGGTGGGGCTTCGTTTCTGATTGCCTGTAAGGCACGTTACAGGAAGTGAGAAAATCCTGCAACTTAGCTTTGAGATTGCTCATGGTGGGTGTGATGGTACCAGCGACACGCAGGTTATGGTAACTTGCGTTATCCAAAATAACGGTTGGTTCGTTCAGCTGCGGTAAAAGCTGATGTTCTAACCAATCCAAAAATACCTGCCCATGCATTTCGCTTTGGTAATCACCATCAGATTTCTTTTGCCTCAAAAACAAGTCACAACCCCCCAATCAGTCAATTGCTACGGGTACCAGCATGCAAGATGATCAGGCGTCTACTTTGCCTGATGGTAACACTGGTGCCTTAGAACAATCTGAAGGAAGCCACATCCGATCGGTTGAGTGATTTTTATTACACCAGGTTTCATCAAGGTATATAATCAATGAGGTATTCTTCAACTGTTCTGAGATAAGCTGATAGCATGGTCAGGATTGAGTACTTTTCTCTAAACACAGCTCTGTCATCTCCCCTTTTGGTGTACCTGAACCCCATTTCTACCAGAGCTACAATAAGTGTTGTTTTCGAGACATCTATTGTATCTTTGATCTCATCTTGTATTTTAGCACATGTCGGTGGGATTTTGCGTTCATACAGTTTATAAACTGCACGGCGTATGACGCCCTTATCAAAGCTATCCAGTTTGTGTTTCCTACCTAGTTTTGATTTTGACACGACCCCTGAGGTAACAGATTTGTTTACAACTTTGTAAACCTGACTATATGTCAAATGAAGGGCTTCACACATTCTATAGCAAACCCTGTCATAGCTGACGGGAGGTTTCCCCCTTTGTTTCTCCAGTATGAAATAATGATATAAATTTGAAATTAATTGTTCTGCAGAGATATCAAGTCGCATGTTGCCAGTTCAGTGCTCATACACGAAGTGAAACTTCTATGGGTGAACACGATTATTTATGCGATTTGAATTAAGACTTTTTTTACGTAATTATTTTGAATATAACTACTACAAGAGTTCCATCTTTTTCACATATAGATGTTAAAAAAACAAAACTTTACAATCATTTATGTAATTTGATTAGTTGAGGGTATATGAATAATTATAGTCGGTATTTCAAAACTACAGTTTGTACTTAGAATATTTAGGATGTTGTTAAAACGTCAAAATTTCCTCCTGTGAAGTCACCCCTCAAGTGCATTTTTCATCCGAGCTTTAATATCCAAAGAGGTAGAGTCGTACATGTATCATATATGTGCTTTTATTTTGTGTCAAAATCATCATATTGATATTGACGCCAAAAAGCATTTTCCAAGCATTTCTGGCCTTACTTTAACAATGCATATTTACCAATTGAAGGCCTCCAGAAATGTAGTGTCGTCTGCTCTTTGAATATCAGGTGAAGCTATCAATGATCGCATGTTTGGTATTCAACTTCGAGAAAAACAAGCCGTAAGATTCACCGCATCATAATTGAAAGACTGGAAAATAGGTTCTTTCATATATATTTGTTCTGTGTAATTATTTCATCTTTCATCAAAATCTTAATACGAAAACATGGCTGAAAATGGACATGTGCTCATTAGCAATAGGTGAGAACTCTTTAATTCACAACATTGGGCCAACTTGTGAAATAGATATAAGTTCATGGAAAATAGTTTTTCAAATGTTGGTCCACTGTCGAACCAACGTTTCCAAAGCCACCGTTACTTTTAAGTCATTAAGATGCCGTTGGGCCAATGTTGTGAAAACGTAGGCCAACTGACCAACCATATACCAGTAATGGCCCAACAAACCCTTGCTATCGTGTGTGTGTGCGTGTGCGTGTGCGTGCGCGCTGCATAGATTGGATCGAAGATTAATGCAGAGTGGTTATGGCTGGGAACAGGGATGGTGGAGTCAAGGTTGGATGTAGGAGGGAGGTCAATTGGAATTTCCTCCAGAAGGGATCTAGAGGTGTCCCGCCAGCTGGTCTTGTAACTTAAGACTAGCACACAGGAAGGAAAACATAAGTTTGGAATAAATTGAATATTTATTTGATATTACTTCAGTCACGAACTGAAATATAACTTCATACTGTTGTGTAACATAACTCATGTGACAAAGTTAAGCAAAGTTGCGCTTTGGAAAATCAAAAATGTTTCGTAAATATCAACAAGCCTCCCAAAAGCCACCTGTTCACCACCGCCACTTATGGTGAACATTTCAAGACCTGTCCCGGAACTAACATCTTCCACTGATCATGTACAGTTTAATACTCACGTTAGAAACGCGTTTCAAATTATTAAACAGTTAGGGCAGCATTGAAAGATTGGAAGAAATCCAGTATATACACTTCATATAATTACACCTCGAATACTCCGATCAGTGAATGAGTTCAGGTTTACGCCGCTTTTAGCAATATTCCTGCAATATCACGCAGGGGACACCAGAAATGGGCTTCACATATTGTACCGATTCATCCCGGGTCATCGGCGTGACGAGCGAACGCTTTGACCACTAGGCTACCCTACCGCCCCAACGGAAACAAATTTACATTCACGATCTTCAGCCAAGAGATCGTAACTTGCATTCAGCGATACATGGAGACCTGTACACAGAAATGGCCGTTGCTATTTGCAATGGTATACCACACCTGAACGGATGACTGTAGTATGTTTAAAACCACATCGTTCCAGGTTAGAAATTGTCTTCAGGAACCCATGCTTGCGTAGATTCGTGCTCGTGATGTTTATCATTGGGTTATCTGCTCCAGACTTATTTACAGAGAAGCGTCATATAGGCGGGATATTTCCCAAATGCGGAGTTAAATTAATATTCCATCGATGACGGGAAAAAAGGGCGTCTGGACCAAACAATCCTTCAGACAGGAGCATCAATTTACTCAATTTTATGGATGAACGACGTCAGCGTTCCCGATCACCATTTCTATCCTACAAGCATAGGTTGAAGGCCAGTTCCGTGCGGTGGGGGTAGCCTAGTGGTTAAAGTGTTCGATACCCCAGTTGTGAAGTCCAGTTCTGGTGCCCCCGCCATGGTATTGCCAAAAGCCACGTAAAACCTAACTGAAAGCCAGTTCCGAGCGTCACCGGTGACGAGAGGTGTAAACTGGTTGCACCTAGGTTTATATAACCACAGATTTGCGGTAGACATAAAAAAGTCTAGACCTGATTAGAGCTACACGGCCAGTCAGTTTCAACTCTTAGTGTTGGGACATGCAGGGAATGAGGAATATATAAAGATAAACGGGTGGTATCTTCACGGGATACAGATCTTCACGATTCCATTTAATATTTTTCAAATGAAAAACTGAAAACCAACCTGTCACATAATTTGAAATCAAGGTATTTATCATATACTCATAAGCGAGATATTGTCCTGCCAGACTTATTAGTGTTCCACTCGTGTACTTTATATAAACCTACCACACCAAGTACACTCGTACGCTTTTATATACTGAAATAAAGTCACTGCATTATGATGTTATGCCATTTCATGAAGATAAAAAAAAAAAAAGTCACATGATCTGTGGCGTTTTCTTGAAGTGTTTCACTGTTGACACAGGTATCGTGACACGCCCCTTGAGATGTGTCAAAAGTCACTTCACAAATTCAGTATCGTGTCCACCATTGGCGCTGGTGCAGGTTTGACGACGCATAAACGACACTCATCAATTGAATGCTTGGGAAATGTTCATATCTGAACCACAGGCAAATTGTAGCGCAACTAGGGTTGCGCAACAAAGAGAAAATGTCGAGTCTTTCCATATGCGAAAGAAGTGCATATGGAATGACTCGACATTTGTTGCGCAACCCTATTTCGCTATAATTTGCCCGTGATCGAGGGTTCTTACAACTTTAAAATAACTTATTTTATCTGTTTGAGTGGCATTTAGAAGTTGGTGTGATGAACAACGAGACTAGTTTCTCCCGATAGAGCTGACCCAGCGTACCTGTCCAAAAGCTGTCCTAACCATAGAGTATCTTAGATCTTATACAAATGTCGTTGCGGCGGTTTGTGGATCAGAGCCTCCTTTCACAAAGCACTAAGGTGATCGTAAGTTACTAAGGTAACTTTAGTGCAGTGTTAAAGAATGGGAGTTAAGGTTAACCTTAGTAAAGGTTGTTTCGTGAAAGGAGGCCCTGGTCCATTTAACGCCCGAGTCGTCAATAGTCCAGCTATAACCTGTGTGTAAACGCGTCCAGACAATCCAGTGATCAACTGCATGAACATGTTCAATGGCGCACCCAGCTATATGGCGGCGGTCTTAATAATCGAGTCTGGACCAGACAATCCAGTTACCATCAGCATCGATCTACGCATTGGGATAGGATGACACGTGTCTACTGAATAAGCCAGCCTGACCCTCCCCCGATCCCGTTAGTCGCCCCTTACGACATGGGTTGAAGACTCATTATAAACAAATCTTCACGCGTACCAGTACCACGAGTACATAACCTATCCGAAATTTGTGAAACCATTTTCTTCGTGTGCATGTCCAACCCGAATTGTCAGTTCAAAATAGATCTTTTAACAAAAGAAAAAAACGACTGTCAAACCAACCACCATCTGTATTTGCTAAAATAACAAAGCTGTAACGATCAAGTACAACAACGGGTATTAAAGCAAGGTTATCGGGTCAGACTCAGTCATGAGAAAGTCTGAAAAATACACGTCCGACTCTCGTCGGCGCCGGCCTGTTATTGCACACGAGCTCCCGTCGCAATTGTTCGTGCACATTGTGAAATTACATTCGAATCGAATCTTGGGATCGTTGTGCATTGAAAATGCCTTGAAGTATGGACTCGTGCTGTTCAGACCCGACGTCATGAAACCTTCGTTTTTAGCAAACACCAGACCATCTCCACAACCGGCTCGGATGATAGCGAACCTTTTATTAGTCGTCGAGCCAATAGCATCGCAGCCAACAGCCCGCACGCCGACTTCATTCCCTTGACCGTTTGACCACGCCCGAATCTGGACCATTCGGCCAATGGGCAGTGCGTACACCTGTCGGCCAAGGACGTCGATCAGATGCAGCTTGACGTAAGATCTTGCCCCCGAGCCGGCGAAAGACTCTACGATCTGTGGCGCCAGGATATTGCCCTCGATACGTTGGGTAGGAGACTGGTCACTTCCTTTAGCACCAAATGTACACGACAACTGAAACAAGTGCCTGGCTTTATTAGGGAACTCGTGACATTCGGCAAATAGAACAGACTAGACAATTCACAATTATAACGTTGCCGATATGCTACTCACTTTGCCAAGGATCACAAATTCACAACTATACTTACATTACTTGATTTATAATTTGAAATTGTATCCATTTAAAAATTGGAAACATATGGTAACCCCTCTTTAGGCAAACAACCACTTTAACCTTATGCCCTTGATACATACGTAACCATAAATATGGTTTTCCTATCACCAACCAACCATTTTGCAAATGATGGAATAAGTCATTAACAAATAAACACATGTGAATAGCAGGTATGGGATCCACAAGATGCAGCGACATATTGAAATCTAGTACCCGTGCTTACAATAAGCTTAGGTATTTAAACTTTAAAAAATTAGTTCTACCCCACATCATAGTTTAATCCGTGATTTGATCCTTAGCAAAGCGTGAATAGTATATACTCCTCACAAAAAATTAACCAAGTATTCTGTGTAATATCTTTATCAATCTCTATGGCATGTTACTGAAAGGTAAATATTTAAAGAATACATAACCCTTAGTGACTGTCAAATTGATTTTTCTGATAACATTTACAACATAACCCGAACACAACCAAACTCCGAAATATACAAAATGTGTGGCATGAATGTCCTCCACTCTTCACACATGCACCCTGATCGGTGTAAACCTACCTGTAATATTCCTCTGGCACCACAAGCTTGTCCAAATTTTATGGATGATAATACCGTCCATTGATGATAATGCCCGAGAAAGGTGTTCAATATGTTCTTTAGGTCAACACATTTGGACTGGCCTGCAAGGTCACTTGATCTTAAGACTTAATCCCATTGAACATGCTTGGGACATTATTGGAAGTCGTGTTTACGGTCTCCATGTTCACCCCCAGACTCTGGATGACCTGAGCAGGCGTTACACAGAATGGCAGAACATTCCAAAACAGCAACTTTAAAAGGCTCATTTAGTCAACGTGAAGACTTAGAATCTTGCATTTGTGCTCATAGGCGTTACTGAACACGTCCAAAACTGACTTGAACCTTAATGTTAACATTTTGTTCCATCCAGCACATTTTGCACGACCGTTTCGCGGGTACATGCTTTTGATTTGTAAGTATCATTGCTCAATACCATTTAATGACACTACGAATTTGTGTTACTTAACTTTGTGAGGAGTATAATTCGGCCCTGTAGGGATGTCCTGTAATAATCTTGCTTGTGTTACTCTTTAGAAAAAACAAACGAAAAACGAAAAAGAGTCGCTATATGGCTGACAGTGCAGATGCGACGTGAAAACCCAGGCCCCCCCAACTTCAGATCTCAGCCGAGTACTTTCCTGGTTTTGTATGCAACAAAGCTCGTATTTCAAATACATTTAGCTCACCTGGTATTCTTTGCTGTGCTTGTGGACAACTGCACCCCGTCGACCCCAGGAGATCTGGACAGTGATGACATACACCCGAGAGTTCTGTCTCCTGTTGAAGACGCAGCCAGTCTTGGCGTTCCCGCTGTACTTGACCGGCAGCTTGTAGTTCACCTTATCATTGTTGGTGTTGGTGAAGACGTATTTCCTCCCATACTTGCATATGGCCCGGAAGTCGGCATCAACGTCGGTAACGCCCGTCACATAGGCAGGAGAACCAATAGATTTACCACAGTGGGGCACGACCTTCAAAATGTAATCGTCTGTGATGGGTGGGCAATAGGTGATACTTCCGCTTCCGATGTATTCAAAAGTGCTGTACTTGAAGAAATGAATGACGACCGATTTAACTGGGGGTGGGGGTGGCGGCGCAGCACCCCTCTTGGCCCGGGCCGGAAGGTGGTTATACACGCACTTCTCGTTTACCTTGCCGGCAAGGAATATCTGCACCTCAAGAGGAGTGTTTGGTTTAATGATGTAGGTGTAGCGAACACCGCTGCAGTCAATAGCCGCCACGATTTTCACGGGCTGAGGAATAAATTCAACATCATTTGAGGCAACCCCGCAGCGTATCCACACGTAATCCTTGATGTCAGAAACGGGTGTTACTGGGTACGAAGGCAAGGGCGCGGTCAGCCGAGGGGTTGGTCGGAGAGGTTTGGGGCATTTCAAGAGCAGCTTGCCTACAGAGTATTTGCCATAAGCGAGCACATCCACCTGAACATAATACCCAGAAGAGGTACTCTTCAAGACGCATTTGGAGTTCACCGAGCCGCTGTACCAGACGTTCATGTGGAAAGGGAGGGGATACATGCCCTTGAAGCGGTCCTTCCCTCCCTTACAGATGGGACTGAGGACGAGGGCTCCATGGAGGGGGTGCAGCTTGTCGGATATGACGAGACTGTTGGGTATAGGGGTCTTGCCCGAGCAGGTCAGGTGGGCAGCGTTTACATTCAGGGTGATCGCACTGCACAAGTACACCTGAAAAGACATCCATATTTGTTAAAAAGTGACGATTTTCACGTTTGGAATTCCTGCAGAAATTCCGGAGAAATAAATGTGGAGATGAGCCAAACTGGTTAATTTGATTTTGCACATACAACGGACAGATTCATTCCTGTGTTACAAATTATTAACAATTCTACATCTTGTTCCAATTATAGAGGTAGACTAGATCTAGTCTGAAATGAACATTTCATAGAAAATTGTAAATTATTGTTCACAAGATGTACTAACAGGAGCCCAGATCCTCTTGATTTTCAAAAACCTAAAACTTGCTACATATTCTAGACTTCCATTGGGTGCATTAGGTATGAGATGAGATGAAATTGGGTTTTACGTCGTACTTGAGAATGTTTCTCATATGACGACGTGCATGCGTGTGTATGTGTATGTGCGGCTGCTTGCACTAGCCCAGACTGAAGCTGGTTTTATATAGTGCTAGCCCACAGATACTAGGCCGCAGTGAAGCATGAATACCCCACTCAGACATACTGACTCCGACCAGTCCTTGCTGTACCCATTAATGCCGAGAGCCAGGCAGGGTCCAACAAGTACCATATTTTAACTTCTTTTGGTATGACGCGGTCGGGGATCGAACCCGCGATCTTCCGCGGACGCTCTAACCACTACACCACGGAGGCGGTCCTGCTTTAGGTATGTTTCAGGCTTTGCATTAAAGATTAACATAGGCCGCAATAGTGCATATAGCTGACGATTTTGAAAATGACGGCTTTTACCAGAAAATTGTTTCTAGTGTCAAATATAATATTTGAAGAAAAAACAACCACTAAATATTTAGAGTCCAGTAGTTGTAATCCAAGATGGCTGCCTACATTGAAATGTACTGCATTTCTGAGCATGTTATTAATTCATTGAATTCAGATCTGTTCTGGTTGGTTGTAAATAGTCGAGGCTGGACCAGACAATCCAGTGATCAACAGCAAGATCATCAATCTACGCAATTGGGAACCGACGACATGTGGCAAGTCAGCGAGCCTGACCATCCGATCCCGTTAGTCGCCTCTTACGACAAGCATGGGTTACTGAAGATCAATTCTAGCCCGGATCTTCAGTTTCTCAGTTCTAGCTATCCATTAAATATAACAGGATCCGCACAGACTAGAATCTTAAAATATACAAGCAGTCCTGTTTCCAAATTGGGTATTCGACAGCTGGTTTGCATTCAAAAAAGTTCCGTCACGTCAATTTAGAAACCTTCCGATGAAGTTCATGTTGAAAATATACTTCCCTTCAAAAGTTTCGACTCACTCACTAATTATATAGATATTAATAAAATAGTACTGTCGGAAATAGAAAACTATTTTCTCATTTATCTCTACAATTTATGTAGTTATGTGAAAGTGAAATCTGTTAAACTATGTTCGGCCTAACTACAGTCTCAGTGGTAGGTAGATAGGAAACTGAGAAAAAGGACTTTACTGAGGGGAAATTTGTGCAGAAATGAGCAATGCGGGTTTTTTTCTAAGTCCAAAAAGACGTATTTGGAACAGATATGGCTTTATGCAAATTAGTGTGCGACGATATTGTATTACAAAGGACACTTTAAATGCCCAATTTGAAATTAGACGTAGATTCATTATAAACGATAGCTGACGTAAAAAAATAATAACTTTTTATGCCGAAACTATTAAGGATGTAGCTACCATGCAGTCTCACCGTCACTATAAAAAGAAACAGATAGGAGGGGTCGCCTCAAAAGCAAAACCTGGGGTCGGGCTTGGGATAGAGGTATCAGCTAAGATAAGATAATCCTTTAGGGCAATTATACTGGGGAGGTACACGGCACGTCATAACAATTCACAAATATCCAGTCCTGTCGATCTTCGGGTGGTCACGCCACCTATATACTACGATACGTTTCTATGGTTTTCGGGTATCATACTTTTACATATCTCAACATAAACTTTATGAAAGAAAGACACGTAATATGTTAATCAGTAGATGAGACTGTCAACACACATGAAAATGCACAAAATATCTTTGAGATGACAACCTTGTGCCTGTAGGCAGCACGTGCATTTCATGCCAGGTGAGTCGACGGTCCGTCCTCATACCTTGCTGAGCGACCTAATTGCCATCTATAGTCTGATCTTTTGCCCGATTTTACGAGTAAACATGCTTTTCTGGATATCGTATTACGCATCCCACTGAACGCCCAGTTAGGCCGAAGTGGGTTATTTCGACATATGCTATTTGCAATTGTGTACATTTTAGGGATACAGTAACAGCTTAAAAACAGTTTTCTATTTCCGACAGTACTTATTTTTAATTTTATAGTTACATCAAGATAGATTTCTCCACTAACTTGGGGGAACCAACTGCACATTTATGCAGCCTAATTGCACGAGGATCATGCAAATTACTGATAAGCATGTGCAAATATCGTTCATGTGAACAGCTGCGTTGTGGTGTAAAGATTTAATACGCCAATTTTCATCATTTACTGAACTCATGACAATCTTTTCAACGTTACGAATTTGTTTTTACAATACATCAGTTCATGTGTAAACAGTACCTTTAAACTGTGGCATGTTGCCAAGTTTAGTTGCCAGAAGTAAGTGGCTATATTTACACTATAAAGTCTAAACTATGAGAAGTATATATTGTGACCTTTACAATTTTCAATGTCGTTAACCTTTAGTAATAGCGTTAATTTGAGTTAGGATCCTAATATTGTTTCAAATCGTGAGTAATGTCTACAAATATCTCCAGTATTCATTAGTTTTTAAATCCGACGTGGACCGAAATGTTCAAATGTTAAATCAACCCGTGGATGTCTATGTCCCAAACACATAAAAATTACACGATGGTAGAATTGCCCAAAAATCTAAAGTGGGAGTTTAGTCTTACGCCGCACTCAGCAATATTCCAACTATATGGCGGCTGTCTGAAAATAATAGAGTCTGGACCAGACAATCCAGGGATTAACAGAATAAACATCTACCCAATTGGGATATGACATGTGTCAACCCAGTCAGCGAGCCTGACCACCCGATCCCGTTAGTCGCCTCTACGACAAGCATGGGTTACTGAAGATCAATTCTAACCCGGACCTTCACGGGTCCCAAGAGTCTTAAGAGAATAGTTTAAATGATATTTGCAAGTACTAGCCACATAAAGAAACTGCACACAGAAAATTCCTTCAGAATTGGAATACAACACAAAAGACGACATGATGTAGACACTTTATAAGCTGAAGTATCGGGCCTCAACATGTCAAAAGAACATGAACAATATCCGTAACGATGACGTCAGAAGTTCAAAATTGAGTCGGGGGTCACACGTCGAAGTCACAAAGTCAATAACGGGTATGACTACCATGCGCGTGAAGCACAGCAGTGCATAGACGCATAGAGGCTACCAAAGTTTCCAAATGAAGGCCTGGGGAATGGTTTGGGACGTGGTCACTGCCGTCTGGAACCTGTGTCTGATATGAGTCATCCGAATCCATCTGTCCTGGCGTCGTTACTCGGGGACGCCCAGAACGTGGGTGGTTGGCGACGTCATTACTGTTTCCCTAACGCCTGACCAATGCAGATATCGTGTTACGATGGCATTGGAAATGTGCTGCCACCTGTTGGCTCATGCCTGCTCGAACCATTCCAATGGCTTCATGACGTTGAGCACATGTTAATCTTGGCATGATGTGCATCTGGCTTTTCATGTGAATTTGTGAACGTTTGAATGACCAAAGATCAAGCTTTCGACAGTGACATCAATTTCTGAGTTTCACATGTGTGCAGCTGCACGTGCAGTAACACATTGCAAGTCCATAGGCCACCACCAATGACGTCACGGTGCCTGGCACCTGCATGAGCGTTTGATTGTCTCCAATACTTGCTATGTTCACACCTGTATATATGCATAAAGACGCTGTCTGCCTATCTTTATATTTTTTGTGTGCACAGTTTATAAATATAAAATGGCCAGTATATAAATATCCCAACAGACTGGCTTCCTTAGCACTTGTATTGTCCCCTTATCTGGAATTGCCTCATTAAAGGAGAGAATTGCTATACACCCATGGGCTTATCCTTCAGTACAGCCTTGAACAAGGTAAAACAAGGACTAAGTACTCTGTGTGGAAGAAACAGGCGACTGAGCGTGCAGTTCGAGATGCCATGGGCAGGCGACGTAGGCTAATATATACTAGGCACATAAAGAAACTGCATACAAAAAAATTAAAATCTAAATTTATCAAACCTGTGTAGACAAGGATTCAAACTCAGATTAATGACATGTATCCAACATGCATACACGTGCCACGTTCCGTGACGTCAGTGAGTTCGTCGTCGAGACGTGCAATACGTTGTTGCACGTGCATTCCGGGAAAGAGCAAATGAATGCCATACAATACTGTCACTTTGGAAAGCTCAACCCCTGCCCTTGCGATCGTTCAAAAAATTAAACGGCTATTGAAACGCATAGCATGCCAAGGCTCACGTCTGCACAACGTCACGAGGCCATTGGGATGGTCCGTGGGGGGAATGTCTCACCGACAAGTGGCTGCACATTTCCACCGGAACACCATTTCTGCACTGGTGAGACGCTACCAGAACACAAATGACGTCATTGATCGGCCACGTTCTGCACGTCCACGTGTAACAACGCCAAGACAGGACATATGGATAAGGGTGACCCATCTGCGCCATAGGTTTCAGACTGCAGTGATGACTACCCAAACCATCCCAGGACTTCGCCGTATCCACCCCAACACAGTTCGACAACGTTTACGTCATCACGGGATCAGACCAAGACGTCCCGCCATATGGCCTATCCTGACACAACGTCATCGACAAGCTCGCCGAATGTGGTGCCGAAATCATGTCCGCAGACCTTTGTTTTGGTGGAGAAATGTTTTTACAGACGAGTCCAGTTTAACATTTCCCATAGTGATGGACGTCAATGTGCCTACAGACGCGTGGGAGAACGTTATGCACAGGCCTGTGTCTTGGAGAGGAATCGCTTTGGTGGTGATTCCGTGATGATTTGGGGTGGAATAACAGCACGCCAAAGAACTCCTTTGGTGATTGTTCAGGGCAACTTAACTGGTGTGGGTTACAGGGATCAGATTCTTCGACCTGTGACAATTCCTTTTCTGCAACGTCATGGCCCTGGGTTAACATTCCAACAGGACAATGCCCGCCCTCATACGGCAAGGGTTGCTATGGATTTCTTGCATTTCAACGTTGACTTACTGCCTTGGCCTGCAAATTCACCGGATCTCTCCCCGATAGATCATGTTTAGGACGAGATGGATCGACGTCTACGCCGTCTTCCTCATCCGCCATATAACGTCCTTGACCTTGCACCAGAACTTGAGAGAATCTGGCGCGACATCCCACAAGCCTTCCTTGCACGTTTGGTAGGCTCTATGCGTCGATGCACTGCTGTTCTCAATGCCGATGGTGGACATACCCGTTATTTAGCCTGTGACATGGTCGTTTGACGCCTGTCCCGCTTGTGGACTCGTGACGTCAATGTGATCGACTTTAAAAATTGAAATTCTCCCGACTTGTTATGGTCTCATGATCCCTCCATTAAAGTTTATATGTACCTTTGACATTGTTATCGTACTTATCAACTGGGATAATATACTGAACAGCAAAAGAAACGCAAGTCTGGCTTTGTCAATTTTTGAATAGAAGACAACCCAAATTATGTCTAATCATTTATTCTATAGAAAACACTGTCAATGTAACAGCTAAAAGTTACTGTTGACATTGAATTGCAATAAGTTCAAATTGATCAGTCCGTCAAATGGAGATACCCCTGAACGCGGAAAGTGACAGTCTCTTTAGTAGCGCGTATAACCACCTTGAGCTTGCACAGGCCGTGCAACGTGGCCTCATTGAGTTCAATAGAGTCTGAAAGAATGCTTGAGGCAAATCTATTCCAACTGTGCAAGTGCGAGTGGCTGAACCTGCAGCAGCAATCCTCCGTCCAATTTCGTCCCAGAATGTTCAATGGGAGCCAGACGTTAAGGTTGTTCTGAGCCAGATAATCCATCGACACCCTTGCTCTGCGAGGACTGCAAACGTCGCTGGCGTTGACGTGCCAAAATTGGCCCCACATATGGCCTTCGGCAGTGGATTCCAGCTGCCCGAAGACGCCTTATCGTATCGCTTGGCACTGCTCCCCTTGACCTAAGAACAAAGTCTGCTGTTACTGTTGCTGCTTGAGTTCGGTTCCTTAGATGAGTGACCCGGATGAACCGATCTTGCGCATGAGTTGTCACTCGTTGCCGTCCGGTACGGGGACGATCAGCAGCAACCCGCTTTCCTGATGACGTTGAGCAAGTCGTGTAATGGTGGTCAGATGACAGCCCAATTGTCTAGCTACAGCGGTAGCAGTGCTACCTCCGTGTAACTTTCCAATGGCCATTCCCCTCTGCTCAGTCGTTAGTCTAGGCATCGTTTGTGTGGCGTGTACACCTAGCGTCAATACTGAACTGTCTTTTGACACAAACCTTTATAAAGGATACCTCAGAGAAATGCATGCTTTTCATCCATAAACTTCGATGCACGTGCTAAAATTATGGTTTTGCTGCACTGTTGGTGTGTTTGTGCGAATGTTTCGTATGGACGTCAAATTGCATGACATAATCTCATATGGGATCATTATGTCACTTTACCATGAACGTTCCATAAACATGAACGCTTACCTTCATGAGATTTCATTTTTTCGAAACTTGCGTTTCTTTAGCTGTTTAGTATATTTTGACAATGCACAGTTTTTTTGTGGCTAGTATATATACTGAGTCAAAAAAGAAACTTCACATTCTTTCTTCAGGGCACTATAAAAGAACAAGAGATGGTAAGATGGTTAAATTGTTATTATTTCATTGCTGAGATCTGATGTACTCGATACACTGAACGTGCCATAATCAGTTCCATTAGGCTACACTGCCGTTCCAAAACATGGGTATACAGAATGTCAAGTCACAATATGGACGTCGAGAATGGAGATTGGCAGCCCGCAACCGATTTCGAATGGTCTGTGAGGACAGTCGACCTCTAAACATCAGCCCTGGTTCGTGTAGCGGCAGAAATCTGTCACGTAGGTGACGTAGGACGATTTGACGGTCTTCTGCTCGTGACGTCACACGTGGACGACCCGACCTTGGGCGATCAGAAGTGGTGCCAGTTTGTTGTAGACGACCTCGCAAGTCATACACAGTACGACGGCTGCATCCCATTGCTCTTGCGACGTCAATAACTGATCTTCCCGCTTGCAACATGCCAACGGCACGTTCACGTTGCACATTTGACAATCGTGGCATTTCAAGTACCGTTAGAACTGGTTTAAAAGTGTTTTTTCAATTCTTGAGGCCAATGCAAACACGTGCATATGAAGAAAACTTCGATGCGAAGATCACGTGATCGACTGCACGTGCAAAACCTGATTTGGCACTAACGTCATTTGCACGACGAATGGATGGGTTTGAGTGGGTTTTGCTAACGTTTTTCTAGAGTCGAAAGAGGGATCCCATTTCGGATACATAGATGTATCAGAAAAATTATTCATTATTTTTCAAATTACATTTTGTGAAGTTTCTTTTTTGACTCAGTATATTTAAATGAGCTCTGGTGAGATTCAGAATCTAGACTTGCTTCATTTAGGGCTTTAGCATTGCAGGGAGGGCTAGGCTGCAGGGAAAGTGATGTGATCGAGGCTAGTGACTGTCAGAAGGGAACGAATAACGTAAAGCTTGTTAATGACGGAATAGGTTATGGGGTGTAGGTCTACCTACCTGTCGGTGACGAGACGTTTATAGTTGGTCTCATCCTGGCACATTTCTCTGGATATCTTAACACGTGCGTGTTAGTGGTTAGTATGTGAGTGAGTGAACGACAATATTGTCGATTTCATGTGGCATAGTATAAATATTTTCTTCATTTAGAACCACATTAAGATTCATTGTTCAAGTGTAACCATGTCCGCTTTGATTTGTCTAGAGATGTAACGTCTTCAGGTTAAGAAGCATCCATTTAACTTTGGCGTTTTCTTCCGTCAAACCACCATTGCCAGGGACGAGCCCACGATTCTTAACTTGTGAAATTCAGAATTTCCAACTCAATTTGTTCTAAGAACATGAATAATAAAATTGACAGTTAAAAGTATATTGTAGTTGAAAATATATATCTCAAACATTTTCATTGTCGAAATAGATTTTGAACAGTAAATATTGAAAATATCTCACATAATCACAACGTCAAGTTTTGGAATGTCCAAAGTTAAGAGCAATTGTATTCGAAGCCACACCATCAGAGTCGGGCACCTAGTCGTCAGCCGCCTAATCCGCTGGCAGATTAGCTGGCTTAGTGGGTTAGACGGCCGACTGTGCTGGAGATTAGGTGCCTGACCGAGGGTGTGGGTTAGAATTCCGGATTTGAAACACCAACAAAAGGACTAGAATCTGTACTATACCGAGAGTTTAATCCCAGATGCAACATGTTACACACGGTAAAATGTTTAATTTGAACTAGGGCTGGTTCAGGGTAACAAAATTATAATCCAGGGGTAACGATAGTTTGTCTCACAGTCCCTGAACCGTATTATGTTTCTTTCTGCCTAGCCCTTTCCGCAATACTAAAGCTCTAAATAAGCAAGTCTATATTTCCTCGGGTCCTGAATCCTCACCGAGGCCCTTTCAAATTTACATAGGGTTATTGGTTACTATCAAATTATATATACTACTCACTTTGCCAAGGATCGTAAAAAAAACTTTACTTTAACGTAGATTTATAATTTGAAATTGTATCCATTTAAAACTGGATATGGTAACACATCTTTAGGAAAACAAGACACTTTAAGCTAACCGTATGCACTTGATACATGAGTAACCATAAACATGGTTTTCATGGTACCAACCAACCATTTTGCAAATCATGGCACGGGCCATTGATAAGTACACCTGTCAGCATGTACGGGATCCACCAGATGAAATGACATACTGAAAACTTGGTTCCAATAGGCTTTGATATTTAAACCCAATTTGACCCCACATCAGTTTTCTGTTGAATCAATGATTTGATCCTTAGCAAAGTGTGAATAGTATATATTCAGAGACTATGGCTTAGTCCCGGTCATTTTCCGTATAATTTATCAAAGAATTGACCGAGGTTACGAACTCGCGGATATAACGAACTCGCGGATAATAACGAACTCGCGGATATAACGAACTCGCGGATATAACGAACTCGCTTTGTGGTCCCGTGTGTTCTCGGCCTACGTTAATGTTCATAGCCGTTATGTACTGTTATATTCGTAAGCAAATTAAAAACTCGGTAACAAAGGGAGCACCTTACCTGGGCAAGCACCAACAACGCAATAGCAAGCAGTGCCATGACAGATGACTTCGATAGTAACTACAAAGATTCGCTCCGAGCCACTGTCACGTTGGCCTATCATGTTCTTTTATATCCCTGAGATGCACGTGCGCTAAAAGCACGTGCAATTTTACCTAAACAATGGGAAAGTTGCGTTTTGGCTCGCCAACCACGTTCGTGGTTGGCGGTTCATTGATCCTATTCTGATGCAGCTTAAAGGAGGAATCGCGAAGCAAACTTTTATTAACTTGTCTCATTGATGTATTTTAATTTTGTTTTGTACATCGCAGAGTGTGTCCTAATACAGGACTCGGGACTCATATTTTCAGAGAAACAACGATAGTGATGACCGGGGATAATAACTTATGTATCGAGTGAGTGAGTATGGTTTTACACCGCTTTCAGCAATATTCCAGCAACATCACGTCGGGTTGTCTGGAAAGAAATCCTCGCACCCTAACAATATTAAATGACAGGTCCTACATGATGCACGACGAGTTAGCTTCTACTCGATATAGTGAGTGATTGAGGGGTTTAGTTTTACGCCGGTGCATGGTGCTGCTATACCATACCATAATCACGGCGAGTATTTCAACTGAACCTGCAACGTGAGATCCTTGCATTCCCAAGGGACAAGCCTCTTTTGCGTCAGGGGCGGTGGGGTAGCCTAGTGGTTAAAGCGTTCGCTCGACACGCCGAAGATCCGGGTTCGATTCCCCACATGGCTACAATATGTGAAGCCCATTTCTGGTGTCCCCCCGCCGTGATGTTGCTGGAATGTTGCTAACTGCTGCGTAAAACCCAATCACTCGCGGGCGGTGGGGTAGCCTAGTGGTTAAAGTGTTGGCTCGTCACGCCGAAGACCCGGGTTCGAATCCCCATATGGGTACACTATGTGAAGCCCATTTCTGGTGTTCCCCGCCGTGAGGTTGCTGGAATATTGCTAAAAGCGGCGTAAAACCCGACTCACTCGCTCACTCACTCAATTCAATCGCGCACTCGCTCTATTGCGTCAACTGAGATATCCTCCCTAACCACACACTACCGTTGGCTGACATGGCCAGATTTTATTATTAAACAGTTACTAACGACACGTGTCCGACTTATCAATTGTTGGACCAATTTATGGTGAAGTAAACATTTGCCTGGAGAGCAGAAGGTCGGGTGTTTGATATCCAGCCAAAAGACCTTAAGAAATGGTACTTATTGTTACCCTGGCTTAGCATTAGGGAATATTACAAGGACTGGTCGGTTCGGAGTCTGTTTACTGTACCTTAGTCGGGTATTTGCGGAATAGTACTCTATTTGGGTAGCACTATACAACCAGTATTAGTCGGCACGAGAAACAACGCGTGATGCTCGACGCACACGTGCGCGTGTGTTTTATTTTCAAGTGATGGGTAATCAATGTAATCAGTCACAAGTAATTGAGTGAGTTGGGTTTTACGCCGGTTTTTGCAATACACCAGAAATGGGCTTCACACATTGTGCCCATAAGGGGAATCGAACCCGGGTCTTCGGCGTCACCACTAGGCTACCCCACCGCCCCTAATCAGACAGGAATGCAAAAGTAGTAGAGCATATGAGTTGCACTTAGCATTGTCCATAATGGTAGAAATTTCTGTGTAATAACTTTCCGATATGTACACAGTGTGTGTTAGCTATTCTTAAAAAAAATGTTGAAGTAATACTATGTCACAAACACACACACCCTCTATCTTTCTCACTCTCTCTCACTCTATCTCTCTCTCTCTCACTCTATCTCTCTCTCTCACTCTATCTCACTTTATCTCTTTCACTCGCTCTCTCTCACTCTATCTCTTTCACTCTCTCTCTCTCTCTCACACACACACATACGCACGCACACGCAGCACGCGCACACACAAAGGAACTAATAAACTCCATTTCATCTCAGCTTCTGTGTTTGATGAAGAACACAATACTATCATTCATTCAACGAGGACATTCGACGAGGACATTCAACGCGTGTCTCTTTAACTATCCACCTGTTGCTGATCAGCAAGATTGTCCTTACGTTTCATGACCCGTGAAGATCCGGGTTAGAATTGGTCTTCAGCAACCCATGCTTGTCGTAAGAGGCATATATCGGGATCCGGTGGTTAGGCTCGCTGACTTGGTTGACACATATCATCGTGTCCCAGTTACGTAGATCGATGCCCATGCTGTTGATCACTGGATTGTCTGGTCCAGACTCGATTGTTTACAGACGGTGCCATATAGCTGGAATATTGCTGAGTGTGGCTTTAAACAACAACCAACCAACCAACCTTGTCATACGAGTGAGTGGGTGAGTTTAGTTTCATATGAATTCAACTTCAACAGTTAAATGCAGCTTTTTATTTGTTTTCCAACATCCTGTCGTCACTCTTACGTTTGTACATCTTCAAGACTGTAATTCGCCCGTTTTCACATTTTTCCAAACTGTTACTTGAAGAATTCTTTGGTTAGCAAAGATCTGGTGCGGTGATACGGCCGATCTACTCGTGATCTCTGTCTATTCATGCGTAATTTCGGCATAGGTCATCTTTTTCTATGTACTTTTCATCACAACCAGAGCATAGACAAATATGATATATGAAATATGAAATGTTATCATTTGTTTTCGGTCAGTTTTCACATGTCATTTGGCGAGAATCGCTTCACGAAGCATTGGGAGTTAGTGCGTTAAAATTTAGAAGTCACATCGGCAATAATTCAGCCATATTGTGACTGTCGAATGTAGAAGACGCCCATACGAATTCTTCAATACCAGTGAAGATCCGGGTTAGAATTGAAACCCATGTTTGTCGTAAGAGGCAAATAACGGGGTCGGATGGTTAGGCTTGCTGACTTGGTCGACACATGTCATCGTTTCTCAGTTGCGTAGATCGATATTCATGCTGGTGATCACTGGATTGTCTGGTCCAGACTGGAATATTTACAGACCACCGCAATATGTACACAGCAGGAATATTGCTGAGTGCGGCTTTAAACAACAAACCAACAAACCAACGAATTCTTCAAATACACTTGTTTCTTTTGGTTTTACAAGTCTCCAAGCTAACTTTTACACCGCGCTATTTCTCCGTTCAGGGCCCCGTTCCTCAAAGCGATCGTAGCGCTACGACAGTCGTAGGTCTATGTTAAAGTATGGGAGTTACGATCACCTTACCGCTACGACAGTCGTAAGTCTATGTTAAGGTATGGGAGTTACGACTGTCTTAGCGCTACGATCGCTTTGAGGAACGGGACCCAGGTTAATACCACTAATCGCAACGTCGCAGTGTTTGGAAGTTCTGGGAATGATCAAGGGAAGTAACTCTGTTGGAATTCCTGAAGGTGAGAAGTGTGGTATGAACCCCGTAGCATCATGTGGTGGCATATGCGCCGTACTATCGGCGCGCTGACATGTTCCAGCTTTGCTGTCCCGTCCATTTTTCTGATACGCGCGAATTGAGTGGAAGTTTCTTCAAGAGAGTAGCAAATACTTTTATCAAAGGAAACGGTAAGTCAAACATTTGAATTCTAACCGGTTCCACTTGTCGGGTGAGTGAGTAAATGGCTACGATCACTCTGAGCCCGTGTTTGGAGCTGACGCGATCTATTTATAACTTTCTGTATATGTTTCGATGGTCGTTTGGCGTCTATTTAAGTTCATGTTTAATGCTTTAAAAGTTTACAATACGGCTTTGTGTGTTAGGAACACATATTCTGTTCCAACCCTGTTGACAGAATGCGAAATTCTTGAAGCTGAGCTACTGTACGTGTGCTGTATATAATGAAGTCACTGTTGAGTGACTCTATACGGCTAAAGCACTATACTGTACTTTTATTGAGGATTTATTTTGGTACTTTCGAATCAATGTCAAGTGATTCCGACATGCACAGTACAATCTTGAACGTTTACTGCTGCTAGCATCTCACTCCTTGCAATTGTAGACTGAGAGTAAACTCTGTTTACTGTATAAATATGTAAATTTAAAACCTAACAGAGACAATACTTCATATATTTGAGCTTGGTGTGTTTGACATCTCAAACCTTTTAGTTGAGTTAATCAGATCCTCTAGGAATATATCTAGGAACTCCTGGGCTTATAGCTAGGATCTCCTGGGCTTATCTAGAATATACTAGACTTCTATCTAGGCTGCCCTGAGCTTCTATCTACGATCTTCTGACCTTCTATCTAGAATCTACAGGACTTCTTTCAAGGCTCTCCTGAGGTTACATCTAGTATCTAGTGAACTTCTATCTAGGATCCACTGTGCTTCAATCCAGGATCTACTTATTTTCTGTCGAGAATCTACTGAGCCTCCATGATGGATCTCATGGGTATATATCTAGATCTCTACCAAGATCTCTTGTGTCTCTACTAGGATCTCCAGGGCTTCTCTTTAGACTATTCTGGACTTATATCTACATCTCTACCAAGATCCCTTGTGTCTCTACTAGGATCTCCAGGGCTTCTCTCTAGACTATTCTGGACTTATATCTAGATCTCTACCAATATCTCTTGTGTCTCTACTAGGATCTCCAGGGCTTCTCTCTAGATTATTCTGGACTTATATCTAGATCTATACTAAGATCTCTTGTGTCTCTACTAGGATTTCCAGGTCTTCTCTCTAGACTATTCTGGACTTATATTTAGATCTCTACCAAGATCTATTGTGTGTCTACTAGGATCTCCAGGGCTTCTCTCTAAACTATTCTGGACTTATATCTAGATCTATACTAAGATCTCTTGTGTCTCTACTAGGATTTCCAGGGCTTCTCTCTAGACTATACTAGGATTTCATGGGGTTCTATCTTACTGGGCATATACCTAGGATCTCTTAGCTTATAATCTATTATCTACCAGGTTTCAATGTTGGGATTCTATCCAGGTTTTACCAACTTTGATCTAAGATATCACGGGCTGATATCTGGTGTCTTTGAATTTATATCTAGGATTTACTATCTAGGATTCTATACAGGATGTATTGCATTATATCTTGTATGTCCTGAGCCGATGCTAGTATTCCCTGGGCTTTTTTCTAGGGCTTACTGGGCTTACATCTAGGATCAAATGAGCTTGTATGTGCGATCCCCTTGTGTTTAGGATTGTCTGGACAGATGCAAGCATGAAATCATTAGGTTAAGGAATTGTATGCATTTTGTATCTTGTTGAAGTTTTTTTGTGTTTCTGATCTTCATTGTGATGAATAAATAAATAAATAATAATAATGTCACTTATAAAGCGCAAATGTCCACACACTTATGAATGCTCAATGCGCAGAAGTGAGTAAAAGAGTCAGTCATAGGCACTTTGATACAGGTGAGTTTTAACTTTTGACTTGAAGATTGAGAGAGATTCACATAATTTGATTTCTAAAGGTACAGCGTTCCAAAGAGTTGGTGCAACATAGGAGAAAGCCCTGTTCCCATACAAAACTAGGTGGAATTTGGGAACTTGTAGTAGGGGCTGATTCTGGGACCGGAGTGATCTTGATGGAATGTATTCTGTGATGAGTTCAGTGAGATATTCTGGAGCTTGATTGTGGAGACAACTGAAAGTGATGCAGAGAAGTTTGAAGTTGATTCTCTGTTGAATAGGCAGCCAATGTAAGGATTTGAGAACAGGAGTGATGTGATCAGATTTAGTCTTCAGAGAAATAATTCTTGCAGCTGTATTCTGTACTTTCTGTAGTCTTGAGATATTGTGTTTGCTGAGGCCGATCAACAGTCCATTGCAATAGTCTAGTCTGGATAGCACTAGACATCTGACCAGGATGTGGGCACATTCCGCTGTGATGTACTTTCTGATGTTTCCTATGGATTTAAGATGAAAGTAACATGATTTGCATATTCTGTTGACTTGCTCCTGCAGTGAAAGGTCTGCGTCAATCTGAACTCCGAGGTCTTTCACAAGTCTCGATGTAGACACTTGTGCTGAACCAATTGTGACTTCATTTCTGAGATCAGTTAGGTGATGCTTTCTGCCAACAAGTAGAACCTCTGTTTTTTTCATCATTGAGTTTTAGTGTTTGGCCGTTCATCCATGATTTTATTCCGGCAGTGCAGAGTTCTAGTTGTTGGGCGGCTGGTGGTTGTAACGCAGGTGTGAAAGGCTTCAGGAGTTGGGTATCATCTGCATACGAATAGTCCGAGATTTTGAAGCTGTCGATGACGGATTGAAGCTGGTTTGTATAGATGAGAAAGAGGACTGGACCTAGGATGGAGCCCTGAGGTACACCACACGAGAGAAAGGTCTTGCTGGAGAGTTTATCTGCAGCTGATACAAGTTGATTCCTGTCTGTCAGATAGGACTGAAATCATGTCAAGGCTACACCATGAATTCTGGCGTGATGCTCCAGAATGTGCAGCAGTATCTCATGATCCACAGTATCAATGCTGCTCAAGTTGTTTATGTGTGGTTTGATGACAGCAGTCTTCATGTTATGCGGAAACACACCCTCCGATAGACTCTTGTAGATGATGTCTGTGATGACGGGCAGCATAGAGGTCATGTGATCAACAATCATTTTGTTTGGAATTGGGTCACTCAAACAGGTTGTTACATTTGATGATCTGATGAGAAGTCTAACTTCGTGCTGCAAGAATGGTTCAAACTTGAACAGGGTTGTTCCAGTGAACTCAGACTGAGTGCCTTGTCTTTTGACTGGACTGTTTCCATGAAAGAGAGTTTTAATGTTTCGGACTTTGGATTCAAAATAGCTGTTAAAGTCATTTGCTAATTTAGAGAAATCATCTGAATCTGGGAGAACACATTCTCTATTTGTGCTCAAGAGAGAATTCTTAAAGGTATGGAGATTTCGTGGCTTGCTTTAAAATTTCATTATTTCTTCTTTGCAAAATTGAGGTTTGGAGTGTTTAATCATCTTATTGACCTTGCTCCTGTAAGATTTATAAATCTGCCGATGAATACTGCCATCTGTTTGTGGTAAGTCTCATATTATTTTCAGTAGTTCAGGATTCTGGTTTATCCAGTCCAGACTAAGTGGACTTAAGTCTTAAGTGGCTGCACAGGTGGCCAAGTCATCAAAGTAAAGTCTGATCATGGGTTCGCATCCTAAAATTAATTATGTTTCGAGAAATAAATTCATAGCATTTTACACCCCTTCAGTGACTTCACCCGAGCTCTCATGGACTATAATACATACAGACCCCGGTTCGATTGCCTACATGGGTACAATGTGTGAAGCCCATTTCTGGTGTCCCCCGCCATGACATTGCTGGAATATTGCTAAAAGTGGCATAAAACTGAACTCACTAACTCAATCAAGGAGGTCACACAAATAACAATCACTTTGCAAATGTAATCGAATGTCCAGCAGCATCAAGGAACTCGAGTGATCTGGAGGTGCTCTTTTAGTCTGGGAAGTCTGGCATCCAGTCTGTCGATTCAATGTTCTTGATGTTTGATACTTACAGGAAGATGTTTGGGTGGGCTTTGGTGTTTGGGTGCTAATTGCACCGTTCTAATGGTTTTGGCACTACTGAAATAACAAGTTTTCAAAACTAAAATGCCTGTAATTGTTTTTTTACCTGATTATATGAAGTCCACAGAAACAAGAACTACAGAAATTCAATAGTGCTGAAATAATGCAAGCATGCAAGACAGTACTGTTTTAACATTAGTTTGTTTGTTTGGTGGTTTGGTGTTTTAGCAATATTCTAGCTATGTGACTGCGGTCTGTAAATATTTGAGCCTGGACTAAATGATCCAGTGACTTATGAGCATCAATCTACGCAGTAGGGATACGAAAACATGCATCAACCAAGTCTTCAACCTTGACCGTCTGATCCTATTCAACCTTGACCGTCTGATCCTATTCAACCTTGACCATCTGATCCTATTCAACCTTGACCGTCTGATCCTATTCAACCTTGACCGTCTGATCCTATTCAACCGTGACCATCTCATCCTATTCAACCTTGACCGTCTGATCCTATTCAAGCTTGACCGTCTGATCCCATTCAACCTTGACCGTCTGATCCCATTGGTCACCTCTTATTATAAGCGTGGATAGCTGAAGGCCAATTCTAACCTGGATCTTCATATGGTTTATAACATTAGTACACACTCATTAGTATACATGAGTGTTTCCATCAAGTATCTTGCTGTTTGAAACCTGGTTATGTCGTACTGACTGTCTTGTGGAGTAAACTCTCATCACCACTGAGAGACCCAGTGAGTTGGGAGATTCAGAACCTGATGAAATCTAGACTTGCTTTATTTAAGGCATTAGCATTGCAGAGAGGGCTAGGCAGTAGGGAAAATAATGTGGTTCAGGGACTGTGAGACAGACAGACTACTTCTGGGCTGCTCCCATGATTTTGATATCGCCTTGTCGCTATGCAGACCTATGCCATCTTCCATAGTGTGTCTGTGATAGATTTCCATTCTGTATTGCCTTCACGCCCCAGCAAAGCTCTGCAGGGTTGATATGATGTGTTCTGAATCAGGATTCTGTTAGGAAGCCATTATGGGACATCCTATAGCAACAAGTCAGAATCAGAATGGTTTATAGGGCAGCACAGGATCTGGTTGCCGCAGCTATCCCTATTATTTCATAGGCTAATCATAGGGAAACAGTATTGAACAGCCCTTGGTTCTGTGTAGTGACAAGTCAATATATAAATGGGTTATAGTGAGGTACAGAATATGGTTACCATGTCTACTCATATTATTTCAGGAAGCGAATCGTGTTGCAGCCTTTGTGGATTACAATTTATGTATGCGTCAAAAGCCCCTCGACCAAAAGCCCCTCAGGACAAAAGCCCCGCCAAAAATGACCAAAAGCCCCTCACTTTATGTATTAATAATGGGAAAATAAGATTAAAGACAAGAAATTATTAATGACATGAAACATTTTATTGCTTCATAATATAATGACATAAATACTATATAAATAAATATGTAATTAGCAAATAATTTTAGTGAATAAAAAAAAAACATCATAAAAATACCAATTGCCTTTATAGGTTGCAGACTTTCAAAGTAAGCAATTATCACATTTTCTCCATTTCCTTTACATTGATACTATAAAATACTTAAAATACTTTATAAAATATATAAGAGCAATGAGAAAATTCATTGTACTTTATAAAATATATAATACTTTTTCCTACTTAAAATACTGTAAAAATTATATAAGAGCAGTGAGAAATTTTCATTCCTTTATGAAATACATGAATTGAGGGGCTTTTGAAAGGGTGCTCAAATAAGCGAGGGGCTTTTGTCCAGAGGGGCTTATGGTCAAGGGGCTGTTGTATCAAGGGGCTTTTGGTCGGTACCCTTAATGTATATCACGGCAGGGTGGTTAGTGTGGTGTGTTCTGAATCACAATTCTGTTAGGAAAACAGTATGGAAAACCTCTTTGTTCTGTGTTGTGACAAGCCAGTATATAAACGGTTAATAGAGAGCAGGGAGATATGGATACAGTCCAATTTCTTAATCATAAACACTATGTTTCAGTAAGAAGCATCACACGTGTTTGTGTGTGTGTGTGTGCTTTCTATTGGCTTGGACAAAGGGTTATAAGGTCAGTTTGGATGTATGGAACACATATAACACATGTTATATACTGGCCACATAAAGAAACTGTGCACTCAGAAAATATAAAGATAGACAGACAGTGTCTTTATACATAAATAAGGGTGTGAACAGTAAGTATTGGAGACAATCAAACGCTCATGCAGGTGCCAGGTGACGTGACGTCATTGATGGTGGCCTATGGACTTGTGTTACTGCACGTGCAGCCTGTGCAGCTGCACACAACATGTGAAACTCAGAAATTGCTGTCACTGTCGAAATGATCTTTGGTCATTCAAACGTTCATAAATTCACATGGGAATTCACATGCACATCATGCCA
The DNA here is from genome assembly GCF_003918875.1 of Haliotis rubra. NCBI lineage: Eukaryota > Metazoa > Mollusca > Gastropoda > Lepetellida > Haliotidae > Haliotis > Haliotis rubra. The sequence continues at coordinate 427,080 of NW_025767239.1, forward strand.
AAGTTAACATCTGCTCAACGTTACGAAACCATTGGAATGGTTCAAGCAAGCATGAGCCAACAACAGGTGGCAGCACATTTCCAATGCCATCGTAACACGATATCTGCATTGGTCAGGCGTTATGGAAACAGTAAAGACGTCGCCGACCACCCACGTTCTGGGCGTCCCCGAGTAACGACAGGACAGATGGATTCGGGTGACTCATATCAAACACAGGATCAAGATGGCAGTGACCACGTCCCAAACCATTCCCCAGGCCTTCAATGCTCATTTGGTAGCCTATATGCGTCATCGATGCACTGCTGTGCTTCACGCGCATGATGGTCATACCCGTTATTGACTTTGTGACTTCGTCGTGTGACCCCCCTACACAATATTGTTCATGTTCTTTTGACATGTTGTTGTGGCCCGATACTTCAGCTTATAAAGTGTCTACATCATTTCGTCTTTTCTGTGTTGTATTCCAATTCTGAAGGAATTTTCTGTGTGCACAGTTTCTTTATGTGGCTAGTATATTTGACATTATGCTTTCTCAGTAAAGTACAGATTCTAACTTTTGGTGGTTTAGTCCATCCGGAATTTGAACTTGCACTTTCAAAGCCAGGCACTTAATCACCAACACTCAAAGCCATCTAACCCACTCAGCCACCGGGGCGTTCACGAAAATGGAAGTTTGACAACTGGTAGTCTAGACCCTGTATTTTGTGTACCCCTCTGCTGTATAACATATGGTACATTTCGCCACTTTCTAAATGACATTTGTACAGCGCCAATATCCAGCTCAGCTGCTCAAAGGAGCTTTGTTTTTCCCTCGATCACTGGATGTCAATCTCAACAGCACGTCCTATTATCAGTCTCAACTCCCTGGGGATCATACAACTCTTGCAGCCACTAGGCACACCGAGTTAATGCAGCTTTTCCATCCTTACGAGGCACTCATTCAGAGCTGGGTGGACTGGGACACATTGTCATAGTACTTTGTCCAAGTTTTACTGCATGTTGCTGTACCCGCAACTAGGTGTTTGCATGTATTCATGTGGCCACCATCTGGTCATTTACCAACGGATTCGTGGGTTCTTTTAAGTGCACAGGGTCGTGTACTGTACAACTAGGGGGTGTGACAACATCACGCCCCTATGTATAAGTCAAACTATTTATTTGGTCTCAGGGGTTTAAGACAAAGGGGTTCACCTGTAATTCAAAAAGGTTGTCTGGAAAATGTGTGTTAGTTGGATGGTAGGAAAGGGCTATGTGAGCCATAGTGTATTAGGTGAGGTGAGGTGAAATTGGGTTTAACGTCGTGCTTGAGAATATTTCCTCATATGACGAGGTTCATGCGTGTGTATGTGTATGTGCGGCTATGTACTAGCCCAGACTGAAGCTGGTTTTATAGTGCTAGCCCACTGAGATACCATGCCGCAGTGAAGCATAAATACCCCACTCAGACACATTATATTGACTCCGAGCCGACCAGTCCTTGTTGTACCCATTAATGCCGAGCGCCAGACAGGGACCAAAAAGTACCATATTTTAACGTCTTTTGGTATGACACGGTCGGGGATCAAACCTGCGACCTTCCGCTCTCCGGGCGGACGCTCTAACCACTACACCACGGAGGCAGTCCATAGTGTATTAATTGACACTTTATCATTCCCAGTATTGATGGGACAAAGTGGTTAAGTGGTAGCCTAGTGGCTAAAGTGTTTGCTAGTCATACTGAAGACCCGGGTTCGATTCCCCACACCATTTCTGGTGTTCCCCGCTGTGATATTGCTGGAATATTGATAAGAGCGGCGTAAAATTATACTCACTCACTCACTTTCTTCGTGTATTCCATATGTTTGTATTCATATTTAAATCGATAGTTTGGGGGTATTTTTACACCTGAACTAGTTAAAGAACTTCAAATTGGATTTCCAATATGGTCGCCTCAGTCATATTGAAATAGATATATCTGACCATTACTCAGTCATTTTTGTCTAAAATGTAATGAATGTGTGAAGTAAGTAATGGGACTCTGCACATATGTTTTGTTATTCAGGTGTTTTAAATTTTTACCTCTATTTAACTTTACCTCTGTCTACTTTGACCACACTTATTATTAATATGGTGAGTGAGTGAGTTAGTTATACTCACTCAATAATATTCCAGCTACATGGCGGCGGTCGGTAAATAATCTGGACCAGACGCAGAACATCGACCTGCGCAATTGGGAACCGATGACATGTGTCAACCAAGCCAGCGAGCCTGATCCCCCCATCCCATTAGTCGCTTCTTACGACAAGCATGGGTTAGTGAAGGTTCATTCTATCCCGGACCTTCACGGGTCATTATCAATATATTTATCGCCATGACTATGCTGATAGTTTTGACAATGTTATGAAATTGGTATTTCCTTAGCTGGCTGTATGATTCATAATACAGTCAAAGAGTTAGATTTGATTTGTTTCCGCATTTCTTACCTGAAATTGAAAACTGACGAGACTGAACTTTGTTATGTATTTTAATGAGATCTTTTGATTTTAGTGTTTATGCAACATATAATTTAATGCTACATTAATACATGTTACCTGTACATGTTTGCTACATATCCATGAGAGCTACAGCCATGGCAATCATTTTACACTGATGATTTTTGTTTTTTGTTGAACATGTCTAATTGAAAAGAAACCATTAAAATCTCTGTGAGCCCTGCCATGCTGTAACAAACCCATAAAGTTTCAAGTGAGAATTGTTTTTCAGCAACCCATGCTTGTTGTATTTAGTCTGTTTCTTTGTCTACTGGGCTAACTGATAACACTAGCAACTTTTACACCTTCAAGTTGAAATGTAATTTCCTTTTTAGGCCAGACAATTTTATTTCTTGTTTTACGGATCCGCCGGTCGTATATTTTCAAGAATAAGAAAAAAAATAAAAATGAATTTTCACCGCTCAAAAAATAAAATCCTAATGTTTTTATGGGCCAAAAATGTAAACTTACAAGAAAATTATATTTAGATTGTATTTTGCCTCATATACACTTCATAAATTGCCAAAACATAAATACTTTTAGTATTTAAAAGGAATATTACTTTGACTAGTGATTTTTAAAAAAAAAATTCCCCCTCCTGCCTTTTGGTTTTCTGAGTACAAAAATCTGTAAAACAAGAAATAAAATTTGGTCTGGCCTTATTATGGTATAACAATGAAGATACCAAGTGACCTTGAAGATCCAGGTTAGAATTGGTTTTCAGCAACCTTGCACGTTTGTTTGTTTGCACTCAGCAATATTCCAGCTATATGGTGACAGTTAATAATCGAGTCTAGGTCAGACAATCCAATGATCAACATCATGAGCATCGATCTAAGACATGTGTCAACTAAGCCAGCGAGAATGACCACCCAATCCCGTCAGTCGTCTCTTATGACAATCATGGGTTGCTGAAGACCAATTCTAACCCGAATCTTCACTGTCACCAACTATAAGATACAGCCAACTGTAACATGTAAAAAAATAGTGTACATTATCATTCACTATTGAAATGGTTGGCACCATTGATCTTGCCACAAACTAGGCGGCCATTATCAGTAATCCTCTTTCAAGACACTGTCTAATAGTCCATCTGCTCGGTGGCCAGCGTACAGAGTGTAGATGTTGTGGCACTGGAGGAGAGTATCACGTGACATGCTGGCATTAAGCTTATCTGTTCAGCTGGAACTGGAGCATGCAGGGATAGTTATTTAGCCACCGAGTAGACTCTGTCACAGTCCCTCAGCCATATTCTTGTCAGCTAAGCACTTTCTGGAATGCAGAACAAAGCTGGTCCAGATTTTTCCATTGTGTTATGTGGTCTATCAAAAATATATATTTTCAGAGACTAAATGTCCTGATGGAAAAATAGTCCCAGAAACCCTTGTGTTGCATCCTCAAATTAAAACACAATCAGTGTGCATTCGATGTTCATTCTCAGCATCCGTAATGCACTACTATCTCATCCGGAGGGATGAGGTAGCCTAATGGTTAAAGCGTTACTCATCACACTGAAGACCTGGGTTCGATTACCCACATGGGTACAATGTGTGAAGCCCATTGTCCCTGTGATATGGCTGGAATATTGCTTAACACAGCGTAAAACCCAACTCACTTACTCAGTACCTGATCCTGCCAGGTACCCATTCACTACCTGTTGAACAGAGGCTGTGTATTCTATACCGATTGCATAGACTGATGCTCATGCTGTTGATCACTGGATTGTCTGGTATCCAGACTCGTATATTTACAGACCGTAGCTGGAACATTGCTGAGTGTGGTGTTAAACAACAAACAAACAACAACATACAAACACACTTTCCCATAGACCCCAGAGTGTTAATTCAAAAAGACTTGAATGACTGGACAAGTCTAGAATGTTTCAACCTGCAAGTAAGAACTGTTCGGAGGGTCTTTTTGTCAGTGTATTATTATTTTCAATTTTTTACCATGCAGGGATAGTTAATTAGCCATTGTCCTAGTTTCTATCTCTGTCCCTCAACCATATTTTTGTCAGCCAAGCACTTTCTGTTATGCAAAAGCCCGAAATGAAGCTAGTCTACATTTTCCTAAATTAACCATCTCACTGACCACAGGGGCGGTGGGGTAGCCTACTGGTTAAAGCTTTCGCTCGTAACGCCAAAGGCCCGGGTTCGATTCCCCACATGGGTACAACTTGTGAAGCCCATTTCTGGTGTCCCCCGCCGTGATATTGCTGGAATATTGCTAAAAACAGCATAAAACCATACTCAGCCAGCCAGCACTATGACCACAAGTGTACTTTACACAAGAATATGTGCTGCCATGATATGAGCCGCTGTCTATGAGTCCATTTAATTCGAAAAGAGTCCAACTGAAGTCTAGAATAAATTTGCAAGTCCAGAAATTATGAACTCTTCTGGTGGTCTTTGGTATTGTATTATCATTTTAATATTTTTGTAGATATATGATTTTAAATAATATAATTTCTGTGACTACATGTCAGTCTAGGACTGCTGGTCCATGAATGGCTGTTCAGCAGATGCTTGACTGTTTCCTGTTGGCTGTGCCTCTCACATATTGGTATATGATATGGCTGTATGTAGTCGCAGGCATCTGATTGTTAGACAGACCTACAAGATTTAATATTTGAGGCAGATCTTCCTTACAACAGATGCTAGGTGAATGGTATGGTATATATTCTCAGGAGGCTGAAGGGGAATGTATTGAGTCACAAGGGACCAGTCATTATTTCTGGGGCTTGGGTGTTTCAGATGTTTTTGATGTGTTGAAAACAATGGCCCTCACCTTTGCTTGTCAGAGTTTTGTATGACCCTTTTCCCGTACATCACTTTACATATTTTCCATGACAAAATCAAAAAGCTCTGAGTCATAGGCTATTATTTTGTTTTCAGTTGGTTTTAGGTGTTGACATGCCTGTTGTGCAAACATATAGTTCATAAAATTAGGTATGTGTGACATTTAATTAGCTTTATCAGCATCCCCATGTAATGGACTTTGTAAGGTTTTGTTTAGATCTAAGCAGGTGCGATGAACTGTCTACTACACAAAGATTAATGACATTAGATATTATTCTACCAAATAGATTCCTTTTGAATTAATATGGGGAATGTTTCAGGTCATGTCATGTCATGAAAAGGTCAAAGGTCAAGGTCACATATCTTGAAAAAGTTGTGGTTGCACTATTAATAAATGTATTAATGCATGGTAAATTGACTGAGTATGTAGATTCTTTAGGATAGAGACATACTTTGAAAATTCTCTTGTTCACAATAAATCAAAGGTCAGAGTTTGTGTTCATGATTTATAACATGGTTACATGATTCGTGACATTTTATATTTGCTTGTTTCCTGATACCAGATGAGAAGAAGGTGCAATGTCTTTCAGAGGTCAAGGTCATCTTTGAGGCTATTGGGTTTACAATCCTTGGTGTTTTCTAGATCATAAGAAATTGTGTTGATTTTTAAGTCAAGGGCTGCTTCTGCAGGTCCATGAAGATGATGATGATGTCGGTGGTGGTGGTGGTGGTGATGATGATGATGGTGGTAGTTGTTGTGATGATGGCTGTGATGATGACATTAGCAGATTAGTCATGCTGATGCTATTAGCGATGTTCCTTGCAATGATGATAACATTAACAATGATGATGATGATGATGATGATGACGACAACTTTGAAGATTAGTACCTGGCATCCAGCTACAGATATGTAGGAGTTATCTCCCTGGAGTGTCTCCCTGGAAGCAGGAGTCAAAGAGAGGTGAGCCCCACATAATGCATACAGACATGGGTGGCGGGAGGTATTCCTGGAATGTTTTACTACAGAGAGGAGCTGATTTTGTTGTAAGAGCTCTATCATAAGCTTGTTGTTAGCGCCTGTGATAGATACTCAGAAAAAAGAGTATATTTTTTAGAATGTCTGGAAGCAGTGAAGTTTGTTTAATAAATGATTTCGAGTATCTAGTCAGTGGGAGTGATTGTAAATCCGTACAACCTGAAAATGTGAGTCTTTATCAGTATAGCGTCATGATACAAACTGTCAGTTGTTGTTTTCATGTCTGTGAAAGCAAAATGTGAATTTAAGGTTTGACCTAATTTTGTTTTCTACCTTGGAAAATATTTCTTTAATCAAACTTGGATTCTTGTTTCAGTTTCCCAGTGAGTGAGTGATTTAGTTTAGTGTTACGTCGCTTTTATCACAGCCTGGGGATAGCAGAAAAGGGCTTCACACTTTGTACCCATGTGAGGAATCGAACCAAGGGCTTCGGTGTGACAAGCAAACACTTTAACCACTAGGCCATCCGACTTCTCCTAAGGATATAGAACATAGACAGTACAATGTATTTGAGTTGGGTATCCATATTCCGCCGCATGGTATGTTGGTGAGCTAGCACTATAAAATTAGCATTAGTCTATACGACTACTTATACCACCATCTGTCCTTAGAAGTTTAAGTGTGTATTTACGTTTATCATCTAGCATGAGCTACCATGAAAATAAATTGGCTTCAGCTATGGATTCCTCATCGCCAAGGTTCTAAACTCCGTGAACCATGCTGTTTACCCATGGATAATTAATTATCTGTTACACACGAGGGTAGTAAGTAAAGCATCACATCAACAGGTGCTCCACCGTGAGAAAGCTTTGTGTGAACCGTACGAAGACAGGGTTGATGAAGGAAGTTTAAGTTCTTTGTTCTTTCAGTGCGACATTTGTGTACTTGAACACAGCTTTGTAGACTTGCATTTACTGCCAGAAATAAAATCTTATTTAAAATGACATACCCACAAAGAGATATAAACAGAATGAATAATGAGACCAGCACAAATCCCATAAATTAGAGCTGAGACAATCTAGACTTGCCAAAACCTGGACTTTTAAAACTTGAATTGTTTAAAATATATTCTGCAGTGTCTGAGAGATAGACTAATTTTTGTATCATTTACAGATATTTTGAATATTATGTGCATGAGGAATTTGTAAACATAATATCATTGACGGTAGTAATAGATAATTGGTTGTGGCCTAACCCGTAACTGAATTCAGGAATTGTTTACTAAAAGTACAATTATGATATCACAAATGGTTGGGAAAAAAAAGTCTAAAATGGGTAACTTCTCTCAGCCATAACCTTGATTGCGGGTTATTAAAAGACCAGCATCATGTTGGACTTGCTTCCCTTTAAACAGTCAAGCAATTAGTGAGTGAGTATGGTTTTAAGCCATTTTTATCAATATTGCAGCAATGTCACAGTGGGGGACATCAGAAATGGGCTTCACACATTGTGGGGAATCGAACCAGGGTCTACGGCGTGACAAATGAACGCTTTAACCACTAGGCTACCCTATCACCCCAAGTCAAGCAATGACATAGCGGAGTATACAGGTCAACACAGTGTAAAACCCCACTCATTCACTCACTCACTCACTCTGTATATTTTGTTTGTTTAACGATGCACTCAGCAATAGTCTGTAAATAATTGATTCTGAACCAGACAATCCAGTGATCAACATCAAGAGCATCAATCTACAGAGTTGGGATACAATGACATGTGCCAACCAAGTCAGTAAGCTTGACAGGGCACTCTGTATTTGCATTGTTGTACCAATATTACAAGGAAGTAATGATTCTTTAACTTGAAGGTCTAAAAGTTGACAGTTTTATCATTCAGCCCAGTAGTTAAGGAAAGAGACTAATGTGTAGTTTAACATTTACATTGAAAATGTGCTCGTGTGAGATGGGAGATTTGGTCCTGATCTGGGCGAAATCTAGACTTGCTTGGTGTAGAGCTATAACATTACAGTATGGGCTAGGTGGAAGGGCAAATTACTTGGTTTAGTGACTGTCTGACACTATCAAAGAGATTATTAATGCCTTTGATCTTAGCACTGTGTACGCATCCCGTCTCGTCCCCAGGGAGACTCTGCCGAGATAAGTTCCAGAGTCAGGTGGTGGTTCTGTCTGATAGATGGCCCTGCTGTAGTCAAGGTGTATGCACTAAGTAAAAGTGGGCTTCAGCATCACAGTTGTGAACATCGCAATAATCATGTTCTGTCTGATAGATGGCCCTGCTGTAGTCAAGGTGTATGCACTAAGTAAAAGTGGGCTTCAGCATCACAGTTGTGAACATCGCCCTAATCATCATCACCATATCATCATTACAATCATCACAATCACCATCACTGTCATCACAGGCAGCAAGTTCACTCATCAATCTTAAAACTGTTGTTCTGTTCCTCACATGGGTACAATGTGTGAAGCCCATTCCTGGTGTCCCCAACCGGGATATTGCTGGAATATTGCTAAAAGCGGCGTAAAACCATACTTACTCATTTGAGTGATCCCTGCCACAATCATCATCATCATCATCATCATCATCATCATTCATACCAAAATCATAATAATAATCGTCAAGTATACCACAATCACCATGAGTGATCCCTGCAACAATCATCATCATCATCATCATCATTGTCGTCGTGGTCGTCGTCGTCATCATCATCATCATTCATACCAAAATCATAATAATAATCATCAAGTATACCACATTCACCATCATCATCATCATCATCATCATCATCATCATCATCATTTTGTTTTCGCTTTTTTCATTATAGTCAATAGTGCACTCTACTGTCATAGACAATCTTATCATCAGTTCAGTAGTTCCAGAGACATATGTTATCAGCTATATTCACAATATTTATCAGCCTGGCCAGACAGTGGAGAAATGCCTCACCATGTTTAACCCAGGTTCCCAGGTAACATTACTACTGAGAAAACTATCAGGACCTACATGTGTTTCCTTCCAGACCATCCACATTACAAGTGATCGTGATACTCCTCTGTTTTCATCATCTGATTGGTTTCTAGTGTGTGATGAGGTTATCCCCACTGTGGTAAGCCTTTGTTTACAAACTATTGGCTGTGGTGGTAAGCACCTGGCTGGCAGCCATAAGCCCTGACTCACCTTCAGGGCAACTCCCAGTAAGAGGCCCTGTACGGGTTGGGGGGAGGGGGGATCTCAACTTTTTGTACTCATGGCCACTCATGTCATTGAGGATATGATGTATGTGAATGTACTGTGGACCTCTGGCGAGAGTCTTAGCAATGAGTTGTTTATTGACATTTTTCTTTGACTTGTCAACATACAGGCTTGGTTATTTCACTAAATATCTTACACAGGTACCCTTAAAAATAATTACCCTTGCAATTTTGTTGTGTTTATTTAGTTCAACTGGCTAGCAGCCATATTGGCAAGTATAAAATGTTCCCTTCAGAAACCACTGGACCAATCCAGCTAACTAATTTCCCAAAAGAATTGGGTAATAATGTAATGATATTTGGTAATTATCAAATTAAGAGCTTCAAATAATCAGCAAATGTTTCTTTTATGAGATATTTCATCAACCTTAAAAGGGCCCCATTGGACATGATTGTTTCCACATGTGGCAAGGTAATGACTCTATATCTACTGTAATGAAGTTGTCTCGCTTCAATTTTGTAGCATAACCATGTGATCCCAAGACAGAAAATGAGAATGTACTGCCGTGGTATAATCAACATAGACAAAGAAAATTACCTTAGTTATGAGTGACGTTTGTGGTAGGGCCCTTCATGTAAACAAGGTGTTCATGTGTGTGTTTATTTATTGCATCTTGTCATCCCAAGGGTTATTTTGGTTGCTGAGGAATCTTTTTCTTTGTGAATAGTTGTGAGGAAAATACTGTATAGTATTTTGGTAAAATTGCTTGTTATTTGAGGAACTGTGTTCGTAACAGAAGGTTAAACTATTGTGCTTTGAATTATCACTTCGAGAACAAAACTAAGGTAATTTGTAGGACTCGGAATAGATTAACAGATGTCGTTGATTTGGGGATTTGTGGTTTATTGTGTAAACTGTTTACCTGTTTACTCATTGTATGAAGGTTAGATTGACCTGATTGGTTACATTGACCTTACTAATCATAGTCAAAGTAAGATTTGATTAAATGATTAAATAATAGGAGAATAATACATAAATATGTTTTTTGTTTTGCTCCTCTGACAGGCGTAATGAAAGATGTTCATATTAACCCTTTATGTTCAAGACAATGTCTGTGACAGGCGTAATGGAAGATGTTCATATTAACCCTTTATGTTTGAGACAATGTCTGTGACAGGCGTAATGGAAGATGTCCATATTAACCCTTTATGTTTGAGACAATGTCTGTGACAGGCGTAATGGAAGATGTCCATATTAACCCTTTATGTTCAAGACAATGTCTGTGACAGGCGTAATGGAAGATGTTCATATTAACCCTTTATGTTTGAGACAATGTCTGTGACAGGCGTAATGGAAGATGTCCATATTAACCCTTTATGTTCAAGACAATGTCTGTGACAGGCGTAATGGAAGATGTTCATATTAACCCTTTATGTTTGAGACAATGTCTGTGACAGGCGAATGGAAGATGTCCATATTAACCCTTTATGTTTGAGACAATGTCTGTGACAGGCGTAATGGAAGATGTTCATATTAACCCTTTATGTTCAAGACAATGTCTGTGACAGGTGTAATGGAAGATGTTCATATTAACCCTTTATGTTTGAGACAATGTCTGTGACAGGTGTAATGGAAGATGTTCATATTAACCCTTTATGTTTGAGACAATGTCTGTGACAGGCGTAATGGAAGATGTTCATATTAACCCTTTATGTTCAAGACAATGTCTGTGACAGGCGTAATGGAAGATGTTCATATTAACCCTTTATGTTTGAGACAATGTCTGTGACAGGCGTAATGGAAGATGTCCATATTAACCCTTTATGTTTGAGACAATGTCTGTGACAGGCGTAATGGAAGATGTTCATATTAACCCTTTATGTTCAAGACAATGTCTGTGACAGGTGTAATGGAAGATGTTCATATTAACCCTTTATGTTTGAGACAATGTCTGTGACAGGCGTAATGGAAGATGTCCATATTAACCCTTTATGTTTGAGACAATGTCTGTGACAGGCGTAATGGAAGATGTCCATATTAACCCTTTATGTTTGAGACAATGTCTGTGACAAGTAATGGAAGATGTCCATATTAACCCTTTATGTTTGAGACAATGTCTGTGACAGGCGTAATGGAAGATGTTCATATTAACCCTTTATGTTTGAGACAATGTCTGTGACAGGCGTAATGGAAGATGTCCATATTAACCCTTTATGTTTGAGACAATGTCTGTGACAGGCGTAATGGAAGATGTTCATATTAACCCTTTATGTTTGAGACAATGTCTGTGACAGGCGTAATGGAAGATGTCCATATTAACCCTTTATGTTTGAGACAATGTCTGTGACAGGCGTAATGGAAGATGTTCATATTAACCCTTTATGTTTGAGACAATGTCTGTGACAGGCGTAATGGAAGATGTTCATATTAACCCTTTATGTTTGAGACAATGTCTGTGACAGGCGTAATGGAAGATGTCCATATTAACCCTTTATGTTTGAGACAATGTCTGTGACAGGCGTAATGGAAGATGTTCATATTAACCCTTTATGTTTGAGACAATGTCTGTGACAGGCGTAATGGAAGATGTCCATATTAACCCTTTATGTTTGAGACAATGTCTGTGACAGGCGTAATGGAAGATGTTCATATTAACCCTTTATGTTTGAGACAATGTCTGTGACAGGCGTAATGGAAGATGTCCATATTAACCCTTTATGTTTGAGACAATGTCTGTGACAGAAGTAATGGAAGATGTTCATATTAACCCTTTATGTTTGAGACAATGTCTGTGACAGGTAATGGAAGATGTCCATATTAACCCTTTATGTTTGAGACAATGTCTGTGACAGGCGTAATGGAAGATGTTCATATTAACCCTTTATGTTTGAGACAATGTCTGTGACAGGCGTAATGGAAGATGTCCATATTAACCCTTTATGTTTGAGACAATGTCTGTGACAGGCGTAATGAAAGATGTTCATATTAACCCTTTATGTTTAAGACAATGTCTGTGACAGGTGTAATGCAAGATGTCCATGTTAACCCTTTGTGTTCCAGATGATGTTTCTGACAGAATATAAAGATGCTCATGTTAACCCTTCATGTTACAGACAATGTCTCTGACTATTGAAAGATTACACCTAAAATTCCTAAGACTAGTTTCCTCATTAAGAAACTCAACTCCAAACTTTGCTCTCTATGGTGAATTTGGTAGAGAGCCAATTTATATCAAAATATGTAAACGAGTGATAACCTTTTGGCATAAGATCGCTACTTGTACCAGTACTTTGAAACTCTCCAGTACACTGTATAATTATATCCAGGTTAATGTCCCAGATATGTAAGATAGACTGAGATGGTTTTCATTTGTTAAAAAATTCTTAATGATTGAGGGTTAAATGAAATATATGATAATCCTTCCATTTGCACCACCACTTGGCTAGCCTCAACAGTTGAACAGATACTCAAGGACCAAAATTTACAAAATTGGAGAAGTTCCGTAGAACAAAGTTCTAAGGGATTTTATTACAAATATTACAAACAGGATTTATCTTTTGAACCATACCTTTTTATGCCAAAATCAATTTACTTGCCTATTCTTAAATTTAGAACTGGTAACCATTATCTACCTCTTGAGACTGGCCGGTGGACAAATACTCCTAGAAATAACCGTTTATATAAATTATGTAACTCACCCGCTGTTGGTGATGAGTTTCACTACCTTTTCAGGTACCTGAAATAGCTGGCCCAACCTTTATACACTCAAAAGATTACTTTGTTCAAAGAAAGCTCAATATGTTAAAGATTTGTAAAAATTTATTAAATACATGTAATTAAATGTTTGTATCATTCTCTAATGGCACCCTTGTATATATGAATATATGTATATTGTACTGTACATTATCCTGCCTCAATTATATCTCTCCAATGCCATCTTGGTGTATATGTGTATATAAGTTGTTTTCCACTTCACTCATGTACCACCGTTGGTGGAACTTGAGAAAATAAAAACCTTCGAACCTTCGACAGATGTAATGGAAGACACCCATGTTAACCCTTTATATTCCAGACGATGTCTCTGACAGATGTAATGGAAGATGTTGACTACAAGAGGAAGAACTTCAACCATGACGATGTTTTGTACCGCCACCCGCTGCACATGACGGAGGCGCACTTTGTGTATCACCTGTCACGTGACCCCGAAGGCCATCTAACCTGCAACAAAGACAGCAATGGAGAGTTCATCTGTTCTCCCAGGTACTTCCAGTCTCCATGGTAGCCAAGTAGTAAAGTATTTCCTTGTCATGCAATTCCCCATATGGGAACAAATTGAAGGGTTAGAATAAAAAGGAGGTTAAATCCAAATTTATTTTATTTTCTATTTTTTTTAGTATTTGAATGAGGGCAAAAAAGTGTATATAAATATTTGCCAAACAGTGTTTGAAATATCAAACACAAGCAAAATATAGTATTTTATGTGCGTTTCACATCAATAATAATTCAAAAATATTTAAAAAACCTCCATTTATGAAGAAATGCTAAAAATGTAGTTAACCCTGTTGTTATTCTAACCCCTTCAATTGTAAACCTCACTTCTGGTAATACCGATAGACCTTGTTAAGCCAAACTCACTCGCTGAATATACATCCATGTTTTATAAACAGCAAATATATCACTGTGTTTAGGCAGTTATCTTTCACTGATATCTATTCCTTACTAAAAAAACTCCTTTCTGTTCTTTATTGTTCTTTTTGGGTGTATTTCTTTCATAGTGGAAATCATTGATTCTATTGATTTCGATTCCTTACTGAAAAAAATCCATTGTATTTATTGTTCTTTTTGAGCGTATTTTTTAAATCTTTCATTTCTTACGAATTGTTCGAGGCTTAACGGCTGACTTTGATGTGTCTGAGTGAACCAGTGGTGTTAGTTAATAATAATAATATTAATAATAGGCCATTTATATAGCGCCTTTCCACGTCACAGGGATATGCTCAAAGCGCTTCCTGAGCTCAAGTTAAAACTATATACAGTTGGCAGGTACGGATGATTGGAAGTCACTTGTAGCGGAGAAATAGATGAGTCTTTAGTCGTGTTTTGAATGTACTTAGGGAAGGAGATGATTTTAACTCGATAGGGAGAGAGTTCCACAGAGACTCCAGTTAGGCTCCAGTTGGTGGTTAGCTTCAATCTCCTCTAAGCTTCGTCATTACTGGCGCCAATCAATGCATAGGAAGGTTTAGAACTGGCTTCATCGTCTTTTCACGAACTCTTGGTGTCATCACAATAAAAATGGTAAACAAGTTGTTAATACCACACTCAGCAACTTTCAAGCAATGTGACAGCGGTCTCTAAATAATGAGTCTGGACCAGACAATCCAGTGATCAACAGCATGAGCATCGATCTACGCAATTGGGATACGATGATATGCATCAATCAAGTCAGCGAACCTGACCACCCGATCCCGTTAGTCGCCTCTTATAACAAATATATGTTTACTGAAGGCCAATTCTAACCTGAATCGTAACGGATGCTATTCACTATAAACAGACGCTGATGATATACACCCTTGAATTGTATGATCTATTCTGTTTGAAGTAGAAGCTTGATATAATTATAGAGATGGTTTTGTTATTTTTATTTAATAATAAGTTTTTCTAGAACTTCCAATTGTCTCCCTATACTTTAGTACGTATGTCCTGTTCAGTGTTAACTGATTAACTGTTAACTGATTCCTCTTTACAGATGTCTCAAACAGTTATGAATAGTTTTATTACTTTTATTCATTCCAATAAGTTTTTCTGGGACTTCCAACTGTCTCCCTAAACTTCAGTTAATGTCCTGTTCCGTGTTAACTGATTCCACTCACTCACTCTTTGCAGACGTCTCAAACAGTTGTGTATGCACAGACTCGTCATCAATCCAGCCAGGATGCAGAAATTCAAATATCACGAACTTCCACACGATATCTACCCAGCACTGCTGAGTGAAGCCATTTTCCAGAGAGAATTACAAGCCATCACATTCTTTGTTTCCACCTGGCCCCACAAGATGCTAGACATTCAGAGCATCGTTCCCCAGGAAGACATTCTGAGGTCAGGCTACTTGACCCGACCTGTGGAAGGTCAAGGTAGCATGTCGCTAGTCGACAGTATTATCATGGGACTCTTGAACATTAAAGCTCATGCCAAGGTACAGACTGTGAATTTCATTGGATTTAAAAATGGTGAGTGCCTTCATCTTGGTTTTGCAGATCTAACTGATAGGACCAGCCAGCCCAAAACCCTACATAGAGTGAAAAAAGGACTCCTTTAGTTTTTCCATTTATTTGCTTGTTTTTCAGGTGAAATAACAAAAACCCACGCGAATCTACTTTTTGGTATGGTAATAAATGTGTAAAATAAGTACTGTATTTGTTTAACTGTATAAAATTTCGTTTTTGGAATTGTCTTTCTATGAGGCGTGACCTACAAGGTTGTTTTCATGTTATATTAGGAGCAGCACTTATCTTGAAGTTGAACATATATTTATCTTTATCTTTGGCATGAATGGATTTTCCTTATAAGGCCAGACCAATTTTATTTCTTGTTTTACGGATCTGCCTGTCGTATTTTTTCAAGAATAAGAAAAGAAATAAAAATGAATTTTTCCCGCTCAAAAAATAATATCCTGATGTTTTTATTGGCCAAAAATGTAAACTTACAAGAAAAATGTTTTTAAGATGTTTTTTGCCCCACATACACTTCATAAATTGCCAAAAGTAAAATACTTTGAGTATTTAGAAGGAATATTACTTTGACTGGTGATGTTTTTATTTTTTTTATCCCTCCTGCCTTTAGGTTTTCTGAGGACAAAAATCCATAAAACAAGAAATAAAATTGGTCTGGCCTAATATATATGTATGAAATTCCTGCAATAATTTCCCCCTGGCGCTGGATTGTAATACCTCTGCCTGTGTCTGTTTGAGCTAACCCCTGTGAATGTGACAGCAGATGAAATAAAGAGATTCAATACATTTTGAAGAAAATTGATACTCTCAAATAAGTATAAATGTTATGTGTCAACCTTAATTGTCCAGACCGTTACCAATGTATTTTTTGTCAAATGTGTATCTCAAAATTTCAATGGATATGGTGCCAAGAAATGGAAGAGGTGGAAGGCATGTCTTTTGAAATCTTTTAGGGATCATTCATTTTTTTATTTAAGATTTACTTACAAATTGTCTTGACCGTTACTTGGCAAAGTAACAGTTTGGACAGTCCTTGTAACGGTCAGGACAGAATTATTTGCATTTCAAAAAGTTATTCATTAATATTTGAAGTATAACAAATTTATAATGTCTTTAAGAGTTAATATAGTTTAAGCATGGACTTGTACTGTTTAAAGGAGTTTTGATGTAGTAGCATAAGAAACACAGTCTCTAGTAATGGTTTGGACAAATAATAGTAACAGTCGGGAAATTTCTTTAAAAAAATTCAATTTTGAAGAATATGTTCTATGGTGTGATAATAAATTTCTATTTACTTATCTATCTGCTTTGAATAATAAAAACCAAAACGAATTTATCACGTTAAGTTTCTATTTTCTATAAGATCTACAGTCTTTATGAATTAAAGGTAACAGTTAGGACAAAATGTAGTAATGGTAAACAACTTAATTGTATTCCAACATTTAAAGATTTTTTTGGTGTAGTCTGTTTTGACTTTGTGAGATATGTAAGACTACCATTTACTTAGAATATTGATAGGAGCTAATATGTTGGCCTTTGTATTTGATAATATGTGTTACCATCTCACTATTAACAAAAACTAAAAGTATCCAAGTGAATGAAAGAAGTAAATTTCGTGGAGACTAATATTGCACCATAATATTAACAGCAAAATGACATCTATGCAGTGGCCTGTGTAGCATGACCATGTGTACAGTATCATAGTTGTTGCAGTACCTTTCAAAATTTATTCCTTTGCAACTTTTTAGAGGGATAACATTTGTTTGTTACACTGATGTCCTGACCGTTACCAATAATGTCACAACCGTTACTGTTCATTCAATTTTCGTTCCCCAATTGCACTCTTCTTTAGATTATTAGTGATTTTCAATCTAGACAGGTATGTTTTTCTATTCTTTAGAAGCTACAATTTGTTTTTATTCAAAAGCCTAAATTCTTTCACAAGTTTTATATTGATATAACAACTGTCCAAAACCGTTACCACAGCATGGAAGAAAACATGTCATATTTGTTACGAGTTACAATTTCTATTAAACATTTCGCTGTCTGTCCAAAATAGGGTTAGCAGTTCAAGTAAATGATATCATTTTTATGCCCCCGCCATATATGGCAGGGGGCATATTGGGTTATCCTCCGTGTCCGTCTGTCCGTCCGTCCGTACGAAACAGGGAATGTACTCTATCCACTTCTCCACTAAAAACGCTCTGTGGAATTCAAGGAACTTATACATGGGCTTTCTTGGGACTCTAAAGGTGTGCATCTCATGTTTTGTTTTTTGTAGTTTATATTTTTTTGTATGTTTAGAGACATTTGAACTTCAATAAATGTTGTTGAATTTCTCTCTGATGATAGTGAAATAGGGGATTAAGTCTATCCACTTCTCCACAAAAACTGCTCAACAGAATTGATTAAGCTTATACATGTGTTTCATTGGGACTCAAAAGGTGTGCATCTCATAGTTGCATATATGTTTATTGAACTTGTTCGTGAATTTTGTTCAAATATTGATCTTTATATGTCGTATGAATGTCAGCGGGGGCATCCGTGTCCCTTGACACTATTTTTTCTTGTTTCCTTTCATGTTACCTGTTTCTATGTTGAATTAAATTGTTTAAGGCTTATATCCAGCCCATTGCCATTCTTGTCCAAACCGTTACCACTATTGTCCTAACCGTTACTGGTGTTAATTGACTGCTCTAATTAATTGATGATAATACATGAAAAACTTCTCTTTATGTTGGTGTCATCAAAAGATGTTCTGGGCTTAGTAGCAGATGTTTATTTTAGACAATTCCACCTGTTGAAAGCTATATACATAATAATGTTTTAGAAAAATGCTATCATTTTGTGGTAAATAAATGAAAGATACAAAATAACACTTTCAAGATTCATGACGATAGTTTTTACCTTCAAGTTTGATTAAGTCTGTGTAAAAGCTGTGTCTGCCATCTTTAAAAGATTTTTATGAATTATATTTCCAAATCCTTATTCTGTTTAATAAGTGGTAACAGTCAGGACAAACCCCCACCCCTTTAATTACTTATGTGTCAATTAACAGGTCAATTAGTACATTTCAGCCTGCACGTTTGTATTTTTGAATAATTAAGTGTTTGAGGTTTTATTTGAATAAAAATTAAATCAATTTTGAGGAGTTTGATTTTACTGTAATAAAGAATTGAAAATCCTACCAATTTTGAAAATGACCCATATATTAACACATTAATATTAATGTTGTCAAGATTGATAGGACAGTCAATCACAGTGTGGGCTGTGAATCAATATGTGCACTGGACATCAAGGTGAGTGTTGTTTAAGATTATTTTGTATGTGTTGAAGGGTTATTGTTTAATTTATGGTTTTGGGTCAGATCGGAAGCTGTGTCGAGAGTTGGCAAGGCTCCCCATCCTGTGGCTGAACCCCAGTGACAGACAGGCGGGCTACATTCACAGCCTCCTCCGCAGATCCATCAGTAAGTACTGGCTGAGGTAGAGTGGTATAGAGCCTGCAAATCCCGCGATGCGCTTTACTTCTGGTACTAAGCTGGCTCCCTTTGCCTGCGCCAACTTGCGATATGCAAGACAGGGCCCAGCTTACTTCTGGTACCAGGTTTCCAGTGACAAGCGTATATTCAAGAACCAGTTCCAAATTGCGCAACCGCCAAATATGACTTTGTAGACCGGACCAAGTGTACAACGATGCTTGGCTGTCACAGCTGTTGACAGTCATAATAGCTGGCTAATTTGGGGATGGTTAGATCGAAAATTTGTTATTCCTGCAAGTATTATCGGTTCCTTACTGTCAACTGACAACCATGAGACTATTCGAAAAGGTATGAAACGTTGTTTGTCTCTGGAAGTTCTAAGGTCTTGCGAAGTACCGTGACCTATTTACTCCCTCCTATAGAGGGAGTTGATTAGATGGGGTTTCGGTGAGGTGAGATAGGGTGAGGTGGTTAGATGGGGTGTCAGTGAGGTGAGATAGGGTGAGGTGATAAGATGGGGTGTCAGTGAGGTGAGATAGGGTGAGGTGGTTAGATGGGGTTTCGGTGAGGTGAGGTGAGGTGAGGTAAGGCGTTAACGATACATCGAACTATCTCTGATAGCAATTACTCGATGGTAGAAACGAAAAACTATCGATGCATCGATAGTATGTGTGACTATCGATGGTTTAGTAATTGACTTCAGTTGATAAATGAGCAGCACAAAATACAGGAAATACCAGATTCATTCACTTTGCTTTAGAGTTATCCGCCCTGTTACCTCTTTAAAAAACTTGATCTGGGTTTCAAGTTTCTTGTCAGTTATTAAACGAGACTGAAACTATTTCAGCTTCTTTTTGTTGCATATAAACTATACATTCATATGGGAAATGACTTCAAATGAGACAATTCAAGGAGAAAAAACTGGTCGCAATAGACTATAGCTATCGCAATAGTTGTTTCCCGTTGCTATAGTCACCCCTAGTGTGAGGTGGTTAAATTTGTTTTATCTTGACCTACAAAACTATGTAAATGTAGAAAAGAGTGGTGAATGAACATGCTTCATGATGTGATTTCTATATAATAGAGGTATTGGAGAACGAGTTCTGCTGTTCATGATGCCTAATCGTAGTATACATGATGAATGAGTACATTATCAATATTAGTGTATGGCCTGAATTTCAGATCTGTCCAAAGACAAAGTACAACGCTACCTCAATAGAATCGGTTGTATTTACTCCTTGCTGGACCCTTGCTTTCGTCATGGCAACAAGATTGGTAAGTATCCCATGTACTTCATATATGGGGGGACCTGTGAAGATCCGGGCTAGAATAGGTCTTCAGCAACCCATGCTTGCCATAAAAGGCGACTTTGCTTGTCGTAAAGGCGACTAACGGGATCGGGTGGTCAGGTTCGCTGACTTGGTTGACACATGTCATCGGTTACCAATTGCGCAGATCGATGCTGATGCTGTTGCTCACTGGATTGTCTGGTCCAGACTCGATTATTTACAGACCGCCGCCATATAGCTGGAATATTGCTGAGTGCGGTGTAAAACTAAACTCACTCACTCATATGTGGGGGGACCGGTGAAGGTCTGGGTTAGAATATAACATCATGAGCATCGATCTACGCAATTGGGTTATGATGACGTCAACTATCTTCATCTTCTCCAGGTCCGATAACCATCCTGATTGACTGTAAGATAACGCTGGATGATGTACCAATTGGCCTGGCCTTGCAGTACGAGACACCCTTCCGGTTTGCCTGCAAGAGACTGTGGATGGAGCCCATCCTTGAGGTGGTGCTGCCCCCTAATGTCATCAACAGGGTGCTGGATCCACGGGTAAGCATGGTGTTATTCAATATAAAATAAAGGACATGGTTGGAGAATTGCCATCTTGTGCCCACGGGAAATATCTTTATTGGTATGAAAATGTTCAAATGTTTTAGGCTCAATCCTTGATGGACTACAACAATGTAAAGAGAATCAACTATTAAAGTAATGTTTAAATAACTAATAATTATTATAATAATGATATACATTGTATGAAGTTTTAGTACTTCTTTGTTATTTTTTTGTAATTTTCTCTGTAAAATATACAAATAAAAATATTTAACTGTTTTTTTATTTTACTGACCCAAAGGTTGAAAAAAAATCTGTACACATTAAAATATGAAGTTTGGCTAATACTCAACTGTAATTTGTTCCAGCACATCACCCACTTCGAGCTGACTGACGAGAACTTATGTTCTGACCTGACAAAGTTCGACCTTGTCCTTGAGGGCCTCTTGCTGCTGCCTGGCTTGCAAGCCTTGAGCCTCCACAACAGCTTACACACCAATCTGCACGTCAACGCAGCCTACGAGCTGAATCAGACATTACAGCAGATGAACCAGCTACGTAAACTCAACTTCTCCTCGTGTACTCTCCGGGACAACCTTGACAGCCTCCTGAGCAACTTGGCCATGCCCCTCATCTACCTGAACCTCCGGGACTGCCGCCTCACCACAGTGGACATGCAGTTCCTGTATCAATGGCAGCCTGTTGAAGGTCTACAGGAACTCAATCTCAGCCGGAACAATCTTACAGCTGTTGCCCTACTGACAGTAGGCTTCCTTCAGAAGATGCCAAAAATTTCCTGTTTCTCAGTATCCTATTGCTGTTTCTCGCCCATTGCCTTGAAGCAGGTCACACGAAGATCTGTGGACTGTTCTCATTTGAAGATCATTGGACTCCAGGCTTTTACCCCTTCCCCTCTGCCGGATCTTCGGGAGATGCTGGAGGACTGTGCTAACATTCCAACTCTTCAGAGATGCAGTCTGTTGCCGGAGGCGTATGCTTTCCCTGGTTGTAATGAAGCTATGAGAACAGCCAATAGGGAGGGAATCTTGAACATCTGTTGTCAGTTGTTGGACGAGATGGGCAGGACTGACATTGAGTTGGAATGAGGATGGGAGGAGCAATAGGCTGTACTCATCTGGTGGGGGTTCAGGTGGTGCTGGAGGTCCGGGGATGATGGTTCACCGACACTTTGGGTCTCTGATATTGAGACATTTCGGGAAAGGGATGTCTGATTTGGAGGGCTGTATGATATGAGATATCGATTGGAGTAGGATCTCTTATATCGGTTGTTTGTAGGGGGTTTTCAGTAGGGTGTATGATATAAAACATTCTTGAAAGTAGGCTCTCTGATATCAGGATATTGTTTGTGGGATTTTTTTATGTGGAGGGTTGAAACACATTGGGGCATTGTTTGAGTTGGGTCTCAGGCATTGGAAAAGTCATAGATTCAAGTCTCTATGAAAACAGGACATTGTTGGGACTAGGATGTCTGATCTGGAGAGCTGAAGAACTTTGGGATAATACTGGGAGTATGGTGTTTGATGTAAGACATCCTAGAGTGTAAGGTCTTTGATACTGGGATATATTACAGGGTAGGGTGTCTTACTATGGGATACTGTTTGGAGTTGACTGGATACTGTTTGGGAGTAGGTTGTTTGATCTGATGGGTTGAGACACCTTGGGGTGTTGTTTGGAGTAGGTGTCCAGCACCGGTACATAGCTGGATGTGGTCTCTATCATTCTGGGACATTGGTAGGAGCATTGTCTATGATATTTGGACATTGTTTAACGTATATTGTTTTTGCCTGATGGGTTGAAACACCTTGGGACAAGTTTGGTAGTAGGTCTTTGATATTTGGACATTGGGACATTTCTGATCTGGACGATTGAAGCACTTTGGGACATTGTTGGCAGTAAAGTGTTTTTTATATTGGGAAATGTTTTGGAGTAGGGTGTCTGTTGTTGGAGTTTTGTATGGAATACGGGCTGATATTGAGACTGTTTAGAGAAGGGACTGAAATCTTGTGGGATGAAGCACCTTGGTACATGTGTGTTTGTTGGTTCTCTGATATTTGGACATTGTTGGGAGCAGCTTGTCTGATCTGTTGGGTTAGATCACGTTGCTACACTGTTGAGAGTTGGCTTTCTGATGTTGCGGGTTGAAGCTCATTGGCATGATATTTTTGGAGCAAGAATGTTTTGAAGACACTCCATGGACAGACATTGTTGTATTGGATTGAAGTCTGATTCTTGAAGACTGTGTGTGATGATTTTTGTTGGGTTATGCTCTAGAGATGTCCACTGGACCCTCTGGAGATTTGCAGGGGCGTAGCTACCATTACAAAAAAAAGCCAGGGCTTACACATGATTTTTGCTAAAAGGGATAGACAAGCCCTCAATACTATCTAAATGTAAAGCTTTGCAACCTATCAGGCTTACATGAAATAATTGGCTTGCTACGTACCTGATTTGTTGGGATGAAGCTTCAAGAGACACTGTTTGGTTGAAGAATCCCCTGATTCCATAAACAGTTATGGCATTCACTTTGAATGGATCTGTTCTAGGACAAAAGATTAAGAACATGTTGAGTGAGAATCTCATAAGTTGGTCACAAGTTTAGTGAATAAACCACTGAATCTTTCAGCTAAATTCATGTATATTTATGGATCATACCACCAATTGAGGCCAAAGGGTCATTTGGTCCATGAGCATGCATGGTTTTGGCTGAAACATGTGGACTGACCAAGTATCTATGGTCTCTGTCTTCAAGTAAGAGAAGGCCTGTGGGAATTCCATGTCAGAATAGGTATACATGGTCCGTTTGATTTCATTTAAGACCGATGAATTGCTCACTAACACAAAATCTAATAAATGCAACAAAAACAAAATTTTGCACAGTCACATGAAATCGATAGACCAACTCTGATGATTCGTGTCATAATTTTGGATAACCGAATAAAAGAGTTGTTAAACAAATGAACATTATTTTGTTTTCGCTTACAGCTGTTTTGTACGATGGGGGACCACTTGCTGGTAGAACAGCCAGGCAATCAACAAGCGTCTGTAATGAAATTTCAATTTCATACGTGCAACTCGCACACCTGGCTGTTCTACCAGAAGGTGGTCCCCCCTCGTGAAAGATAGCGAAAACTGACAACAAAATAATGATCGTTTGTTAAACAACTTTTTTATTCGGTTGTCCAAATTTATGACACAAATCATCAGAGTTGGTCTGTCGATTTCATGTGACTGTGCAAAATCTGGTTTTGTTGCATTTATTAGATTTTGTGTTAGTGAGCAATTCATCGGTCTCAAATGAAATCAAACGGACTGTACCTCACACTTATCATTAGAGATGAATAACAGGGTACTCAGGTGGTTAGGTTCAGTCATACGGCCATTGTTTGTCATCACACACCTGTGGATCAGATCATGGCTCATTGTTGGAGTCACATGGCTGTGGATCAGATCATGGCTCATTGTTGGAGTCACATGGCTGTTATTACAGAAATATTGCTGACTGCATTGGTGTGCAGGATCTGCTAATTCAGCACTGATACATACTGATGCAAACATCCCATCTGGAGTATATTCATTTCTTGTTTGGGGCGGTGGGGTAGCCTAGTGGTTAAAGCGTTCGCTCGTCACGCCGAAGACCCAGGTTCGATTCCCCACATGGGTACAATATGTGAAGCCCATTTCTGGTGTTCCCTGCCGTGATATTGCTGAAATTTTGCTAAAAGCGGCATAAAACTAAATTCACTCACTCATTTCTTGTTTGACAGACACTGTAGTCAGCGTTACATAAGACATCAGGTAACATTAAAATACATTTTGAGATCAAATTTCTAATGACTTCTTTAAAAGGTTCTACCTCAAACAAGAACATTTTGTAGAAAACAATTATCTGATTGAGCTCAGCATTGTAATTACCACAGTTAGGTTTAGTACTTTTGCAATAATTAGGACATATTTTGTCAATAAAATGTGAACATAAACTGAAATGGTCTGGATATTGAGTTTAATTCCCAAACATATATTACATATTTCAGCCTGACAACCTGTTGCCAGGTCTTGCTGGTAATCAGAGCAACTTATGTTGCTTAGAGAGGCGAACAACTGGTTTAAAGGAGCAGTGACTTTATTATTGTTCCTCAGTGACATGAATCACTGGTTTGTCTGGTCCAGATTCCATTATTTACGAGCTGCATTCATATAGATGTGGCATTAAAACAACACACAAACATTCTAAAACCAGTGTTTACTTCTTGCTTAACTGGTATTCTTACCAAGTGCCAGAGGCCAAATAATTACAAGAAACCATTTCCACTGTTGATTTGAGGGTAAGTTCATTATTGGGAAAAACATTAAATAGCCAGCAATATGAAACACAGGTTGTTTGAATAGTAAAGTGTAGGGCTATGTTGTAAAACATGCAAATTAATTTGTCAAGCCTAATTTCAAAATTAAAAAAAGTTCAAAAATTAAGGAATATAAAAAAAGTTCAAATATTTATTCACAACAGGAATTATAATAGTTTAGGAATGTGAAATTCTTCAAAGGCATTTAGAAGTTGGTGTAGTTATACAAGACAATTGTTATGGACAAATATTGCCCCACCCAGAAACGTCGTGAAAAACAAATAAAGACGTTTTTATCCATAACATTTGTCTTGTTTCAGGAATGTGATTAGCAAACCTGAATTATTGAGAACTCTTGCAAACTTTCAGTGAAATGTTTAATTGGCATTTCGTGCATTTTTCATGTGCACATGTATGTTTGTACAGTCAAATGTATCTGAGAAAATAGTGCAATATTATACATTATTTATTTTTATTATTAAATGGTACTTTTAAATGGCCAGTCTTGTATATAAGGGGTAAGTGCAATCAGTATTTTGTGTCCACATCCTCATGTTTTTTTCTATTTATGTTTTGTATTTATTATTTTTGTACCTGCAATCCTGTAGGGGATTACCTATTTGTGAAATCACAGTCACACCCATGGATCTCTCTACAGCATGAAATATTCACAGTATTAACATACTGACAAAGTATTTTTTGTCAATATAATGAGTTTCCTGCATGACATACTTATTGACACTACACTCAACAAATGCAGTATGTGTTGTATATGTGCAATACACGAGAAAGTGCACTGGACGACTGCCTTGTTTCTATACATCAGCATGTTCCTCTTGAGTTTTTCTTAAAATCGGATTTGCAAGTTTATTACAATAAATATATTGCAAGTGATTCCCAGTCATTTGATTGGCTATCCAAGCAAGTATTTTGCTTTAATGATAATTAAAGCAGAAATTATAGTAGAGAGGAGTTTTTGTAATGGGAGTTGGCTTTGCAGTTTCAAACAGTAGATGTACATAAGATCTCAAGAGATACCTGTTTGTTTCAGAAAAAGGCTTTCAGCTATTCTGTTTACCATTTTGTTATGGCCTGAATTGTATTTCATACAAATTATTTCTTTTAGTTTCTGTTTTTGTATTTTGTGTACTCTGATCCCCTTACATGAAGTATATTTCTACATTTTACCTTGTTCATTTGAATAAAAAATATCCCTTTAATTTCTTTGTTATGTTTTATTGTAAGGCCAGACCAATTTTATTTCTTGTTTTACAGATCTGCCGGTTGTATTTTTTCAAGAATAAGAAGGAAAAAAATGAAAATTCATTTTCCCTGCTCAAAAAATAAATCCTAATGTTTTTATTGGCCCATAATGTAAACTTACAAGAAAATGGGTTTTTTTCTATTGTTTTTTGCTCCATATACACAAGAACCAACAAGTACCATGTTTTAACGTCTTTTGGTATGACGCAGTCGGGGATCGAACCCGCGACCTTCCGCTCTCTGGGTGGACACTCTGACCACTACACCACGGAGGCGGTCGGGGATGCACATAAATCATGCTCCTCAGGGAAGGTTTGTGAGTCTTTAGTCTGTCTAATGTCTATGCATTTAGGATACAATGACATAAACATGAATGAAATTAGTGAATTCATGAAACATTAAGCATTTTATACTGAAATATAAACCACTGAAGACCCAAGTTAGAATTATTTCAGTAACCCATGCTTGTCGTAAGAGGCGACTAACGGGATCGGATGGTCAGACTCGCTGACTTGGTTGAGACTTCTTATTGTGTCCTATCAACAATGGGATTGTCATCCAAAACTATCACAAACATTTGAGGTAGACAAATATTTTTGATACGTCAATGCATCAAAACCTGTGAGCACCATGCCTAACACCAAATATCCTGTTGAAAATTACCAATCCTTCAGATCTTGACTCTCAGTGTAGAGAATGTTAAAATGGAGTTACGTATAAGGTAAACAATAAATTCATCATCCATATTAAACTTTAATTGTAATTGTATATTGATATATCAGTAACACTTGAAAAACTGTTTATCACTCATTTTCTGTTGTCAGAATATAAACTGATTCCTATAAGCAGCATAATTATATTTACATTCCAAAGTTGATCATGTGCAGAATTCATTTGATGGCAAATTCGATTGATCACATTTAATTATTCTTGTGTATTACGTTTGAATTTTTCCTAACCCTTTCCTCGTGCTTGTTTGTACCGAAAAACATTTTTCACAAAAGATACAGCATCCCCGGCGGGATTCGAACCCGCGACCTCTGGATTAGAAGTCCAGCGCGCTATCCCCTGCGCTACGGGGACCTTGCCTGAGACGGTTTGCATTTTTATCGACCCAAATCGAAACATACAGCACATCAAAATCGGGTCGAATATTCACAGTGCATTGTTAGTTTTTAATCTATCCTAATCGCAAGGCACGACTAAGCGTAAGCTTTCCAAATGACAAGTGAAAGATGAGCATTAATATACGACAAAGCAATATAATGTCCTAAGCCATCCGCACAATAACCCGGATGTTACACTTCCAACGAGTTTTCTACCTCATTCACGTAATATTCTTTTGCGGTGAGTTGTAAGCTCCACAACGGCACATGGTGTGGTTTTATCGGAAAACATTGGTGCATGTTGGTGCATGGGTACGTTGTGAGGAGTTACGCTGGGCCCCGTCTCGCATATCGCGCAAAGGGAGCCGGGAACCAGCTTATGTAAGGAGTTCCCTTGTAGACAGGCGCCAAGTGTGTGTCTATTTTCGCAGCTTATTTTACCCCTCGAGAACAGATGTGATGTTGGTATTTTACTAGCGCTTTCGATACTCATCTGAGCTAGGTCGAACTTGCTAACATCAATGCGATTTCACATGTTCAAGAGTATAGCGTTATTGTTCACATCATAGACGCATCATTTTTTAAATGTCACAGCATGTCTTGATGTCATATTGGTTATGACACATTGTATATACGTGACACATGTCATAACACCATTGACACACACTTGGAATCATCACTGCCTTTGAGAACGATTACAGATGATGTGTTTGTTAGTTAGTTGTTCAACGCCGCAGCATTATTACAACAATATTGGGGAGGTGGGGTAGCCAAGAAAAGCGTTCGCTCGTCACGCCGTAGACCCGGGTTCGATTCGCACAGAAGTACAATGCGTGAAGCCCATTTCTGGTGTCCCCCCTAAAAATCGGCTGAATCCATTCACTATATTACTTAGAGGCGGCAACAATTTTGAACATGGATCAAAGGAGAATTTATATTCAGAAGACGAGCTTTGATTGGCCGTTTTCCAGCTGATGACGTAGGCACGTGGGCAGAAAGGGATGGGGACTTCTTGTGATCCGACTGCAACCCCGAAGCATTTAAAAACAATTCTTCAGTGGGCTTTTTATGCATTTTATCTTTGGTTTTGTCTGCGGTTGGTATATTTAGTTCCTTTAAAACTACGACACTACGGAAAAACAAAATATTAAGTATGTTGTTTTTGTAATGTGTTGTAGTCAAATGAACATATACATTTGTATTTACATCCTCCACAGGAATGAGTGAGTGAGTTTAGTTTTACGTCGCTTTTAGCAATATTCCAGCTATATCACAGCTGGGGACACCAGAAATGGACTTCACATGTTGTACCCATGTGGGGATCTTCGGTGTGAAGATCCTCCACAGGAAGATCTGTTCTCGTATTCGGTGTCAGCAGATACTATACTATTCACACTTTGCTAAGGATCAAATCATGGATTCAACCGAAAAGTATGATGTGGGGTCAAATTTGGTTTAAATAACTAAGGTTATTTTAAGCATGGATCCTTGGTTTCAGTATGTCTCTTGTGGATCCCATACCTGCTATTGACAGGTGTTGTGTACTTGTCAATGACTCGTACCATGATATGCAAAATGGTTGATTGGTGGCATATAAAAACCATTTTTATGGTTAATCATGTGTCAAGTGCATAAGGGTAGAATAAAGTGACCAATTGCCCAAAGAGGGTTTAACATATTATTTATCCAGTTTTAAATGGATACAATTTCAAAATATAAATCTACGTTTCTGTAAAATTGTGAGTTTTTGTGATCCTTAGCAAAGTGTGAGTATATAGATGAGTGTAAAATACACGTGATCGATAATTATTGATATCAATAGGTACTTAATTATTTGTAGAATGTTTTATTTAGTTTTTCAAATCACAAAACAAACTACGTGTGTGTTTAATGTTTTGTTTGTTTTAGCTCTCTCGGAATTGTGTATTTTTGAACTGGTCATTAAAAACAATCTACCAACAACCTAAAACATAAATGTATATCTTAAATGTTTACTGTGTACTTACTCAGTGCCGCATTTATATATTGTTGGGAAAATAAGAGATTCTGATGTTTTTATGTAAAACCAGGGATAATCTACAACGTTATATAGTCTCCCTGGTAAAACACATGTAACTTCTTATCATATTTATGAATGTATTTTGGGCCAGTGGCCTATTACTGAATAAAATGTCTGTCTGTCTGTCTACTCAGTGCCGGATTTTATATGTGCTGACTCCTAACCTTTTTTCTAGGAGCTGTCCTGTGAACAGAGGAGCCTTTTCTTTGGAGATTTTGTTACTATGTAGTTCACGGGTTATCTGTAAAAAAAAACTGATGTTGACCTCAAGGCCCCATTCCGAAATATGATTTTATCTTTAGGACATTAACTCTTTGGCCGAGAGTTGTCCTGGGTCCGAGGACGTGACCCTCCGTGATAAGTCATGTTTTGACTGTCGACCCCATCACAGCTCTCCGCTACTATCTCAAATAATAGGCTTAAAATTATAGGTGAGGTGAGGTGAAATTGGGTTTAACGTCGTGCTTGAGAATATTTCGCTCATATGACGACGTGCATGCGTGTGTATATGTAGGTGCGGCTGCTTGTACTAGCCCAGACTGAAGCTGGTTTTATAGTGCTAGCTCACTGAGATACCATGCCACAGTGAAGCATGAATACCCCACAGACACATTATACCGAATCCGAGTCGACCAGTCCTTGTTTTACCCATTAATGCCGAGCGCCAGGCAGGGACCAACAAGTACCATATTTTAACGTCTTTTGGTATGACGCGGTCGGGGATAGAAACCCGCGACCTTCCGCTCTCCGGGCGGACGCTCTAACCACTACACCACGGAGGCG
Organism: Haliotis rubra; assembly: GCF_003918875.1. Classification (NCBI taxonomy): domain Eukaryota; kingdom Metazoa; phylum Mollusca; class Gastropoda; order Lepetellida; family Haliotidae; genus Haliotis; species Haliotis rubra. The sequence continues at coordinate 457,705 of NW_025767239.1, forward strand.
GTCCTTAAAATTATAGACTTATGACCGTCGGAGGGCTAAGTTAACTTTGTGGAACAAGGCACTGACGACTGGATAATATATAACAGACAGAAAGTTACACTGTGGTTGGATGAGGACCATGTATCACTCACAGTCCCTGAACCACATTATTAACCGCATTATTTTTGCCAAGCCCTTTCTGTATTAATGCTAAAGCCCGATATAAAGCAAATACAGATTTTCGCAAGATACTGGATCTACTTTTCAGTGTGAATGGAATTATTTGTTTCTATCAAAATGATATATTTTCAGAGACTAAGTGTTAGTCAACATGTTGACATTGTCCAGTGTCAAGTCTATAAAATGAGCAGCAATGTGCTCCCTTGCATTTTCAACTATCTCCACTTTCTTTTCATGTATTGTTTAGAATCGTACTCCGCATTATATTCCAGCTATATTGTATCGGTCTGTAAATAAACGAATCTGGACCAATGATTGACAGCATAAGCATCCATCAACGCAACTGGGATACGATGACACGTGTCAGCCAAGTCAGTGAGCCTGACAAGTGACAACCCAATCCGTTAGTCGATTCTTACAAGCATGGGCTGCTGAAGACGAATTCTAACTGAATTCTTCAGGTCTCTTTGCATTATGAGTGAGTTTAAGTTTACACAGCTTTCAGCAACATTCCAGCAAAATCACGGGACAGAAATGGGCTTCATTGTGCACATATGGAGAATCGAACTGGGTCTTCTTCGTGACCAATGCTTTAACCACAAGGCTACACCACCACAATGAACATCATCTAAACCTAAATGTGTCTGAAGTGTACTACTCAGGTTTGTCTAGGAATAATCAGACGTGTTAGATACATCTGATGTATCCAAATGATGTATCAAAATAGTGCATCATGTAAAAATAAATATCCCTATCAAAATTCATGTACCCTATTGCTTGATGTGTCCCAAAGTCCATTACAAATGAAAACCAAAGACTGAATAAAATTTCGAACAGAGTGTTTATTCAACAATTATAGTTTACATCTACACAGCAAAATAGGTGCTACAGGAAGATTCTCAACAAAGGCTATAACAGGCAAACGGACAAGGGACTCCTACAAAGATGTGTGGGTGGGTCCTTGCAGGGATGGGTAAAGGAACTGTGGCAGGTGAGGGGAGAGGGGCTTTGGAGGAAAGAATTAGAAAAGCTCATGATTCTATGGCCGATGAAGGTTTTGGAAGACCACATGTGGTTCAAGCTTTGTGTAGTTTGTTCATATACCATTGTTATATCCCATATATCATAATAGTTTAGCAAGCACCTGTTTGCGTAAAGCCATCGAGTTTATTAGATATATAAATACATATATGCTTCTGCCCTGTGCATCACTGTTACATGGTAATGAAAATATTCTCAATGGTGAATGTTCAAGGAGGCAATAAATGTGATATTGTCTGTGGTAGTTGATTACACTGTTGCACCACAATCAAAACAGTACATTATCATGATGTATTAAGTAATACACACCATTTAAAACCTGAAGAGAATATCTGGAAACACAGCAGTCTGATTGGCTGGCCACCATTTGCTTTTTGGACTTCTAGAAACAATATGATGTAGGTTTAAAAAAATAAAGAGAGGGAGAGAGACAAAAAAAATAATAAGGATCTGAACTTAACACTGTGTTCTTTCAGTGACAATAATTCTTTTCCAGGAGTTTTCCATAAATGTCAGTGGTCTGTAAATAGGTTTGGACAAAGCAAACCAGTGACTTCAGCACAAGCAATGCTTGATGATGAGACACAGTCTGCAACTGGCACCTGACCACCTCTCCATCTTATCAAGCAACAATTTTGATCAAAGGGTTTTTCGCAGTGGTGACGAGCAAATGCTTTAACCCTTGGGCTACAACACTGCCCCTAATAACTGTCAGGTCAATAAGCATTCAAAATTAACCTAGGTACTTAGAGTGAGTGAGTTTGATTTTACGCCGCTTTTAGCAATATTCCAGCAATATCACGGCAGGGGACACCAGAAATGGGCTTCACACATTTTACCCATGTGGGGAATCGAACCCGGGCCTTTGGCGTGACAAGCGAACGCTTTACCCACTACACTACCCCACCGTCCCACCAGGAGGAGGAAACACATGAGGTCAGTACTGTGCTAAAACTCATAATCTGTACAAGTCTGGGATTTAAACAAACTATCACTGAATTCAGGCACAACAAAAGGATGTGGCCCTGGACAGCGAATTGTTGTGGGTCAGATGATTGGCGAACTGTGACCATATTCATAGAAATTCCAATCGTACAATCCAAGGAATCAGAGGCTGAATTGTTTTAATATTTAGGCATGTTTCTAAAATATAAGCACCATGGAAAAGATTCTATTTCTCTTTCACAACACATCTACTGATTGCAATTTGAATTGTCATAACCAAATTCAATAATTCAAGAACGTGCAAGGGGAAGCATTGCAAAGAGGACATTCATTTGTGATTTTAGTCACAAAGTAATCCTTCAGAAGAAACTTCGGTCATTGAAATCCTGAGTAATTGGGTTGAAAGAACAAAATAATAACAAATAAATCCAGATTGTCACAGAAACACATCTTTACAAATTAGAAACAATTATTTCTACTCACAAATTGCTTTACTGATTTATCAAACAGTTTAGAATCATATCATTCTCAGAAGATTTCAAGTCAAAGAAATACTGTCAAAATACATCAATACAATACTCTTTAAAAACAAACAAAAACAAGTGCAGTTGAAATTCTTCCATCTGACATGGATAAACAGCTTCAAAACGTTGGTGTCATCAAGAATGTGGAAGCACAAATGAGGATATTAATTCATTGCAAACTTGGCAGTAAATAAAATCAGATAAATTTGATTTCTACACTGAACATGGAAACACCAAAAACAAATCACCAGAGTATGTGCTCTTTGTGTTCTTCACTGGAAAAATAGTTGTTAAATTATAAAAATATGACCTGATTTTGTTGTACTGCGGATTAGATTAAAGTATGTACATGACATATACAGCTTATGCCATAGCCTTATATAACCTGGGGTACCTGTGCCTCCATTCTGCTTTCAAAACGTCTTAAACATACCTCCAATATCACTAGTATTTATCTCAGCAAAATACATAATACTTGTCCCCTACGAGAAATCATGCAATTTTTGTTTTCTGTCAACACGACTGCTGCACACAAAAACTTTCACAAACAGGAGAATAAAATACTAAGTACTTCTTCCCATCCTCAAATACAATTTGAAAATAATAAGAAAATAATTTTTCAGTTAAATCCCTGATACAAAATGTTCAACTCTAAACATAACCATGCAAAACTACTCTTCAATTTCAGCCAGCCATGTCATTAATTCGCATTAATGCAAAAAAAAAATTCCCAGAAAATTATCACAAGAAGACTAAGTTTTACTTATGGAAATAAATCTTTTCGTTTTACCTGTGAGTATGGCAACATCACCTCACCATATTTGATACATTTAAAATCAGAAACAGATTTTAGTTTTCCCACTTTAAAAGGAATATGTTTGTCTTATCAAAACTTGTGATTTAAAAAAAATAAGCCATAAAGTTACCTTGTATGGTGTTCTCGTGGGACATGAATATTCATGTGAACATCGTCAATACGATACCTCCAGGTTACAAAGGGATGGTCAATCATAGAACAAAGGCCCACATTTTGACAACATGTACAAAACACGACTCTCAATACACAAACACACTGATCAAAAACCAAATGGCCTTTACTGAAAAACATCATTAAATATAACTAGTCTATAGGGAAATACTCTCCTTTACTAGACAAAGCGGATTTATCTATTGACTATTTGCAAACAGGTCTCCTGTTGTCTATGTATTCTAGAGTAAGAGAAATCAGATCAAATCTTTGAATAAATGCAACATGGTAGATTGTAGTGCAAAAATAGTACAATTTCTATCTAAATATCTGAGAATTCATTATTAAATAACACTTTGATGTAGAATCAGACCAACTTTCGCGTCTGAAAAACCCTAAATTTTGCTGAAAAATATTTGTTCCTGAAATAGCATACCCCGGTAATACTGTTTGAGAAAATGCCTCCATAAACATCTTGCGTTTTATAATCGAAAAATCTCCTCAAGTAAACCCATATAACACTCGTTTTTTTAAAACTCTTGTCCTGTTTAACAAGGAATCAGTAGCACAACAAATTAAACTGGTCTGGCCTTGTAAAAAATCACAATACCTAACACTAGCAGGCTTTGTAAAGACAACATCATCATGGCATTTACACCAGCGAGTTAAAAATAATGTCACAGCAACACTGTGTTATTCAATTATACTAGTATGCCCCTAGAAATCAAACAGCATGTTATTCAAATTAAACAAATGAATGGCAAGGTAACCATATCAATGCTAGTGGCAAGTATAAAAGAAACACAAAATGTGTTCTGACTAAACCCTCTCTGGCAGTGGCTAGAACATAAGATGAGTAATCTCCCTTGGGTATTCTGCGCATATAAAACATCCAAGTATAAATGAATGGTGTGAGCCCTTTTAGGAAACTATGATTAAACTTTGCACATTAGACCTGAGGTCAAGTCTTTGAGTTTGAAAAGGTTTTTAGAAGTTACTTGGCTACTTCACCAGTACAGTGGTGTCAGCACTAGGGCTGCAATGATTCACCCAGACCTCGATTCGATTTTCAATATTGGACCCTCAATTCAATTCTTCACAAGGGTAGAAACATTCCATATAACTCTCAGTGTCAGCTTTTTTAGCATGAAATCCATAGTCAACTTGGCGATGTCTACTAACAACAATTCTCCCTGGATAATTAGTCTGGCATCAAACAATCATGTTTCGCCATATTTTAGTGCTGAAAACTGCTCGAGTTGGAGTCAAAATTATGTTCTGGTTGTGTGGAAATAATTTAAATATGTACTCAAATATCGAATTGAAATAGTGATAATGGTTATCGAAAATTGAAACTAAGGTGTCAGATTCGATTTTTGATGAATCAAACTGAATCGTTGCAGCCTAGTCAGCACGGTGTTAGTACTGTTTAGCAAATCAATGACACCTCCACCAATGACATGCACTTACTAATAACTTGAATAACTCGGGAATACTCCAATTTCTAAAATATTTAGTAATCATTACCAATATCTTTGACTCACAATTTAACAAAAAAGAAAGAAAAAAGACTCATCTTTTGCTATACATGATTGCCCAAACCAAAAATCTGTGATTTGTAAATGATGACTGTCGTGAGGATGAGTTAAGAAGTTATTTACTGGCATGAATCACTAGCGATGTAAAGGACTGACTGACTGACTGAGTATGGTTTTACGCCGCTTTTAGCAATATTCCAGCAACATCACGGCGGGGGACACCAGAAATGGGCTTCACACAATGTACCCATGTGGGGATTTGAACCCGGGTCTTCGGCATGACGAGCCAACGCTTTAACCACTAGGCTACCCCACCGCCCCTGATGTGAAGGAGCCCCAAATTTATAACACATAATTGGTTTGCAATATTTGTTTCAAAACATAGTAAATAGTAATAGTTCTATCAAAATTGTACTGGATGGCATCCAATATACCATCTGGGTTTTATACATTGAACAAAAATATTTGATTCCACGATTCTGCACAAGCAACAACTTCCAAGAAAATCCAAACTGTACTTCAAAGTACTCATCACAACATAACTTTTATTATTTTAAGCTTGACGGTACATCTTGTCAGTTGTCACTGACAATTCAGTTTGAGACAAACATTTAACATAACATTTAATTTAAAAAATATTTAACAATTGATCACATTACCCTTACATTTTCTTCAAATGATTACAGCAAAATGACACAGCTTGATAACACAGTCATATATCACTCACTGGATCACAGAAGCTATGAATATCAATATAACTTCATATAATTTCCAAACAAAGACAACATTTCTCAAACTTAAATTCAAACTCAAAAGTTACAGAATTTCAAATGGCTCATGAATAAAGAAATAAGGGGAAAATATTTTGTTACAAAATGTAAAATATGTCAACAACATAATAGAATTGATATCACATTGTAGAATGCCATTTGGCTTCAGAAGTTGTACTCAATACCTGAAGTATACTTTTCCTATGCCTTATATATTGACTACCAAGGCATTGATTCTCAAAGCCATCATAGTGCTCTGACTGTCGTAAGTCTATGTTAAAGTATGTCAGTTACGATCTTCTTAGGGTTACGATCGCTTTGAGGAATGGGGCCAAGGGCTATTAGTTTCACATGACAAGTGGACAATTAAATTTGATCCTTGACACACAATCTATACTTACATGTATAAGTAAATAATTTACCAGATGTAGTTATTTTGTGCCAATAGCTCACAAATTGCTTCAATGATCTTCAATTCTAAGGGTTAGTTGCGTTCAAGCAAGGTCCCCCAAAATCAATCCATAGCCTTTGGATCCTTCTCTAAGGGTTTGGCCCCTCTTGTTATTAAACACCTTCACAATACCAAATGTTCGGTACTGCTTTCAAATTCTTTGTGTTAGTTTTAAGCCTGGGTAGGGTTCCTTTCTAAGTTTTTTACAAATTAATCCAATGTATTCCGAGGTAGCTACTTTTCACGAACATCACAGACACTATTCTGGAGTTGATCACTGGGTACACAAGGACTCATGATGGTCCCATGATAGTGTTGGGGACTAACTTACGGCCATAACACAGCTTCACTGTGGTGAAAGTTCAAGAGTTCAAGAGTTGAAATCTGAAAGGCTGGCCTAGTAGTGACGAGTACTCAAAATATTTGACAGTAATACATAAGGGATTCATAGCCAATTACCACGGGGCTCGAAAATTACACTCGTCCGCTCGTATTGATGAGTAAAATTTGTTTGGGCAAGTGAAAAACATAATTTGCTCGTCCTAGAGGACAAGTACGTTTTCTGACACAAAAGTAACATTTTTCTTTTTCCTTTAAGTTCAGCTATCTTAAATAGTGAATGAATTTAATTTTGTCAAAGATTTCGTACAGAAGACAAAGTAAGTACTGTTTATTGTAGTTATATTCCAAGCAAACAGTTTGAAATAAATAATTTATATGTATACATTGTATTCACTGTGATGAATGATCTATATGGAAAGTACAATTTTCAAGTGGGACGAAGGACGAGTGGAAAGTTCATATTACTCGCCCCACAGGGCGAGTGCAGATTTTAAATTTTTTCGAGCCCTGACCATGATTGAAATACAATAAATGGTCAATCTCCCTTTCTGAATGTCTAATACTTGTGAATACTATCACAATAGTGCATCTTCACTCAAAATACATCTACTGGTTTATATATTCAAGTATCAGTCAACTGTCACCTGAAAGTTAAGAAGACTGCTACACGATCAGGTAAATTATCTATCCACAGAGCTCTGATCTGTACAGTTGATCTCCTCAATGTTGTACTTCTACATGGGATTTAAGATCTTTCTTATGTGATAACAAGCACTAACATCTGACTTTAATGATACATACATGTATATATTGACAATGGTTGACAATTTCTTTTCAGGCTAGTATCTGTTTACATTATACATGTACAGCAGAATCTGTCTATTACGGATCAGCCAGGGACCAACTCATTTGTTCGGATCAGTAAACTTTAGTCTGTTACCGTAGTGATTTCCGCCATCTAATGGCGAAGCGGTAGAGGGAGAAAACTGAGGAATGTTCCCCATTACACAAATTAGAACTGAACAGGTAAATATTCTTGTGTAGTGATGTTTAATTGCAAATTTGACGTCTTTACTGACAAAGTCGTCTTCTCTTGTTTGTTACGTCCAGATAACAAAGCATTGTTCTCATAGCAAGTTAATTGCCGGGACCTTTATTTTAGTCCATAATCCATAATTGAGAGAGTCCGGATTATAAAACAAGCTTCAATGATAATTAAGAACAATTTTGCCGAGTCTCAGAGAGTAGTCTGGATTATATAGAAAACCAGTTTACAAAGAGTCTAGATTTGACAGATTCCACTGTGTAATGATTTAGGATATAAAAACAAATATTTGTTCGAAAAAACGGAGACAGGAATCATTCAAGAGACATTATTCTGCTTGGTATCTAAAAATATCGGAAATATCAATGACAATATTTCAGGCATTAAATCTGCTTTCCAGCTTGTAGTTAGTGAGCGCGTTTGACACTGCTTTGAATAGTATTTCAGTTGGAGCACAATTTAACGCTTGAGGGGATAAAGTCTCCGACATTTACCCCTTGGTGAAACCCATGACTGACTGACTGAGTATGGTTTTATGCCGTTTTTAGCAATATTCCAGCAATATCACGGCGGGGGAACTCCAGAAATGGGCTTCACAAGTTGTACCCATGTAGGGAATCGAACCCGGGCCTTCAGCGTGACGAGTGAACGCTTTAACCAATAGACTACCCCATCGCCCCTGAAACCCATGAGCATGTGCTGACAAACTGGGAAACATAACAACACCAAACCAGGATTCAAACCCACAATCATAAGTCTCTGGCACACTGAAGAGATTCATATTATCAATAGATACTTTCCACCAGTTGGAATAAAAACAGGGACAGTTAGCAGTATGTCTAAAGCACCTCTACAACTGAATCGGTCTCAAAATATAACTTCCTGGAGCAATGTTGAGAATAATCAGTGTAACTTCTGATTTGACATTCTTCTATATTTTTACCAAATATTTAATAGAACTTGTAAATGTCAATGTTGCAACCACAATAAATCAGATATTCTACTCATCCATATTTCTCTGAATGAAGATCAAGTCTTTTACTCTGATAAGGAACCCCAATCATTTTGAAAATCCTGACCGAGTGAGTATGGTTTTACTCCGCTTTTAGCAATATTCCAGCAATATCACAGAGGGGACACCAGAAATGGGCGTCACACATTGTACCCATGTGGGGGATTTGAACCCGGTGACGAGTGAAAGCTTTAACCACTGGGCTACCCCAACGCCCCTGAATTACCAAAGGCACAGCTAGATCAGCTAATGTTCAACAGTTTCTGGATGATGATTGTGGTGAGTAACAAAAGACTTATTTGTATCCATTGTTCACTTGGGTCGGGCTATGATAACACCATGCTTTTAAAATAAGTATCAATTCCAAATGTTTATCATAAAAGTCTAGGTACCGAAGGTCCCTGTATGTCCAAAAAATTCACTGTGACTTGAACTATAACAGCTATTTTGCTCTCTGTTTTAGCGAAATATTTCACAGCTGATTTCAACAAAGAAATGAACACACAATATAGTATTACTGATATATCATGGATTTAAAAGTTAATCATATTTCACACTATTATCAAATTTACAACATGAATGGATCACCAACACACATGGGATTCCAAACAAGGGAGATAACTCTTGATACATGAGAACTTGAGGCAATTTCTGAGCCTTTGACAGGAAGAATACTATTGATAATTCCTTAAGAAAAACAAGTATTAATGTTTTCTTGGTAGGTGAGACTTAGTTCTGAGTGAGTGAGGGTGAGCTACGATTTAATGGCTGTCATTACAGAATGAATGGTGAGATTTCGTAACGTTACTAGATATGTCTGAGATGGTAAATGTGTTGTAATACTAAATACGGGTGAAGCCAAAAGGCTGGTTGGTGTATTGAACATAGGAAAAAACAAAAACGCCACCAAAACAAAGGCCATTGAACACAACCGAGATCAGCAAACAGGTGGTCATTACATAATTCAACATTCACCATTTGATACAATATGTACCATTCAATTGTAGTTTCACTGAAATAATTGTCAGAAATGCATCAACAACCAGCAGTTTGAGCAATTTAAGTCCTCCCCTTAATAGTCACAGAATAATCTTATCTTATTAGTGGTATAAAATAATCAAATACACTTGGAAAAACATTATTAGGGACTAGCTCATAAATGTTCTGGTTGGCAAAATGTTTGTATTAGACTATTAAATGCTTCAAGACATATTCCTTTTCTGAAAGGAGTAAAAATATTTCTTCATTAAGGGTATTTGTTAAAAGTAGGTTTTCACATTTACATCAAAATAATTCAGTTTGGTACAGAATAAACTTAAATAAAAATGGTTACCAAATTCTGAAAACATTCCAATGTCACATATATCATTGCAGTAGCGATTCCTTCTGCAAAGAATAGTTTTAACGACCAAGTCATCACCTCATTGGGTTCCAAGATTCTAATACAAAATTTGTTCAGGTAGACAGTGATAACAATATATTGTTTCAAATATTGATAATTGTTTTTGTTCTTGTGTTAATTTGTCTATTATTTAGGGTCAGATATTCCATAAACCAAATGGAAGAAAAAGTCCTCAAAATATATTTTCATCTTTGACAGAACTTTTATAAAAATAGTTTTTTTCACCCTAACCAACTGGAATATCAACTTGATCAGTCCCTTACTACAATTAACGAACAAGGCAAAACATTTTTGATCTGGGTTAAAAATTCATCAATAGATTGATTATCATTTACAGACGATTGAAGACAACATATAAAACACAATCAGTTTCAAAAATACTATCAGCTGAAGTAAATGTGTTCAAATTGCAAAACTTAAACAAAACTAAATGGTGTCACAATTAACATAGCACATTCTGATGTAAACTTAGAGTATGTAAGAAAAAACCCAATATATTTTGTAGACAAAACATCCACTGATGAAAACAACCGAAACATACAACAGAGCAGATGGTTGTTGACATCGTCATGACGACTAAAGACATAAATTTGGCAGTCTTCTATACATACAAAGCAAAATATACACCCACACAGTATGATAGGTAGAAATTTGTCACAAAGCTAAGTCTTGTATCATAGTAAAGATGACTTCAAGCCTTTCATTCATGTCTGACAAATCACAAAACTGGCATTTTTTTCTCGCAGTAAATTTGTTCTAATCTACACACCCAATCAGCAGGACCCTTTTTTCATTTTTTGGTTTACGGATCAGACTATACAAAATAGAGCCGCAAAGCTCTGTAGCCAATATGACTGATAAAGAATATTTTTTTTATTTCAACCATAAGAAATAAAAAAAAAAAAACCCGGCAAAAATGGAATCAAGGACACAAAAAATTACCATGTATGTTGTATTTGAAAAGGAATTTACATCGAAATAACTTTGGAACATTGCCTATGACAATGAATTTGTCTCCTGATTAAGAAGTCATGAACAACCTTGATTCTAGAAGTATTCATCAACATATCTAGAGTGAGTGAGTGAGCTTAGTTTTACGCCGCTTTTAGCAACATTCCAGCAAAATCACAGCGGGGGACACCAGAAATGGGCTTAACACACTGCACCCATGTGGGGAATCGAACCCGGGTCTTCAGCGTGACGAGCCAACGCTTTAACCACTAGAATACCCCGACGCCCCTAACACATCTAGAGCTATTTTTGAAAGAAATCAAGATTTAAACAAAATGTGATATCACCAGAAGAAACGTGCATCAAATTTCAGTTTCAGCAGTCTACCAATTCACCTTAGAAGATGAGTGAGTTTAGTTTTACGCCTCACTCAGCAATATTCCAGCTATATGGCAGCTGTCTGTAAATAATCAAGTATGGACCAGACAATCCAGTGATCAACAGCAAAGGCATCGATCTACGCAATTGGGATACAATGACATCTGTCGACTTAATCAGCGCCTTATGTGAGTTAAGTAAGTTTAGTTTTACGCTGCTTTTAGCAATATTCCATCAATATCAGGGCGGGGACACCAGAAATGGACTTCACACATTGTACCCATGTGGGGAATCAAACCTGGGTCTTCAAAGTAACAAGCAAACAGTTTAAACACTAGGCTGCCCCTCTTTCAGAAGACGGGCATGATGAAAGTGAAAAGATGAAATCAAGGTCAAAATTCTTAATAAAACCAGAACACAACCAACTTCATATATATCAGGTAAAACAAAAATCCCATGTTTTTTCAACATGGGTGTAATGGCCATTATTTTAAGTCAGAGTCAAACTTTTTCAAGAAATTCAGGTGACATGAATGGTGGGAATAAACCTACAGGTTCATTATCTTTGGTCCAAGCTTTATTTTCTACCACACAAATAAGCTATGGCATAAATTGTCATTTTCAGAGGTGAGCTAAATAAAACGAGGTGCACAAATTACATTTTGATCATTCTAAGCTAAATAGTTAGCACCAAATCCGTAAACCCCCAAAATATATAAAAAAAGAGTATGCCTGGGTGATAAAGTCTCATATCACACCGCATAGGTCACTGCTCAAAATGAGAGTGCATTAACTGCTGTGTCAGCGTTTGTTCATTTCTTCAAGACTAGAAATAGAATACAACTTAAAATGTAAATGTAATCTGATTGATAATTGACTATGTACAGCAGCATGTATGGGTTTTGTTGCACTTGATCGTCAGTTTTTGTGTCATAATGATTGTTTGTTTGGGTGGTTGTGTCTCAACCAAGGCTGTGGTTTGATGGCTCTGGCTACTGCAGGATCTCAATCCAGCGTACTGCTTTCCGGTTGACCATTTCTCTGTTAATAAACAGCACCTGTAAAAGATCATCAGTCTGATTACCAAAGACCTCAGCTCATGGAACAAGTGAGTATTGTTTTAAGTGCTTTGGTACACACAGAGACAATACTTCATACCTCACCCTGTTCCCACTGATCTGGTAGATATAGAGCCAATACTTCATACCTCACCCTGTTCCCACTGATCTGGTAGATACAGAGCCAATAATCACCCATTTCCACTCATCTGGCAGATATAGTGCCAATAATCACCCATTTCTACTGATCTTGTAGATATTAGGGCTGCGCAATATAACCGGTTTACCGGTATTTACCAGTTCAGACATTAAATCAATACGTATTGCGATACACTGATCGAAAACCGGTATTTCGACATGCATTCAGAAATCTTTATAACACTCGGAAATCTTTGGATATTTCCGTTTTGTTCAAGTGCAATAAATATTGCAATATATGCTTTTGAATCTCAATATATCGCAATATGAAAATCCTCTGCAATACCCACCCCTAGTAGATATAGAGCCAATAATCACCCATTTCCACTCATCTGGTAGATATTGAGCCAATAACGACCCATTTCCACTGATCTGGTAGATATAGAGCCAATACTCACCCTGTTTCTACTGATCTGGTAGATATAGAACCAATACTCACCCTGTTTCCACTGATCTGGTCGATATAGTGCCAATACTCACCCTGTTTCCACTGATCTGATAGATATAGAGTCAATACTCATCCTATGTACACTAATCTGGCAGATATAGTGCCAATACTCACCCTATTTCCACTGATCTGGTAGATATGGATGTATGGGATACCATCCTCAGCACGGTTAATGACTTGAGCTTGAAGTAGTTTGCCTTGGGTCAGTTCTTCCAACACTGTACTACCCTGGTCACTGAAATATTCCTCCTCTGAAACGTACACCACATGAATTGTACATAATGAAGTGAACATAAAGGGATGAGTGAGCGAGTATGTTTTAACGCAATATTCCGGCAATATACTGGCTTGGGACACTAGAAATGGAGTTTAGTTTAACCACTAGGCTACCCCACTGCCCCTCACTAGACATGACGAATCGAACCTGGTCCTTCAGTGTGATGAGCGCACGCTTCAACCACAAGGCTACCTCACCATCCCACACTCACCCTCATTTTAATCACTTTTTCCCCCAAGGGCAAGGCTGTAGCATAACAAGTACCATCATTTCATATCTTTCAGCAAGATGTTACTGGCGTATTGAACAAATGACTAGGACTAATTATACCAAGGTTCCCACAAGCAGGGGTATCGAAAAATCAACCTATGGACCAATCATAACACACAGTTCCACAGCATTTCCAAGCAATCAACCTATACCATTTATTATCCACATTTCCATAGCAGTATCACACAAACCCAAGGATCAATTATAGATAACATTTCCATTGTGGTATCACAACAATCCATGAACTAATTATGACCCACATTTCCATAGTGATCTCAAACAAGCATTGTCACTAAGGTGACATAATCCCCCAACGCAAATTATCAAATCAAACTTAAAAAGTAATGAAAGTGAAGGTCGTAATTTAAGATGAAGTTAAATGTAAACAAAAACATGACCAGTCAACCTCTCTTGATATCTTGCTCTGTAGTTGTTGAAACGCACAAATATTTTCAAGACTCACTTTGACCTTGACATGAATGTCTAAGTGTATGAAATATGCAAAAATAGTAATAAAGAAATTGCTTATTGAAAAACATTCAAGGGAAGACTTGAAAGTCTATGAAGAAAATCCAGTGAACTGTTCTTGAGATATCTCGCTGACAATCTTTACATGCAGGTTAACATGCTGAAGTCTTCAAAGTGTCGCCGTGACCTAGAAAATTAAGTAAAGGTCACCAAAATTGACTGGGCCTTGCACCTTCCCCAAATGAAGCTTGGTGTCAAATATGAAGAAAGTCCAGTGAATGGTTCTTGAGATATCTCGCTGACAATCTTTACATGCAGGTTAACAAATGCTGAAATCTTCAGAGTGTCGCCATGACCTTGAAAATTAGGTGAAGGTCACCAAAATCGACTGGGCTCTGCATCTTCCCTAGATAAAGCTTGATGTTGAATATGAAGAAAATCCAGTAAACGGTTCTCGAGATATCTCGCTGCCAAGTGTAAAGCGTTAAAGTCCCCTTGTGACCTTGAAATGAAGGTCAAGGTCACCAAACCTGACTGGGACCTTCTTTTTTACGGTGATGAACCTAGGTACCAAATACGAAAAGAATCTAGTCAACGGTTCTTAAGATATTCCAATTCGTACGTGCGGACAGAGCCTAATACTATATCCCTCGCTTAGTGCTATATGCGCGGCAGGGGATAATAATCCATAGACCAGTTATAAACCACATTTCCATAGGGATCTCAAACAATCCATAGACCAGTTATAACCCACATTTCCATAGTGATCTCGAACAATCCATAGACCAGTTATAAACCACATTTCCATAGTGATCTCAAACAATCCACAGACCAGTTATAACCCACATTTCCATGATGATCTCAAACAATCCACAGACCAGTTATAACCCACATTTCCATGATGATCTCAAACAATCCACAGACCAGTTATAAACCACATTTCAATAGTGATCTCAAACAATCCACAGACCAGTTATAACCCACATTTCCATGATGATCTCAAACAATCCACAGACCAGTTATAACCCACATTTCCATGATGATCTCAAACAATCCACAGACCAGTTATAAACCACATTTCCATAGTGATATTGAACAATCCATTGACCAGTTATAAACCACATTTCCATAGCGATATTGTCTATGGACCAATTAAAACCCAAATTTCCATATCAATGTCAAACAATCTATTTGTGGACCGATTCTAATCTAGGTTGCCACAGAGGTATCAAATAATCCATAGACCAGTTATAACCCTCATTTCCATTACATAGTGATCTTGAAAAACGAACCTATGGGCCAGTTATAACCCTCACTTCCATAGCGATATTGAACAACCAACCTATGGGCCAGTTATAACCCTCATTTCCATAGCGATATTGAACAACCAACCTATGGGCCAGTTATAACCCTAATTTCCATAGTGATATTGAACAACCAACCTATGGGCCAGTTATAACCGTCACTTCTATAGTGATATTGAACAACCAACCTATGGGCCAGTTATAACCCTCATTTCCATAGTGATATTGAATAACCAACCTATGGGCCAGTTATAACCCTCATTTCCATAGCGATATAAAACTATCTACCTGTGGACCGATTCTAATCTAGGTTGCCACTGAGGTATCAAACAATCAACCCAAGGACCTATTCCTATATAGAGCTATATAGATGATGAAGGGCAAGCTTAAGGTGAGGTGATATGGGGTTTAACGTCGTGCTTGAGAATATTTCGCTCATATGACGACGTGCATGCGTGTATATGTGTATGGGTGGCTGCTTGTACTAGCCCAGATGGAAGCTGGTTTTATAGTGCTAGCCCACTGAGACACCATGTCGCAGAGAAGCATGAATACCCCACTCAGACACATTATACTGACTCCGAGCCGACCAGTCCTTGTTGTACCCATTAATGCCGAGCACCAGGCAGGGACCAACAAGTACCATATTTTAACGTCTTTTGGTATGACGCGGTCGGGGATCAAACCCGCAACCTTCCGCTCTCCGGGCGGACGCTCTAACCACTACACCACGGACGCGGTCGGCAAGCTTAGGCTAGGTATTAGGTACATACACAGTGGACAAAATCAGAAAGAGGTAAATTACAAAGCTTAAAATCAAGACTAACTGTATTCTCTTCGAGAGGACTCACCTTGAAGAGGTGTGACATTCCCCATGTAGCACTCGACAGCCTGGAATGGTAGGGTCATGAAGTCACTCCTGCAACAGAAGGTTTAATTCCTTTAAACGACAGTTTATTCCTGTGAAAGCAATGATTAGGTTGGAGAGAGTTACCTGACAAATGTTTGCCATGAACATGGCAATATCCCCGCCCCAAAAGAAGAATGAAATATAACATATTTAGGCCAGACCAATATTATTTCTTGTATACGGATCCGCCTGTCATATCTGTTCAAGAATAAGGAGAGGGAGAGAGAGAGAGAGGAAAGAAATAATAATAAAATTAAAAAAATGCCCACTCAAAAAATAAAATCCTAATGTTTTTATTGGCCCAAAATGTAAACTTACCAGAAAAATGTTTTTTTTAATTGTTTTTTGACCCATATACACTTCAGAAATTTCAGTTGAGGCCAAAATGTTTACCATGGAAACACAAAAAAACCCATTATATTCAGAAATCCAAAACTAGCAAAAGGCACCAGTTCACCACTAGACCTACCTATGTATGAAATTTGGTGATGAAACAGTCAACAGTTTTCAAGCTCTGCTCCGGAAAAGAGCACTACCACCAATTTCAGTCAAAGTGAAACTTCTTGCCATGGAAACACCAACAATATTTTATTCAGAAATCCAAGACTACCAAAAGGCACCAGTAGACCACCAGATCTATCTATGTGCCAAGTTTGGTGAAGAAATATTGCATGGTTTTAGAGTTATGCTCCGGAATAGAGCACTACCACCAATTTCAGTCTAAGTCAAAGTTGTCACCATGGAAATGCAAAAAATATTTTATTCAGAAATCCAAAACTACCAAAAGGCACCAGTAGACCACCAGATCTATCTATGACGCACGCACGGACGGATGGAGTCCATTTTAATACCCCCTGCAAAACGCGTTGTGGGGGATAATAATAGATGTGAATGTATAGCCGCAGATGCACATATCCACTGTCAGTATCAGTGTGTATTAGGGCTGGGAGGGGTCCAAATTTTCTACCCATGTACCCCACCCTCTATTACCCTACCCTGATATCTCTTATGTTAATTCCTGACATCAAATTTGTAAGAAATGGCAATATATTCTTCAGCTCGGAGGTTAACATTTCGAGTTATATGTATTATATTCAAAACAGGTGACTGTAAATTATAGCTAAATCTTCAAAGACAATACAATCTTTTAATCATGAAAGAATTAGGAGATAAACGTACTGTGTTGGGAAATGAGATGAATGTGAGGTTTCAAATGATTAATTTAGAGACTATCAATTCTGCCTAACATTCATCTAATTTTCCAACACAATACGTTTATCTCCATTCTACAATAACCGATTTAAAATCGAACTCCTTCCTTCCGCTGAAGACACTGGGAAATCCGGCATGGTGCGAGAGGCAAATTGAACTTGTCTGTGCAGGGAGTGGAAGGTGCCGTTCGTATTTTTTTAAACATTGCAACATATATAATATTCTGTCCAAAGAAAACTAACTACTGTTTATTCAATGCAATAATGTAATACCCAAGAGCTTGGTTTATATAATCCCAACTCCACATGACCGAAACCAGCCTATTGTTTTGCGTGCCGTGTTACTCTAACCCCCTGGCCACACTATAATGGAATCGTCTGACCTACTTATTTTTCTTGGAAGTGCAGTCTGTAGTTGTTGACAGTTACACAACAGTTTGAAATGGCGGACAGCCAGTGTTTACATTTTGAGTGACAGTGGAAAATACTTGACTGACTGTCGAATCTGAACCCTGCAGAATTGAAGAATAGATCCTTTTCTGAACGACCTACGACCTGAAACTATTCAAAGATTTGTACGACCAGCGAGTGTGGATCATGATTTCACTTACATAGGCTGTAAGTGCCTCCACCCCAGCATGCGGCGAAAAGAGTGACAGTGCTGCTTTGCGTACATGCGGCTAACTTGGGATTCCTTGGAACATTGTTTTCATCATTTGGGACTGGATTGTGGCCAAACTTTTTTCAAAGTGTACGAAAATAGATCACCAGCAGTGACAGCCTTGTGGGAAGCTGGCAGAGAGCAGAATTCTAGTGGTTCAATTTTTGACATGTATTTTTTTAACGATGCAACGGGACATGATGGAGTGTGAGTGGCATAAATTTTGCGTTTCGCCTGACCGTTATCTTGCGAATTTCCCATTCTTATGATTCTAAACGGAAACATATATACCATTTACCAGGTAGGTAAATGTTTAGTAAGGATTTGCTGCACATTTTGTATAGATAGGGATGAAATTTACAAGGCTTTCTGATTTACATGTTAGATATTGTTTGTTTATGTTTGGGGCTGTGTATTGTAATTGAGTTTGAATATTTTTATTATAGAAGGCTATATGATAGTGAGGTTCCCTAATAATTGTGGAGGAAAAATCATGTAATAATTGTATTTTTCGAGTTTTAATAAATGTTTTATCAGCATTTCCATAACATCTGTTGTGTTGATATTAGCCATGTTGGTGGTCAAGCTGATGCGGCAGTGTTGAATACTTCCGCAGTGAAGCAGTCATGAAATCTGACGAATTTTCAATTCAAAATTGCGAGCGTCTAAATTTATTGATTGACCAATCAAAATCGAGCATTTCGCGTAGCCATGGTAGAATAGCATATTATATTGTTTAACCTATTAGTCACATGATCATATTGAGATTGGTAAGATTTTGAAAAGTGTCATGGTGACCTTGAAAATAAGGTAAAGGTCACCCTGAAATGACTGGTGTCTGCGTAATCACCATAATTGACATAATTGAAGACATTGGGTACAACGTTTTATGGGAAATTAGTAAAATCTAAATATTTTTTATATTTGTATACTTATCCTGCACTACTTACTTCCTGCACTTATTGCTTACGGCTCGAAAAGCGTGGCTTGCCAGACGATGTCAAAAAGACGTAGAACTGCAATCACTTCCTGGTCTCGGCTGCTTACTCGTCTGCGCATGCGTCACCGGAAGGTGACGTCAGCCACCTCAGATTATTGCTTAGAAATCCCACAGATGGCAAAACTAAGCGGGGAGGTAGCTGATAGCACAGGGTGGGCCCTTATCATAAGTAGTGCAGGATAAGTATACAAATATAAAAAATATTTAGATTTTACTAAATTTTTAACTAATCCTGCACTACTTACTTCCTGCACTTTATCCGACAGGCTGGAAGGTGGGCGTGTCATCTGAGGGATCGCCGCAAGCACGTAATAGCAGCCAGCTCAATCCGTAATCCCGTGCTCGAAAGCGTTGATGACGCCGCCTATAACAGAGAGCTTAATTAGCGAGGGGCGATCAAGTAGCGGTAATTCGCAAATAAGACTGCGTCTTAAATGAAAAGAACCCACTAATTTTAAAGCTGGCGAAGCTTAAGGAATGCAGCAAAAAGCATGGACTTGAAAAAACAAGGATAACTCCTTAACTGACATACCTAGTTGTTTGTGAAGAAAAACAACTCATTCCCCACATGGTGGTCCGTGGAAGGAAACACAAGGCAGGAGGGTCACTTTCTTCGGGAATGGCGAGTTGCTGAGCAACCACCAATGGTCGAAGCTGTGGACATCATTAACGTCCTTGACAGCCATGTCACGCAAGTAATGACTGGCAAACACTGTGTCCGACCGCCAAAACAACCTTGCATAATGGATGACACAGTGCAATTACTCTGAAGTGCCATAGTCGGAAGCAAGTGCTCGAATCTCGTGGGGATGAGAGGGCGTAGGAGGTCCAGCCCAGCCGCTTTATATGCCTGAAGAATGGTTGTTCTTAACCATAAGGCAATAGTGTTTTTGCTGACATCTGACTGCGACGCCCGGGACAGTGGAAGAAATAAACGTTTCCTTGTACCACGAACGCCTTTGGTGCGATCAATGTAAGTTTTGAGCGCACGAATCGGACATAACAGTAATTCCGCATCGTCTTCAGAGCCAACAATAGATGATAATGGCGGGATGGAAAACTGGCGATCAGGTTGTCCTGGTAGTTGGTTTTTAGCGATGAAATCCCAACACATACCTAAGTGCACAGAACCATGACGACCACGACGTTCAAACTTGATCCTAGTCACGTCAAGGGCGTGAACCTCACTCACTCTAGCCGCAGTCGCTAATGACAACAGAAATGCCGTCTTCCTGGATAAATCAGCGAGGGAAGCGTTATCAAGAGGTTCATACGGTGCACCACGGAGATGGTCTAAAACAGTGTTGAGATTCCATGCCGGCGGACGAAACTTCAACTTCTCCTACCACTAGACTTTGTAGAACGGGAAACCAGTTCCTGGCTGGCCACCAAGGAGCGACCAAAATTAGTAGTAAGCAAGTTGTCTCCTTGACTTTTGCGAGAACTTTGGGTAATAGAACTGGTGGCGGGAACGCATACGCGTGAAGTCCCTCCCATGATAGGCTGAGAGCATCCACCGGCCAAGCCGCTGGATCTGGGACTGGGGACACATACACTGGCAGTTGATGGTTTTGGCTGGTGGCAAACAGATCTATGTTTGGATAACCCAGTGCGTGACTTAAAAGAGTGAAGGCCTCCTTGTGTAGCATCCACTCCGTGGGAGCAACTCTGTCGGGTCTCGAGAGAGCGTCTGCTAGTATATTGCGGCACCCGAATATGCCGAACTCTCAACAGAATGTGGAGATCGTCGACCAGTTGAAAGAGCGAAATGTCTGATCGAGGAGAAACTGTGAGTGTGTCGACCCTTGCCTTCGTATGTACCATACCGACCGTGGTGTTGTCTGTAGCCACTAGAAGACAAGTTCCTCGTGAGTCGATGTGCCCAATGATGAATAGCGAGGATCACGGCCTCCAACTCCAGACTGTTTATATGCCAGTTGATGTGTTGACCCGACCACAGGCGGAGGCTGTCTGGTCGCGTGTAAGTGGCTTCCAACCCTGCAGGGGCGTCCACGAACAGTTGGCAATCCGGAGGCTGCTCTGTCAAAGAGACTCCTCCTAAGACGTTCAATGGGCGAGTCCACCAAAGAAGATAGCGATGTAACTGAGGTGGAAGGCAAAACCGTGATGAACGTCTGCCCGACGAATGTATGGTTGAAGAAACCGCTGCAGAGGACGAAGTTGAAGACGCCCTCTGCTGGTAAGATCCTGCGCCGACGTCAACAATCCCAGAAGTGACTGCCACTCTCTCTGAGGGACAGAGGTTGAGAGAGTGCACGTGGAATCAGAGACTGAATCTTGTCCCACCTGTCCAGGGGAATCTGAACTAGGTTCTTGTCCGTCTGGAAATGGCCTCCGATGAACGTCAGAGTGTGAGTCGGAACAAGCTCCGATTTGTCCAAGTTGACCAGCCACCCTAGTTGGCGCAACAGACGAAGGGTGAAATCCCGTTGTTGTATAAGAAGTAGACGGTCTAACAGGTGCATAAGGCAATCGTCCAGGTACGGGTCGAAATTGATGCCCCTCAAATGTAGATACCGGGAAATAGGAGTTGTGATACGTGTGAACAACCACGGGGCCGTTGAAATTCCAAATGGGAGGACAGCCCATTGGAAATGTTGATTGTTGAAAATAAAGCGCAGGTACTTCCTGTCGCTGGGGCGTATTGGAACATGGAGGTATGCATCCTGTAGGTCCAGGCTGATGAGAAAGTCGTTGACGCATACCATAGATTTGAGGTATTCGAGGGACGTCATTCGGGAAGTGCGGAGGACGTTCCAGGAAAGTCTCGTTGAAATAGGACAGATTGTGAATCATCCTCATTTTCGCGGACCCTTTCTTCGGCACTAAGAATATTGGAGAATAAAACCCTGGTGTTATGATGGGATACGGAGGAGTTCGATGGCTCTTTCTCCAACAAAATCGCTATGTTCTCCGCTAGAAGGTTGTGTTGAACCTGAGAGTGATTGTGCCGGAGCGGGAACATTGTCAGAAGTGGATCGGAGAGGAGGAGGGAGCGAAACCCTGCCTCAATATATCGGTGACGTATGGATCCTCTAGGATGGACCAATTTTCCCAAAAGATCCCTATTCTCCCACCTACCGGTGTAGGATAAACTGGGGCGACTGGAGGTGGGAGTGTCCAGTCGTCGCGTGTCCCTCACTTCACTTGCCCCTCACGCCCGCCGCCCTGGCGGAGCACGGCGACGCTTGATATCCACCCCTGTCTGATCTAGGCTTGGCACCACGTCCCCTGCCACGAGAGGCGGCGCTGAGTTTCTGGCACGCCCGAACAGACGGTCGCCGAGGCTGGTAGGTGTTGGATGGCGTGGAGGCAGGACGTTGTCCCTTTGAAGCGCTTTCAAGGCAGTCTCCCCTTTGGCAAAATCACACACCTGCCGATAAACATCATGAATGGCATCGTTAAACAGTGACGACGATGACCAGGGTTGGTGGAATAATTTCGCTGAAATTCGAATCCCATGAAGAAAAGGAGGAAGCCTTGCCGGCGAATTGCACGCACGCGTTGGCAAGCGCCGACCTAAGGTGTTCACGCAGGTCAGTGATCACTTTACCCTGCCATAGCATCATAGTTGTAAGATGATCCAGTCGATCCGATTTATTTCCTTAAGATCCTGAGTGATGGCATCAGTCGCTGACGCCAATGCCGATATAGGGCGGAGCATACGCTTAAGCTCTAAGTCCAAAGCCGCGACCCTTGTATCCTGAACTTTATAGGAGGACACAGAGGAAGAACCTGTCACACGCGTTTCATTTCCTCATCCACCTTAGTCACTGTCTGGGCAAAGTCCAAGCCATGAATAGGATAGTCATCAGCGACGCACTCTAGGAAGCTTTAATAGTTGGGTTGAGAGACATTCCCGCCGAAATCTTCATCAAGGGTAGAGAGAGAATCTCTCTGACCGCCTCATGTGCTGGTAACATTAAGGAAGGTGAGTCCCAAATAGTAAGTGACTTTGCAACATCAGGGCCTGGTGAAGGGACTGAGGCTATTAAGCGATCAGCAATCCAGTCAAACACGTGATCAAAGCCAAGGTGATTAGAGCCGTGTCTTCCTCATAGTCTGGGGCAAAGTCCCTCTCAGAGGACGGTGAGCGAAGCGGCAAAGGGGAGCGGCTACGTGCAGGCGGCGCCTTAGCAGAAGGCGCCTTACTACGAGGTCTCGACCTATGTTAAGCCTGCCGAAGACGGACTTAACGGAGGCGTTAAGCGCTAGGCACAGGAGCAGACAAAGTTGACAAGATAGGCACCGATGCTGGAGGGGGCAGAGGGCGAAATCGTCGGAGGTGGCAAAGGTGGCAAAGGCTGGAGGCCAGTAGAGAGAGCGCCGATGTAGCTGGTGGCATAAACGGCATAGGCGCTGATGTACCGGCTTGACCTGATAGTAAAGTCAAGAGAGTGCTGAGCGTGGATACATCAAACTGCTGGTGGCCGTATGGCGTTTGCATCATAGACGCCTGAGGCATTGGAAACCCCGTATGTGGTTGATACGCATAAGGCGTCTGCCCCGGGAACACTGGCTGGGGTGTCTGATACGGCGCAAACTGCTGGCCCATCGGTCGTTGTGGAGATGACATCGGCAACAGCGGAGGAGGTGAGGGAGTGCCGGCGCCAAGCGCCGCCCGATCAAGCGCCCGCCAAACGCTGTAACACCGGCGACATAAGCGGCGAAGACATAATCTGAATGCTGGTGACAGGCGCATTCGTTGACACAGTTGACGCCGCAACACTTGACGTAGACGTAGTGGTCGTCAAGACCGGTGTCGAAGTAGTAGACATACTCTTCCGTCTCTGTTGTCCCAGGCGCTTCTTAACAACCTGTAGATAAACGGAGAAACTCTTGGGTGATAGCACAGCGCAGCTGGCACATTTATGGCCAGAGGTACATTGAGTAGTACATTTCAAACATCGGGGATGAGGGTCTTTACGAGACTTCCCACCCCGACAATGTATACAACTGGGCTGTACATAGATCTGCAATGAAGCAGAAAACCCAGTAAACGCATTATACCAAGTAATGAATATAACAGCAAAGTTGAGAACAAAGTCTCAAAATAACTGAAAGTTTAAGAGACCATAATACAGGCACAATAAATATACCACTATTATATGGTATAGTATATAAGCCTGAACCAAATGAAACACAGCGGCGTATCAAATGCGCAAAGTGTTTTAATGGCGAAGTGAAAGTGTGATGGACGGGACCGTATATAAACGAGCGACATCACTACACAGAACTACTGAATGACAAAAAGAAAGTGAAAGATAATACCTACACTTCTCGTAGAGGTACAAAAACAAAATACACACAAAGTCAGTCTTTATTAATGCTTCACAAAATATAATCCCGTAGGATACAAGTTGAGCTGGCAAACAACACGTCTAACGAGGCGTGCGAAAAGCAATAATCTGAGGTGGCTGACGTCACCTTCCGGTGACGCATGCGCAGACGAGTAAGCAGCCGAGACCAGGAAGTGATTGCAGTTCTACGTCTTTTTGACATCGTCTGGCAAGCCACGCTTTTCGAGCCGTAAGCAATAAGTGCAGGAAGTAAGTAGTGCAGGATTAGTTAAAAATTCACATTTACATAAGTTTGAAAAGTGGTCAAAGTGTTGTGGTGACCTTGAAAATAGGTCAAGGTCACCCAAATCGACTGGTGTCAGCATAATTCCTTAATGTAGACTATATATGTTTCACTGACATATATAGTCTGTATTCTACGATATGAACCAGTCTGGAATCATGTAAAGTTTTCTCTGCCACAAATAGTGTTAGCAATCAGAAACCATGAACAATTATCGACTATAATTGAAATATATACATTTTTAATGTAATCACCAATTTTAAGGGTTTCCCCCCCCAGGTTTTTCTAATTAATGTTTTTTTATAACTAATACTGTCATACAATGAAATGGACGCATGCAAGTAAGACACTGGAATTGTAATTAAACAATAAAAGTGGTTAAAATTTTACAATGCGCATAGCTTTATGCTGTTGAGCATGTTTGTTCGTGAATATTCATCAAATTAAATGGCTAGTATACTTAATACAAGAGTCATCAGAAGATGACATATCCCCCCGCCGGCCCCCACATCTTTGAAAGAACAAATCATCTGACAGTTACTTAAAGTCCAGCTTGATTTTAGACTAAGTGCAAATCGTTTCCATGGAAATCATGAAAAAAGTAAATGACAAAAATCTGCAAATAGCAAAAGGCATCACTTTGGGATCTGCCTCACATATCTGCCAAGTTTTGCTGAAAGATCTTAAGAAGTTTTAGCGTTGTGCTCCGGAAACAAAACCCATCCCTTCCTTTTTGAGACTAAGTTCGAATCATTTCCATGGAAACCGAGAAAATAATAAATCACAAATATCTGCAAATAGCAAAAGGCATCACTTCAATATCTGCCTCACATATCTGCCAAGTTTTGCTGAAAGATATAGAGAGGTTTTTGAGTTGTGCTCCGGAAACGAAGCCCACCCCTCACTTTTGGGATTAAGTCCGAATCGTTTCCATGGAAACCGGGAAAAATAAAATGCCAAAAATCTGCAAATAGCAAAAGGCACAACTTTAGGATCTGTTTGATATATCTATCAAGTTTTGTTGAAAAATATTATACGGTTTTTGAGTTGTGCTCCGGAAACGAAAGCAATCCTTACTTTTTGAGACTAAGTCCAAAATGTTTCAATGGAAACCAAGAAAAATAAAAATGCCAAAAATCTGCAAATAGCAAAAGGCACCACTTAAGGTTCTGTTTGATATATCTACCCAGTCTTGTTGAAAAATATTGAACGGTTCTTGAGTTATGCTCTGGAAACGAAGCCCACCCCTCACTTTTGGGACTAAGTTTCCATGGAAACCGGGGAAAATAAAAATGCCAAAAATCTGTGAAAAGCAAAAGGCACCACTTTAGGATCTGTTTGATATATCTACCAAGTTTTGTTGAAAAATATTGAACGGTTCTTGAGTTATGCTCCGGAAACGAAGCCCACCCTTCTTTAAGACTAAGTCCAAAACGTTTCCATGGAAACCGAGAAAAATAAAAATGACAATTATCTGTAAATAGCAAAAGGCACCACCTTAGGTTATTTTTGACATATCTACCAATTTTGGTTAAAAAATATCGAACGGTCTTTGAGTTATGGTCCGGAAACAAAATGATTACGGACGGACGGACAGACGGACGAGGCGACGACTATATCCCACCGCATTATATGCCGGTGGGATAACAAGGGTGTTATACAAAAACAACAAAATTCTGATTAATCAAAAATATTTTTTACAATTGATAATCATATTTAATCCTTCTTTCGATCGATTTTTTAGGTTTTTTAAATCATCGGAACGCCACTAGCCACAATGATGAAAATTATCAAGATATATTACTGCAACAAAATGTAGTGCATAGTATGTTTTTAAAACTTGATAAAGAATTAAAACACTATTCAATAACTGGAAAGGCACATGGTATATAGTTTTGTCATGTGTAAATCTGAAATGTATTGAAGCATCAATGAACTGTGATACCTCTAATCTCATATAAGGCTGTAAGCAAGTCTGGAGCAAGCAAACCAGTGATGTGATTTGCTTGCATGACCAACATCCCATGCTGTTGTGAAAGACGACACATAATCAGCCGAGAATTAGGTTTGAGCACAATATGATTGTGATGACTTCCGACTTGCTCATGACTAACCTGATCTGCTTCAACATCGCTGCTTGCACCCGGGCATAACCTCCATAATCCACATATTTGATGTCCACCTCATCTGAATTCTCAGTCACATTCACAACCTGCGCTCGGAACCAACCATCAACCATGAACGCTGCACAGATCACACCAACTGAAAAGGGATATTGCAAATCATACATGGGAAGTGTACTTCGAACAATGATCTACACACCTCATAAACGAGTGAGTTTAGTTTAACGCCACTTTTAGCAATATTCCAGCAATATCATGGTGGGGGGACACCAGAAATGGGCTTCACACATTGCACCCACTTGGGGAATCAAACCATGGTCTTCAGTGTGAGGTGGGGAATTGAACCCAGATCCTCGGCATGACAAGTGAACTTTAGCCACTAGGCTACCTCACTTCCCTTCATAAATGAGTGAGTGAGTTCTGCTTTACGCTGCTTTTAACAATATTTCAGTATGGTTATTTCTGTTCCAAATTCTTCATTTATGAAGGGGGAGGTGGGGTAGTCTGGTGTTTTAAGTGTTTGCTCGTCACACTGAAGACCTGGGTTTGATTCCCAGGACGGACACAACATGTGAAGCCCATTTCTGATGTCACCTGCTCTTAAATGCTGGAATATTGCTAAAATGCGCATAAAACTAAACTCACTCACTCTTTCTATGGCATTTCAATTTAGATATTTATCATACTGTGATAAAGCATTTCTACAGCTCTTATGTGGACTCCCCTCCATACCTTCGATTGGCCTGGGCAGAGGGGGCACCATCTGGTCCTGGGTATAGCAGGCCATCATAAAGTGGTTCAGCCGCTCAAGGGACGGGAACGTGGGGTGGGTTGGCTGCTGCACAAAGATGTGGCCAGCATCCACGATGTTGGACACTACAATGTCCACTGACACACCCTCTGGAAGGTTCAGCTGGAATAAAAATAACACATGAACAAACCGAAGACTTTTTTTATTCTCTAAACACTATGCCTTCATTTGACCCAGAACCGTAACTTTCAAGTGGAAATGAGTAAAAGATAACTGATCCTGTTAGTTGCCTCTTACGACAAGCATGGGCTACTGAAGACCCATTCTAACCTGGATCTTCATGGGTATGAAATGAGTAAAAGCCAAAATTTCAATACATGCTTTCCTACAATGGGTACCTCCTCAATGGTAGTCAAATATACAAACAAACATCTACAGCTGGGAGGAAATACTGACTACGTTTTCATCTGGGAAACTGACATATGTTTCACAGAAAATAGAAGAAATCTGACATTTTATTATATTTTCAGATTTGGTTGTCAATGAATTGACAACTGAGCAATTAAAATCCACTGAACAGTTACTGAGCAAAGCTAAGTAAACTATGTTTCGTTGACATGACCACAAGATTAGTCTGGCATGACTTCAGAGTTACCTCCCTTATCTGGGTCAATGCATATCTTCATCCCACACAGATTAGCATGGTAATGATATACTCTACAGATACAATTTAGTTTTACATATACGGTATCAAGTAATGCTGCATTTCTTGGTAACAACAATGTTCAGAAGGTGTACGGAAAAAGTAGGACTGCTTCTTGGTAAATATAAGATAAAACATTAAACGACATTAAAAACATATGTCTTAGCTATATTGTTGGAAATGTTTCAGGACTGGTTTTCACAGGCAATGACTGCAGCCATTGCAACAACAACCATTTTGAAAACCTTTATGTCAACATTGTAAAACACTCTCTGATTACTGATAAGTGTGACAGTCACTTTGGAGGCACCAAAGAGTAGGTTCGAAATGTCAAGGGTAGAAACGAGTCTTTGATGTAGCATATCAGACACCCCGGACTTCAGAAGATTCACAAGTTGGGACTCCCTACAACTTGTCATGTTTCTTTACTGCTCCACTCAGCAATACCCCAGCCATGTGAATCCAATCTGTTAATATTCTACTGGCAAACAAGGATAAGTTGACCTGATAATTGACCCGTATTAGCAGGTATGAGTGCTGCCCACTGGCACATGCCATTGTTAGCGAAGGGGTCCCAGGTTGTCCGCGATCAAGTGTAGTGCGATGGGTGAAGAGAGAGATAAACTGGTGGCATTGCTAGCTTTAACAGTGCCTGTTTCATAGATGTACATTCTTTTTCCATGTACTTAATATCATTGTATACCACTTCTTGGGTCTGAGAATGTATTATCTGACTGTGCTTACCTAACTTTGACATGTCTCTCGAAATATATATCTATAAATCTGAATATTACCGACTTGCTACACTGATCACGTGAGAGTCTTATGAGCAAGACGTGTGCAGCATCAATTTCATCGTGATGCACTGCACGTGCACTAGCCTACATCTGCTCTACCTTTCACAAACCAACTGGGTTTGCTCATTGCCGTGCACCGCATACTTCTCATAAACGCGTTCTCTGCACGTCCAACTTATCCTTGTTTGCCAGTAGTCAGGAACCAGAAAGTCTCATGATTGTTCTAATGAGCACTGACCTACACCATGCAATTGGAATTCGATGAAATGTGTCAACCAAGTCAGCGAGTCTGACCACCCTATTCTGTTAGTCACCTTGTATAACAAGCATGGATTGCTGAAGACCAATTCAAACCCAGATCGTCGCGGGTTGGTAAATGCCCATGAGAGCTAACTATGAACTCACCTGCATTATGTCAGGCATGAGGATAGGAGTGTCCTGAACCACCTGGGTCAGAGGGGTGAAGTCCACCTGGGGAAACTGGCCGCGAGGGAACTTCTTCCTGATCTGTACCAGGGCTTTATCAATCTCAGACTGCATGCCTGTACAACAATGTTACAGAACTAAGTTGCAAGCAAAACTCAGATATCATGATGTGGAAAGTCCTGGATCATAGTGAGTGAGTGAAATTTGAAATCAAGATTTGAACAAAAAGTGATATCATCAGAAGAAACGTGCATCAAATTTCAGTTTCATCAGTCTACCAATTCACCGTAGAAGATGAGTGAGTTTAGCTTTACGCTGCACTCAGCAATATTCCAGCTATATGACAGCGGTCTGTAAATAATCGTGTGGACCAGACAATCCAGTGATCAACAGCATGAGCATCGTTCTATACAATTGGGATACAATGTTATGTGTCAACCAAGTCCGCGAGCCTGACTGTCCGATCACTCCATGATCATTACACCTACTGACCATGGTTCAACTTTTAGTGATATTCCATCAATATCAAGACACAGGACCTAGTTCATTACAAACTTTTATGGCGATCAAACATAATAAAAATGAAGTCCTACCCTCGATGACACAAATCTGGAAGTTTGGTGTACATGGGTTGTTTTTCAGTGCAATGTTTGCCCCAGACCTTTCCTTCACCAGGTTGATGTTGCGACCGTTTTTGCCGATCAGACGACCACATAACTCTGACGGAAAGTTGAACTCGTATCTGACAGTGTCCGAAGTCATCATCGGGGGTGGCATTGGTTCGGACACACTTCCTCCTCTGCCACTATCATTGGAAGCCTGGAAACACAATACATAGATGATCAAGTGAGTCATTATACGTCAATGTTAGCAATATTCCAGCAATATCACTGCAGGGAACACCAGAATTGGGCTTCTCACACTGTGCCCATGTTGGGATCCGAAGCCAGGCATTCAGTGTGTATTATTCACCTGATGAAGTGTCCATCACAATAAACATGATAAAGAAGTTGACATCCAAAAAATTCGTGCCTTTATATGTATCACTTCTAAATGGCGTTCAAAGACAATCACTAATCTATTTAACTACGATTCTTAATTACCAGTGTCCACATGTATATGATGTAAGTCAAACAGGAGCTAATCCCCACCCTTTCCTAAATCTTCCCTTTAGTTGACAGATGAACCCACCACACAGTACAACTTTGAAACTGAAAGTCTTGTGCCTGTCTACCTTACAAAAGAGATACATGCATATTGACCTTCAAACTCAGCCATGATCTGACAAGATTATGAGTATAAAGTTTGGTTAAATTCCAATCATAAACAGGCATTGTCACTAAGGTGACATAATCCCCCGCCGTAAATTATATAAATGAAAGTGAAGGTTGTAGTTTAAGCAGGACCAGTCAACCTGCACCGTCCCAAGATGATGCTTGGTATCAAATATGAAGAAAATCCAGAGAATGGTTATAGGGTTATCTCGCTGACAAGCTTAACATGCAGATTAACATGCTGAAATCTTCAAAGTATTGCTGTGACCTTGAAAACTATGTGAAGGTCACCAAAATCAAC
This sequence comes from Haliotis rubra, assembly GCF_003918875.1. NCBI lineage: Eukaryota > Metazoa > Mollusca > Gastropoda > Lepetellida > Haliotidae > Haliotis > Haliotis rubra. The sequence goes on from NW_025767239.1 coordinate 489,014, forward strand.
TGGGCCCTGCACCTTCACAAGATGAAGCTTGGTCTCAAATATGAAGAAAATCCAGTAAATGACTCTTAAGGTATCTTGCTGACAAGGGTAAGACGTTAAAGTCTCCTTGTGACCTTGAAATGAAGGTCAAGGTCACCAAACCTGACTGGGACCTTTTGCATACTGTGATGAACCTAGGTACCAAATATGAAAAGAATTTTGTCAACGGTTCTTAAGATATTCCAATTCGTACGGACGGATGGACGGAGCCTAATACTATATCCCTTCGTGCTAAATGCGCGGCGGTGGATAATAAGTTATTGTGTATACACAACTTTAAAGATGTCTACTTCCTGATTGACCTTTAACTTCAACATCCAAACACATGTCAACTCGTTAAAAGCTTTCAAAGTAACCATGACATATGACACGATCATGACATTTGGCAGGCGTTGAGTTAGTTACTTTGAAATTAACAGTATGCAAAATCCTTTCAAATGACATGAATTGATGTGTCATTTCATGGAAATTGAGAATATTAAACCATATTTCATAATTTGACCACTAGTGAGCGAGTTTAATATTATGCTGTTTTGAGCAATACTCCAGCAATATAACGACAGGGGACACCAGAAATAGGCTTCACACATTTTACCCATGTGGGGATCAAACCTGGGCCTTAGGCATGACGAGTAAACAGTTTAACCACAAGGCTACCCCACCGCCCCAAATTGCCCACAAGTGATCTGGATATTAAATGCAGGTCAACCACATTTGTTGTCATCAGATATAAGTATAACAATAATAATGTGAAATCATAATACTCAAGTTCTCATGTAAACAAACTTTGTTGTCAATAAACAGGATTAACATGTTTAACCCTGCACTCTATTTTCCAGCTGTTTGGCGTTGATTGTAAACAATCAAGACTGGATTAGACAAACAAAATGTTCAGTATTATGAACAGCAAGCTGTGATATCAGGATGCTATGACATACATTGTCATCAGCACCGGACCCATTAACTCTCAAAAACATTTAATTTAACTTGGGGCAAATTTTCATCCAGAATCCCTGTGGGGATTCACTGCACATTCAACCTACCTCACTATTACTATCACAGCTTGGGGACTCTGAACTTCCAGCGATGGCTGCACTACCATTTTGATCCATTAATCGTTCTGCACCTAATGTCGCGTCTGCTCCTGTTGAACTGGCAGCACTAGAACTGATAGCAACTTTTTCTTGAGATTGCACTGAGGATGCTGTGTCCACAGATATAGAACTGTCCATTGTCTTGTTCATGTCTGTACCAATGCAATCGTGATCACTGGACACCTCAACAGAGTCAACACTGACAGTTGTAGATAGACAGTCCAATGAACTAGACGGTTCACCAATCACAGATGAGCTGGCTTCTATGTGGGAATTACTGGCAGAAATTGGATCACTTTTACTGGTTTGGATATGATCAGCTTTGGAAACAGAGATCTGGTCAGACACTCTGTCATTTGATAAAACGTCTGTTGCCACAGTGACCGAATCGTCATGGTTGAGAGTCTTAGCACCAACTCCTTCCTGAGAGCTTTCACGAGGTGAGGCAAGAGTCTTACTAGCACTTACAGTGGTGTAGTCTGAGGTATGTACAGAATCTGAAGATCCTGTTGATGAGACTGGTACATCGTTCTGTGAGACAACACCTGATTCTGGACAAGGAGACTCATCTGGTGATGACATGGAACTAGAACTAGAACTAGATGGTGACACTACTTTAGGCAGAGACTCAGGTGTATTCCAAATACTTTTATCGTTCGACCCAGGTGTTTGTTCACTCGAATTTACATCCTCTGAGTTAGATGCCTGGCTTGGAAGTTCTTGAATAGCATCTTTGACTAAATGAGAACACTCAAGCTGTCTTTGGACAGATGATATGCACACACTGTTTATTTCATCTTTGATGAAATCTTGTTCTCTGCTCACAGGTTTTTGACCATTGGCTGTTTGCTTGTCGTGTTTGTCTCTTTCTCGGTTTTGCAGAATCTGATCAGAAGTTCGATGCGTGGCATCTGGTGTTTGAATTCTTTTGCATTCTTCATCATCAACATCACAATGGTTGTTTTCTTTCTCTTGGAAAGTGTCCTTGACCTCATGAGAAGTGTCCTTGACCTCATGAGAATTGACCTCATGAGAAGTGTCCTTGACCTCATGAGAAGTGTCCTTGACCTCATGAGAAGTGTCCTTGACCTCATGAGAAGTGTCCTTGACCTTGTCAAAAGTGATAGCCTTTCTCCCTTTCCCCTTGTCTTTTTTTCGACCGAAGAAATAGAGAAATCCTAGCAGTGCCGTGACTGATGGCAAAGCTATGGACAAGACAAGACGCAAATTTGGCATGTTGATTGACTCCTTTAATCACTGTACTGAAAAGAAAAACAAATAAAATAGAATAACCCGAAATAACATCATCAATAACAGTTTTCAACTGTCAGCTACACACTGTTAACCTTTGCAGAAATGTTCAATGGATATATGGCATCCATAGAACATATAACATTAACTTTGGAAGATAGAATCATAATGATAAAAAATAAGACTGGTACTATAGAGCACTAACCAGGGCTGCAACGATTCGAATCTGACACCTTAGTTTTGACTTTTGATAACCATTGGATTCGGTATTTGAGTGCTGTTTAGTTTTACGCCGCACTCAGCAATATTCCAGCTATATGGCGGCAGTCTGTAAATAATCGAGTCTGGACCAGACATTCCAGTGATCAACAGCATGAGCACCGATCTGCGCAATTGGGAACCGATGACATGTGTTTACCAAGTCAGCAAGCCTGACCACCCGATCCCGTTAGTCGCCTCTTAAGACAAGCAGAGTCGCCTTTTGCGGCAAGCATGGGTTGCTGAAGACCTATTCTACCCCGGATCTTCACAGGTCCAATATACTTGTGACTTGATAAAACTATTATGGAACCCTACTGGCTGCAGTTATCGCCAATGCATCAGTATCACGTGTGCACAGTTCCGGTCAATTACAATTCTGGTACTTTTCCCCACGGTATTTGACTGACTGACTGAGTTTAGTTTTACGCCGCTTTTAGCAATATTCCAGCAATATCACGGCGGGGGACACCAGAAATGGGCTTAACACATTGTGCCCATGTGGGGAATCGAACCCGGGTCTTCGGCGTGACGAGCCAACGCTTTAACCACTAGGCTACCTCACCGCCCCCCCACAGTATTTGACTACAATAAAGGGCAGCAAAAGAAAAATCTTCACGGTAAGTGGCACAAGGGAAAAATTAAAGATGAAGTTATGAAACCTATAAATCTTTTTTAACTTAGTCGGGGTGATGTCACTTGATCTATATAATAGCAAGTTCAAGTTCACAAAAGTCATTAATTAATTGTCATCAATCTACTGTTAAAAAACACTCAACTAGTCACACAATCAATTAATCGTTGTTACTTTATGACATAAATCTATATATATATGAGAAATTCTGAAATGGCAATAACAGCTGCAGTTTGTTGTGAGAAAACATATATTTGTACTGCCATGATTTTCTTCCGTCATGTTTTATAAAAACATCATCCTCAGCAATGAACAGGCTGGACACATCAATGAATAGCGAATTAAGTATCATAATTAATTCTGAGTCATTAATTTAATGAACGACAAAGTAATTTTGTAAATACTGCTAAAATATGGTGATAATTGTTCGGCAGCCAGTACAATAGGAATCCAAAAGGGGATGAGTTGGGAGCACTCTTTCCTGAAACAACCAGACCTTGAGATCAAGGTCACTGACACTGACGAAAAAGCCAGTGATGTAGTCTATGAGCACTATAAAGTCATGCCATGTAATCTGAGATTGAAACTTGCTGTTGTCATAGCCTGATCGAATCATGATATGCAATCAAACTGGCCTAACATATCTACTGTTACTCTTGAATTACAAAGTGAAAGTGACATCACATTCCGAGTCACATCAGAGAAAAGGCTGCATTTTCGGTGTGATCAAATGCAGTGACACTTCATTCATCTCAGTAGCAAAACAACTGATACGGTTAAAGTGCGACAATACAAGTGTCTTTGATTAATCGACGATCTCACCGTTTCCACGGCCTTCATACAAATCGTCATAACAACACATCCAAAAAATGCGTAGAAGCTTTCGCGTACATCATGTACAAACAAATATTTTAGAGAATATAATATTAATCGCGAAATCAAATGTAAAATTTAATACTTAAATGTTTACACTGACATGGTACATTTGTTTATATTTCACAGCAGACGGCAATGGGCTCTCTTGCCCTTGACAATAATCAAAACATTCCACCGCGAGTGTTTATATGGATCTCGTGGGCGGCATCTAATCTATAAATGACAGACACAAATACGAATTTCAACAGCAAATACTGCTACAAGTAATCGCAAGTGACTAACTGCAATGACATATCTCTTCACACACTAACACGCACTCATAATTAATCAGAATCCCGATTGGATCGTACGTATGCAAGCGCCATAGTTTTGGTCGAAAATGCAAAGTTGTGCAACATGTGGAGGCCTTACCTCAGCTCAAATTCATCTAAACACCACGAAAATACTGTCCAGAAGATGCGACTTTAAGTAATTATGTTGCGTTTTCGATGACAGTGACAAATATGTATGTATAATGGCATAATTGCTCATCTTAGGCCTGTACCACGTGGTTCTTCTCTATACACAAAAACCACGCACATTTAACTCTCGCGAGATAGCACGATAATTTGACAAGGTGCGTGCACTACTTTCGAACGCGGCATAATATATTCATGGAACTAATTGAATATATTTCGTGGTTGACCGATTTATGCAGAATCAAATGTCATTTAACTATTTTATATTTTCTAGACATCATTAATGTACATATATATAATTACATACTTTAAAATAAAAAACCCGTAAATCTACCAATAATATAGGGCGTCTTACTTCAGCGCCCTATATTTAAGGCGGATGACGGGCGGCGAAACGGTCAAAACCCAAACATAATCAGGTGGTCACTGACATACGAGCGCATTGAGAAGAAAGAATAAATTTGCGTTGTCAAAAGCAACTGATTACGTCGATGTCCGTGAAGATCAGGAACAGTACTGACAATATTTAACTTCAAAATGGAGTCCTAGATTTTATATGAGTCATGTTGGACTTTTGCGATCATGTAAATCGCCTCTAACCCAGCCATCAATGATGGCCCAGACCAGATTCTGTCAGCTCTGGTCGTTCATCTATTCCAATATCATTTTTAATATCGGTCCATAGATCTTGGATATTTCAAGATACAGTATGGAGAATCTTGGGGAGTACGAATACAACAAGAAAGACCTCATCGGCCATGGGGCATTCGCTGTTGTCTTCAAAGGACGAAGTCGGAAGGTAAGGTTCTAATGGCACCGAATTCTCAGACTGTCAGTTGAACAATGCCTGTCAAATTCCATCACGGCAATGCCGTCATGTTTGCTCAAATTGGTTGTTGTTGTCATTAGGACATCTATTTTATCATCGTGTAAGTTCTCTTGTGAACCTATCCCGTCTTTGTTACGTCAGTATAAACAATAGATTGCGTGAAGAATTTTGTGAAAATTGTGTGTGATCCAATGTTTCAAATCCATTATTCTGAGGTTTCACATCAAAATACACTTTTGTAAATGTTGTTATCAAACATTGTACGTAAACTTTGGGGGTCATTTTGTTCAAAATATAGAAAATCCTGGAATTCAATTTCCCTTGTCCTTTGTTGTGAGAAATATTTCCTGGTGCATCTAATGGTCAGTGTATGGGGAAAAGTCCAGTTTTTATAGGCCTGCTAACGTCTTGATTCAACCCCAAAACAATATTTAATTTGAATGATTAGATCAGTAATGGTTTAGAAAAGGCAATGACGCACCTGGATATGACATAGGTAAAGCCACATAGTAGGTCATATATATGTCTATTAATAGATCCACACAATAATAAACACACCATGGTAGACATAGTGAGATTACTGGAAGTTGCATCACATTGTAACATTCATGCTTGGTTCATATGAAATATTATTTTATGTTGTCAGAATGACATCAAATGCTGACATTCATCTATTAAAAACCATTGCCAGTAAAATGTTTCCTTTGATTGTTATTATCCCAATAATGTTTATTTACTTATGTACCTACAGAGCTTATTTCCTTTGTTCTAGTGTTTGTAAGCTTTCCTTTGTGTTCTTTGCATGTCACAATTGAACAATGGGCAGATCTTGCATTTATGGTAGTACTACTTCTTTTGGAATTAATGAAATATATTTACTTGTAGACTAACTTTTAGTTGTAGATATAAATGTTTAAATAAAATGTTATTTAAATTGAAGCCAGACCTATGCATGATTATCATCCCTGTGCTCTAGGCTTTCTTCCTCTAAGGTCTGCAATACAGTGTTCACATATCCATAATCTACTTATTTAGTGTGTGCATAGGTTGGTCAGTCATGATCATAATTTTGATAAGAATTGACTTTGTTAAGAGAATGTTAATCCCTTTGCTAAGAATTATGACAATACGCCTATATTTGCCCAAGCTTATAGTTAATCTAATTTGTTGTATACTCTTCAAAAAGCGTGGGGGAACTTCATTTTAAATTTACGATTGAACATATTTTCCGAGATATATCAGGGTCAATCAGTGTTGATATTATAATAATGAATGTTTTGAGAGTGCATCACCACTTGCACTTCCTATGACCATAGTTGTTTGTACAGTAATCTCTCTTGAAAGATGATTGGTGTATGACATGAAATTTGCATGTGTACGGTTTTCATTTTCAAACCAAAAAACCTGGCTAGAAACAAACACTAACAACTGTGTGAGGTAAGATGATTGTCAAAATTAATGGTCTTTAGTGATTTATTGACTTTCTTGAAAACCGTCAAACTAAAGAATGAAACCCCATGCATGTGTATGGGGCAACTGCATTGTGCACGTGCATCCCATGCATTGTGTTTAGGGTGGTGATAAAGAGAAATAATGGTGCGTTCATGAGATGTCTGTCTTTGACAAGTTTCTTAACGCTTGTACTTTCTATCCAAATTGAAACTTATGAAAGTACAAGTTCCCCTACTTGTTTTTTATATTAAAGGGTATATTTCACTGTTAATCATGAATAGTTAAGATACATCAACCCAAACTGGTTTACTATGTGTTGTTATTTGGGTGAGTGTTTTGTGTTACCCTGATTAAAGTGCTTTCATATTCTGAGGGGGCGGTGGGGTAGCCTAATGGTTAAAGCGTTGGCTCGTCACGCCGAAGACCGGGGTTCGAATCCCCACATGGGCACAATGTGTGAAGCCCATTTCTGGCGTCCGCCGACGTGATGTTGCTGGAATATTGCTAAAAGCGGCGTAAAACCAAACTCAGTCAGTCAGTCATATTCTGAGTTGTTGTAAACTCAATTCATCAACAAATGCCTACATTATAGTGTACAGTAGCATCATAGAGTGTAACTGTATGTTTCTTGCCCCAGGCCGAAGACATATGTCAGTAATTGATGCTGGTAGTTAATTAGTGAACTGAGTGTTATAACATCTGGTCTAATTACCCTCGACCCTTCAATCAGGGTATTCATGTTCGTCCAACTCCTAAAGGCCTTTCAAGAACTTCAGTTACATCAAGTTGTTAATTAAATGTGTTGTGATAGGTACCTGATTTGGTGTGTTAAGGATTAATTTTCCAAATGTATTTTAATTTCAGCAGTCAAAAGAGATTTTGTTGTCATGGGATGTCCGTCGTGTGTATTATCATGATATTAGCTGTGTAGGTTCATAACCATGCCCAAAAGAAACTTTGGTGAAAAAACCCATTAACTTCCTTTGCAATAACTACATTGACTATCATATTGGTATTGTTAAAGAGGATTTATGTTTACTTTAGCTTGTTTAGCAATCAATGTTAAAATTTCAAAATCATGAAAATGTTCATTTGTGTTTAAGCGTGAAATTGACGTTTGAAACTGAAAGTTTTATTTAATTTAAATATCTTTGTTTTGAAATATATTTCTAGAATCTGAAGGTAACATAGTCATTTTGGAGATATTTAATAACTATCGACACATAAGAGTTATTTCTGATCAAACAAATATGAGATAAATCCTATGTACATGCTCAAGTGTACATGTATTTAGTTTCATTCATCCTAATATCCGTACTAGTTTTCCATCCAACATGTGAAGATCCAGGTTAGAAATTGATCTTTAGCAACGCATTTTTGTCATAAAAGATGACTGTTGGAATCAGGTGGTGGCTTTGTTGGTACATGCCATTGTATTCTATTTTTAGTAGATCACTACTCAGGATGTCATCACTGGATTGTCAAGTCCAGATTACTTACAGACTGCCATGATATAGCTGGAATACTGCTGAGTGCTGTGTCAAAACATCAAACACACACTTCCTTGCGATTCCCAGTGAATCTTATCAGAGCCCATTCTGTACTATTCTGTATCTGAAGAAACCCTTATTATATGTTCACAGATTTATAATTATTGTGAGTTATAAACTTGTAATGATTTCCCCAAACCTAGCAATTTGAAAAAGGTATGTCTTAGAACTTGTAGAAAGGAAAACTATCTAGTTAACACTGTTGTTGTCATGCTTGAATGGCCAATGGTCAGTTGGACAGTTTGACAAGGTGGCTGCTGACATGGTTCACAAAAGGAGTGAGGAACAGTTAAGAGACTCATAAATGGCCAGTAATTGCCAGGAGAACTCAAGATGAAAGGGAGCCCTTTATGAACATTGTGTTTCACAGCCATGTGAGGGCATATCCTGCTTGAAGCATGCTGAGCCTGTGGTAGATGATTTATGTTTTCTGGGTGTTCTGTAATGATTTGGTAGAATGTGATAACTATTCAATTCCAAGAGCATGTTGTTATTTGTTTTCATTTTCTATTCCATTGTCCATATTCTCTGCAATAATGTTAAAAAACTTAAGTGTTGAGATCCATGTATTTACTTAAGAAAGTTATGATGATTTTGTAAAAGACCACACTCAACAATATTACAGCTGCATGATGATGACGATGGCAGTCTGTAAAAAATCAAACTTGGGCCAGACAATTCAGTGACTGACAAAAGCATTGATCTTTATTTTCTAACATTAAGATAAATGATAGGTGACAATCAGACTCAGTATCAGACATGATAAAAGATGCGTAAAACAATCAGTTGTTTTTCGGTAAGCAACTATCTACTAAACAGTCAGTTTAAACATTGGTCCATCTTCTTCTTCAAAGCTTTGTTTCAATACTCTACTGTACTAATTCCAGCCCAATAGGCAAGTTAAGATATGCGGATAGTGCAAGGACCTAGTTTTCTAAAGGGTCAGCTTTTCTTGTGTATTTTGCGATCTAAGAGTTTCGATTTAAACTGATAATCATTGTTTTAGATAATTGTGCAAGTCTAAGCCGTTTATTATGACTTAGTGTTTTCTTGTATCAAAAAGTTAGATAGATGAATGTAACGTGCAGCTTTTGTCCATTTACCATGGTCGTTAATCATGATATTTACCACATCAACAGAGACAAACAGAATTTGAACTGTTCTAATTCAACATTAATTTCAATCTTGTCACCCTCGCTGACTTGTATACTAACACTTAGTCTCTAAAAATATATAATTTTGATAGAAACAAACAATTCCTTTTAAATTGAAGAGGAGCCCAAGTGAGATGAGATATTCAGAACTTGAAGAAATCTAGACTTGCTTCATTTAGGGCCTTAGCATTTCAGAATGGAAGGTGAGGTGGAATTGGGTTTAATGTCGTGCTTGAGAATATTTCGCTCATATGACGACGTGCATGCGTGTGTATGTGTATGTGCGGCTGCTTGTACTAGCCCAGACTGAAGCTGGTTTTATAGTGCTAGCCCACTGAGATACCATGCCTCAGTGAAGCATGAATACCCCACTCAGACACATTATACTGACTCCGAGCTGACCAGTCCTTGATGTACCCATTAATGCCGAGTGCCAGGCAGGGACCAACAAGTACCATATTTTAACATCTTTTGGTATGACGCGGTCGGGGATCGAACCCGCGACCTTCCGCTCTTCAGGCGGACGCTCTAAGCACTACACCACAGAGCAGAATGGAAGGGAAAATAAGGCAGGTCAGGGACTGTGAGACAGACTAACTGACCTGTTGCCATGGGTGTAACAATAATGTTTTGAAATTATTTTACAGAGACCTGACAAGGCTGTCGCCATCAAGAGTATAACCAAGAAGAACATTGCCAAATCTCAGCAGCTCCTCAGCAAGGAAATCAAGATTCTCAAGGTGAGGTCACTTATGACTAATCACTCGTCTTCATCAAGAGACTTCACTGTGTACGATCAGCGAGGTTTAGGTGTGTCTGACCAGTGGGCATTGGTCTGTCAAATTAATATGCTGAATCATAGTGGAGTAAGGGACTATTCCCTGATTATGTAGCCTGGAGGTATTAGTACACGTTAGGAGACTAGTCAATATGTGAGCAATATACAGGCTAATATCAGTGTTGACGAGATGTTGGTGACTGTTGGCAAAGGTGTTTGTGTCAATATGTGAGTGACAGTCATCTGAAACAGGATATTGATGGTTCATGCATAGCCTGTGGTGTTACTAAAATAATCCTGAATACTGTCAGCCAAGTGTGATAACATGCATTGAAGCAGAGAGATATTCTGACATGTTATTACCAGTAAAAGCTTCTAATAAAATCATCTGGATTAACAGGTTTTAGGTGGACGTTTTGTACCTGTGTTTTGTATATGGGTAGACGTTATCTGCAGGAACTGTCACAGATGGTGAAGCTATTCAGGTTTATAAAACTGTGGATGTTTGCCACATTATTTTCAGCATTTATTTGCATAAAGATACTTTCATTTAACAAATCTGAGGCTTGTGTTTTTCTTCTTTTGAGCATTTTAAGTAGACATTGTTCATTCAGATTTTCTTCGGTGTTGATTTGTTTAAAAATATTTTAGTCCTGAAATTCACTGTGAACAAAAGGGGCCTAATCGAGCACAGGCTATAGAAAAGGGGCTAAATGTATTAGACATTGTGCTTTGCTATGTGATCTGTACATGTAATGTTACAGCCTGTGTTTGTGGGCAATGGATCAAAAAGTGTTTAATGTTGTGTGCCAAATGGTATGGATGAAATATATTCAATGTGCCCGAAAATTCTGATTATAATACTCACTATGAGTCATATAATGGAACATTTTGATAAATTTGACCAACTCAAATCATTCCAAACCTATTTTGGCTCCTCATCAAAATGTTTTACGGAGACACTCTTAATCTCATAGCTCAACATAGGTGTGGCTGTTGTGAATGCCAGTGTGTATAACAGGAAATCAACGTTTGGATGATAACCTAGTTTATGGGTTTGTTTATGGGTCCAGGACCAATGAAACTTAACTATTCTTGCAGTCATGATAGAGTTTAGGAAATCCAGCTCTCAGGTTTCCAGGTTTCCATGATGTTTATGTATTTTTCAAACAATACATTTAAATGACATTATTGTTGTTATTTTTATGTTTAGATCATGAAGAGGTATGTCAACAACTATTGTCAGAAAGGCACACCTAAATTATCAGTCTGGTTCCCTTTGAAATAGTTTCATGTCTATCCCTAGGTAGAATAGGTCTTCAGTAGGTGTCCAGTTATACAGAAGGCTTTGGTACGATTCTTTTCCTGGTACACCGGATACAATACTATGCATATGATGATAATTACACCAGCTGAATGGCAACACAAAGGCCATGAACTGGAATACTCATATATTTCAGATGTATGGAAAATTAGTGACAGATTGGTTATACCTTTCCCATCATAAAGAAACAGGAAAGGGAAACTGATCCCTCATAGCTGACTGGTAGAACAGAGGTGGATTTTCAAAGTTAATTTGTCCCTTGTGTGCTTGGTCTCCCTTTCCTAAAGAAAGATTTAAATATGTATTTTGTATAGTCATGTATTGTGAGTTTAGTTTTACTCTGCTTTTAGCAATATCGCAGCGATATCACAGGGGGGGACACAAGAAATGGGCATCACACATTGTACCCTAGTCTGTCTCACAGTCCCTGAACCACATTATTTTCCTTACAGCCAAGCCTCTCTGCAGTGCCAAAGCTCTCAATAAAGCAAGTCTAGATTTCCTCAGGTTCTGAATCTCTGGTCTCACTGGGGCTCCTTTTCAATTTAAATGGGCTTGTTTGTTACTATCAAAATTATATATATTCAGAGACTAAGCATTAGTCTAATTGTATCCATGTAGGGAATTGAAGCTGGGTCTTCACCGTGACGAGCAGATGCTTTAACCACTAGGCCGTCATGTATTGTAGTACAGGTGTATCATGTATTGAAAGCCATGCATTCTTATGCATCAGGCTCTTTTACATATATTTTCTCCCTTAGTACATAGTAGTGCAAAACAACCACAATGTGTACTGTGATATAGTTGGTAATTCAGATAAACAAGGGGCGGTGGGGTAGCCTAGTGGTTAAAGCGTTGGCTCGTCACGACGAAAGCCCAGGTTCGAATCCCCACATGGGTACAATGTATGAAGCCTATTTCTGGTGTCCCCTGCCGTGATGTTGTTGGAATATTGCTAAAAGCGGCGTAAAACCAAACTCAGTCAGTCAGATAAACAAATGTCTCGATTAAGAAAACATTGATAAGTTGTTAGGACATTGTTTCAATATAGATGTTCATTGTATACAACACTGGTGTGATTTAGACACAACCAGTCTCCTCTACTCAATGTGAAAAGAGCACAACTTCAAAGAAATCTTGTCCAGAGTGAAGATTAACCATTCTTTTAACATGTTAATTCCCTTGAGATTCTAGAAAGAGTATTCAATTATTTATGGTAATTAGGGTTACACAATATATTATTTCAGAAGTTTCTAACACTGTACCTTTTGTATTACAATACTTCCTTATTACTGTCAATCTTCCTCTGTGTCTGTTTCTAATAGCTTCTTGTGATGTAATTTGTCGTTGAAATATTCTTGAAGTGAGTTTCTATTAGTTTTAATAACCTGTCCCCAGTCCTTTTCACTTTGTGAATAAATTTGTTTAAACACAATAAATCAATCAGCTTAACAGGAGTGTCAGTACAGTATATATTCTAATATGTCAGTAGAAGTCCCTGCAGAGGGAAAATACTTTTGTGAGTCATAATGTGACTGCGGATTAAAACATTTTGGGAACCTCTATGTCAAATAATGTGTCTAATCTTTATCACCCTCTGCCAATCTCTTTGCACAAAGGAACTTTTCACCAAAGAGTAGAGGAAAGTTGGTTATATGTTATAAAATATTGTTTTTGAAATGCACGACATACACAGTTACTGAGATTCATCTCGACCTGCTCAGTGGCCAAGTGACAGTCAAAATTCCCAATTTTAATTAAAACTTTCCCAATTCCACTGAATTTACAGAAAAAAATCATTAAAATGAATCACTGTTAATCTATTTGAAGTTTTCTCTTGATTTGCCAGCAAGAGGCAGTCAGTTTGGAATCCTAGAAATGACTGAGTTATGTACATTATGTGCGTTTTTTTCATCTTATGTTTCTTCTTATGTCTTTTTCTTTTTGAATTGCTGTGTTACTATCGATTAGAAATACATAGCCAATTTTTAATTATGTTCGTAATATTTTAGTTTGCACAACTATAGAATGTCTATGTATGTCCATCATAACTTTGTTGACAGTCTATGCAATTTCTGTATGGAAGACTTATGTGCTTGTGATGAATACTATGCACTATTCCTATCTCCAGGTGTATCTTTACTCACAACACATAATTAAAGGGGTGGAAATAACCCATTGTCTGACGTCCGAGTCCAGTGTTTTTTTCTGTTGGGCAAGCAAATTTGTATATCACACTGTACCGGTGTCCAGTTGACTTTCCAATGTTAATTATGTTGTTTATTTAAAAAATCAACAAGAAAACGGACAGTATAGTGGAAAAATGATTTTACATGTGCCACTGTACTAGAGTACACTAGCAATTTTAAAGTTATTTCCACCCCTGAATTACAGCATTTTATTCCTGCTAGCTCATTTTCTTCTAAAAATGCTTGAACTTAGAAATTCCAAACCAATATAGATCGAAGTTCTCTGTCACACTATGCAATATTATCATGATTACCCAGTCATCTGTTATTGGCCTCATGACCAGACTATACGGATATATTCTGTCCTGTTCTGTTTCAACTGTGAAAAACAACTGAAATAATAACAATATATATTTGTGTATGTGCTGCGGGCAACAAATTAAGGCAAAATATACTGCTTCAAACATATGTGAGCCTTTTGGCTACTTTGACTGTCCAAGTGACTTAAAACAATGCTTATTACATGAATATCTTGTTAGTAATAACCTTCCCAACACTAGAATTGCAGACACTCCTCTTTTTGATTGTTACTGTTTTAACTCTGTTAATATGTTAATATACACTGCATCATTATCATGATGTTAGCATGTTAAAAAGTGACTCAAATTTTGTTTTGAACGGATGCAACATTTAGGCCATTACATTCAAAGTGTGTCAGCTGTGTTGGAGCCAGGTTGCGCTCACAGTTTACTCTCCCAAGGTTCAATATACTGGTGACATATATGTCAAAAGAGGTCACACAGTATAGTCAATATAGTTTACTTTTATAGATTCATAGCCTGTTAGTGAAATCAAAGGAGAAATATATTCCTTCTTCCTACACAGTCAGTTTCAAAGATGTCATGAAGAGCATCTGTAATATTTTGAATTAGCTGGACATCTGCCATTTCTGCTTGTCACATGCCAGAGGACCAGCAGTTAAGATGACTTTTGCTTTTGTCATGTTTGTCAAGTCTCAAAACATTTTTCACACAGTGGAAGCTAGTGCAAAGAAACCTTTCACGTTCAGTAGATAATATATATGTGAACTAGCTGTTCTGAAATAGATCTACAATTAACTGCAAACAACTTAAGTAAATATAACCTCTAAAACTTTAATGGTTGTTTGGATGCTGAAAGCTTCCCTCCTCTTTTGCAGGTAAGGCAGTACAGTAATTGTTGGAAATAAGCCAACATTTTACTGCTCAGTATGAATAATTAACTCACTTTTCCTTTGTCTTCAGCAGAATCTAACATGTTCATCAGGTGACAGTATCTTTTGAACTGGGTTTATGACTGGAATGAGATCTGTTGTTGCCAGTATTAAGTGAGTGAATATGGTTTTTACGCCGTTTTTAGCAATATTCCAGCAATATCACGGCAGGGGACACCACAAATGGGCTTCACACATTGTGCCCATGTGGGGAATCGAACCCGGGTCTTCGGCGTGACGAGCGAACGCTTTAACCACTAGGCTACCCCACCGCCCCGCCAGTATTAAGTATCGTGATAGATGAAATATGCACAGGTTAGCAGCAGCAGAAATTGGCATTAATCCTTTGGTCCCTGCCAAATTGCTCAGTAGGTAAAGTGTCATAAGGTCTAGTTGCTGTTTGCCAATTTCAGGGTTTTGCTGTAGGTTATCATTATAAGGACTGGTGTACGAAACATTCTGTATTCATTGCTGGGTTTTTGCTATCAGTTGTATTTGACCTGAATAGAAATTCCCTATTTTCAGTATTTATGCTACAAGTCCAGTTTGTGGCAAATGTTTTTTCAAGTCTCCTTTCCTTAACTTGTCTGTATATCCGGTATATTATGAGCAAATTTTACCATACAGAAAGAAAGTTTGAAGAGAGTGAATTTAACATATTTCATTGATTGAATGTCAGGAAAACAATAATTCTGTTTGTTATTACCTCACTTTGCATGTTCCTGTACTGTTAAGTTATCTGAAACTATCACTAGCTTCATACAATAGATGGTGTATTTCCCTCTTTTTAATATAGGTTTACATCTAAGGTACCAGTAAATTAATTTGCATATCCTACTTCAATTTTAGCATAGTAAGTCACTGAGAGTGTGATACTAGAAATACTAAACCCTGCCTTTCTTAAATATTGTCCGGAAAAATCACTGGCAGGCAGTGTCATTTCTGCAAATGATGTAGTAAAACAACACTCCAATATGAAAACAAGTTTATTTAAAAACAGTTCCCCTTATCAAGGCACCAGCTAATTATTTTGAATGTGCTCCTTCAATTTTAGCAGTCACTGAGTCTGATGCTAGAAATACTGAGCTATGTCTTCCCTAAATGATGCAGTAAAGCAACCCCCCAATATGAAAACAAGTTAATAAAAATAATTCACCTTATCAAGGATCTAACATTCAAATGGTGCCCATGTCCAATGGATACAAATATCAATAATTTGTGTTGGATAACCAGTATTGATTGAAGAAAGCAGCAACGCTTGCAAACTCAAGTTGTGAGAACGCTTGGGAATTGCATCATTGGGTTTATTCCCCACATGGTCAAAATCAGAATATTTTTGGCTGCAATGAGTTCCAGGTTTTATGTGGCAAAGTTCTCTGTCTGTAATTTTCTCAGTGATCAGCCTTTGAATTATAGATGGTAACATGCTGTGGTCAGTTTGACAGCAGGATGCACATAATGTGAGGCATACAAATGACCGTTTGCTGGTCTTTGGTTGTAATTCTCAACTATGAATTAATCATTGCAGTGTAGGCCTTGGCTGCTTCTCACAATTCTAACTTTAATCTAATTTGAATTCAGTATTTGAAATGGGAATAGTTTAGTTTGAATGAGCGTGTCTCAGAAATAGGAGAGGTTTCTGATTTTCATGATGAAGTAACTGAAACTAGACAGGGCATGCTGTGTTGTTTTGGGATGGTTAAATATTTTCTCAGGATAATTTGCATATCCACCAATGTAGGGTTACTCTTAGTCTGTCATACAGACCCTGAAACAAATATATCCAATGCAGCCCATATAAGACTGGAATATGTGGCAAGTTCAGATTACCACAGTTTTCTGAAAATGAAAAAGGTCTTTCATTTCTATTATATTCAAGAATATAATTTAGTAACTGTTTTTCTGAAAAATATGTTAATTTTAGAGTCTAGATTTTAGTCTGGGTTACTCTGGCCTATTTCATATCTGCAAGAACAATTACTCTATGCCTTTAATATTCATATCTACCAGTATAGAGTTACTTCATATCATTCTATCCCAATTGCATAGATCGTTGCTCATGCTCTTGATCACTGGATTGTCTAGTCCAGACTTGATTATTTACATACTGCCGCCTTAAAGCTGGAATATTGCTGAGTGCAGCGTTAAAGAGCAAACCACCACCAACAACAACAAATCATATTCTAATGTAGAGTCATTTGTGGATATATTCGTATCTACCAGTATATGAGGAGTGAGGAGTTACACTGTTTTCATATCTACCAGGATGGGTATTCTATAGCTGTTTTCATCATGTAGAGTTCCTCATATCTGATACGGTCAATATCAATTCCATATGTTTATATGTTTCGCCAAAGTATACTTTCTCATTTCAGGAGCTGTCTGATCTCCATCATGAAAATGTCGTTGGTCTCATGGATTGCAAGGTAATTGCTATGTCTATACTTCTGTTGATGACTCCCAGGCGACCCGGTGAAGATCCGGATAAGAATTGGTCTTCAGCAACCCATGCTTGTCGTAGGAGGCGACTAACGGGATCGGGTGGTCAGACTCGCTGACTTGGTTGACACATGTCATCGTAATCCAATTGCGTAGATCGATGCTCATGCTGTTGATCACTGGATTGTCTCATCCAAACTGGATAATTTAAAGACAACTGCCATATAGCTGCAATATTGCTAAGTGTGGTGTAAAACAACATACATGCAAACACTCCCAGGTGAAGCTTGGCTTATACATACACAACTGGTGTCAGGAGAGGGTTGTCATGGTCACTTCTGTAATTACAGGATTTAGGTTGTCTGTCAATTACATCTGGAATTGACATGCATATTCATTATATTGTTTAATTGTTGCACTCCACATTATTCCAACAGTGGTAGCCTAGTGGTTAAAGCGTTCGCAAGTCACGCCGAAGCCCATTTCTGGTGTCCCCCGCCGTAATATTGCTGGAATATTGCTAAAAGCGGCGTAAAACCATACTCACTCACTCACTATTCCAGCTGTGGTGTCAAGCTGTAAATGTTTGGGGCTGGCAATCAAGTGATTAACATTACAGCATCAATATAAGCAACTAAGATAATGATGTCATACATCAAAAGTGTCAGCAAGTCTGACTACCAAATTTAAAGTATCATCTTATGGCAGTCATGAGCTGCTGGAGATCTTACCAAGATCTTCATGGGGAAGACAAGCATTTGTTACTGAATAACAATTCTCTCATCAAAGGGGTCTTCAAATTTATATCTTTTTGTGAAGTATTGACTGCTATCTGCTGCAAGAATTTAAACTGGGCTTCATAATATATATACCAAAAAATCCTTTGCTCATCTTGATTTGGAGTTGACATTCCATGAGATAGCTGTTCAGATAGGTGTTAAAACACACTCACTTTGTATTTTGTGCGTTTTCCTCCTTTTATAATTCACTGGAAAACCTTGTTAAACTGGAAACTCACTGGAAAACCTTGTTAAACTGGAGACTCACTGGAAAACCTTGTTAAACTGGAAACTCATTGGAAAACCTTGTTAAACTGGAAACTCACTGTAAAACCTTGTTAAACTGGAAACTCACTGGAAAACCTTGTTAAACTGGAAACTCACTGGAAAACCTTGTTAAACTGGAAACTCATTCAACGGAGGATGTTGGGAATTTGTGTTTCCTTTTGCTATATTAACATGTCAAGACTTGTGAAACTCATACAGTATTTACTCAAGATAATTTTAAAAAATGTAAATATACTTATTGTCAGTAGCACAGAGGTTACTCATTAGATGGGAAAAATTTGAATATTTATTAGTGCAGGTTGACTGAAAAAATATGAAAACCAATTAATACTATTCATGGATATCACATGCTTAAAATAATGATGACCCTGTATGTATACTGTATGTGCACCCATAACACTAAATCCAACCTCCCATGTGGAGAGAGCTGGTGTATGCACACGTGTTACATGAGTGGGGAGAGGTTGGATGCAGCAGTCTAGGTGTTAATTGTTGGGTCATTGAGGGTGTAGTAGTGTTTACCAAGTTCACAGACTAGTGACTCATCAGTGTGGGCCAATCCACACAACACAGATAAGAGAGAGCTCCTCACATACCTACATACTTACTTGTTGTGATCAGCTGATAACCTAATGTTTACATCATATGTCATTGTTTGTTGATATACAGACTAACGCTTAGTTTCTGAATATATGTAATTTTAATTGTAACACATAAACCTAAGTGAAAAGGAGCCCAAGGGAAACCAGAACCTGGGGAAATCTAGACTTGCTTCATTTAGGGCCTTAGCATTTCAGGGAGGGCAAGGCTGTAGGGAAAGTAATATGGTTCAGGGACTGTGACACAGATTAGTTGATATAGTTTTGCTGAAAAAAGCTTTTTTAAAGTGTTATTTTATTGACATGAGTCAGTTTTTATCATTTCATTTCTGATTTGAAAGATCAAGGTTTTTGAAAAGTTACCTGGTTGTTGTTGTTTTGATCAACTTTTGTGATTAGTTTGTTTTGATGTTCAGTAAATACAGTACTCTGACATGGAGTAATGATTGATGATGACATTTTGTATAAATTTACGAAACAATTCATAATTCATTATTACTCCATGATAACTCTACTTAATAAACGCAAGCAGCCTATATTGATACAGTGAATCTTGAATTTTGAAAGGCACATATAGAAATAAACCCTGTGAAGGTCCCTAAGAATACAAAATTAAAAAAATCATATTAATTTATCATGTAGAAAATGTGCTTTGAAATGCAATGTACATCTTAAATAGACCCATGAAGGTCCGGGTTCGAATGAACCTTCAGTAACCCATGCTTGTCGTAAGAGGCGACTAACGGGGATCGGGTGTTCAGGCCTGCCGACTTGAATGACACATTTCGCAGATCGATGCTCATGCTGTTGATCACTTGATTATTTACAGACCGCCGCCATATAGCTGGAATATTGCTGAGTGCGGCGTAAAACTCAACTCACTCACTCACTATTGAAATAAAACATGGTTAGGTAATTGAGGTGTGCAGTATCCTACTTCAGTCACGAAATAAACAATAACAAATGACAGGTTGACATGTATGGTGTCTGAAAGGAGGTGAGCAATATAATACAGTCATGAATTAAATAAAAACAAGTGATTGGTTCATTTGTTGGGTTAGCAATGTCAGGAATTTATAAAGAGGTCCTCAAGACTGGCTAGTTGTATAATTTATAAAGAGGTCCCTTCCGAAATGTCCTTTTCATTAGGTTTGTCATAAAGATCCTTTAACATTCATGCTCAAGTTTGAAAAGTGGTCGATGATGAATAACATTGTTGAGTGAGTTTAGTTTTACACTGCTCTCAGCAATATTCCAGCTATATGGCAGCGGTCTGTAAATAATCATGTCCAGACAATCCAGTGATCAACACCATGAGCATCGTTCTATGCAATTGGGATACAATCTTATGTGTCAACCAAGTCCGCGAGCCTGACTGTCCGATCCCTCCAGGATCATTACACTTAGTGACCATGGTTCATGAGCATCAGTGAATAACATATAACCAGTGTAACACTGGGGCTGGGGGGTGGGTTGGTGCACAGGACAACTTAACAGTTTGGATGGAACACTTAAATGATGCCATTCTATCTTAAGTATACTTGCCACCACCATGTTCAAATGCTTATTAATTTGGGTTGATGTGGTCACGATGCAGGAAGTTGCTCTTAGTAAATAGACTGAAAGGCTTAGCATCAGGAAATGATCAGATAGTTTATGTATGACGTACAGTATGCACTGTCTATCCTTAGTATTGCGAACAAGCAGCCTGCAGGATTTCATTATCAAATATTCAAGTTATTCACAATTATGCATGATAAATCAAAAGGGTATGTGTTTTACTATGACATCATTGCAATATTATATTCCAAATATACTCACAACAAGGTAATTAATACCTAATTCTATTACTGCAGTAAATGTTTCATAATGTGGCTGATTAGCTATTGTAAATTGAAAGAATAAATGTTCTTTAATTTGTTTGAGCAGTATATGATTATATTTATACTTATGCAGGGCTCCAGATAATTTTTCAACATCAGGAGTACGTACTCCTTATTTTTTCAATATAAGAGTACTGGAAAACTTTAAGAGTACATTTAGAGTACTGAATGGAATTTAATGGAGTACCAGTAGTCTTGTGTTTCGTTTCATGTATGCACCACAACATTGCTACTCTTGTGTAAACAGGTCAATAAACAATAAAACAATACTTTCTTCGGATAAATACGACTGTAAATGATTGTGAGACCGTACACCATTGCTGTGGTGCGTATCTGCTACTTTAACCAAAATATGTCCTTCCGTATTGTGCATATTTTTTATCCGTACATCGCCGATACGGCCCTTATCTGGAGCCCTGCTTATGTGAAACAAATGTGAAGTGAAGTAGGGACATCCTTGATCAGCTGGAAATTCAGGTTGCTAATGGATTCCTTTATGATGTAAAAGGGGGGGCCATTGGGTCCACGGGGTTGACATATACAATCTAAATCTAAGAACCCTAAGATTTTTAAGTTTAACATTGAATTATGACAAGGACCCTTTGACTTTCATGCTAAAATTTGAACACTGCTTTAACATGTTTAATGTAAGACTGACTTGGGCTTGCGGGCATGTGCCAGTTTGCATCCCAGTTTAATTGTTAACTATAATGAGTGAAGACAGAATGTGAGACAGTGAAATAAATTATTATTATTTTTCTGGGGAAGAGAAAAAAATTGGACATTGAATTATCATAAGGACCACCTGACTTTCATGCTTAAATTTGAACACTGCCTTAACGTATTTAGCAGTGTTCACAAATGGTGTTTCAAAGTAACAGGACATTGGGTCCTGTAAGTTTCAGATGTCTGTCTGACCCATTGAAAATTCACAGGACCCATAGAATAAAATTAAACTCACATTTCAGATTTAGCATTTCTTATAATTGGCATTGAAATTATTAACAAACATAAGATTTATAAACAGCAATAAACAGCAAACAACTGTCACATGTCACATATAACAACTTCAGTCAAAGTCCTTGTGAAATATACAGTTGGGACACTGGGGCCGGTGGGTTGTAGACTTCTATCGGACCGTTGGGGAATCTACTGGATTTGTCAGAGGGTCAGATGCTATTCGTGAACACTGATTTAGCATGAGAGAATCTGACTCGGCTGGTGGGCAAGTGCCAATTTGCATCCCAGCTTTAACATGTTAAGTATCATGAGTGAATGCAGGAAGAGTGTGAGACAGTGAAGTAATCATTGCACAGTACGCAGCCAGTGTTGGAGCATTACCTGGCTGTACCTATCCTGTTTACAGTTGGAAGGGCAAGGTCGTGCATCCTCCTTGGCAGGAAGAAAATGGGTTACTGTTCCTAATAATATATCCTCTTGAGGGTCTAGATGGGAGGTGTCTAATAAATATTTCATCACATGAAAATATATTGTGGAAAATAACCTTTTTAGAGAATATCATTGTTGAATTAATGCGTTTTGATCTGTTTAAAGCAGTTTGTCAAATGCTTGGTATTATATAAAATGTAAATATGATTCATACACGACCTAGCTAGCCTCACACGAAACAGAGACTAGGAATCAGCTGTTGTTTAGCTGTTGGTTATTGTGCTTACTGCCCGTTCAACCTTCAAGGTCCCTTGATGGTAACCTTCAGATCGCCTGTAGTCATCCATGTGAGAGAAGTATGCTTTGTGCATGGTTCACAACCGATTATTCCCATTGTCAAATGCTTAGCTATTAAGCTTTGACATACATTATTTTGCATACATAATTCAGATTAACAACACCCTTGTTTAACCCAGTGAAATGTGCTGTGTGTGCAGAAATGCGTCAAGTTAGCTTTCATGATAGTGGTCAAGCAACTTTCAGCTACTGACCACCTTAGGTCAGTCACTAGTGGTGATCAGCTGATCACGGCATGCTCGCAGGCTGATGGAATACTTTAGTCTTTGTTGCCCCATGGACTTGCTGTATCAACACTAGACTGTGAGATTAGACAGTCTGGTTGAACTCAACTTGACACTAAATTAATGACCTCAAGATTATGTAAGAAAATGTTGAGATTGTCTTTTGGGAGTTTGAGTTTTTGTAATTTGTGACTATTTTTGTTTGAGCTGGCATGTCATATCTGTTTCAGTTGTGAGGAATTGTTGACATTTTATATTAAAATTTTAGTTATAAAGATTCCCATTGTTGTTTGTAAGTTAAAGGAAATCTTAAAATATTCTTTTGGACGTTCTGAAGTCTTCTTAAAATAGATGCATTAAGGTTTTGATGTTATTGTTAAAACTTGGTTTTTTTCCTCAGTAAATGACTTTCTGTTATGGATGTCATGCTTTGACAGAAAGTAAACATAGAAAAGTAAGCATTTCTGTTTTTGCAGTCAACATACAATAATGACTGATGTATTTTTACACTGAGTGTTTATTATTTTTAGATGCTTTGTGAATATGAATCAAAGGTTGTGGTTTTCTCCTAAGTGTTTAATATTCACTGATATTAGGGCCATGACTACTGCCATCTGACTTTCAATTTTCATTTCAAAGTCCCAGTACTTACATTTTTTTCATATTTT
The DNA here is from genome assembly GCF_003918875.1 of Haliotis rubra. Classification (NCBI taxonomy): domain Eukaryota; kingdom Metazoa; phylum Mollusca; class Gastropoda; order Lepetellida; family Haliotidae; genus Haliotis; species Haliotis rubra. The sequence continues at coordinate 512,778 of NW_025767239.1, forward strand.
ATTTGGTGTGACACCTAAATTAAAGGGATTCTTTCATCTAGTAGTTGACTTCAATTTAGATCAAGGGTCTTTTAGAACTAAACCTTGTAAAATTATAACCAGAACTTGTTTACTTTCATGCCTATTTTTGAACACTTGCAGATATATGGGGAGTGTGAGCTATTGATTGAATTGCCGTTATATCTTCCTGGAGTGAAACACATGTGAAACCAGTTTGCAGAAGGAATGCTGGATATACCCCCTGTAACTATTGTGAACGTAAAACATCTGCTGCTGACGCACAGACTTTAAAATAGGCTACATACACACTGAGTGATAGCATCAGCATGGCGTGCAACACTGTTGTGGGATATTCCATCAGCTGTTCTTACTCCATACAATTGTATGTGAGCTTACGTGACTTGCAGATTTCTATATGCATGCTTATTCTAATTCTTACATAGACACACTTTGAAAATACATTTTAAACTTTTTGCCGAATTTGAAGGCAGTAATTCAAGAAAATAGCCATGTAAGTCAACAAGTACATTAGGGTCAAGTAGTCTTTGTTGTGAACTTACTGTCAATATATAAACATATATATAGGTGTGGTATGTTTTGATGATTTAAATCTAGTGCGACGCTGATAGTGTTTGTGACGTGCAGCTTATGTTCTATTTCTAGAGGCTGATAAGTACATAGGACCTGCTGTCCTACTTGCTTACCTGTCTTACACAAGTTTGTTTTCATTGGTTGGGTTTTTCCAAGGTGAGTCCATTGAGGGGACTCGAGTGACTGGTGTGTGACCAGCTGCTGGTGTATGTGTGGCTTGAGGGTGTTGCCAGCCACTGTTTGGGTGTGTGATGCAAGGTAGTTAATGCCAGCGATGTGGGAGGAAAGTGATCATGGCTTGGTAGCTCTGAAATGAAACTGAACAGATCTTGAAAATAAAATACAAACCATATACAATACATAAAAGATGTGAGCCACCCTATCAGGGTTAAGAGAGACTATAAAAGCATCATAAAACACTCTTTTTCAATAAAATGTTCAAAATACATAGGCGGATCAAGAAGTTGTGTGTGTGTGTGTGTGCGCGTGTGTGCATGTGTGCACCTCCTTCTTCTCCCCCCCTCCTTCCTTTCTCCCTCTATCTTTCTCCTCTCTCTTGCTCTCTTTCTCTCTCTATCTTCTCTAGACAGCTGTGTTTTGGATGGGGGAAGATTTCTCCACTGTACTCAAGAAAATAAAGTAATTGAATAAATCAGTTAACTAATAAATTATACAGAGGAGATAATTGTTAATTGGTCATGCATATTTTATTCAAGTATATACTGAATATTTGATAAAGGATTACAATACAATGGGCTGACTCTAATATGTCACAGGTTAACGTTAATATGCACTTTCCAAACAATCTATGAAACATTGTAGACAAGACATGCATTTTTGAATACTGTTTTGTACATGGGTTCAAGTCACCTTGTAACTGACAGTAATATATGTTTTTAGCAGCATTTTCCAAGAAGCCTACTGTCTCACTTACTGTGGATCTATAATTATATGATCATTTGTAGAAATATTACGGAAAGACTTCCACCCGTATCACCCCTTAAATTTTATTCTAGTCAAATCATGTCACCTGAATATATATTCCTCATCTGATGATTATGACTTTTAACATGTTTCTTTAATTGTATCTGAACATACTGAAAGACATATCAAACTTCTAAAAATGCCAATCCAAGAAATATTTCCTCATTGTTAAAATTGGGGTGGGGTGGTATACGGGCGGAAGTCTTACCAATGTTACAACATGATAACCTTTGTGGACTGGTATACTGCTCAGAAAGACTTAATAAATTTGTATTTTTGTCTGTATTATGTCAACACAGTATTGTTGTTTTATCTAAACCAATATCTAAGCTGGTGTTAACCTTCCTGATAAATGTAAACAGCAAGCTATGAAGTATAAATATTATTGTTTTGACTGTATATGAGAGTGGTAACTGAGTAGGCCTGTACTGACCGGAAACTAGGACAGATTATGTCTATTTTCGACCCTGAACCTGATGTAGGTCACTGGAGTAGGTAGAGTGACCTGGTTTGTGTCTTTATGTAAGCAATGAACCAAACAATGTGTCCTTGCTGAAACAGGCATGGCCAGTGTGTATCCATTAAATGAAGATTAATTATTTGAGTGTCAACTCTAGCAGTGTCAGTTTAGTATATCGTAAATGTTACTGTCTAATGACTGTTGGTCCACATTGTTAATGTGAACAAGGCAATATGATCATTTGTTTGGTTGGTGTTAAATGCTGCACAAAGCAATATTCCTACTTTAGGATGGTGATCTGTAAGTAATCAGATCTGTGTGAGACAATCTAGTGATGGATATCAACAGCCTTAAACTGCGTAGCTAACGTATCAACCAGCCTGACCATCTTATCCTGTTAGACACCTCTTACAAGAAACATGGCTTCCTGAAGAACAGTTCTTATCCTGATTATTATACTTCTAAAATCTAAAGTCTCAAATATTTTATTTCAAGTGTCTTTTTCACTACATTTTCCGAGGCTTTCACAAAAATGGGGATCACAAAGTCAGATTCTGTGACTTAGCTTATCACTAAACAACTTCAAATCTCCCTCCCTCACTCACTCACTCACTCAAAGAATGCTTCATCGGTATTCTCTATAACAAAACAGAATCTGTACATATGCATCTCTTTATACAACCTCATTATTATTATTGTCTGAAGTCAGAGCCATTTCTGGTGTCCCCCGCCGTGATGTTGCTGGAATATTGCTAAAAGCAGCGTAAAACCAAACTCAGTCAGTCTGAAGTCAGAGTCATCAATAACTTTCTAAGTATTTCAGCATGTTCATGATCAGATATCAACTTTGGTAGGACGCTGGAGTAGCCTACTAGTTAAAGCGTTCGCTCGTCATGCTGAAGACCCTGGTTTAATTCCTCACATGGGTACAATGTGTGAAGCCCATTTCTGATGTCCCCCTACATGATATTGCCGTAATAATGCTAAAAGCGGCGTAAAACTAAACACACTCTCTCAACTTTAAGATGGCACCCACAAACATATTCATGATATTGTATCTCAGTTCATGTGTCAAATATGATGAGCCCTTTTGAATGTAAGATGACGTGATGAAACGATGTCAAATATTTTTGACTTACTGGAATACAGTTGTGAATTTAATGGATTAATTTGATGTGGGGGGATGTGTTTTGTTGTTTACTTCAAGAAAGTGTGATCGGTCAGAAACTATACCAGGCTTGTTTTCATGCAAGGTTGAAAGGTCAATGTCCATATTTACAAAGATAACAGTGTTGTGGTACATTCACCCTGGGGCATAATTTGTGGTCACCTGCAAAAATGTGTGTATCTTTCTCGCTGGATTTGGGGGCTTGCCAGAAAGGCCTGAGAAATTAGATGATTTTAGAGCTGTAAGCTTATTTAAAAAATGTTGTGTCACTGAATGTCCAAACGTCTGAATAAATACTGTTGGAATGTTGATGATTGCTGCTTTAAACAACAAACAAATGAACTGTTGATTATATATGAACATGTAAATATGAATCCTTGACTTTAGTCTCTAGTACTAAGCCAAGGTCTAGTAAGATTCTGTTCAGGCAAGTGAGCTCAGCTAGAAATAGTCTACATAATATCACTAAATGATGCTAAGAGCCAGGGCAAAGCCAGCCAGCCACAAAGCGATCATAGTGGTAAGGTGATTATGCTATCACATAGGCAAACGATCATTGTAGCGCAAAGATCGCTTTGTGGAACAATTTATTGCCAGGAATGGGCTATTTGTCTCAAATATCTGAAAAGCTTTTGGTTCAGATAGGTTTTTGTGTGTAAAAATATATATGTTTTTCATACAAAATGTAAGTCACCCAATTAATCTCACACATGGAAAGGTTGACATACAAAACATGCAGATACTCATTAATTCAGGTAACTGTTAGAGGGAGGCAGGTGTTCATCCCAGTATGCTACAAGCACTGTTCAGGCAACCAGCCCCAAGATATTTGTTGCTTATATCAGTCAGTCAGTTTCTGGCTGATCAATCATCATTATTCATTTCTGGGAACACCCAAAGCAACACCTACATGAGTGCCTTATTGCAGTTTCAGCCATCGAGTTGTATGTCTGGCAGCCCGGTCAATAAATGGGTTTCCATTGATTTTCCAGCCCTGTCAATATGACTACAGAATTTAAAAAGCTTTTAATATCTGCACCAACGGCTGTAGCCTTTTTAGCATATTTATTAACAGTCAATAATGCATCTATGACAACTGTTGGGCAGTAACATCTCGGTGTATAAGGCATTTCCGTGTTTCATTTGTTACGCCCCTTCTTGATATTGCTAGCAAAGTGGAATAATTCAAGTAGCTGGCTAATAGCTATTCATGCTCCCACTTTGTGTTATATGTTCACGGTTGAGTTTGAATACAGCATTATTTATCGGGTTTTTTGTATTGTGGTGAGAATGAGGAAACGTTGCAGGATAGAAACTTTATCATTTTTACAATATTCAGAATTGACTGAAGGAATATTCACAATTGACTAATCTGTAACAGGTGCTTGATGATCTTCAGCCAGGAATATTTGTAAAACTGTTACCATTTGTGGGCCCAAAACACATTTTTTTGTCACTAGTATACATATAGGGAAATAAAGTAAACACAAAATTTCCCTTTACCAAAATGAGACTTTGGTGGATGGTGTTAGATGAGTACCTAATATTTTCCCTGCATTTGTGTTGGCTTAGCTTTGAGTGGGGATTCTGAAAACAGTATCCATGTTAGTAGAATTACTCTTAAGCATGTGAGAATCCTGGGCACAATTATAGGTATTCAGCAACATGTGCCTTTCATGAGAGTTGTTCGTGGTGTAGTGGTTAGAGGGTCCGCCCGGAGTGCGGAAGGTCGCGGGTTCGATCCCCGACTGCGTCATACCAAAAGACGTTAAAATATGGTACTTGTCGGTCCCTGCCTGGCCCTCGGCATTAATGGGTACAACAAGGACTGGTCGGCTCGGAGTCAGTATAATGTGTCTGAGTGGGGTATTCATGCTTCACTGCGGCATGGTATCTCAGTGGGCTAGCACTATAAAACCAGCTTCAGTCTGGGCTAGTACAAGCAGCCTCACATACACATACACATGCATGCACGTCGTAATATGAGCGAGATATTCTCAAGCATGACGTTAAACCCAATTTCACCACCACCACCATGAGAGTTGTTGGGTTTTTCAGTCTCCATGACTTTGTTGATTCATGTCCTTGTATGCCAGTTGTGTACATCGATGCTCATGATGTCAATCACTGGATTGTCATTCCTTCAGTAATTTACAGATCTCTGCTTATGTAATATTGCAGAGAGTGGCAGTTAACAAATGTTACATGTCTGTTACATAAATAACGGAGATTCTTTGTGTCAGCTCCTTGCACTGAATACCAGTAGGGATCATGTGACTGTAGGGGTGGTCGGGTAGCCTAGTGGCTAAAGCGTTGGCTCGTCACACCGAAGACCCGGGTTCGAATCCCCACATGGGCACAATGTGTGTCCCCGCCGTGATGTTGCTGGAATATTGCTAAACGCGGCGTAAAACCAAACTCAGTCAGTCAGTCAGTCATGTGACTGTACCGTAAAGTGTTATATGAGAGAGACATTTCTATAAACTTGTCATGTTATCATTTCAGGAAACAACAAACCACGTCTACTTGGTCATGGAGGTAAGATCTTTTGACTAAATCATTTTAGCATGTGATACTTAGAATAGAAACAAAATCCAGTGCATGCTTAGTATATGTGGCACAGTATCTGGTGTCATATCATCCCCTTCAGTTCTTGAGGAGTGTAGGGTAGCCTAGTGGTTAAGTTATTCGCTCGTCATGCCGAAGACCCAGGTTCAATTCCCTGCATGGGTACAATGTGTGAAGCCCATTTCTGGTGTCCCCCACTGTGATATAGCTGGAATATATTCTTTAAAGCAGAGTAAAAATAAATTCATTCACTTTCAGTTCTTGACAGGATGTAGAATTAAAATTGAGAATTTTAAATTGTGTTTACATCGCCAATAAAGACTTCAGTAGTAGCACATAATTTGTCCTGAACATATGTCTACATGCATACTAACTTTTCCATTTTTCTGCTGTAGTATGATGATTATGATTATGTTTTTCAGTACTGCAATGGAGGAGATCTGGCAGACTATCTTCAGGGTAGGTAGATAGAGGGATTTTGTGGGGAGGTTTCAATCATCATTAGTTAGGGACAGTCAGTTTCAATTTGTCCTTTAAATGTTTTGAAAACTGATCATTATTATACTATCAATACAGATCTGTTTAGTGCAATATCCAATTTGTGTGCTTTCTAATTGGACAGATCCCTAGGGAGTATGCAATATATATCATGCGTTTATTAAATTATTGTCATGTGGCATAAGTTAACAGTGATTGTATTTTGGGAATTATATATTGATTTTTATCTTTCATATCTGTCTGTTTTCAGCCAAGGGTACACTCAGTGAGGATACAATATCTCTGTTTCTGCGACAGATAGGTGAGACACTTCAGTTGTAAATCTAATACACAGTAAGCTCAGTTGAATAGGATTTGCTTTCAAACAAATTCCAGTACTGAGTTCCATTTAGTCTGGTCTATTGTTAGTAGAATTGGTAATTGATACTGTTGTAAGTACAACTGGTTAATGATACTGTTATAACTACAACTGGCTATTGCTTCTGTTCTAAGTACAACTGATTATTGGTACTGTTTTAAGTACATTTGGTTATTGATACTGTTATAAGTACTGGTTATTGATACTGTTATAAGTACAACTGGTTATTATACTGGTTATTTGTTATAAGTACATTTGGTTATTGCTACTATTATAAGTACAACTGGTTATTGCTACTATTATAAGTACAACTGGTTATTGCTACTATTATAAGTACAGCTGGTTATTGATACTGTTATAAGTACAGCTGGTTATTGCTACTATTATAAGTACAGCTGGTTATTGATACTGTTATAAGTACAACTGGTTATTGATACTGTTGTAAGTACAACTGGTTATTGCTACTATTATAAGTACAACTGGTTATTGATACTGTTGTAAGTACAACTGGTTATTGCTACTATTATAAGTACAGCTGGTTATTGATACTGTTATAAGTCCAGCTGGTTATTGATACTGTTATAAGTACAGCTGGTTATTGCTACTATTATAAGTACAGCTGGTTATTGATACTATTATAAGTACAGCTGGTTATTGATACTGTTATAAGTACAGCTGGTTATTGATACTATTATAAGTACAACTGGTTATTGATACTGTTATAAGTACAACTGGTTATTGATACTGTTATAAGTACAGCTGGTTATTGCTGGTTATTGATATTATAAGTACAACTGGTTATTGTTATAAGTACAGCTGGTTATTGATACTGTTATAAGTACAGCTGGTTATTGATACTATTATAAGTACAACTGGTTATTGATACTGTTATAAGTACAGCTGGTTATTGATACTATTATAAGTACAACTGGTTATTGATACTATTATAAGTACAACTGGTTATTGATACTACTATTATAAGTACAACTGGTTATTGATACTATTATAAGTACAACTGGTTATTGATACTATTATATGTACAGCTGGTTATTGATACTGTTATATGTACAGCTGGTTATTGATACTGTTATAAGTACAGCTGGTTATTGATACTATTATATGTACAACTGGTCATTGATACTATTATTAGTACAACTGGTCATTGATACTATTATAAGTACAACTGGTTATTGGTTGCTACTGTGTTGCAGCTGCTGCGATGAAGGCTCTGAATGCAAAGGGTATCGTTCATCGAGACTTGAAGCCGCAAAACATTCTCCTGTGTTACCCAGGCAGGGCTAGCCAGTCAACAACAAAAGACATTAAGCTCAAAATTGGTAAGGCAAATAAACATTTGAAGAAATATTTTGAAAATTGTTTTGCAAATAATCTGGTTGTGATCATAATTTTATTCAGCTGTAAGAATGTAACATATCATTAGTATAAGTCCTTGATTCTCGTAATGAGGGTATCTGAGAGTAGGCATAGTTAATATTAACATTAAATATAAGAATTACTTCACTTATATTGTACATGGCTGTCTTGTTTCAGCTGACTTTGGGTTTGCTCGCTTCCTGCAAGATGGTGTGATGGCAGCAACATTGTGTGGGTCTCCGATGTACATGGTAAGTAGACCATTTGTTTGTTTTCTTCATGGCAAAATGTGACCCAGTGCACAGGTTTCACAGTTATTTCCCTCTCATGGTTGGTCAAGCCTGTATTCCCCTACTTATATGTTATATGTGTTGTCATAGTTCGTTCAAATTGTTAATTGGGCCTTGAAAAGACCCCCAAAAGGCCATAAATTTGATGGCTTATAATGTGGAAACCCTGGAAAAGATGCTCATGAAACATTGTCTGTGATGTTGCAGGCACCGGAGGTGATCATGTCACTCCAGTATGACGCCAAGGCTGACCTGTGGAGCATTGGCACCATCGTCTTCCAGTGTCTCACAGGCAAAGCTCCCTTCCAGGCACAGACACCACAGCAGCTCAAGCAGTTCTATGAGAAACACAGCGACCTCATGCCCAAGTGAGTATTAGTGATGTTCAGTAGGACCGTCTCAGTTGTCACATGGACGAAATGTCTGCCAGAGAGCAGAAGATTGGTAGCCTAACCTCCAGCTTGTTTGTTCGTTGTTTAACTCTGCAACATTCTGCATACTGTGTATGTGTGTGATCATGTGTTATTGTCTCCTAGTATACCAAGTGGGACATCTCCTGAGCTCAGAGACCTGCTCTTGAAACTGCTGAAAAGAAATTCCAAAGACCGGATAGAGTTTGGTAAGACTTCCTTAAACCCCATCTGTAGTAACTTACTTGGTTGTGATGTGACCTGAAGATTGAAAATTTTCTTGTCAGTGTCTCCATTTTAGAGGTATTTATCGTGATAGTTACTCAATCTGTGCAAATGCGTAGAAATGTTCACGGAGATTTGGGATTTATTTATTGTTTCTAGGAAGTGAAGGGACATATTCTGATTCATGGCTCTCTTATCTCTTCCAGAAAATTTCTTCAGGCATGCATTCCTACAGCGATCTGCCCCGAAGCCAACCAGCAAGTGTAAGTGTCCGTTCTGTGTTAAGAATAGGGCTGTGCAATATTACCGGTAAACCGGTATATACCGGTACAGTATCTCGCGAGACGATTATCACGATATGGTTCAGATTCTGCATTATATTGGGTCATCCAGAGTTGGCTCCCTTTGAATTATCTGCTCTTGATTTCCATAGCAACAAAATGCTCTGAAAGTGCCAAATATACTTTTATGTCTGTTGGTTTTATGTAACATTTTACAAGTGGACGTATCTCTATAAGTGGCTTGCAAAGTGCCAAATATTCTACCAAATACTCTAAGTTTTGTGGGCTTGAATATTCAGGTTTCATATGTGACCTTTTGGAGGAATTAAGTTTCCTCAAATGGACCAATCTTTTATTTGGACTTATTAGTAGAGCCTCTTGATCTGAGTGATTATTCCACAATTCCCATTATTTTATTATTTTTGATTGTTTCATAATGGGACATATGTTATCAATTTATCATAAAGACTTAAGTTTTAAATCTTTTGTGGGACTGTTTAATGACATAAGTTCTAGTCAAAGATCTTAATTATTGGAGGTCACGTGAGATTTTAAGCTCAAGTAGTTCACCTAAATCATGTTTTTGTTTCTTTTTGCAATAACATTCCACGCTAAGTCTCTATATAATTTTAGTTATCTGTAAACCATTTGCATACAGCTATACACGATAGGGCTGGGGAGCCTGAAAGTATGGTGTAACAGCAACTATGTTGCACACAGAGAGCTATTGTGAATTTATGATGTACGCACTTGGACAGAAACCTTCCAGTCAATATATCACAATATGTATTGCAATATCTCTTGAATTATTGCAATATATCGCAATATGAGAATCAGGGCAATATCCAGCCCTAGTTCAGAACATGTGACTTCCTTGTATGTATCTGCAATGGGAGGAATATTGAATATATTAAATAACATGGAGCCCTGTAGTGCTGAAGCGGTTGATCGAATAACACTGCAATGAAAACAACATACTTGTGTGTGTGTGTTTCACTTCCTGTTGAGACATGCGTGAGTATGTTGTTTACATTGCAGTTTAACGAGTCAGGAAAGTGCATCAGTTGTTAAAAAAGTCTTGATATAACAAAAGTAACAGTAAGAAACATACTTTCAAAAATTTAATATGATTTTATATTTTATGAATATTGATTAGAATTCCGAGCCCATCAATAATCGCTGATGCAAGCGAGATCAATCATTTGACTGATTATTCAATCAACCGCTCCAGCACTAGTTGTAGGTGAGTAGTATTGTACATGTTACATATGTCAGTTTGTCTGTTATATGTGTCACTTTGTGTTCCAGCTGCCCCAGTGCCAGTCCCCAACCGGAGTGCTAGCTTCTCCTCAGAGGGGTCAACCCCGGGGAAACATGCCACCTCCGCCACGCCCCCAGCAGCCCAAATGGAATACACACCCCCACATGTGAGTCTGGGAGATCTCACTTTGTTCTAACAAAACTGTAATTTTCACTGGCCTAAGTTATCAAAAATTTTAATGCATTTCAAAACTGAGATGTTTATTACTCTGACTAGAATGTATTTTGTCCCAATACGAGTTTAAACTTCTGTTTGATTGTTTGAGACCAGGGTTGGCATAACTATCCTGGTTCAACTATACAATTGCTGCATCTTCTAATATAACAGAGCATTGTTAAACATGGTGTTACTACCGTCTTTCAAACAGTGATAACATACAGAGTATCCATCCTGAAACATTGTGCTATCCCAAGGGGAAATTGATATATTGCAACAAATTCAGATGACGATGATGAGAACCAAATTCCATTTGTATCGGTTTCCTCATAGGACTGCAGCGTTGTTAATGTGCTCAGTCTATAAGAGGCTCTCACAGGACATTCACAGCTTCCTGGCAAGTACACAAGCTTTAACTCTACAAACACAGAATATTTATCTCCTAACTGACTGGCGACATATGATCATCTTGTTTCAGTCTCATGGTGCTGTGAAACCCGATGTCCTGCCCCAGCCGTCCCCGCCAGATGATGCCGGTTTCCTGAAGGTAGACAAGGAGGAGATGGATGTACGCAAGAGTCCTACAGAGGCAAGTTAAGCCACCACTGTCCATTGCTTATTTGTTAGTTGTCCAACGCTGCACTCAGCAATAATCCAGCTATATAGCGGAGATCTGGACCAGATAATCCAGTGATTGACATCATGAGCATCAATCTAAGCAATTGGGATACAGTGCCATGGCAACCAAGTGCGGGTCTGACTATTCCATTAGTCTCTTCTTAAGACAAGCATGGGTTGCTGAAAATCAGTTCTAACGCAGATCTTGACGTGTGTCAATTGCAGACTACTGTAACAGTGACAATTGGTCAACATTTCTTCCGTTCTGTCCATGTGTTCAGTTATGAGTACAGACATAGAATTCAGGCTAAATGTTCAATTGATAAAATGTTGAGTTTCAAATGGCACACATTTTACATGAATGTAACGTTTGTTTTTCATGTCCACAGGACTTTGTGTTGGTTCCTGAAGGAGATCATATTGGTAAGTTTTGTCAGGATTAATTTGGTATCAGTTGAAAGAAATATGGAATAAGAATCTGAGAAGTGTTTGAAAAAAAACAATCGTGGAAATTTATATTATACTTTTCAAGAGGTCTTTTAAAGATGCATTCATTCTTTGACTAATGACAGATAAGAAAGAAAAGTTAACCCCCTTTCATTGATGTTATTCAACTGTAATTATGTCAGTGATGATACACTTGGTCAAGTTTGACATCTCTGTACATTCCATCTGTTTCACAGATGTTCCTGCGAGCGCTGCCCCTATTGCATCAGAAGAGGATATGGACACTCTAGGGTAAGCTTCACCACTAGTGGGGAGTCTGGGGCTGAACAGGTCTCCAGTGCCCAGTTTATCACAGTGATCAGGTGCTTACAGATGTTTACCTGGCTGGTTGTGTGTCATCATGCATTGCATGGATTTTGCTCATGCTATCAGTCGCTAGTTTGTCTGGTGCAGACTCAGTTATTTATAGGTAGCTGTGATGTAGTTGGTATTTAAACCTTTCCTATTGTGTCACACTATTTTTCTCAAAGTTCATTCATAGCCCGGAATTCATCGCCCATTCTGAATGTGCATTTAAACACATATAACTGATGCAGGAAATATAATAGGGTTGTTGAGTTTTGTTTACTGACAAACTCAGCAATGTTCCAGCTATATGGCGTCAGTCTGTAAGTCTGGATCAGGCAGTCCAGTGGTCAACAGCATGAGCATTGATATAAGTGATATGTGTCAACCAAGTCAGCGAGCCTGACCAGTCGATCATATTTGTCGCCTCTTACGACAAACATGGGTTGCTGAAGACCAATTCTAATTTTGATTTTCACAGGTCGTAGACGTAGGTCATAATACATTTTTTCAAATTATCAATTTAAATAGATAAGCAGCACACTGACTTTTTCATGTTGCAGTGACGCCCCTCCCTCTATGAAAGCTGTAGCAGTCCATGCCCAGGTCGGCACCGCCACCTACAAGAAGGAGACCCAGACCAGTCCTAGTCGACCCAGTACTTTGCCAGTCAACAGCCCACCCTCTCCACCCTCCTCCAACCCCATCCCTGTCCCCACTCAGGCCCGGGCATATCAGAAGATGCAGCAGACGTCACCATCAAGTCCCCTTGCTCGGAGGGTACCATCTTCTACGGAAATGAGAGAGGTAGGGAAAAGATTATCATTGTTTTGTAAGAAATAGTACAGTGTTCCTGGTCTGAAACTGTCTGTGTGGCTATTGAGGTCAAAATCATGAGTTGGTCAGTAAGGTACAGCAACATGTTTCATGTGATATTGCCACAGTTTTTGTGTAGAGTTGCTTCCCTTTGGTTCACTTTATGGATAACAACTTGTTTATTTCGTGAGTGTGAGGTTTCGATACAGATTCGTGGACCGTTGTCAACATGAAGTGGATGGGGAGTATATATACTGAATGTAGCAAAGAAAGTAACATAATAAACATAACTGGCTAGGCAGTAAGCTGATAAAGCCAGTGAGTGAACAAAGGGAAAACAGGTTTAAGCCAGAGATGTACAAAGATATACAAGAATGGTGATATCAGACCAGTTTATTTGGTGATTTGGGTTAATTTTATTAAAGAAGTTGTTATCCATAAAGTTTGTCTATATTGTATTTCCCAATGTCTTAAAATGCCAGAGTGGTAGACTTCTAAGACTCGAATCATTTGGCTTACCTCCCGCAACATGCATACTCCCACACTATAACATATACAGTGGAAGCTATCTAAACCGGCACTCGTCGGGACTAAAGGCATAATCCGGTTTAGACAGCGTGCCAGATTGTACAGATGAGACGGTTACCTCCAACTAGAAGTGAACAAGTTTTGTCACTTTCATATACATTGTTCTATCACAATAAAACATGTCAACTCGCTCAGATTAAAATGTCTTTGTCGACAACCATGTAGTGTCAACGCAAGATTAATTGGTGACAATACACATCCAGCCGATTCCTCGCTACACGCTGGATTAGACAGTGTTGATTACAGTATAAACCCATATTAGGGCGGCTCATTTAATGCTGAGATCCGGGAATTGACAGCTGCCGGATTGCAGAGCTTTTAAATGATGATAATTGCACTAGCCACGGACGGGACTGAGATCTTATGCCGGTGTTGACAACTTGCCGGATTGGAAAACTGCCGGTTTTGACAGCTTCCACTGTACTGTATTCGCTGTATTCACCATCTTACTCCATGAAGGCCCCCAACTAATTTCTAGTCCATTCAGTACGTAATGTAGGTAACAATTACTTGATGGTCCATATTTCATTTATCATTCAAAATTGTGTTCCACAGGAGATATTGTGTGTCTGAGATCATATGATATCTCCTATGAGATAAGGCTTTTACAGTAGATTTTATACAATGCCCTGACAATGCTATGATGTCATGAACTTGATGACATCACAATGCTATGACATTGCTGCACTGCAAGTCTTATGGCAGTACTGTATTCAGAGATGTACATTTTTCATTGAAGACTAATGAAGAGTTATATTTGATGATAAATAGAATCTCACCCTCGTGTCTGTTGATATCAATTATATCAACACTCATTGATGTAATTGATATCAGTAGACACTTGGATGAGATTCTCTATGTATATACAACAAATAAAAACGCAGATGGGTTTATATTTGCCAAGTTTTAGTTTCATTGATGCAGGTTGTTCGCTACCCTTGATTTCTGAAAACAAATTCAACTTGTGATTGGATTTAGTAAGTATCACATTTGGCAATTTTGGGCACTTTTCTAAACCAAGCATATGACAAGAGCAGACATTGGCAGTGTTCGAAATATTCAGACAGTGTTCAGAATGTTGAGTGTTTGTTAGGATTCTGGTACTGAATGTATACATCCCCTGCTGAAACTAAAACACGAATGGCGAATATGGATGTTATTGAGGAACCATGAGGGACAAGCACAGCTAATGAATCATGTAACACAGGAAGGTTTATTGATTCCTTCCACCGAGGGGATTGAAAGTCTAAATAGCCCCCAGCCCATGGTCTGCCAAGCAATTAAGAATTAGGATCAGGTGCCAATGACTGCTGAGAGTGGGTCTTACATGAACGCCTTATGACTTGGCCTTGTTTAATCATTATTTATTGATATTTTTCTTCATTTTGACAGAGTGATCTCTGACTTTAGCCACTTGTTGGTACCCTGAGTCGAGTAATATTCTGTTTGGTATAGCAAGGTCTGTTGATAATAGTTCATATAATAACACTATTCCCTTCTTTGAGTGGTATTTAGAAGTTGGTGTGATCAACAAGTGGGACAGCTTTATTGATACACAAAGTATTGGTTACACATGCTAATATTATAAGGAAGTTGTATATCCATAGAACTATTCTGTTTGTTCAGCAATAAACTATACTGATACTTAGGGACATGTTTGGGTTTTGGTCTCGAACGTTTTTGGCATAGACTGCAATTGTGAGTGTTAAGTGGAAGACTGTGACCTAATAGATCCATTGACGATTTGAAATCATGCGTCATAAACACTTCTGAATGAGAGCTCTACTTTCACAATCTCTTATCCAAGAAAGTCCATCATTTGTATAAACAATAAATTAGTTGAAAGTGTGGTTTTGTTGAGAATAACGTTTTCCTAAGTTCTAGGACACTGGGTAGGAAGTGATTATACTACTAGACAATTCTGGTAGTATGTGTGATGTCACTCAAAAACACTGATGATATGGATACTTTGTTAATTCAAGAGACTATAGTGTAATTTGACTGGATGACTGTTTTTAAGGCTGTTTGGATCAAGAAAGATAAGGTTGCAGTTTACTGTTGAAAATGTATGTAAAATGTATGAAAGCAGCTTTGAAGCTAAAACCTTCAGTCAGTAGTACAGCCATCCCTCACTACAACACTGGTCCATGGAGGCCCCTGTGTTAGTGAGTGTGTGTGTGTTTTACTCCGCCTTTAGCAATAATCGAGCAATATCACGGTGGGGGACTCCAGAAATGGGCTTCACACATCTGGGGAATCGAACCCGGGTCTTCGGGAAGATGATGAGCCAACACCTTAACCATTAGGCCATCCCACCGCCCCTTCCTGTGTTATGAGACACCTGCATTATACATAATATTGAATCGTATTATCCTTGTGCATAGCATAATTGCTATTTCATATATAATGCCCAGGCAATACTATGCTATATTGTTGAATGTCCGGGTTAGAATGAACCTTCAGTAACCCATATATGTCATAAGAGGCGACTAACAGGGTCTGGTGGTCAGGCTCGCTGGCTTGGTTGACATGTCATCGGTTCCCAATTGGGCAGATCGATGCCCATGCTGTTAATCACTGGATTGTCTGGTCCATACTCGATTATTTACAGACCGCCGCCATATAGCTGGAATATTGCTGAGTGCGGTGTAAAACTCACTCACTAACATACAAACTTTCTGGTAATGTTTGGTGTCCTGTCACATTTCAGGAGTGCTCGGAAAAGGAAGTAGCCTTGTCTCGGCAGAGTTCTGAAACTAAGCTGTGTACCGGACCCGGCATCGTCTCCCTGTCTCCCCCGAGTGGTAGGTGCTCACTTTCACACCAATATCCACAAACAATATTGCCTCTTCCTATTTTGCCTTGTCACATTTAAGCCTTTTGTTTTTTATTTCATGGATGATGTAGAGATACTATAGTCCTTCTATACTTTTGGCAGCCAGTTTTCATCAATTTATTAGCCAGATTGTTTGTTGTGCGTGCATGTAGCATGTTTCATACACATCCTGTCAGTGTTGACAGACATTCAGTCATCTGCTGTTGCTCGCCATGATGGGAAGCAATCCTACATGAAATAGCATAATAATGAAGGAAACATCATCAATTTGGGATGACAAAGTCAGAGTGTCTAGTTAGATCAAAGGATACAAATTGCATATGTCTAATTTCATCATATACAAACATACCCAGGATCAAGTCGGTACGAACTGGGTGCCAAAAGTAAGGTTGACAGACTGCAGTATTTCTTTGTGTCATTCCTCACACATCACCTTCACTACTCCCTTCACTAATGTTAGAATTCAAGTTCATTAAATACATTGGTGAAACTTTATCACATACATATTGTATTTGTGCAGTCCAATTTGCACCTTTTTGAAACCAGAGGCCTAAATGTTTGTGCTAGGAATAATAACTATTTTTGCATAAATAATCTTAGTCTAGTTTAAATCATTTCACTAATATCACTAATTGAACATTTCCTGAAATCCTCCTAAAGAATTCAAATAATACCTTATCAATGTGTCTCAATTAAATACAAATGTCGCCGATTGAGCATTTACTCAAATCCTCCCAAAAAATTCAAATAATACCATATCAATGTACATGTATTTCACTTTAATACAAATTTCACTCTCACCAATTGAGCATTTTGATGAAACAATCTACGGCTAATGTGGACTAAGTGTCATCAAAACACTAATCCCAGTCAGCCAAATCCCACTCTGGCTATTTGAGAGACCTGTTTTGACAGAATGTGGCTAAGTGAGAGGACACCCACAGAACATTCTTCAGTAATTAAATGCCTCAGATCCCATTCTCTGGGTTGTTTTCTCGACCTGAACCAGCTTGTTAATGTTATGTACTATTAGGATACATGGACTAATGCTTTTCTCACAACAGCAGTAATCATGGTATTATCCACAGTGGATGTTATCTTGATATGGTTGGTTATCATAAACAATTAGTTACGTCAGCAGTTAATGATGTTCAACCATGCATGAATGAAATCACATTTATTTTGTCACCATACAAGCATTATAAGGAGTTCAAGTGTGCATTGTGGGACTGCTATAGACCTACAATAAACAGAAATGTGATACGATATCTGAATAGTCAAATTTTATTCAAATCACTTGATGTATGTTACAATCAATGCTTTTAGTCAGATGGGTGTAGTTTGAAAGGCTGTAAATTGACCATGAATATGTGAAGCTTTGTATGGATAGCATCTTATGTATTGCTAATTACGTTTCAATTGAACTGGGACAGTGGGGTAGCCTAGTGGTTAAAGCATTTGCTATTCACATCGAAGACCCGGGTTTGATTCCCCACATGGGTGCAATGTGTGAAGCCCATTTCTGGGGTCACCGCTGTGATATTGCTGGAATCTTTGTAAAAGCAGCATAAAACCATGCTCATGAACTCAGGGCAACATCTTGCCTGATGAAGGAGTAAGTGTATATTTCGAAACGTGTTCTCATAATAATATAAAATTGACATACATAAAACACTCTTCCTTCCGTGCATTACTTCTAAATGCCATTCAAAGAGTCAAACTTCTTGTCATTCCATCAGCTGTAAATGATTATCTGAAGGGACAAGAAGCAGCTCTGGGATGTCATTACAAATAAAGCCAAAGTTGTTATTTCACTTAGAGTTGCTGTCTTCAGTGCTCTTCCAACTTAAGACCTGTGAAGATCCGGGATAGAATAGGTCTTCAGCAACCCATGCTTACCACAAAAGGCGACTATGCTTGTCGTAAGAGGTGACTAACGGGATCGGGTGGTCAGGCTCGCTGACTTGGTTAACACATGTCATCGGTTCCCAATTGCGCAGATCGGTGCTCATGCTGTTGATCACTGGACTGTCTGGTCCAGACTTGATTATTTACAGACTGCTGCCATATAGCTGGAATATTGCTGAGTGCGGGCGTAAAACTCACTCACTCACTCTTCCTACTTAATGATGCTGTGATATAACTGGAATACTGTTCAAACAGCTGACTGTCTCGCTCCAACATCATGATGATGATGATTAGGGGGTTTCACATGCACTTTCCGACCTGATCCATATTTCAACCTAGGCTGACCAGGCCATTTAGTTTTTCATCAAAATAGGGGTGATTATGACCGAAAGATGATGTAAGTTACCATGTTACCATTCAAATTCTTAAATGTGAAGGTGTTGATTGAGGCATGACAAACTAACAACACCTGTTCGCTAGCTCATGTTTTCCTAGGCTTCAGGCAGTGTAGCTGAGCTTCTATAGGTGTATGAATAGGCATGAGTGAAAACCTGAGGTCATAGTCCACAACTGTATTATTTATTACTGGTAGTTACTTAATGACTTGATACACACTCATTGTCTGCAGCTGTTAAGTATTGAAACCAGTACATATCAATAGGTGAAGATTGTCCTGAAATGGGGCTACTGTTTCTTTGTCAGTTAATCCCCACTTCTTTTCCTATTGTTTGATAATCAGTAAACACACATCCACAGTGACAACACTAACACCAGCGAAGCAATCTTGCATCACTGGCTTCCACTGGCTTCCCATAATACATTGATCACTGAATAAGTTGTGATACGAGATACCACCTAGAATCCATTTCTTCCAGAATCCATCTCTTCACAAAGTCTTGTAATCCGAGTGTCTGTCCAAATGGACTTCTTATTGTTTATTTATCACTGTTTTCACGACTGTTTTCGCTATGAGCCCCACCTTAGCATATATAGGTCATATATTTTCAGTGTGCGAAAGTTACACTGTACATGTGGTCCCTGGCTAGTAAAAATTTATCAGGACCACAGAAATTTTGAAAGGTTTTTTTCCTTGTATTCTGCAGTCGCCTATTGTGTAATAATTCAGAGTTACTGTCGCTTTGCTTCATCACCAGCCCCAACTGAGTATATGTTCTCAGTATTTTTGACAGCCATTGAGCTTGCTGACCCTTGTCTCATCCTCTACTTATGCTTGTGCTTACCCCCTTTCAGTCCAGTTCAGCATCGGCACTCCCCCCACTACGGGGTCGTGGAAGAGGAACAGCACCCCCCCTAGTAAGACCGGCAACACCCCGCCTAGTGTTACTGGCTCACCCCACAGAAAAGCTAGTGAGAACACCACTTTTACTAACATGAATTATTTATTCTATTACATGGTTTTTGTTTCTGTCAAACAAATTTTACCAGTGAACAATCTGTAGACTTAAACCTTGGAAACATGTCCAAATAGATCAATGTTAGAAACTTGTTATTTTTTTCAAGGAATCAGCAGCATTCTCCTTGTATTGCAGTTGCCTGAATTTAGACTATGGAACCTTTTAATTTTTGTTCACAAAATTTGTTTTGTTTCACTGTATGCTTTTATATAAAACCAAGTAATAGAATACTTTGTGTTCAAATTAACAATTAGCACAGTTTTCTAACTTTTTGCTGTTATGTAGTGTTCAAAACTAAGCATGAAAGTCAGGGGTCCTAGCACGGCCCTACTGTTAAAGGTTAATGGTTATAGATTTACTGGATGCCTGGATTAACACAGCAGATGACCACAAGGAAACCAGGACCTCCTTATTTTTGAACTCTCTTTTGACTTCTAAAATCTCTGTATTTTGTAGGTTGTGAAAAGCTTATTTGAGTGCCAATTTTTTTACTCATTGATTTTAGCTTGATATTATACTAACTTTACTGTTTTAATTGGCTGTTTTTCCTATGCATGAATTGTACATTTATATTGTATTGTATATCCTTTTTAGATGAAATTTCACAGAACTTTATTAAAGTGGCTTCTAAAACAATGCCTGAAAAATATATTGTGGATGATATTGGGTGATTAAATATGGAAAGTTTATCCAAAGCTATCCAGAACAATTTATATGCTTGTGTCTTCCACGAAGCCATGCTTAATTTCCATAGGCCTTTCCTCACCCCGGTTTTCACCCCTCCCATTCTGGGGAGGTCCTGGATCTCTACCCACAATCCTCGGCTCTCCGACTAAACTTGCTGCATTTAACCTGGTGCCCAGTCCTGAGATGATGCCGCTTGAACCAGTTCATGCACCGTTTGGAAAGTTCAGACCAAATACTTACCCAGAAAGCATTGCTGCTCTTGCAGGTAATTGGATGATGTGGCAATTTACCTTGCTCACAGTGCAATTAAGAAGGCTTTTGACTATTGTGGAGGTGTGTTATGATGATTAGATTTTCATGGAGAAAGAAACGTACAGTTGTTCTGCTTTTGTCAATATTGGTGTATAGTTTGATCCCCATGACTTAATTGTAAACTTTTTCAGATTGCAATCATTTTCCAGTTATTCTTTATCAAAACCTCTCTTGACTTCATTTGTGTGAAAGATGACAAGCTATAGACATTGTTTGCACCTTGAACTCAGTGATGCTGTTCACACCTGGGACAAGCTGATGACGTGAATGTCTAGTGCGATATCCTGGATGTAATAACTTCACACATGCTAATGACACTACTGAATGGTGAATGGCTTGGCACCTCATGTGGCAGTTCAGTGCATGCTTAGAGTTTGTCCCCAGCAACCTGTACTGGTCACGATAGGTGACTTATGAGGTCAGACTTGTTGATGGCATGTCATCGTGGCCTGACAGCATGGATTGTTGATCACAATATTAGGCATTTAATTTGACTGATCCACTTGATTATGCACATACCACCAAAAACCTGAATATTGCTGAATGTGGTGTTAAAAACAAACAGTTGTTAAAAAACAAAAGAATGCCTTGATGTCCATTATGCAATAGCATTCAAGAGCGTTGTCAGGTCAGTCGCACAAATCTGAGCCTTTATGCTTTACAAGATTACTGAAAGGATTACTAATATGTTTTTCATGGTGTTAATACTATTTATTTTCAGAGTTGCTAAATG
The DNA here is from genome assembly GCF_003918875.1 of Haliotis rubra. NCBI lineage: Eukaryota > Metazoa > Mollusca > Gastropoda > Lepetellida > Haliotidae > Haliotis > Haliotis rubra. The sequence goes on from NW_025767239.1 coordinate 534,167, forward strand.
TATAACTGCTTGTTGATATAACATGTATATATCCTTGTGTTGCAGCTTCTCCACCAGAAGCCCATAGGTTGGAGTACCACCGGTCAGATTCAGACCCCTCCTCCCTGAGTCGAGGGGGAACCAGCCTGCTCTCACAGCAGCTGCTCAAGGCTGCATTTGGCACACAGACAGGTGAGGATTTGTTACACACTCGAACTGTATATGCAGTGAATCCACAGGGGCGGATACAGCTTTTTGAGAAAGGGGGGGTGCACTCTATTGAGAAAAGGAGGGGTGCACATTTCATTTTCACCCGAGTTCCAATGGTCATTTAACAAACTTTCAGCACCAAGGGGTGGGTGTGTGTGTGTGTGGTGTGTGTGTGTGTGTGTGTGTGCGTGTGCGCACCCCTGCACCCCTCCTCTGGATCCGCCTATGATCCATGTGCAGTGTTTCCAGATCCACTGGTATAGTTGTATGTCAACTGGAGATGTAGGTGTTGGAATATGTAACTGTATGTCTGTCATAGATCACAGTTTGTCCTAGCAGGGTTTATAGGGCAAAATAGGTTTAATGACTTGCAATGCATAATCTTCTTGGATTTATGTAGAACTGCTCAGAGGCATCAAGACTGTAGTATGTTAATGCAAAATTCTGTATGTGAATTACAAAGTTCTTATTTTTGCAGAGTTTACAAAAATATAAACAGTGTATTTTCCACAGTGTGCCTGCCAAAGATGATTAGTTTAGAATACATCTCTGAATACATCTCTGGATCTGTGTGTGAATTTCAATTTGTTACTAATTCAATTCAGGGATTCAGGACAGATGCTAGTGAGTGAGTGAGTGAGTTTTTTAGTCTTACGGCACTTTTAGCATTCTTTTTCAGAAGAAGTCCTCCTTGGGGTACATATAAGCATTAAAATGTCCATTTTAAAAGCCTACGACAGTTGTAACAATATTTCAATAAAATATTTTACCAAACAAAAAACTCGTTATGTGTGGTGAGACCACCCCTACAGGGCCCCGTAGAGGGCCCCCTACAGCCAAGAGCAGGTAACTCTGGCTGTGTACCTCGTACCTCACTTTTCATGCTGTCGTCGGCCGTGTAGGTCGTTTGCATGGTCCAAGATACGATAAGGATGAGTGAGATAGAGTCAAATCCTGTATGTATGGTTCCTTTTTTTCGCTCGGGCGCTAGCTGGAATCTTTGTATGACTTTTTTCATTCATGATTTGTTGTAACTTTACCGGCGTGTTCGCTGTCTCCAGCCACGTGGCAGGCAAGATGGCGGACCGCGGGTTCCGTTTGCTTTCCTTCTCCTGGCTTTAGAAAAAGCCTTGTAGTCGGGTTGTGAAAGGGCTGATATTTCATTTTGTAGATTATACTTGCCTAAATTCCTCTTTTTTCAGGCTTTAGGTAAGTTTTGCTTGAGTGTTTTCGTGACGCGTTTACGTGTCGCTCACACATGTTGCTCTTTGTCACCTATGTACGCAATTACGCTTCGCTATTTTGGCTTTACGCTAGTAATTAATAGCTTTGCTGTAGCAGTTAAAATATCGCCCGGGCGTTGTATTTTGTTCTGTTTTGTTGTGTGCATATTATATTATGTATATCGTACAGTCCTTGCTATTATCATAGCGTGGTTCTGTTTTTTGCAGCCCAAGGGGTGTGTCACCTGTAGCGGCAGTTTGTCGCCTCAGGATCGCCACCTGGTTTGCTTACGTTGTTTAGCGGAGGAAGCCCATGACGAACAAGGTTGTTCTATGTGTCAGGCTTTCTCCCCCCGCACCATCAAGTCCAGACGTGCTGATTACATGTTCTACACGTCCTTACTTCAGGCGGGGGGGGACATTTGGGGTCAGGAGCCGCCTAAAGACAAAGATAAAAAAACAAAGAAAAAGAAGGCTTCGGCTTCCTCTCTTTCGGGGGATGCTCCTAAACGGGCGAAGGGTACAGGGCCTCAGGCTCCTTCACCTGCCATCCCCTCAACATCACAGGCACCTTCTCCCCCCCTCCTGTCCCTGTTTCTAACCAGCTAACAATTGATTTACTTTCTGATATATTGCAGAAGCAGATGGATTCGGTCCACACTCTCGTGGCTGACGCGATGGCTGGCCTCCGACAGGAGATTGGTGTCCGACCAGGTACGGGTGTGTGTGTCGGGTCTATGGCGGGCAGTGCTCCCAACCTCAGCTTAGGCTCTGGTGTGGGGGTTTCTGTCGGGGGTGCGTCGGCTCCGAGTTTCGTCTCGGTTGCTGGCCACCCCTCCGCTGTAGTAACTACTACCGGCCCGAGCCTTGGCTCGGGGTCTGGTCCAGTAGTTAGTAGTTTGGCAGTCCCTGTAGTTGCCGCTACTTCGCAATTGGTCCCACCGCTTGCGCCGGCTTGGCCGGGCCATTCGGTGTCTGGATCATTTTGTCTACCATTGAGGAATCCCAGCACGGGCTCTTCCTCATCACGGCACCGCGACTCAGTCTCGAGTCTTGGGTCGGGTGTGCCGGGCAACCCGGCTCTGCTCGAGCCTTTGTCCCTCTCTGTAGACCCCTCGGATGATCCCTCAGAGCTCTCTCTGGAAACAGAGACCTCACTCATTGAGGATCGATTCGAGGAGGCTATGGAGGAGGATGAGGGTCGGGAGGAGTTGGGTACGCCTTTGGTTTCGCTCGGTGCGTCCCTGAGGCAGATGCGGGGCGTATTGCTTCTGTCCTGCCCCAGGTAGTGGTCAGTACTGGCGCACCCGACCCTCAGGAGTTTAAGCCTCCCAGGAGGCTTTTGCTCCCACCAAGGTGGGGGACACAAGGCTGCGTATATTACCCTCAGTCTTGTCTGAAGTAATCAACCCCCTCCTCTGTGGTACCAGGTCCAGGTTCGATTTGCCAGAACTTGACCGTCGGTACCTCATGGGGGAGGCTTGCCTCTACAATCCCCCAGTGGTTGACGATTGTGTTTACGCATCCGTCGCCCTGGGGGGTTCGTCGGGTAATTCTATGGCTTCAGCCAAGCAAGGTCGCCGGCTTCGCCGTTCGTTCGACTAACGCTACTGGCGCTTAAATCCGCCCTATCGATCCTTTGAAGAGCAATACCGCAATGCGGTTCAATGCCTCAAAGTGACGATCCATTCCGCCTACATCTCGGTGTTGCAGAGGCAACTACTGGATGTGGGTGGGGTGGAGGAAGATTCGTCTCCCTCCACCTTGGCTAAGCAATTAACGGAGGTACAGTCACATCTGGCGATTCTATCAGGTGCGTCGGCTTGCCAAATGATGTCGGCGGTGATGGGCCTCCGTCGCCTGTGGCTTTCGTGGCGAGGTATTCGCCTGCCGCATAACAGGCTCTGCTGGCGCTGCCATTCCGGATGGGTTCTACCCTGTTCCCCGGGGCAGCTACAGTAGTCCGGGAGGCCGCGGAGGCTGTCTCAACCTTCAAGGACTCTAAGCCCTTGCTGGAACAGCCTCACACGTCTCGCTCGCGGCCCCCGGTTGTCTCCTCCGCATATCCTTCTGCCGCGGCGAAGGAATCTGTTAAATGGGCTCAGCCCTTGCAGTCGCGGAGGGGTAAGGGCAGAGGCAGGGGCAAGGGCAAGGCCACGGCGCCCCACCAGCCTTTTCAGAGGAAGGGGAAGTCAGCCCCGGCTTCCCAGCTATAATTCCTCCGGAGCCCTTGTTGGTACCAGACCAAGCAGTCAGAGTACTGCCAAAGTCCGGTATTCAATGTCTCCTGCCACATATCCCTGTGGGTGGTCGACTTTCCCTCTTCCTGTCGGAATGGGAAAAAGTCACGTCCAATCCCTGGGTCCTGTCCACACTCAGGGAAGGCCACTTGCCACAGTGGAAGCGAGACCCACCCCCCTTCTCCGGGATCCGTTGCACTCCAGTGCCGGCTGCCCTAGAGAAGGCGGAAGTGCTCCGTGCCGAGGTCCAGTCGTTGCTGGACAAGGCAGCCATAGAGATGGTTCCTGTGGGACAAGAAATGTTGGGTTTTTACTCAACTTATTTCCTTGTCACCAAAAAGGACGGAGGGTTCAGACCTATTCTAAACCTCAAAGGTCTGAACGACATGTTAGAGGTACCGTCATTCAAGATGGAAACACTGCGTTCGGTGATTTCGTCTGTGGAGAAGGGAGATTGGCTCACGTCAATCGACCTCAAAACAGCGATACTTCCATGTCCCTATGCACCCGAGTTCGGAAATACCTAAGGTTTTCCTTCGACGGAGGTGCTATCAGTTTCTCGGTACTCCCTTCGGCATTTCCACAGCGCCAAGGGTGTTCACCAAACTCATGCTAATTCCAGCTCAGGTAGCCAGGTCACAGGGCAGGTGCTGTCACCCCGTACCTAGGCGATTGGCTCCTTCGATGCGCTTGCCACTCACTTGAGTCGAGTTGCGACACTTGCTGTGATGAGTATTCTCACCAAGTTGGGCTGGATTATCAACCTCAAGAAATCAGAACTGGTTTCCACCCAGGATCTGGTGTTCTTGGGAGCGAGGTTCGAGACAGCGCGAGGGATAGTCTCCCTGTCTCCGGACCGCGTCACCAAAGTCCAGAGAGTTGTGTTACAATTTCTCGAGTTCCCCAGGGCCTCAGCTCGGACTTGGCTCCAGTTGTTAGGCAACATGGCGGCAGCGGTGGACATCGTTTGCGCAGCGGTTGAGGATGCGACCCATTCAGCAGGCTCTAGCTCGAATGTGGGTCCACACCCAGGAGTTTACGAGTTGATTCTCCACACTCCAGGGTGGCTAATTCCTCATTTACGGTGGTGGACACTGGCAGGGAATTTATCCAAGGGGCTCCCTTTGGACATCCCATCGCCAGATCTCTCAATTCAGACGGACGCTTCCCTCACAGGGTGGGGGGGCGTGCTGGGCGCCCTGTCGGTCTCAGGCCTGTGGTCACAGAGCGGTAGGCAACTGCACATCAATGTGCTAGAATTGAGAGCAGTCAGGTTGGTGTTCAAACGACTTCGGGAGCAGGTTCAAGGCCGTGTGGTCCGTCTCGAGATGGACAACCAGACGGCAATGACCTACATCCTGAAGCAGGGCGGTACGGTTTCCCCGTCTCTTCTGCAGGAGGCATGGCAGTTTCTGCTCTGGTGCGACCAGTTCGACATACGGGTAATGCCTGTTTATCTCCCAGAGGCGGACAACGTCGAGCAGATGCACTCTCTCGTCGTATCCTGGCCCCCACGCAGTGGATGCTCCATCGGGGATATTCGGGGCTATCTCCCAGTTGTTGGTCGTTCCAGGTGGATCTGTTTGCATCTGGGGGACGAACCAGATTCGGTGTTTTGCTCGGATACCGGATCCGAGAGCCATCGCCAAGGCGCTTTCCAGCTCGATTGGACGGACAGGGTTCTGTGGGCGTTCCCGCCACTACCCTGATTCCCAAAGTCCTCTTGCAGCTTGCCACCCAACCAGCTCGACTTCTTGTGCTCCTTGCACCTCTTTGGTCGGCTCAAAGCTGGTTTCCGGTACTACTCAGGTTTCTGGCTCAGCCTCCTGTACTATTACCCTTCGACCGGACTTACTATCCCAGAACGGGCGCCGCACCGAATCCCAGGATTCAGTGGGTGGCCTGGCCTCTGTCCGGAATCGCCTCTACGCGAGCGGAATTCCTGCACCAGTTGCAGACACAATTCTGGCTCCGCGGAGGGATTCGACAAACGTTCAGTATGAGGATAGATGGGCCTGTTATGCGCGCTGGTGTGTCGGCAGAGGGATTCTTGATCCCTTTTCTTCAACTGTAATTGAAGTACTGGAGTTCTTGCAGTCTCGGTTAGAAGCCGGTTTAGCCGCGTCTACTATCCGGGGCTACTCCACGGCAATCTCTGCCTTCCATATCCCTGCCGACGGTGCTCTCTTGGGGCAGCACCCTCTCGTACAGCGCTTTTTAGCAGGCGTGGACAGAATCCGTCCGACTGTCCGGCGGATTAGTCCCCCCGTGGGACTTGTCAATCGTTCTTGATTGGATGTCCGGTCCTCTCTTTCACGATCTGTCGTCTCTTTCACTCCAGCTGTTAAGTTGGAAGGCTGCCTTTCTTGTGGCGGTAACGTCTGGCAGGCGGGTAGGTGATATCCATGCGATGTCAGCGGATCCTGCTCTGACTGTCTTTCACAAAGACAGAGTCAGTATTCGGTTGCCAGACTCCTACCGTCCTAAGGTCGCAGGCGCCTTTCATATAACGGCGCCTATCGAACTGCCAGCTTTCACTCAGCCTCCATCGTCCGGTACCTCTCTTCGGCGTGCTCACGTCTTAGATGTCCGTAAGACTCTCAAGGCTTATATCAAACGAACGGCTGCTATCAGGAAAGATAAGCAGCTGTTCTGTTGTTATGGCGGTGGCAAGGCTGGTCTTCCGGCGAACAAGCAGACCATATCTAGGTGGCTTGTCTCTGCCATTTGTTCGAGTTACTCTTACAAAGGATTAACCATCCCTCAGGGTTTAAAGGCTCATTCTATTAGGGCAGTGGCGACATCAAAAGCATACGCCGCGGCACTGCCCATTGAAGAGATCTGCTCAGCGGCTATCTGGAGCCGACCGAGTACGTTCATCCGCCACTATCAGCTGGACAAACACTCACGGGAGCGTGCTCGGTTTGGCCAGACAGTTCTCACCAGTGGGCAGTGTCGTGATTCTCTAGCCGAATGAGCCTTAGAAATCACGTTTGCTTTTCTCATGGTGTAGGTGTTAATAAATTCCTCAATTTTTATCGGTGGTGGTATCACATTGGTGGTGGTTTTTACTGTATGTAGCGATTATCACTCGCTACAGTCACTGTGTTCATCCCTGCACCACGCTTCGCTGGTTTGGGTTGCTGAGGGATATATATTGGACTCGCCCATACTTTCCCTCCCATTTTGATGGTTGGGGGGTGGGACTTGCGTCCGCCTTTATAAATTCCACCAATAGCCTATCGGCTAGGCTCCTTTTTCCCCGCCTTGCCACGCCCCCGCCTGATTGACATCAGCGGTCAGGTGACTAGGTGAGTGTACTTTCTCTCTCTGTCGCGGCTTCGGCTGTGCCTTCGACTGAACTAGGGGGTATGTTAGGCAGACAGAATACCACTCCCGACTCAACATCGTTGGGAGTCTGTCTTATGCTTATATGTACCCCAAGGAGGACTTCTTCTGAAAAAGAATTTTACAAACCTGGAGAGGTTATGAATTCTTTGAAGAAAAGTCCTCCTTGGGGTACGGCCGCCCACCTCCCCTCATTCTGTCTGACACGTTCAGCATGAAAAGTGAGGTACGAGGTACACAGCCAGAGTTACCTGCTCTTGGCTGTAGGGGGCCCTCTACGGGGCCCTGTAGGGGTGGTCTCACCACACATAACGAGTTTTTTGTTTGGTAAAATATTTTATTGAAATATTGTTACAACTGTCGTAGGCTTTTAAAATGGACATTTTAATGCTTATATGTACCCCAAGGAGGACTTTTCTTCAAAGAATTCATAACCTCTCCAGGTTTGTAAAAATTTTCCAGCAACATCACGGTGGGGGACACCAGAAATGGGCTTCACACATTGTACCCATGGCATCTTCGGCGTGATGAGCGAACGCTTTAACCACTAGGCTACCCCACCGCCCCACAAATGCTAATACCTTGGTTTAGTGTTGTACTAGGTGGAGTCGGTTTTGTTATAGACACTATGTGTGTCTTAACCTGGGCTTACAGATAGCGTACCTACAGCTGCATTGAATTGTGTTCCAGGAGCTGGTCAGATGATCACCTACAGTGGGAGGACAGGGAGTCGTGAGCGCCTCAACTCCGGAGGCAGTGACAAGACAGGATCCATGGAGAGGGAGCGTTCCTCCTCTTACTTCAGGAGAAACAGCACCTTCAACATGGAGACATCGCCACCAGCATCAGGCATGTACGCCAAGTCGCCGCCCTATATGGAAGGGCCAATCACATTTGTTGCTCCAGAACTGTCTGAGGAAACTTTGATGGATGTAAGTAAATATGTTTTTGACTGCATCGTATATATTTTGTCATTTCATTGAAAATTCACAATAGTTACATGAATCTGTGAGATCTGATAGCATTGCTGTCCTTTGTTTGATTTGATGTTCTTGTCACACGATGTGGCTGAAATATGGGTCATTTGAATATATTTTTGAACTCATGCTCACTGAAAATAAAATTGGTGAACTAAGGGAAATAACTTTTGTTAAGGGGAGATAACTGCAGACAGTTAGTATTGGGGAAAATTACTTATTTATGTATTGAATATTTGTTTACTGTTTTTCACCTGTTATTTTGCCAGTCTGGTCCTTAGCATAATTTTCAGAATGATTTTTACTTTCATAATGTTTTTTTATTAGCTGAGCTTACAAGACCAAATAGCTTTGATCAGTTGAATAACAATGCTGTATTTTTGCAGGAGCAGCACAATGAGATCATGGCCAAGTTGAGCTTTGTCCTGGACCTAGTGGAGTGTATCATGGAGCTAGCCCAGGCCAGAGGTGCTGCTCTCAGCACATTCAATGACTCAGTCTCATGTAAACAGGTAGGTCCTTTCAACCTGGGTATCCCTTCTCGTCATCCCTGCTAGACTGTGAGACATGATCATGGGAATGTTGTGCAATCAACTTGACTGTACGAATCAGGTTCAGGCTTCAGTGAAGTTTGCATGAAACAAGACTGGTTTGTTTACATGGACATATGATACAGCAGATTGCGGCATTAAACAACACGATGTAACTCACAGCCTGATTTTCCACACCACCAGAACATGGCTTGATTTTCTTAAATAAATGTTATAGTTGTGAAATGTTACAATAATGGCCAGAATGATTTGTTGTATTTAAATTTACAATGGTGGTTCTATTTTGTTTAAAGGGTGAGAGTTTGCCAGCGGAACAGCTGCCTAGATTTACAGAAGCTCAGAGGTAAGAATGACTCATGTCTTTTAATCTACAGTAGCTTTGGACGTATTTAGTCCAATCGTAGATCTACTATATCAAAATTTGGCTTTTGAAGCTCACAGCTAAACCTAAGTTAAATCTTATGTAATACAGCTTGACCTCAAATCGTCAGTTTCAAACTTGTGTTGGTAAATGGAAACACAGCACTGACCTCAAGAAATTAATTATGCAATAAGGTGATAGTGATTCAAGAGATGAATGTGTTTTCTGTCAGAATAGAAATAGAAAATGCCGACTAAATAAGCACAAAGTCCTCAAAATTAACCCTGAGAGTCATGGTCTAATTGGCTTTGTTTCATTTGCGAAAAAACCCAATGGGATCCTTGGTAGCAAAGTATAAGAAAACACTCAACATTCAATATAACATATAGGCAGTCTGTGACAGAATCATTTCATGTCTACAGGACCAAACATTGCTCTTCGCATTTCAGTACTATGTAGTGTTATTATTTTGACAATTTTGCAGACCTTACTAGACCAAAAACGAATTTTACTTGATGCGGGCATGGGGCTAGTGGTTTTAGTGACTGTGAATGATGATATGATATGTGTCCACAGGCGCCTAGAACAGCTGGTGCTGTTTGTGAGATCGCTACACCTGCTGTCTTCAGCACTGCAGTTGTCTCGGCAGGAGATCAAGTCTGGACGCCTCCACTCCTCTAATGCCCTTAAATCAGGTAGGTAGTGTCAGAGATGTCAAGTTTGAAGCAGCAAGTGGGGCTGTACAGTGCTGTGTTTGTGAAGTTATTTAGATTATATCATGTGGTCTCACCTTAGGCAAGTGGGTTTGTTCAAAAGTGCCTCTGTTCACCCAGCAGAAAATGGGTACCCAGTGGGATAAGTCATGACTATTAACCATCTAGCACCTCACAGGCAACTTGGGTTAACTGGGTAATAATAATCAGATTGTATTTGTTAGCGCTATGAGCATTCACCTAATATATGGAGTTTAGCACATTATAAATGCACTTATTATCAGCCTCAATTTTTCTTGAACTTACGTATGTAGTGTTCAAGCTTAGAATTGATCTTCCGCATTCCATGCTTGTTGTAAGAAGCAAATGATAGGTTCGGGTGGACAGACTCGCTGACCTGGACAGGCTCTTCAACTTGATTGATACATGTCATTGTATCCCAGTTGTTTATCATGATGTCAATGATGTCAGTCACTGAATTATTGGCTTTACACTTGATTATTTACAGACCATCATGATGTGATTGGAATATTGCTGAATGCAGCATTAAACACCAAACAAATCTCTCCCTCTTTGTATCAGTATAGCTGCTTGTGCCCAGCATTGTGAGCACTTTGATATCCACTAGTGGTGGTCCGATTAATTGAAATAATCGACTAAGCAATCGATCATGTTTTCTCATAATCGAACACAAACAATTTTGACACACTTGTTTGCATTAACAATATTTTTCACAAGGTTGATTTTGTCTGTTATATTTCATAAGTACTACAAGCTCGTTCCTTGTCATGATTGAAATTATCGAAAAGGTTTCAGGAAATTTATGTTCCTAACATGCTAGTCCTCCTTTCAAGATGTGAAATTTGTAAATGCATTTTTCGCAATTTGCAAAAAGCACCGAAAGAAATAAATGTTTTTTCTATATTTTTGGGGGCATTAACAAACATAAACAGGAGAATTTGATAAATCACGCTAACCAATTTTTTTCCATGATTGATCGGTTGTAATGAACCAATCATCAATTGTTAGATTTTAACCAATTCCCAACACTAATATCCACAAGTCAATCCTGTATATAGACATTCCTCAGCTGCTGAATGTCACTTTAAAAGAATATTTTTAAAGACGTTGTCTGCTTCTGTTGTTTCAGTATTGAAGCAGATGAATGACTACTACCACCGGTGTGTTCTGGAGTGTCGACAGCTGCACCAGAGGCTGGGGACCACGTGTAAAACCCCCCTCACCCCCCAGCTGGTGGTGGCCACTGCCGACAAACTCATCTACAACTACGCAATCGAGATGGTGAGTAGGATACAGCAATCGTTAACAGATACTAGGGCTGGGACAGGTAACCCGAATATCCGGGGTGGGTGGGTAATGAGTTGGACCCGGGTACCCGTCTCGGACCCGTTATGATCATGTGACCAATAGATTAAACAGTGTAATATGTTATTCTTTCATGATTAAAATATTGTATTGTCTTTGAAGATTTACACATAATTTACAGTCACCTGTTTTGAATATAATACATGGTTAGGATATTGAAAAATTCGAAATTTTAGCCTCCAAGCTGAAGAATATATTGTCATTTCTTACAAATTTGATGTCAGGAATTAACAAAATGGGTAGCAGGGTAGGGTAATAGGGGGTGGGGTACCGGGGTAGAAAATTTGGAACCGTTCCAGCATTACCAGATACTGAGAGATTAAGGGGCTTTGATCTAAATGCATCGGTCCACTTGCACAAATAGAGCTAAGCTCTGTGACTGGTGTAACTCCCATTGTTTATTGTTGAAGTACAATGGAGCAGAGTTCTACGTTGGTTTGTTTGTCCGTGTTAGGAATTCAGCTGTATTTTTCACTTGTCTGCATTGGTGATCTGTAACAGGTCTTGGATATGTGGAAAACACTAGTCCATGGGGAATTATCACAGGTCCTTTGTGAATTTTAGAAACAAGTGGACTCATATTAATTATCAACCTTGGACTGGATTGATCTGTGGTCAGTTGAATGAGAGAAGACATGAGTTGCACGCTTGTCTAAGTTGCTGTTATATCAGTGTATGAAATAAGGCCCATCCAACTGTCCTAAACGGTCTAGATTTCTGACGGACGGTCTAAATTTACAACTAGCCAGCCCAATGGTCTGGTAAAAAATTAGATGTTCCATACATCTGAGTAAATTCACCATATTTGGTCTGGTTAAATCCATTTTGGGCTGGTAACATTTTGAAGTTACCAGCCCTGATGTCTGGCTGGATTTTTGGATTATTTCATGCACTGGTAGTATGGTGTACAGAGTAGTGTAGAGTGGATGGTTGGTGATTTGGTCCACTTGCTGGCTCTAAGAAACCAGCAATTGTCTCATCAGTCTCGCACAAATGTTTGCATGCTGCATCACACAAGCATAGTAACCATAAACCATTTCATCTCTTCTTCAACAAGATGTGAAATATCATTGATCTGTACAATTATAGCGTAAACCTTCCCTCTGGATTATGGTTGCCTTAATTCTGTGGTTCTCACAGTCACATACAGAAAATAAAATGAAAAAATTTAAACCCTAAGTCATAGCTATCCCTATTGGTAAGCTTACTCTCTTAACCCCAAGAGTTACCTCCCCTTGACATCACACACGCATAGTAATCATAAACCATTTCATCTCTTCTTCAACAAGATGTGACATATCATTGATCTGTACTTTTCAGTGCCAAGGAGCTGCACTAGATGAACTCTTCGGTAATCCCAAGGAGGTGCGTGATGTTTGTATGAACTGACTGAATTGTGAAAAACAGAATTATAAGTACTGATAGAGGGAAACTCCACATTATCAGAATACTGAAACCAAAAATTCAAATGACAAATGGATCTTTTATGTAGCACACAGATGGACTTTTCAGCAAACTTTATACCTGTTTAGAAATTGTTGTTCATGTTTCTAAAGAAAGTACCAAATTCTTCATTTTTCTAGTTGTTTATTGTTATGGAAGTGTCTATGTATCATGTATCATATAAAATGCCATCTATTATGGAGCATCAGGGTTTTATTTTATCATTTTACCTGAGCCCCCTGTTTCTGTTTTTAGTGTTTCCGTCGTTACACAGTAGCCCAGATCCTGCTTCACAGCCTGGCACAGCAAGCACCCAACACACGAGATAAGGACCTCCTCAATAAGTGTAAGTAACAGAGCTCTGGCTTCAGTAGTAGCATGTGGTTCAAACCTAGCATCACCAAGACTTTACTACTTTGTCTATACTATTCCTTCGACAGTGATTACATACACCCACTTTGTGATATAATCGCTATCATTAACTAGCAAGTTGAACAAAGGCATGCCTGCAGAGTGATTTTAAAAAAAAATTAAAAAAAAAAAAATTGGGGGAGGGGGGATTTAATGATTTTATGGGCGGTCACCCATTCTATTCTATTGCAGATTAGGTGTCCTCTTTAACTCAGGGGACGGTGGGTTGGCCTAGTGGTAAATGCGTCTGCTCGTCCCGCCGAAGACCCGGGTTCGAATCCCCACATGGGCACAATGTGTGAAACCAATTTCTGGTGTCCCCCGCCGTGATATTGCTGGAATATTTCTAAAAGCAGCGTAAAACCATATTCACTCACTCTTTAACTCAGCTGTAGACCCTGTATATATTTCTGCTTGTAGACAAAGAGTCTGTGGAGCACCGTCTATGTAACCTACAGAGTCAAGGCGTGATGAATCCGTACGATGCTTACAGTTGATCTACAGGCTTCTCCCAGAACTGCTGGACGGCTCCTCTACAGCTGACAGACCAGACTACAACCCATCTTTAATACAAAATAGGATAGTTGTAACAAACAGGACATAACTTCATAGTAGGAGGCTTTGGTTCAGCAACTGTGTCTTCATCCTAGGGATTAGTCAGTTATTGGAACATCTTCTGGTCAACAGTTGAATGTTTGGAATAGACGAACTGACTTGTCATGGTTTTCTTACCAATCGGTTATACACCTTCAGGTTATGTGTACTGTAATTTCAGGAACCATCGGAAATGTAAACTGAGAATTGCAGCGGTAAAGTAAGGACTTGTCAATGTCAACTTGCAATCCTCAAAGATATCAGCCTCGTCAATATGGTCCTAATCTGGTCTGAAACTTCACCTAGATCAAACCAATTTGTGATATTGTCAGTTGATTGATGAGAATTTTCACCTGAAGGCTTGTCTCTCAACAGAAGAACTGTCTCTATCGGTCGTCTTGCCATCGGTTGTTAGGACTGTCAGTCCAGATTGCAGCCATTGATAACGACGTCTGACCCTGATGTACTCAATGGACTAGAATTAGGTTAGACATCTTCGGTGACGATGGCCGAGTTGAAATATCAATGATACCTCATTTCCGTTTGAGAATTTTGTTACTGAACCAAACATTTTATGGCGTAACCGATTTGCATTTGATTTACTACTGCCATATTGTTCTGAGTTGACACTGAAGTCGGAAGTGCATGTGCCAAAAACAAAAGGACACCCAGAGATCATCTTTGGGTCACTGTTTCAAAGGATCTTCGATGCCTTTAATCCTGAAAACTGCAATTGTATTTCTAACATACAACACAAATTCATTCAAAGATACATTTGTTCTATGTGTTCTAGTCTAGTTGAGGAGCCTAGACTGCTGAAACCATTGGACAAGAACTATATTGATATAGTGCTTTTATGGACCCTTACATGAAATACCTCTGATTCTAACTTTCTGATGTACGGAGATAAATTGGAATGCATGTATGTTGGATGAATCCAAAATACCACGGAAAGGACTTGCAACAAATTAATATAATCCATGGTAAGAAGAGCAGCTACATCGTTGACATTGTTGATTTTGTACAGAAGGCACTGGATATTCCTCTGCGAGGACGTAATGCTATGTGGATTTGTTTCGTGTTGCTTGGCTACGTGATGGACATGTTCGTATTACACCAAGCGGTGGTATACAAGGATGTGTTGTGTTGTACCAGATATGGTAACCTATTATCTGCTTTGATGGGAGTTGGTCAATTGTGATGCATGACCTGGCTACAGGGACAACTTTGTCTGGGATGTTGCTGACAGCAACGGTGATGCTGAAGCTCGTCACATCCCAGTAGAGAAGCGCGCTGGTGATGTATAACAGTGATACTCTGTGTGTATATGAGACAATCTAATTTAACTAACTACTAACTGTAAATTGATCTGTTGGTATTTTGTTTGACCTCTGTCAGTTCATCTATTTGAGTTTGGTTCACAGACCTTTATCTGTAACAAAAAGAAAACGTTTTTAGGTGTGTGGTTATTTTAACACAAAATTCTGCCGTTTTATGTACGATTTTATGGTTGCCCTTTTGTAGCAAAATTCATTTTATTGTGGACTTGTGTCATTTGTCTGTGAGAATTTATTCATCAATTCTTTCAAGTAAGTTGCTGTTATTTTCAGTTATGAAAGCTCTTACTGGTGAAAGAAGTTGACTCTTGACAAAAACACAATCAGGCAACGTTCAATAGTAGCTCTTTTAGTATGTTTAGAATTAGAATAAGAACTCATTAGCCAGCTCATGAAGTCATGAACTACAAATGTTATTTTTGAATTTGAGTCAGAAAACAATTTTGATACACTAGTCAGTGGATGTGCGATTCAATTCACCTAGTCTTTTAGTAACGTTTTATACGACGGAAACTTGTACCATGCCTTTATTCACTCGATTTAGATTTGTTCTACGTTCAGTAAAGAACAGGCCTGTATCCTATATCCAACTCTGCAGTTCTTCGTCTATAGTGCTATGTGTATCATATATATCTTCAGTCATATATCAACCATGGGCTCTATTGCTTGGTAGACTGCCTATAAAGTGTTTGATATAAGGGATGTCATTTAGGTTAGCTGAAGAAGTAAACAAACGTAGCATGTCATGGATGCCCTGCAGTCTTTAGTGATAACACTAGTGTTTATGACAAAGACTTTCATGCTTGAGTTTGAACGCTGCCTTAGCTGTATTCCCATATTTGGTGCCATTCCCAACCATTCCTTTCTATAATGTATTCCAGCATTGAATCGGTTCTGATAGAAATATTTCATGTTTTTATAGTATGCTCACACTCAGTGTGTAAAGATATTAAAACATAAATAACCATTTGTTTGTACATTTCTTGCAACTCATGTGATGTATTTAAGTTAATTTATAAAATATGAAAAAAATTAGCTGTTTCTTTTATGTTGAACATGTACTTTGCTTATAGTATATTGTGATAGAAGCTGTTTTTTGTATAGAATTTACCATGCATGTCAATGTAGATAGCATTTTCACATGGATTTTTTGTTTTATTTGTACATAGCCCTGTTGAAAGTGCCTGATATCCAAAGGCATTATGTTATATTAGATGTAAATAGCCGAAAGATTTTATTTCCTTTTATTATTTATTACCCCATGCTAAGAAAGCAACATCAAGTCGTGAATGTGATATATGTTGTGACAATGTGAATGTGTATTTGTGGTACACATTAAGCCTACAGTTGACGTTATGTTGCATTGGACTGCAATTTAATTTAAGATGTGTGCGTATGAAAGAATGTTTTAATGCATTTAGACTTTTTAGTATATGTGTACGTCACCCTCGTTGTTGCCACTGTATCTTGTGTCATCCCTTTATGCAATATTCACAGCCTATATATATTATTTCTCTCATTGCTAACATGGGAGAGTTCTTCGATCTTGGAATTACATCTGCATTCTCTCCATGTCTCACTCTAATCATGTCCGCAACCTTTTTGCTCTTGAAATCACCAGGATCTCTACTGATGGAGTTGTACAAATAGACCTAGCAATTAGACTTCAGGGAAGGTTGTTTGATACCTCATCATAAAGGACTCTGCTTCTGGGACCCAATTCACAAAGCATTTGTAATGTTACTATCGTTACTCTATACTGTATCATTGGCTTACTAATGACATAGTGCTACAAAGGCTTTGTGGATAAGTTCCCTGGGTCCAGTTCCACAAAGAGCTTGTAACGTTACGACCTGTCGTAACTCAATAGTTTATCACAAGCTTACAAATGTTGTAGTTCTATGAACGCTTTGTGGATAGGGTCCCTGGGTCCAGTTTCACAATGAGTTCGTAATGTTACGACCTGTCGTAACCCTATACTGTATCATTGGCTTACGAATGATATAGCACTACAAACACTTTGTGGATAGGGTCCCTGGGTCCAGTTCCACAATGAGTTCGTAATGTTACGACCTGTCGTAACCCTATACTGTATCATTGGCTTATGAATGATTTAGCACTACAAACACTTTGTGGATGAGGTCCCGGAGTCCCGAGCCACAAAGAGTTTGTAATGTTACGACATGTCATAACTCAATAGTTTATCATAGGCTTACAAATGTCGTAGCACTACGAACTCTTTGTGAATCAGGACTCTGGTACTCCAAGCTCAGTGCAGTCTGGAGTCATATTGTTCCGGCAAGGGAGGCGATGCTGGCCATAAAAGCCCGAGTCAAGCATCACTTGTCCCGATTAACTAAGCTTGGTGAACCAGCTGTTTCATTGTCATCTTATCGCTGTTAACTGTTCATGTAATCAGTGTCACAATTTGTCATCAAACCAATTTTCCACTAGCATGACTATGAAGCACCATCTCAACTTGAATAAATTTATTACGGATATCACTGCTTGTTTGTATCCTATTTCTTACTGAAATTCATCTTCATATATATGAAAATATATCAACTGCTCTGTTAGGGTTAGATGTTTACTGTGTACAAGATCGTTTGTTTTATAGTTTGAAGGAGAAAGCTCCCTATTGGTTTATTGGTGGTATGTATATACACATGTATATGATCATTACATCATGCTTTGTGTACACTGCCCAATCATAAGTATAGACCATGCCCCTTTCTACTTCTTCATCCAATACATCAATGTATGGGCATTACTGTCATAGAGCTCTGGCCAGGTTATTCCAGTGGTAGACCATGAGCTTTACACAACTTCAATCCCTGATTTATTCTCAGTATAATGTCTCTATTTCTATAAATACCAAGGACCTTTCTCGCAGCCATGGATTTGAAAGTGATGTTGAAATTCCTGTCTCCTCATCTGTAACTCAGCACGAATATGTCTTGCTCATGGACATAATTTGATTGGATGTTTATTCACAACATTGTGCAAGTAAGCCATGCTCAAAATGAAGAAATAGTGGCATGTGAATTTTGGTTTGTCCACGAGGTGGCCAGGAATAATAAAGTTGTGGATGAACGTTACGGCAAGGAAAGATAACTCTTCCTATAAGATCTTGACATTCATTAACTGATATTGAAACCAGAATTTTTTACAAAATGATTAAATGAATCACTCAAGGATGAGTGTTCTCTTTTCAAGTGTTCCTGAACTAGTAGTCTGATCCACCAGAACACGAGGGGCTTCATATTGTCATGAGATGTCAGGGAGAAGGGTTTACTGCATGGCCTTGTTCCACAGAGCAGTCGTAATGCTGCATGTTGTAAGTTAAAATTAAAATGGTAAGACAAAGAGTGTCATGCTGTGTCTGAGTGTGATATCCATGTCAAACTGTTAGAATTGATCTTCAGTAACCCATGCTTGTCGTAAATGGGTGGTCAGGCTCGCTGACTTTGCTGGCACGTCATCGTATCCCAGTTGCGTAGATCGATGCTCATGCTGTGGATGACTGGATTGTCTGGTCCAGACTCAAGTATTTACACCACCATATAGCTGGAATATTGCTGAGTGTGGCGTAAAACTTGACTCACTCACTCCCTGATGCATGTATCTCCTTGGATAAACACTATACATGGCTGCAAACCACTGTGTAAGTGCAATGGCCTTAAATGCGACTTTTATGATCACTATTTGAAATAATAAAAAGTATGATAGTGTTGAGATCACAGTTGGAACAGGTCAGATAAGATCACTTGGTTAACATCAGACTTTCATCCACAATTTTTTTACCCTGAGCTTGTAATTACCTACAGTTTAGGACCTAGCATGTGCTGCTAGTTCTTGAAATACAATGTTGAAGTTAGAGCTATCTGTTTTCTTCATCCTTTCATTGCCAGTACTTCATGGGGTTTTCCACAACTGTCCTCCTTCATCCATGGATACATGTGGCTTCTTTGTGATACGATACTTTTGAACGATAAATCAAATGGCTTTGTATATTCATAGATAAATAGAAGACCTAGTTCTGACAAGTGAGAGATCAACAACATGAGCATCGATCTGCACAATTGGGAACCGATGACGTGTGTCAACCAAGTCAGCGAGCCTGACTACCTGATCCCGATAGACGCCTCTTGCGACAAGCATGGGCTACTGACGGCCAATATTCTAACCCGGACCTTCATGGGTCAGTTCCGACAAGAGGGAAGACAGAGAGTGATAAGACCAATGACCAGGTAGATGACTTGGGCAATATTCCTCATGCAGCATGTGACAATGCCACTCCTACACTGATCGGTGCTCATACTGTTGATCACTGGATTGTTTGGTCCAGACTCAATTTTTCAACAGACTGTCGCCATATAGTTGGAATACTGCTGAGTGTGGTGTTAACAACCAACCAACCAACCAAGCACATTAGTTCAGTGTTGGATAATGGTAGGGTTGACCAAATCCATACAGGAGTGGTGGTGGAATTGGGTTTAACGTCGTGCTTGAGAATATTTCGCTCATATGACTCATACAGGAGTAGCTTTTTCAGATTCATTGACTTATACAGAGCCACGTTTCATAAAACCGGACAGATCTCATTTCTTGAACACATAGCGGCCATATGCATTTACTGGAAATGGAAAAATGTGGAGTAGATATACCCATGAAGTAATGACAATGAAATCCGTTACGCTGGCTTGCTTGCATTTCTTGTGTTTTTTCATCATTATATATCAACTATCATAATCAAATTGATCATTGACGTAACATTGAAAACTGTTCCCCATGTGAAGTGAAGACATCCTTGAAATGGCAGAGTTATAATCATGAAGTGTCCCACATAACTGACACATTTCATTAAGAAAAGAAATCAAAGATTCATTGTATTATTGTTTTGTACTCCTTCCAAGTGTACGAAATGTCCACACAATGACCAAAACATCTATGATTTCATAGACCTAGTTCACATTGTGTCATGAATTTGGACTCAACCAAAGCAGAACAATTACTGTCCGACTTAAATCGTTAATTTCTAATCTACAGCTATCAAACAGACATCATAACTGAAATACTACGGAATGTTGTTTTGTTGTTGAGATGCTTGGAGGATATTCAACGTTTTTCATACCTTTGTCAGAAAGAGATCTCAATAATGTGTTATTTGCATTGAAACAGTGATGACAAGTGACTTGTGTTCCAGTACAACCCGGTTCTGTAGATTGTCGGTATTAGGCCTCTTTGCCTACAAATGCAATATTTGAGACAGGTGTACATGTATATAGATGTATTTATTTCAATAAAGCAGCACTTTGAGAGGACTGAAAATGTGTTTGTTGGTTTGTCGGGAAAGAATTATATTCCAAGCCCAGGGATTGGGATAGAAAACTTTGACAATGAGCCATTTTCAGGATTATTAGCCATTTTCTGAATTTAGAATGGGCCACTGCCCTTGTATCAATAATAAACTTCAAAATATTAATGGGCCATTTTTATTCTAATCTGCAAAATGGCCCATGGCCCCTGCCTTTCCCAATCCCTGCAAGCCATGATGTATTACAGGGGCATGGGAGGCCCAGTCGTGTAATGCCCGCGATTCTCTTTGCCGAGTTGCTTCCCTTGAGCATATCTGAAACATATGTTTGTGGGTTCGAAACTTGCATCACTTCAGACTTTAACAGTAATGCCAGACCAATTTTATTTTTTGTTTTGCGGATCCACCGGTTGTAATTTTTCAAGAATAAGAAAAAAAATTAAAATTAATTCCCCCCCCTCCAAAAATAAAATCCTCACATTTCTATTGGCCAAATATCTAAACTTACATAAAAAGAATTTTTTAAATTGTTTTTTGCCCCATATACACTTCATAATTTGCGCAAAATATAATACTTTTAGTATTTAAAAGGAATATTACTTTGACTGGTGAGTTTTATGTTATATTTTTTTTCCCTCCTGCCTTTAGGTTTTCTGAGGACAAAAATCCATAAAACAAGAAATAAAATTGGTCTGGCCCAAGCTGAGATTCCATGATATGTTGGTGTACAACAGGGAATGTTGAGTACCGATAATATCACCACTTGAAGCATCGTGAAAGACCATGTGATTGGACAACTATTGAAGCAGTGGGATTCAAACCAGACTGACAAACCCATGGTGGTAAATAGGCCTTCGGTATTTTATCAGAATAGACTAGACTGCATTGATGGGATGTAGTTTGACTGATTGAAGAGTGAGTTACTGCTTCGAACGGTATTTCAATTACACCACAGCGTTTTATTGAGTGAGTGAGTTTTAAGTCACATCAGTATTTCAGTCATATTGTGACTGACTGACTGAGTTTGGTTTTACGCCGCTTTTAGCAATATTCCAGCAACATCACGGCGGGGGACACCAGAAATGGGCTCACACATTGTACCCATGTGGGGATTCGAACCCGGGTCTTCGGCGTGACGAGCCAACGCTTTAACCACTAGGCTACCCCACCGCCCCAGTCATATTGTGACCATCACAGTGTTTTAGGTTGGTGTGAGAGGAAAGACTGGAGTGTTATAGGTGTAGACTGTTACCACTTCAGTGAAACCCACATGTATAATTATAGTGCTGACAATATAATGATCACAGCTAACTGGGAATTGGAACTCAAGTTCATAGGCTTCTGGCATGCCTAAAGGAGACAACCGCCTCCGTGGTGTAGTGGTGAGAGCGTCCGCCTGGAGAGCGGAAGGTCGCGGGTTCGATCCCCGATCGCGTCATACCAAAAGAAGTTAAAATATGGTACTTGTTGGTCCCTGCCTTGCGTTCCGCATTAATGGATGTAGTGGTGAGAGCGGAAGGTCGCGGGTTCGATCCCCGATCGCGTCATACCAAAAGACGTTAAAATATGGTACTTGTTGGTCCCTGCCTTGCGTTCGGCATTAATGGATACAACAAGGACTGGTCGGCTTGGAGTCAGTATAATGTGTCTGAGTGGGGTATTCATGCTTCACTGCTGCATGGTATCTCAGTGGGCTAGCACTATAAAACCAGCTTAAGTCTGGGCTAGTACAAGCAGCTGCACATACACATACACATGCATGCACGTCGTCATATGAACGAAATATTCTCAAGTACGACGTTAAACCCAATTTCACCCCACCTAAGGGAGACAACTCTGTGCAACAAATCGCAGCTCCCCATGAATCTCAGATACACTGGCATCACTACCAAAATACTTCTGTATCACAACTGACCTACCTCTGTATTCTGTATGCCTAACTAACCAGTAACATTCCACAGACATCAGATCGCTCCAGAAATCAAGTATTTGTACCACTATTGAAGTGAGTGAGTTTAGTTTTACGGGCCCACTCAGCAATATTCCAGCTATATGGCGGCGGTCTGTAAATAATCGAATCTGGACCAGACAACCCAGTGATCAACAGCATGAGCATCGTTCTGCGCAATTGGGAACCAATGACGTGTCAACCAAGTCAGCGAGCCTGACCACTCGATCCCGTTAGTCGCCTCTTACGACAAGCATGGGTTACTGAAGATCAATATTCTAACCCGGATCTTCACGGGTCACCACCATTGGACAAAGTTTCACACCACTATTGATCTGAATAAGAAAGATAAGGTGTTTCTGGATAAATGACGTTCAGTGATGGAAGAGCAAGTCTCATGGCTCAATCAGAAATTCAAACATACAAATCCAGCCAATGAGATGTTTGATTTTCTATAGCTGGAACTGGATGGTTCTGCCTCTGTTTTTGCACATAATACAAACTACCTTTCCGATTAACACATACCCAAGTGTTACAATGGTGCTGGATACCCTAAAAGTTTGGGGCTCATCTCCTCTGCTGGTTTGGAGAAGTTGAAAGTTCACAAACGGACAACAGAAAGTGTGTTTAATTTTATGCTGCTTTTGGCATTATTTCAGCAATATCATGGAAAGGAACACCAGGCATAGGCTTCACACATTGTACCCAAGTGGGGAATTGAACCCGGGTCTTCAGCGTAATGAGCAAACACTTCAACCACAAGGCTACCCCTGAACTGAACAATCTGTGCCGTTTGGACCTTTGGTGATTCTTCAAACTTAAATGAGTAGATCCAGTTTTCTTTTCATCTTAAAAACTTTACATATACCTAAGAAAGCATGTTAGTTGACGTTACTTGAAAGAATATGGTGTTGGTATCCAGTAGATACTTTATTATGCCTTTCTTTGTCATAAAGCGATCGTAAACATGTAAAACAAAAACAGAATGTGTTACTGGAACATGACAGGAGAACAGTCCATATTCCAGTCTGTGGAATTCCTTTTGATCCTAATTGATGCTAATCAGCATACTGAAAACCCAATACCTTTTCATGGTGAGTTAGTGAGTGAGTATAGTTTTACACCGCTTTTTAGCAATATTCTAGCAATATCACAGCAGGGATATCAGAAATGGGCTTCACACAATGTACCCATGTGGGGAATCGAACTCGGTTTTCGGCGTGACGAGCGAATGCTCTAACCACTAGGCTACCCCACTGCCCCTCACCTACAAGAGCTCAAATATAGGTGAAATTATGTTCAGTACTTGTACTTGCTTCCTGTTGACTGGCCAGCTTGAAGCAATTGTGCCATACTCACTCACTCACTCTTGTGTGAGAGTTGGGTTTTATGCCATTTTTAGCAATATTTTACCAAACTCACAACTAATAAGACTCAACAGAAACTGCTAAATGTAATCATCTTGCCATTAAATCAACCATTGTAAAAGTATTAATACAAACTGAAAGGTGATAGACTTTCACTGACTTAGAGCCTATTTTCTTTGTGGGGATAAGTTTCCCTCTCAATTGGACTACCTTGTACTTCATCAAGATCATTTCAACCAATCAGATCGGAACATTCAGACACGGAGTCACGATATTGCTGTTTCATCAAGTTGATATTCGACAAGGTGATAATGGACAAGGTATGATATGAGGCGTTTTTGCCCCTAATGATCAGAATAATTCAAGATAACATTAAGAAGTTGTTATCAATGTCTAATTATCTCTCCCTCTTGAAATAATATTAAGTGCTTTACTAAATTAACTATCAGGAGATAACCTAAAAGCTCTCCAGGTTAATGGACAAGGTATGATATGAGGCATTTTTGCCCCTAATGATCAGAATAATTCAAGATAACATTAAGAAGTTGTTATCAATGTCTAATTATCTCTCCCTCTTGAAATAATATTAAGCGCTTTACTAAATTTACTCTATCAGGAGATAACCTAAAAGCTCTCCAGGTTAATGGACAAGGTATGATATGAGGCGTTTTTGCCCCTAATGATCAGAATAATTCAAGATAACATTAAGAAGTTGTTATCAATGTCTAATTATCTCTCCCTCTTGAAATAATATTAAGCGCTTTACTAAATTAACTCTATCAGGAGATAACCTAAAAGCTCTCCAGGTTAATGGACAAGGTATGATATGAGGCATTTTTGCCCCTAATGATCAGAATAATTCAAGATAACATTAAGAAGTTGTTATCAATGTCTAATTATCTCTCCCTCTTGAAATAATATTAAGCGCTTTACTAAATTTACTCTATCAGGAGATAACCTAAAAGCTCTCAGGTTAATGGACAAGGTATGATATGAGGCGTTTTTGCCCTAATGATCAGAATAATTCAAGATAACATTAAGAAGTTGTTATCAATGTCTAATTATCTCTCCCTCTTGAAATAATATTATGCGCTTTACTAAATTAACTCTATCAGGAGATAACCTAAAAGCTCTCCAGGTTAATGGACAAGGTATGATATGAGGCGTTTTTGCCCCTAATGATCAGAATAATTCAAGATAACATTAAGAAGTTGTTATCAATGTCTAATTATCTCTCCCTCTTGAAATAATATTATGCGCTTTACTAAATTAACTCTATCAGGAGATAACCTAAAAGCTCTCCACTTGCTGTTTCTGTTTATGAAACAGGAGGCAAGGGTAACTACAAACCAAATTAAAAGGATTACAAATTCATCTTTGGTCACAGTCTTGCTCATAAGTGATTTTCACTTGACATCAACCTTCTTCACTCATATTAGCCATTCTTACATATTTGATCACATCAGACAACCAATATTTGCAAGCATAATATAGAAAAAAAGGATACCTGCCTGTCTTTTGAGTGAGTGAGTGAGTTTAGTTTTACGCTACTTTTATCAATATTCCAGCAATATCACAGCAGGGGACACCATAAATGGGCTTCACACATTGTACCCATGTGGGGAATCGAACCCGGTGTAACAGGCCAAACTTTCCCCCTGGCCAAACCTTCCCCGGACAAACTTTACCCACCCTTGAATCAACTTTAAAGGCTATTTCTTTCCCACCCTTGTTCTTATATCAAAAGGGGGAGATTCTGTTCTAGCTAGGCTATTTCCTCACAAACCTTGTTTTCATGTTTATGTTCGTCTTGAATAAATTAGAAACGTAAACAAGACATAGCTATTCACGTGAACACATTGATAAGATATTCATGTTGATGTCAAGTTCCATTAACAATTTACAGGTCATCTTCATCTTCATATATAACATGTACATGGTTCACATATGTCTCAAAATCCTTATATAAGGTAAGATTTAAAAGAAAAGCAAGCATAAAAGCAAAGTATCAAAAGCATGTAAGAGCATGTGTATACAGTTAATGATGCAGATGTTGTCAAGAAACAAAGTATGAATTGTTTGCATCATTATTTTCCTACATATCAGACGTAAACATCAACATAACAACAACAACCCAACACAATATCTGTACGACATGCTGTATCATCTATCATCCACTATAGTGCCTTATTCTACATTCAAAAGACAAGGTTTGATAAGGGGTATTTTTGGCCGATGGATATCTGAAACATTTCATTCACCAAAAGTGATTATGGATTAGTAAACAAGCTTATGTGAATAATGTTCCATTACATTAATCAATAATGCATAAATACATCAAATATAAGATAATAAACAGCATAAGAGAGCAAGCAACCTGTGTATATTACATCTTATTTACCTATCAAATGTGCGATTGATAATAAACAGCATAAGAGAGCAAGCAACCTGTGTATATTACATCTTATTTACCCATCAAATGTGCGATTGATAATAAACAGCACAAGAGAGCAAGCAACCTGTGTATATTACATCTTATTTACCCATCAAATGTGCGATTGATAATAAACAGCAGAAGAGAGCAAGCAACCTGTGTATATTACATCTTATTTACCCATCAAATGTGAGATTGATAATAAACAGCATAAGAGAGCAAGCAACCTGTGTATATGACATCTTATTTACCTTCAAATGTGCGATTGATAATAAACAGCATAAGAGAGCAAGCAGCCTGTGTATATTGCATCTTATTTACCCATCAAATGTGCGATTGATAATAAACAGCACAAGAGAGCAAGCAACCTTTGTATATTACATCTTATTTACCCATCAAATGTGCGATTGATAATAAACAGCATAGGAGAGCAAGCAGCCTGTGTATATTGCATCTTATTTACCCATCAAATGTGCGATTGATAATAAACAGCACAAGAGAGCAAGCAACCTGTGTATATTACATCTTATTTACCCATCAAATGTGCGATTGATAATAAACAGCATAAGAGAGCAAGCAACCTGTGTATATTACATCTTATTTACCCATCAAATGTGAGATTGATAATAAACAGCATAAGAGAGCAAGCAACCTGTGTATATGACATCTTATTTACCTTCAAATGTGCGATTGATAATAAACAGCATAAGAGAGCAAGCAGCCTGTGTATATTGCATCTTATTTACCCATCAAATATGCGATTGATAATAAACAGCATAGGAGAGCAAGCAGCCTGTGTATATTACATCTTATTTACCCATCAAATGTGCGATTGATAATAAACAGCATAGGAGAGCAAGCAGCCTGTGTATATTGCATCTTATTTACCCATCAAATGTGCGATTGATAATAAACAGCACAAGAGAGCAAGCAACCTGTGTATATGACATCTTATTTACCCATCAAATGTGCGATTGATAATAAACAGCATAAGAGAGCAAGCAGCCTGTGTATATTACATCTTATTTACCCATCAAATGTGCGATTGATAATAAACAGCATAAGAGAGCAAGCAACCTGTGTATATTACATCTTATTTACCCATCAAATGTGCGATTTGGACAGATGAAAAAATAATGAAAAGCGTTTTCATAGGCAGGAGCAGGATGGATTTAGAGATATATGTTGTTCAAACATGTATGCATTCAAATCACTACATCCAAGTCAGAGGCAAAAATGGACTATTTGACAAAAATGTGTACGGAACTTTAAGTCAAAACTACTGTCGGTTTGATGTTCATAATAACTTATTCTCCCCCTTTTGATATAAGAACAAGGGTGGGGAAGAAGTGGCCTAGCTAGCCAGAATTTCCCCCTTTTGATATAAGAGCAAAGGTGGGGAAGAAGTGGCCTAGCTAGGCCAGAATCTCTCCCCCACCTTTCATAGAAAACAGAACAAAATATCCTACTTTAAACAGGGGGGAAACTTCAGCCTAGCCCAAACTTTCCCCGAGGTAAGAATATCCTAGAACGAAACTTCCACTGGGGGGGAAGTTTGGTTTACAACGGGGAATAACTGGCCTGCTACACTGGGCCTTCGGCGTGACGGGGCGAACGCTTTAACCACTAGACTACCCCACCACCCCTCCTGCCTTTTGAGAATGTCTGATAATTTTCATGGCAATATTTCAAATATATTTAAAACATTTAATATTTGCGATTTCTAAACGGCTAAAAAGAGTCCTTCTGGTTCATCCTCTTGAAAACATTTCTAGATGCAAGAATGGATATATATTTTGGTGGATTTCATAAAGGAAATTGGCACTAATACTTGCATCAACATTTAACACCCTCATTCAATCTGAAAGGTAAGATACATGCATATATTTTCCACATATACATACTATAACAGTTAACCCTGTGTATAAAACATATAATATACTAAGTACATGTTTCGCTACTGTTTTAAACACCAGTAGACAGTGTACATAAAACACATAACAGCTTCTCCCGAAGTGTGGGGGTTAACAGACCATGTGACCCTTCCATACAACCGTGAAAATATACATCAACAACTTCTGTATAAATACCAGTTTTAAACAAAATATGTATACATTATTGTACAACAGAGTTGCATGTATTATTCTATTATTTACAATGTCATATAATCAGTTGTTGAGTTGCTACAAGAACACTGGATATACTTCTATGTTCCTCTGCTGCTTGTCTGTCCATCCTTTGAGCAGAATTTTACACCAGCATCCCTTTTCAGGCAGCAACCTTTGCAGTTAGTGACTCCTTGAGCTAACAGTTAACATTAAAGCTAAGAATCTCTTTTCACATAAAAAGGAATCCCTCAGTTAACATCATCCCCTACAGCTAACAATGTCTTCAGTTAACATGAACCCCTGCAGTTAACATCAACCTATTCATTTAACATGAACCCCTGCAGTTAACATCAACCTCTACAGTTAACATGAACCCTTGCAGTTAACATCAACCTATTCATTTAACATGAACCCCTGCAGTTAACCTCTTAGAATAACATTAACCCCTCAGTCTAAGTAAACTTAGACTCAGTATTATTCGTTACACTGCTATACTGAGTCTAACAAAACCTTGTGGAAGGTCGCGTCAGGTAACCTTTGAGAGACCTCTGACCGTCCAATCAAACGCGAGACGACCGAACGGATTTAACCAATCAGACAACGGCTACTATTTAGGGTTCGGCGGAACTTACAAAATGGATTTTCTCTTCCCCGGTCACCAACACTGATCTCATAACAAATGAAAACCCTCATAAAACACAGATATATGACCTGCAGAATATACGCTTTGTTTTTTTTGTTGACATGGTTATCATTAGCTAATATTTCCGCAAGCTGACACCCTTGAATACTGACAAAACCCTATTTTCTGCGACTGTTTACTCACTGTTGTGGCGTGCTCCATGTGCATCACTCGGAAACGATCGTACGGAAAATAGCATTCGGAATCGTTCGGGTACAAAACTTTTTCGAGGTAAAAGTTCAAAAGGTATGTGTGAATGTCAACTTTCGCGATTTGGTAAGCTGTGTTCTGATTGGTCAATTGAAAAGGTTACCTGACGCGACCTCCCATAAGGTTTTGTTAGACTCAGTATAGCAGTGTAACGAATAATACCGACCCCTACAGTTAACATCAACCTCTTAAAATAACATTAACTTCTTCAGTTAACATCAACCTCTACAGTTAACATCAACCTCACCATCAACTACCCTTACAGTTCACTACAATCTCTTCAGTTAACAATATGTCCTTCAGTTAACAACCCCTTCAGCCATCAGCTATCCATACAGTAAACAACAATCTCTTCAGTTGAGATAAAATCCTTCAGTGTAGAGCAGTTATTCAGTTATCACAAACCCTTCAGTAAAAACCCCTTTAGTCATCCACTACTCCCACAGTTAACAACCTCTTCACTTAACCACATGTCCTTCAGTTAACAACCCCTTTAGTTACCCTTACAGTTATAACAACAATCTCAATACCTGACCAACTCTTCAGTTAACAGGGCTCCAGATAATTTTTCAACATCAGGAGTACGTACTCCTTATTTTTGCAACATAGGAGTACTGGGAAAACTTAAGAGTAGTACATTTAGAGTACTGAATGGAATTTTGCGAATCGATAATCTTGTGTTTCGTTTCATATATGCATCACAACATTGCTACTCTTGTGTAAACAGGTCAATAAACAATCAAACAATACTTTTTCAGATAAATACGTCTGTAAATGATTCAAAAACAGTGCAGCAATGCAGTGATGCATATGTGCTACGTGTTCTAAATTATTTTCTACTGTATCGTGCATATTTTTTATCCGTACATACGCCGATACGGCCTTTATCTGTAAAGGTTAACAAGCACCTCTCCTGTTAACAACCACCCCTTATGCTAACACCAAACCATTAATTGTAGCATCTATAGTTCATCATGTTTGGAGGTGACGTCTCTCTGCAGGAGCTCGTACGTCTTTACAGGATTGCTGTCCCAGTGTTTGTGAAACGACACATGACTTCTGTGTTTGAGAAAGTCAGCACTGTAGTCCTCCATCCGAGCCTGCAGTGACAAAAGGAGACACAGATTTACACTGGTGTTCCTCCAGTCAGCAGATGCTATGAGATGAGTTAAGGGGAGGGTTATATTTAGTTACACCAGGCAAAAACAGGTTGCACCTGCTGCTCAGTATGGATTATATATATATTGCTGGAGTTTTAGGACTGATCATTTACAACAGCACTAAAACAAAATTATTCGGGGTCTGATAAGATCATGTTATCTTACTTAAAAACAATTATGACATGAACAGAATGGTAAGACTACAGAATACTGGATACCTCCCGTTATCTTTGAAAGCACAAGTTTACTTTTGGTTAGGGTTAGGGTTAGTTTTAGATTTAGGTTTAGGTTTAGGGTTAGGGTTAGGGTAAATTTTAGGGTTAGGGTAAGGGTTACGGTTAGGGTAAGGTTTAGGGTTAGGGTAAAGTTTAGGATTAAGGTTAGGGTTAGGGTAAAGTTTAGGGTCAGGCATAGCGTTAGGGTTAGGGTGACGCTAAACAATATGGCTGGTAGGTATCCGGTATTCCGTAGGTGTACCGAACAGAACAGTCGGTGGTTCATGTGGTCATCAGAGTCACATCACCAAAGCCGGTCCTCATCATTCTCTTTTCCAGCAGAAGTCGGTACAGCAAAATATCAACATGCACTGGGTGGCGTAACTAAGAGGTAGTATTTAGCAGCTTCAGGTTGCACCAGTTCAAGTTCTAAATGCTTAAGACCCATGAAGATCCGGGTTAGAATTGATCTTCAGTAACCCGTGCTTGTTGTAGGAGGACACTAACGGGATTTGGTGGTCAGGCTCGCTGTCTTGGTTGACACATGTCATTGTATCCTAATTGCGTAGATCGATGCTCATGCTGTTGATCACTGGATTGTCTGGTCCAGACTCGATTATTTACAAACCGCTGCCATATAGCTGGAATATTGCTGAGTGCGGCGTAAAACTAAACTCACTCACTCTAAATGGTTAAATTGAGCCCGATCAACTGTTTGTTGTTTGAGCTGCACTTAGCAACATTCCTGTTTTTTAAGGCAGCCTGTAATTAGTTATGCACCAGAAAATCCAGTGATCTGCATAATTGGGATGTAATAGCACACATAACCAAGTCAGTGAGTGAAACCACTCAATAGTGTCTGTTGCCTCTTATGAAAAGCATGGGTAAGTGAATGCCAATTCTAATCCTGATTCTTCACAGTTTGGACATCTTTTACAATGGGACTAGACAGCGGACCAGTTATTGGCATTAATAACTCTGTCCTGTTTCTACCTGGTGAGTGAGGTGAACTAGGGAGAGAGGCATATATTGGGAGAGCGAGATCTGTACCTGGTGTATATAGGCAGTGAATGAAATAAGCCCCAAACCCAGCCAGACATCAGGGCTGGTAACTTCAACAAGAGTCATCAGAAGATGACATATCCCCCTGGCCCCTACATATTTGAAAGAACAAATCATCTGACAGTTACTTGAAGTCCAGCTTGATTATTTTTTAGAGTAAGTCCAAATCGTTTCCATGGAAATCATGAAAATATAAATGCTAAAAATCTAAAATAGCAAAAGGCACCACTTCAGGAATTGCCTCATATATCTGCCAAGTTCTGTTGAAAGATATTATACGGTTTTCGAGTTGTGCTCGGGAAACAAAGCCCACCCCTCCTTTTTGAGACTAAGTCGGAATTGTTTCCATGGAAACCGGGAAAAATAAAAATTCCAAAATTCTGTAAATAGTAAAAGGCACCACTTCAAGATCTGTCTCATATATCTGCCAAATTCTGTGGAAAGATATTGAAGGGTTTTCGAGTTGTGCTCCGGAAACGAAGCCCACCCCTCCCTTTTGAGACTAAGTTGGAATTGTTTCCATGGAAACCGGGAAAAATAAAAATGCCAAATTCTGCAATTAGCAAAAGGCATCACCTTCGGTTCTGTTTGATAGATCTACCAATTT
Source organism: Haliotis rubra (assembly GCF_003918875.1). Lineage (NCBI taxonomy): Eukaryota > Metazoa > Mollusca > Gastropoda > Lepetellida > Haliotidae > Haliotis > Haliotis rubra. The sequence goes on from NW_025767239.1 coordinate 566,050, forward strand.
TTGTTGCCAAATATTGAGTTACGCTTACGTTTTTGAGTTATGTGCTGGAAAAAAAATGATTACGGATTGACGGACGGACGGACAAGGCATCGACTATATCCCCCCACATTACATGCCAGGGGGATAAAAATGTTACCAGCCCAAAATGGATTTAACCAGGCCTGACAACAAGATTTAAGAAACATCTAAATTTTTTACCAGACCATCAGGCTGGCTAGCTATAAATTTAGACTGTCCGTCAGAAATCTAGACAGTCTCGTGCGGTCGGACGGGCCTTACATCATACACTGATATAGGGAGAGTGAGATCTCCACCTGTGGCCGTATGCACATATCAGGTGTAGCTAACGTCAGGCGCAACACACTATGTCGGGCTTAGAAGCGCCCTGCTCTTACACGTCATGCACAATGTCGGTTAAGCCAAGGCATTACTACGCCTGACTTAACGTATTTACGTCCAGGCGCAGTGTGCTATTTTTAGATTTTCAAACGTTTTTAAACCACTGGGAAAAGGTGCGAAACAATTTCGCAGCACATCCTACTACACCGGGAAACCCTGCCATGTTGTAAAAACAACAGTCTTTCAGTGTTATGAGTTCATTTTGGTTGGGAAATATAATAATCAATATCATCTCTGATTGTACTCACTATCTTGAAAATGTCAATTGTCCTGAATCTAAATCTTCTGTACATATCAAGGTCATGGTACATTTCTAAAGGGTTTGACCTGTCTCTAAATATACGGTTTCTGTAGAACTGTCATCTCCGATATTGGTATACAACTGCCACCATTACAGGGCCACGCCTGTTGGGTAAGATGGAGCGCTACACCTGGCGTAACTTTAGCTACGTCTAAGATATGCATACAGGTTTAAAGTTACGCCCAGGTGCACATTTCACTAACGCCTGGACTAGAATTTATGCCTGACATATGCATACGGCCACTGGTGTATATAGGGAGAGTGAGAACTACACCTGGTGTATATAGGGTGAACGAGATCTACACCAGGTGTATATAGGAAGAGTGAGAACTACACCTGGTGTATATAGGGTGAACGAGATCTACACCAGGTGTATATAGGGTGTGTGAGATACATCACCTGGTGTATATAGGGTGAGTGAGATCAACAACTGGCGTATATAGGGTGAGTGAGATCTACTGGCGAGAGTGAGATCTACAAATGGTGCATATGGAGTGAGATCAACACCTGGTAAATATAGGGAGAGTGAGATCTGTACTGGGTGTATATATGGAGAGTTAGATCTACAACGGGTGTATATAGGGAGAGTGAGATAAATCACCTGGTGTATAAAGGGTGAGTGAGATCTACACCTGGTGTATATAGGCTGAGTGAAATAAATCACCTGGTGTATATAGGGAGAGTGAGATCTACACCTGGTGTATATAGGGAGAGTGAGATCTACACCTGGTGTATATAGGCTGAGTGAAATAAATCACCTGGTGTATATAGGCTGAGTGAGATCTACACCTGGTGTATATAGGGAGAGTGAGATCTACACCTGGTGTATATAGGCTGAGTGAAATAAATCACCTGGTGTATATAGGGAGAGTGAGATCTACACCTGGTGTATATAGGGAGAGTGAGATCTACACCTGGTGTATATAGGCTGAGTGAAATAAATCACCTGGTGTATATAGGGAGAGTGAGATCTACACCTGGTGTATATAACCTGAGTGAAATAAATCACCTGGTGTATATAGGCTGAGTGAGATCTACACCTGGTGTATATAGGGAGAGTGAGATCTGCACCTGGTGTATATAGGGAGAGTGAGATCTATACCTGGTGTATATAGGGTGAGTGAGATCTACACCTGGTGTATATAGGGAGAGTGAGATCTATACCTGGTGTATACAGGGAGAGTGAGATATCACCTGGTGTATATAGGGTGAGTGAGATATATCGCCTGGTGTATATAGGGTGAGTGAGATATCACCTGGTGTATATAGGGAGAGTGAGATATATCACCTGGTGTATATAGGGAGAGAGAGATCTATACCTGGTGTATACAGGGAGAGTGAGATATCACCTGGTGTATATAGGGAGAGAGAGATCTGTAACTGGTGTATATAGGGAGAGTGAGATCTATACCTGGTGTACATAGGGTGAGTGAGATATATCACCTGGTGTATATAGGGAGAGTGAGATCTATACCTGGTGTACATAGGGTGAGTGAGATATATCACCTGGTGTATATAGGGTGAGTGAGATATATCGCCTGGTGTATATAGGGTGAGTGAGATGTATTACCTGGTGTATATAGGGAGAGTGAGATATATCTCCTGGTGTATATAGGGTGAGTGAGATATATCCCCTGGTGTATATACAGTGTGTGAGATATATCACCTGGTGTATATAGGGTGAGTGAGATCTACACCTGGTGTATACAGGGAGAGTGAGATATATTACCTGGTGTATACAGGGAGAGTGAGATATCACCTGGTGTATATAGGGAGAGAGAGATCTGTAACTGGTGTATATAGGGAGAGTTAGATCTATACCTGGTGTACATAGGGTGAGTGAGATATATCACCTGTTGTATATAGGGAGAGTGAGATCTATACCTGGTGTACATAGGGTGAGTGAGATATATCACCTGGTGTATATAGGGTGAGTGAGATATATCGCCTGGTGTATATAGGGTGAGTGAGATGTATTACCTGGTGTATATAGGGAGAGTGAGATATATCTCCTGGTGTATATAGGGTGAGTGACATATATCCCCTGGTGTATATACAGTGTGTGAGATATATCACCTGGCGTATATAGGGTGAGTGACATATATCACCTGGTGTATATATGGAGAGTGAGATATATCACCTGGTGTATATAGGGAGAGTGAGATATATCACCTGGTGTATAAGGGGAGAGTGAGATATATCACCTGGTGTATATAGGGAGAGTGAGATATATCACCTGGTGTATTATAGGGAGAGTGAGATATATCACCTGGTGTATATAGGGAGAGTGAGATATATCACCTGGTGTATATAGGGTGAGTGAGATATATCACCTGGTGTATATAGGGAGAGTGTGATATATCACCTGATGTATATAGGGAGAGTGAGATATATCACCTGGTGTATATAGGGTGAGTGAGTTATTGTTATGTCCATTCTCTTGAGGCACATGCCAAGGATCATATCATCTGGAGAGTCATCAGCTGGGCAGGTGCACTCCTTGGCAAGCTGCTTCAACAAAGGCCAGCTGAACAGCATCCTGAAGGAAGACAGCCCATTGTAACGTGTTAACGTTTTAACATTTGTAGAAAATAAAAAAATGTCTGTAGCATACTTAAGAAAAAGTAGGGGAACCTGAACTTTCAATTTGGATAGAAAGTATAAGAGTTAACAAACCTTTCAAAGATGGATGTCTTAAGAACATGCCACCATTTCTCTTTATCACCAACCCTAAACACAACGGAATGGGATGCACATGCACAATGCAGTAGCCCCAAACACATGCATGGGGTTTCATTCTTGATTTTGACTGTGTTCAAGAGGTCGATAAATCACTGTATACCATAAATTTTGGCAATCATCTTGCATCACACAGTTGTTAGTGTTTGTTTCTAGCCATTTCTTTTGTTTGAAAATGAAAATCGTACACATTCCAATTTCATGTCATACACCAGTCATCTTTCAAGAGAGATTACTGTACAAACAACTATGGTCAAAGGAAGTGCAAGGGGTGATGTACTCTCAAAATATTCATTATTATAATATCAACATTGATTAACTCCGATATATCTCTGAATTATATTTTTTTAAGAGTATATATCAACAATGTCGGCATTAGGTCAACGACTGACTGACTGACTGAGTTTAGTTTTACGCCGCTTTTAGCAATATTCCAGCAATATCACGGCGGGGGACACCAGAAATGGGCTTAACACATTGTGCCCATGTGGGGAATCGAACCCGGGCCTTCGGGGTGACAGGCCAACGCTTTAACCACTAGGCTACCCCACCGCCCCTTAGGTCAACGATGTACATAGTATATCATTGTTTGTAGCATATCAACAACAATGTATTTAACAATGTATGTTGTATACTGACAATAGTGTTTGTATTACATTATCAATATCAGTACTATATCAACAATGTCTACAACATAATGAAACAATGCTTCTAGTACATAGTTTTAGGTTTACACCGCACTCAGCAATATTCCCGCTATATGGTTCTAGTACAAAAACGACATCTTGTCAACAATGCTTTAAGGTGCATTTAAGCACCTGACTGCATCTCTGGATGATCAACTTGTTCGTCCTACCAAGTCTTACCCCCCTCCTCCAGTGATGTAGTCGTAGCCGTAGCCTCTTGCCGACATGTAGCCATACCGCTCACCCAGTGCTATTTCTTCCCTGGCATCATAGCAGGCCAAAATCAACCTCAGTTTCTGCAAGCTATAAGATCAAATGTCACTTATGTCAAACCAATCTGACTGACTGACTGAGTTTAGTTTTACGCCGCTTTTAGCAATATTCCAGCAATATCACGGCGGGGGACACCAGAAATGGGCTTAACACATTGTGCCCATGTGGGGAATCGAACCCGGGCCTTCGGCGTGATGAGCCAACGCTTTAACAACTAGGCTACCCCACCGCCCCCAAACCAATCTGAACTACAGGATAATAGTTATAATAACAGACCCAGGGTTGATTTAAGAGATGTTAACCTACTTGCACCGGGTGCAACCTAAGATAAAAACCTAGTTGCACCAGACATATTCCAGTTGCACTGCTTTTATTGCAATATGTAATGAAAGAGGTATGCTATTGAATTATTTAGATCTTAGATTCAGAAGTTTACCCACTTAAAGTTAGACTAATAACTAGGTTGCACTTTGTAATATTGAGTTGCACCAGTGCACGTAACAAAGCACTAAATCGAGCACTGATCTCTGAACTCTTTAAACTTAAAGCAAATATTCTAGCAATGACAACTTCCAGAAACTTCAATGACAAGCAAATAGGAACAGCAAATTATTATTAAGCTTTCAATCTCAATTTTGCAATAATAATTTGTTCCCTTGATGTTTGTTCTGATATCATTGTCTGACACCAGCTAAAACTGCCACTTGATTTAGAAACAACCAACAGATCTCATTAACAAAGAAATATATTTAATCAATATACATACAGAAAACAAAACAACCATAAAATATTTTTACATCAAAATTTCAAAATCAAGATGGGAATAAAATGAAAAGCTGACATCAGTCGCTCAAGAAACCATACACCCTTCATTAAGACAGGGTGGATTAGCTCTCTCAGTATTCACCTGACATGACTAATAATATGGACTGACTGACTGAGTTTAGTTTTACGCCGTTTTTAGCAATATTCCAGCAATATCACGGCAGGGGACACCAGAAATGGGCTTCACAAATTGTACCCATGTGGGGATTCGAACCCGGGCCTTCGGCGTGACGAGCGAACGCTTTAACCACTAGGCTACCCCACCGCCCAACTAACAATATGGAGGGGCAGTCAGATCTACACACAAAGTGCCCAGGTCCATGTTGTTGTTGGTTTGTTGTTTAACACCCCACCAGCAATAATCCATCTATATGGCAGCCGTCTGACAATCCAGTGATCAACAGCATGAGCACCCATCTACGCAATTGGGATACAATGACGTGTCAACCAAGTCAGTGAGCCCGACCACCCGAGCCTGTTTGTCACCTCTTATGAGAAGCATGGGTTGCTGAAGACCAATTCTATCCGTGATCTTCACGGGTTCGATTCTAATGAGATTGACCTTGATATGATGTTAGCTGACCTGATAATGGTGTCGTCATCTGCTATCAGCAGCCACTTCTTGCCAGCGAACTCCTTCCTCTCGGCAGCTCTTCTGATAATGGCCATGGTCTTCCCACAGTGGCCTGGAACAAGGACATGACAGAGTTACATCCCTTTGACATGCCCGGATATGATAATCATGTCATGAACATGATTCAGTTCTCCAGCCAGACACTGTATCCAGTAGACCACAGGTGGTCTTTCAGCTGAGATTTCTTATATTGGAAATGGTTTTCTTGCTTTTGCTGACACTGTTTGGAAGGGTATTGCAGCCATGTTACGTGCCATCTTGAAGAGCGAGGAAACTCATGATTCACATCTCTGATGTAGAGAGCTGACAAACCTAGAAACAAAGCTACAGCAAATCTGGTTCTCAAACCCACAATCATAGGTTCCATGTTTGTCAAAGGGACAAAACTCTGCACAGGTAACTATGGCACCTGAAGCGACATTCGTAACTAATCGCCCCATTCCGTGACCTACAAGAAGACTCATACCTGTATAGTACGCAATTATTGCCAAGAATCGTGGCAAACCAATCAAATTGTGCATAGTAAAACACATTTTGAAGCATGAAAATGGCAGCACCGTTGAATTTTGAAACTTTGCTAAACTATGCAAAGCACGAGTTAAACATAAACTTTGAGCTAAAGGATCAGCAACTTTAAAAATGACACATCTTTACGAACGGAATGACTGTATAGCTGTTTTGCCCTTGATATTTTGGGAGTAGCCATGTGTGGAAATTTAGAGTTATCTTTCCTTGGAAATAGTATTAGACTATTTTCATCTCTGTGCCCGATTGTGCTTAAACAAGGCCCAGTCGTGAATATGGCCACGAGAGGGGTACGAGTCACCATCCGGTTTGCCAGAATGACACGAATAGTTACGAAATTTGCTCTGAGCTTAGACTGAGTCGGGTATGTACCTCTCTCTGTATTAGGGACGCCGAGGGTGATGGTAGGTATACTGGAATCATCAACGTCACTGAAGTACTCGATGTTGCTGCTCTCCTGGCCCCATGTCTTCTTCACAACAGGAACTGAAACCCAGACAAGTAAGTGTGTTCACCATTGTTCTGCAAAATGCATCAAATGATTGCAATATGTGTGTTATAAGTGTTGGGAGTAAATGTGAAAAAAACTAGAAAGTGAGAGAGAGTGAAAACAGATGTCTCCCCCTTCTCCCAAATCAACGTTGAGACCTCAAACAATTCATTTGAATCCTTCAATTTCAAAATCTCTTAGTATGAAAATACATATTATTGAAAGAATGTTATTAGGGACCGTTAATTATTTATGGCTAGGGGTGATGATGATTTTAAGAGGGGTCACCCATTTTGTTCTGGAGAGTTGGGGGTCATCAATTTTGTACACGCGTTTCGGGGGTAGGGGTGGGGTGTTGTCATCAATTTTGTACATAAAAATATTTTTAAATTATGCTTCAAAAATATTGGAAGGGGGAGGGGGGTCATTGATTTCGTACATGACATGCAGGGGGGGTCACTTACTTTGTACATAAATTTTAGGGGGTGTCATTCACCGTGTACATGCTTCTCCATAAAAATCATCATCACCCCCCCTGGCCATAAATTATGAACGGTCCCTTAATATGTGTGTAAAGTCTTCATTTAATATTTTTTTATTCAATTGAACTTGATTGCTTATAAATAAATCAACAACTCCACAGTAATATTTTACAAAACATTGAGAAATCACAATGGGTGAAGTGGTTTTAGAGTTAAGCTCCGAACACAAACCCTAGCCTTAAAAAAGACGAAGTCTGAATTGTTGCCACAAAAACAGAAAATTTCTTTTTTTTGAAAAAAACCCCCAAAACCTTCAACCCCCAAAAGGCAAATCTACATGATATGGAGGGGCAGTATAGCAAATTTGGTAAAGATGGGTGAATCAGTTTCAGAATTTTGTGCCGGGAACGAACTTTACCCTTCAAGTCCAAATTGTTGCCATGAAAACAGAAAGAAAATGAAATTGAAAAAAATACTCAAACTCCCAAAAGCCACATCTACATGATATGGAGAGGCTGTATAGAAAATTTGGGGAAGATGGGTCTAATAGTTTCAGAATTTTGCTCTGGAACCAACTTTACCCTTCAAAAAGACAATGTCCAAATTGTTGCCATGAAAAAAGAAAAAAAAAGAAAATTGAAAAAAAAAACCCCAAAAGGCACATCCACATGATAAGGAGAGGCAGTATAACAAATTTGGCGAAGATTGTTCAAGTAGTTTTAGAGTTATGTTCGGAAACAATGGGAATGCAGACACCACAGAAACTCAACCATTGTCATTCACATTGTACATGCTTCTCCATAAAAATCATCATTACCCCCTAGCCATAAATTATGAACGGTCCTAAACAGCCCCTATGTGTTACCATGAACAGAATCAGAGGGAGGGTGAATGGGTTCTTAGCCATCCCATATAATAACTTACACCAGTGATTTATTGCAGATTCCAAACTAAACACCCTTGTCAGACAAACTTGGAAAAAACTCAATTCAACTCTAAACTGGGATTCTATAAAGTCCTTATTTCCATAGCTTCCACGGTACGCTAAGATAACATTCAATGCAAACCTGTACAGCTGTTTATTTTTCAGTGAATATTATATTTGTACTGATATCAGTGATGGGCAAACACATCTGAAAAGCAATAACATTACTTTATATTATAATTACATTAATTGGCAAATATTTTATTAGAGATTGGGAACTTTTTCTGACATTTGATTGTGAATTAGGTAAACAAAATTAAATAAAATCAGCCTCTTAGCTAGTGGTGTTCGAATGATAAAAAAAAATCTAAAATCGATCTAAAGGATTAAAAATGATTATCAATTGTAATAAAAATATTTTTGATTAATCGGAATTTTGAATTAAGTATACACCTTTGAATAAAGTATACTAACCATTTAATTTGATGAATATTCACGAACAAACATGCGCTCAACAGCGTAAAGCTATGCGCATTGTAAAACTTTAACCACTTTTATTGTTTAATTACAATTCCAGTGACTTACTTGCATGCGTGCATTTCACTGCATGACAGTATTAGTTATAAAAAAATTAATCAGAAAAAACCAGGGGAAACCCCTTAAAATTGGTGATTACATTAAAAATTAGCTAAAAATGTACAGGTTTCCAATTCCAGCAGGGGGGTAACTCAGCGTGGTGGGGGCCATATAATAAATAAAAAAGATTTTTATTTATTGTACAATATTTTTATTAAAACATTGATACAACTGTCACATGACATTTTCAGCCGCAGAAAATGCATATATGTAACCCAAGGACGATCTCTATGAAAATGAATGTATATATTTCGATTATAATTGATAAACGTTCACCATAAGTCCTCAGATAATCGATAGTGGATTTCCGATTCCCAACACTACTCTTAGCAGATCTTGATAACTACCTGTATTCATCATACAACACTGGGACAACTCATTTAGTGATCATATTTTCAACTAAAATGGCACAACACAACACACACAGACCCATCTCCTACCTCTGTCTGCATGGAATTTGCCACAGGTTTTCACAGCAACAGTGAAGTCCTCATCAGGTATAGCAGCACCCTGTGAGGGAGTCGACATAGTGAATGAATGTAACAACAAACAATTCATAAGTACATTACCGTAGATAAGCCAAATTTTGAGCGGCGTGGCTACCATTACAAAAAAAAAGACTGGGCTTACACATGATTTTTGCTTAAAATTTAAAAAAAAATTATAATTCTTGCCCAAAATGCCCCTCAAATACTATCTAAATATGAAGCATTGCAACCCGAAAAAATTGGCTTGCTAGGCGCCTGAAAGCAGTCTGTAGACAGGGGTCAGCAAGTATGAATATGAATCACTTTCCCTATCAATGTTGAAGTACACCTGTTTGACATATTTCACAATAGGTATACACAATATACACATTGTTAACAGTCAAAAACATGCAAGGGTTGAAATGAACACAATCTAATTCTCAATTAAATAAACATCTGATAACCCCCAAATAGAATTCTTTAAGTTTAAATAAAGTGTGGGCACAAGTGGCCTGGCATTTGGCCACTGCAATTTACAGTGCAGAGTTATACACAACGAGGAATTATTGAGAATTTAAAGATTGTAATTTTTATAATTTTTTCACTCATTTCTCACGTATTAAATGTGAATATTAGCAGAACATAACTCCAGATTCAAAAACAGGTGAACAGTTAGTATTTTGTCAAGTCACCATGGGCAGCAATGCAGGCTTCAATGCGGCGGGGCATACTACTGATCAAAGAAGTTAGAAAGTCGTGGTCCATGCTGTTCCAATATCGGACCACCTCTTCTTTTATTTCAGCAATATTTGTCAGATTTTTCTTATTGACACTTTCGTTAATAAGTCCCCAAACATTTTCTATTGGATTTAGGTCAGGACTATAGCTTGGCCAATCTAATAATGTCATATTTTGGGTCCGAAACCAGGCCTGGGAATGCTTTGAACGATGTTTTGGGTCGTTGTCCTGCTGGAAAATCAAACAATTTCCATAGAACACGTGAGCAGATGGAAGTAAATGTCCCTCGACAATATCTGTGTACCGCTCACTGTTCATATTCCCTTCAAATACACAGAGGGGAGTTGCCCCTAACACAGATATGCCACCCCACACGTTAAATTTCGGACTGTACTTTGGGCGCTGATACAAAGGTTTTTCAGTTTGTTTGGTCCAGAATTTCAGTGTATTAGGAAACAGCCACACAGAACTTTCATCTGAGAAAATCACATTGTCCCAGTTAAAATTTCTATGCTGTAAGCACCAGTTCAACCTTCGCTCATTTTGTTCAGGTTTCATGATCAGTGATGGAATTCCTCGACTTTTCTGCCAACCCATTGCATGCAGCTCAGTTCTAATTGTCTCCTGACAGACAGCCACAGTTCCTCTATCAATCATATTCAGCCTTGAGTTTTCTAAACTCATTCGTTTGTTTTTAGAAACAAGAATACCAAGCCGCCTCCTGTCATCGACTGTCAATTTTCTGGGCATACCGGCACCTCCCTGGTGCTCAGTGCCATATCCATTTGCAATATTTTTCAAAACACGATAAACAGTGGACAAAGGGATGCCTGTTCTACTTGAAATCACTTTAGCTGATCTGATGTCCTTGTTATAATACTCTAAAATCAACTTCCACTTCTCTAAATCATCCATACTGAGGATCACTGACAATGTCATCTGCTAGCAAGTACACAAAGGGGGACAACTCTTCACAAACTAATGAAAAAGGATAACGGAGTTGTCTCTCTTGAATGAAACCAAGCACTTGATAGCTGGTCAAGGTTGTTTATACTACAAATCCAATTAAACATATTCCTAAAATTCTCAATAATTTCTGGTCATACAATAATTTCGCAATAATTTCTGGTCATACTACCGGTATATCCCTTTGGTATAGCTGACACATGTGAGGGTTTGAATTCTGGTTCACTTTGATTGTCTCCAGTGGCCGTATGCAAATGTCGGGCATAAATTCTAGTCCGGGCGTAAGTAAAATGTGTGCCTGGGCGTAACGTTAAACCAGTATGCATATCTTACATGTAGCTAATGTTACACCAGGCGTAGCGCTCTATATTTATGCCACCTACCCAGCAGGAGTAAGCCAGGCGTAGCCCTATAATGGCGGCAGTCGTATACCGATATCGCAGACAACAGTTTTACAGAAACCATATATTTAGAGAAAGGTCAAACCTTTTAGAAATATACAACGACCTTGATCTGTACAGAAGATTTAGATTCAGGAGTATCCATTTTAAAGATGGTGGATACAATCAGAGGTGACACTGATTATAGCTCCTACCGCAATTCCACTCTTACAACAACAAAGATATGCATTCTGAGTGTTCTGACTGTTCGATGTTATATTTTCAAAACAATTCCTGTGCACTGCAACAATTGTGTTGAATATAACATTAAAGATATTTATCTGTAATTAACTTCAATTCATGCTCATTTCATACAAAACATGACTGTAAAATAAGGTTTAAATGCAGTTGAAACACATCAGATTAATGTCCAGTACAGTTGAGAATGCACATATTTATTAATTCATTAATTAAATTGGTTTTCACGTTTTTGGGGGGCTTGCTATGATTATGGCTGAAACGGATGTGCCTTGAAGTTGTTTCGCGCCTGTTCCCGGTGGTTTAAAATCGTTTGAAAATCTAAAAATAGAACACTGTGCCTGGACGTAAATCCGTTAAGTCTGGCGTAGCCGCGCCTAGGCTTAGCCGACTTTGTGCATGATGTGTAAGAGCAGGGCACTGATAAGCCCGACATAGTGTGTTACGATTGACGTTAGCTACGCCCGACATGTGCATACGACCACAGGTTTGTTAGCACCATACCCAATTTTGATTTCATCAAAGAGGTCAGCGTTGTGTTTGTTGTTTAACGCCACACTCAGCAATATTCCAGCTATATGGCGGCAGTTGGTAAATAATCGAGTCCGGACCAGACAATTCAGTGATCAACAACATGAGCATCGATTTACACATTTGGGATACAATGATATTTGCCAACCTAATCAGCGAGCTTGACCACCCGATCCCATTAGTCGCCTCTTATGACAAGCATGGGTTACTGAAGATCAATTCTAACCTGCAACTTCATGGGCCAAAGACCTGTTTCACTTCAGGTATTCCCCCCACTTGGACATGCCATTAAATAACAAGACCACAAAGCAGCATTTAACGCGACACACTCTTAAACAAGTGTTTGCCAATAATATGGCAATGTCCCCTGCTGCTAAAGAAGAATTAAATATTTATAACATATTTACTAGTTTTTATTGTTTTGGTCACTTACAAGATTCCTGAAATGACTTGTGTTGCATAATCACCCAATGTAGATTGTTGACATAATGTTTTATGAGATATCATGTTTAATTTTTGTTTATACAAGTTTGAAAAGTGGTCAAAGTGTCGTGGTGACCTTGAAAGTAAGGTCAAGGTCACCCAAATCGACTGGTGTCTGCATAATCCCCCAATGTAGGCTGTCACCAAATTTGAAGACATTGGATACAACAGTGCATGAGATATCACGTTAACAAGAATCGGGACGTACGTACGTATGGATGCTGCTGAATACATAGTTCCCCGTTCAGCGTTGCAGCGGTGTCAGTTATGCATATTCTGTGGGTCAGCACCAGTCTAGTCATGCGTAAGGTTACTGTATTATATGGTCCAGGGTATTTATCTTAATAGAATGAAGTTTTCAAAAACCCAATGAAGGTTATTTCAGCATTATCCAGGAAGCTGTTCAATACTCACACATTGGGGAAACCTCAAATTGTCGTATGTAGCACAATCTTCAGAGTCGAGTACACAGAGTTCTGTCAGTTCTGTCAGACTTGTACCTAGTTTCTCTAGTAAATACCGAGCAAACTGAAAAAGAAGGAACAAAAGATCCTTTGATATATATACTGATATATACACTGATATACATATGGATATATACATCGATATACATAGATATATACACTGATATATATACACCAATATACATACGGATATATACATCGATATATATATTTACACAGTGACTCCCTTGAGCTGAATTTCATCAACACGGAACAAATTTACACCACTTTAGAGACATGTTAAAAAAATAATTGTGATAATTTTTGACAGCATTTTGATAAATAATAAATATAAAAAAAACCCTTTGCACTGCACTTTTTCTATAGATTTGGAAGGTGATTGCCAAATTTTAAAAAACAATATGTTGAAAAGTGTTTGTGTTATTTGTTGAACAAAAATTCCCACTGAGTTCAAAATATGTAGAATGATGCAACTCTAGCAAGCCTTTCCACTGTACCTCTCCTTTAGAGGAAGAAGCTGGGTTTTTTTCAATTTTGAAAACATTTCGACCATTACATTGCAATTAATTAGTTGAACAATATTTCCTAAGTTCAATTTTGTAAATTTCTGTAATTCTTGATAAAATCAAATTATCATAATCAAAATTTGAACTGCACCTCTCCATTAGACAAAGAAGGTGGTGCCAAATTTGAAAACAATCCCACCAAAAGCTTTTAAGTAATTGTTTGAATAAATCTGGCTTCTAACTGATGGATTGATGGACAGACAGATGGACATACAGAATTCCTTGGTGTATCTTATATACTCCTGATGCCTTTAGGTCGGTTGGGGTATAACAACCACTGTAAACAGAAGCCAGGGTTCAACACAAAAAAATATTATTATTTTTTTACATAATTTTTATTTATTTATTTTTTTTAATTAATGATTTTACTGGCTTCTAAAAAAATCAACAAAAGACATTCAGGTTACATTCGTACAAGCATGATTTACAAATTATATAAACAATCCATGACTTGAAGACCAAAACTTATATAAGGCGCTGATATTGCACTCCTTTAGAGAAGAACACTTAGTTATTATAGAGTAGTGTCTAATTTCATTCTGGAAAACATGAAAAAGTGGCACACTGTATTAATAAAACTATTTTATTGATCCAAGACAATTGGAAAAGTATCAAAGATGGATTACATTTTCCATGGTCAAATAGAAACCAAATATTTCAAACATGAGCAATCAATGTTTTTTAGTTGCTACTGAATTTTTTTATTTTTTTATAATTGATAATTTTTATTTCCAGCTTCCCCTGTTACAGAAAAGGCCGTTGAGCCAGGGAAATCTAAGGTCCTTTGCAAGAAGGTTCATTGATCACAGGAAAAACAGGATTTTTTTCTAACAAAGCAAAAAACAACAACAGCAGACACCACAACACATTCACTCACCAATCACACTTACAAGCTTCAAATATTTACAGTAAGTTTAAGTTCCAGTCCATTCAGCCTATATATTTCATTAGGGAACAAGAAGAAAGAATTCAAAAAATCATTTAAAATTTGCAAAATCATGATATAACATCCACTTTTTATTAAACGTATCTCGTAAATAATGTCTAAAATGTTTAAAACTAAGAGTAGTTTTTGATACCTTTATACATGAAGAATTTAGCTAACAACAATATTAAATCAAACACATCATCAGTATATACATTTGTTCTCATTCCAAACACAATAAGTTGCAGGTCCAATTTCATGCTGTAAACATGTTGACATTTATCATTCAATAATTCTAGAAAACATTTCCAAAAAGCTTGCACATGTTCACAATACCAAAACAAGTGGGAGATTGTTTCAACCTCATATTGACAAAAGGTACATAAGTTGCTTTCAGCTAATTTGATCTTAAATAGAAATGAATTAGTTGATAGAATACCATGTATAATCCTGAACTGAAACCATTGAAGTTTAGTATCCCTTGTAGTCTTTCAAGGTTTTTAAAACCCTTCTTTTCATTCAAGTTCAGCAAGCATACAATCCTCCCACTCATTCATGAATTTTAAGTTTACATCAGATGCAGTCAAAACATAGTAATAACACTTGGCTCCCCTCTTAACAGACATCAGATTCGAATTGGATACCCCTTTTTGACGTTGTCAGTTTGTTTTTTTGTTATTGGACATATTGGGTTGAGATCGGTGGGGATGATGGGCGAGAACAAACTCAGAAGCGTCCTCCTGGTCTCGTAGCCATACCGGAAGTCTTGTTACTGAATTTTAATTTAACTCTTACTTTTTATGTAAACGGACAGGAAATACCATTAGAAGTTTCAACCAGAAAGTTGCCAGTGTGTGTTAATGATTCTTATAGCTTGTATTGAATTAAAAGCATATTTGAACCTTCTGAATATCTCACCTCATGTTTAGGATCAATGTTGAAGTCAATTGAATTCAAATCAGCACCTGGTAGATCTTTCATCATTTCAGCTAACCTTTGTGAACAATGAAATAAAACTTTGATTAACAGTCACTGTAAATATGGAACATGTGTTGCAATCTTAAAACATATTACCAGGTGAGCTGAGAGGTAGAGGGTAGGGTAGAGTATAGGGAAGAGGTTAGGTAGGGTAGGGTAGGGTAGGGGGTAGGATAGGGCAGAAGGTAGGTAGGGTAGGGTAGAGAACAGGGTAGAGTAGGGTAGGGTAGAGAGCAGGGTAAGGGGTAGGATAGGGCAGAAGGTAGGTAGGGTAGGGTAGAGAACAGGGTAGAATAGGGGGAGGGTAGAGAGCAGAGTAGGGTAGGGGGTAGGGTGGGGGGTGGGATAGAGGCAGAAGGTGGGTAGGAGGTGGGGTGAGAGAGCAGGAGTGGGGCAGGAGGGTAGGGGTGGGGGGTAGGATAAAGGCAGAAGGTAGAGTAAAAGGTAAAGTAGAGAGCAGGATAGGGAAGGGTAGGGTGGAGAGCAGAGTAGAGGGTGGGGGTAGGATGGGGCAGAAGGTGGGTAGGGGTGGGGTGAGAGCAGGGGTGAGGGCAGAGGGTAGGGTAGGAGACAGGAATGTAAGTAGGGTAGGAGAGCAGGGTAGGGTAGGGTAGAGGGGTAGTGTGGGGTAGGGGGTAGTATAGGGCAGAAGGTGGGTAGGGTAGGGTGAGAGCAGGGCAGAGGCAGGGCAGGGGTAGAGTAGGGTAGGACAGAAGGAAAGAAGTAGGAGCAGGGTAGGGCAGAAGGTAGGTGGGGTGGGATAAAAGTAGGGTGGGGATGGGAGGATAGGGCAGAAGGTGGGTAGGGTGGGGTAGAGAGCAGGGTGAGACAGAGGGGTGGGGTGGGGCAGAATGTAAGTAGGGGTAGGGAGCAGGGTGGGGGGTGGGATAGGGGCAGAAGGTAGGTAGGGGTGGGGTAGAGAGCAGGGTAGGGCAGAGGGGTAGGGTGGGGGCAGAATGTAAGTAGGGGTGAGGGGTGGGTAGGGCAGGATGGGGGTAGAATAGGGTGGGGCCAGAAGGTGGGTAGGGTGGGGGTGGAGGGGTAGGTAGGGTAGAGGACAAAAGGTAGGCAGGGCAGGGAGGGAGACAGGGCAGGGCAGGGGCAGGGCAGGGCAGGGCAGGGGAGGGCAGGGCAGGGCAGGGCATTATAAGGTCACTGTCACCTACCTGGTCACCAGCGGTTGACTGAGAAGAAAGCCAGCCCTTACATCAGGCATGGCAAAGGCTTCAGGGTCATCAGAGCCGTAGAAATGATGGATGATACTTATTTGTGCGTCATGTAACCCTCTGCCAAGGAATACATCCTGCAATGAAACACAAATTCCCCGATAAGTTGATGATGATAAACAATAAATAATACCCAATCTCAGTCTACGTTAACAGATGAAATGAAGACAGCTGGCCATTAGGGTGAGGTCAGGTGAAATTGGGTTTAACGTCGTGCTTGAGAATATTTCGCTCATATGACGACGTGCATTCGTGTGTATGTGTATGTGCGCCTGCTTGTACTAGCCCAGACTGAAGCTGGTTTTATAGTGCTAGCCCACTGACATACCATGCCGCAGTGAAGCATGAATACCCCACTCAGACACATTATACTGTCTCCGAGCTGACCAGTCCTTGTTGTACCCATTAAAGCCGAGCGCCAGGCAGGGACCAACAAGTACCATATTTTAACGTCTTTTGGTATGACGCGGTCGGGGACACTGATACAGAGCGGTTCTTGTTTCTCACCAACAATCTAATCAGTCTAGCTGCCAGTAGTCAGTCCTTGCACCTTTGACAATGACAGACACAGGGACTGGGCAGCTGTCTATCTTGTCAACCAAAACAATGGGACAATAAGAATGGTTGATGCCCATAAGATGCTGTTATTTGAAAACATCCCCGTTTGTCCTTGTCTGATTGTAATAAAGTATTCTAGCTTGTAGGCTTTTTCGGATTTTCTGAGGCTTGGATGGTATGATGACTGATCCAATTTGATCCTAGTTCTGTGTTTTTTACCTGATATTTAATCATGTCATGTAACAATATGATATCTATTGACCTATGATATTTAAAACACACACTTGATTCATTTGATTCCATAAACTAAATCAATCCAACTTTGCCTTTGCCAGAAAAATAAAAAAAAATCCCTAGGTAAATATACAGTTATTAACTTTAGTACACAGCAAATATATTTCTTTTGCAACAACGAAGCTACTTTCATATACTCAAAACAGCATCAATTAAAATTGCATGAAATACAGCGATTTTTATTCCCTTGCTGTAATCAGTGTTTGATGGCATAAACCTACACCTGTTTATTTGTCACCTTTCACTTGATAGTCAGTTAATGAATTTATAACATATAATTAGTGGTAACACCACTCACATTACCCAACAAAGGTTCCCATTTAGCATTTCTCGTGTTGGTAGTAAATTCTCAACATTATAAATGTAGCCAGTGTATTACATGTTATGTCATGCCAATGGAAGCGCAGCAAGAGGAATTATCAGAGTTAAAAAGCACAAACACTGATCAAAGGATTAACCGACAACATGTTGATTGCTTAATTACTTTTATCTGGAAAAATGAAATTTTTAGAGTAAAATTAATATTTTTATACTTATCCTGACTCATGTTTATTTGCTTGTCTTCTTCTTCTGGCGAACCTAGTGGAACACTTGTATCTCCCAATTGAAGCTCCCTTCAATAAAAAATCACTCATTAGTACTCACCCCGAGTTATCTCCCTTTCCGTAGGCGCGGGAAGGAGGGCGCCACCCAAGCCCATGTGCCTCACTCTCTCCTTTTTTGTTTTGAGCCCAACACTTTATTTTTCCCGAGAAATCCAAAGTGTTAAGTGGGGAGGACGGGAGGGCTTACCTCATGAGTCAGGATAAGTATAAAAATATTAATTTTACTCTAAAAATTTCATATTTTTTCTTATCCTGACTCATGTTTATTTGCTTGTAGAATCCTACGGAATAGGAGGTGGGATTATATATACTTTGGATTTTACTAATTAGTGATTTGAACTGAAATGATTGTAATAACCCTAAGGGAACTTCATGAAGGCACTGAACTGAATTCCTGCTGTTAAATTAACAGCTGCCTTTAAATAGGTTATTACAATTTACTGAATAAAAGTATATAGAACATTAATTAAAGGTCACATGCAACCAAAAAATCAAACATAATTAAAACACAATTATCACTTATTCATGACATATAATATGCATTGCTGATTATGAAAAAACAAATAAACAAAATTATAAGCGTATAGTCGCAAATCAAAAGTGCAATATTTTGTACTTGGGTTTACCTCCCTCGAAACGAAGCAGGCGGGATACCGAACCCAGTCAGAGCGGGTGGGAGTGCACTCAAGTGTAACTTCTGGTTCATTAGCAGATGCCGCCTTCACGGCTTATTGTGTGTGTGTATATAGAGATGTTGGGTTTTGTAAATACATGATCAGTTTTTGTGTATAACATTTTGCAATCAACAGACATCATAACATGTCATGTGTTCAAGTATCACACCTGCCTGTCTGTGTAATTACATAATGTGACAGAGACCGAACTCGGGCCATAAATCAATGCGTTTTGTTTATGGTGTATAGCCTGACTGGTGTTAAGTTCAAATTGCATGTGGTCAGTGATAGCAGTTGTGTACTGAATATTGTCATTAGCAGACAGGCAGGCAGACACACAGGTGACAATAAAACAAGACATTGAGTTTTGTCTGTGACAACGACATATCTATATCAGAGTTAGAAATTGTGTCAACGCTAAATAATGACATTGCTTTTAAGTATCGAACTGAGAAAGTGACTCGGTAAGGAGAACGTGTGGTGAAATAGACAAATGAAATTATATAAACAGTTTATTTACTGTCATAACATATAAAAAGCTCGCGCCTGTGAGATATCAACAAAACATTATGAAAATAGCTCACACCAAAGCCTTCACCAGACAGCCCGCTTCCAAGTTGCGCGAACCTATTTCACTGCGCACATGCTATGAGCGCAGCCCAGCTGTTGAAACCCGTTTTCCCCAGAAAAGTCTGGGGAAATTTAGTGAAACGTTTGAACTCCGATTTCGCGCGGTTTTTTTCATCGCGTTATTTTTCAACTTTATAACTTGAATTTGCATTTTTGATGATTTATTTCGGTAAGTCCATACCGAAAGGTATCAGAATCTGCAAAGTTGTGTTTTACGTTGCATGTGACCTTTAAGCTAAAGCCATTAATGTGGTAGTATAAACTGTTGATAGTTTATAGTGAATACTTTTATAAGAACCAAAGTAGTAAGCTTACAATATGCATATATATAAGCTATAACATAACTGTGCCTAAGGTATAATGATAACTTAAGCTGTATAATAGTAACCAACTACTGAGAGTTTGTTAACTAATACATGTTATGAAATGAACATATGATAGAGCTTAAAGATTAACTTAAGCTGAACATATATATAATAGTAAAACTCGTAAGAGTTGTAAGTATATATATATATTATGATAAAGAATCATAGTACTGAGCTTAAGATAATATGTTAACTTAAGCAAATATATATATAGATAGCATACAGCTATTAATAGTGTTATCAGATAAGTATAAAATCAGCAAGATAGACTTATCCGTGGAACTGTCAACTGTTGAGCGAGGACCATGGGACCGAAAATGGTGGATACCTGAGACGCCCTTGGTGGTGATATCTCTCAGATAATGGTTTGCAAACACCATCTCGGACCTCCAAAACATCCCTCCATAATGGTATTCAAGGAACAATTTCCATGTAAAGCCAAAGTTGAGGCTAGTGCTCTAATTTCGTGGGGATTAGCAGCACTTGGAGGGTTCAGTCCAGCTGCCTTGTAGGCTTTTAGTATGACAGTTCTGATCCAAATAGAAATGGTAGTGCTGCGACACTTCTGTCTGTGAAGCGGTAGATATAGGGATAAACAATCTTTTGAATTTCCCTCTACTCTGCTTGGATCTTTGGAGATATATTTTCAGTGCACGACGGGCAAAGTGATAAGTCCATCGTATCCTCGCGGCCCAAGTATGGATGAGAGAGCTGGGACATGGAACAACCTGTCTGGTTTACCTGGTAGTTGATTTTCGCTATAAAATCCCAGCGAGTAAGTCCCAGATGAGCGATGTTGTGAATATCATCAAATCGTGTTCTCTCATAGTCCAAAGCGTGAATTTCCCGACATTCTGGCGGCAGTGGCTAACGCTAGCAGGAATAAGGTTTTGTGGGTCAATGATTCATATGACGCAGATAACAATGGTTCGTAAGCCTCACTTGTGAGGTGTTGAAGTATCACATTTAGATCCCAGGCTGGCTTTGAAATTTCCGCTTCTGATCTTCCAATCGGAAGGGCGTAGCAAAGGCGAGTAACTCCGTGTTCTGGTCAGTTTGATGCCCGTTCTCATAGTAATGACTGAGCTTATGGCTGCAAGATAAGTGGATAGTGTAGATCCTTTGAGATTCTTAGTTTGGCGTAGGAAACATAAGAAATCTGCCACTTGAGGATGTGTAGCAAATCTGGCTGAAAATCCTTTCTTAGCCGCATAATTGACAAATCTGAGCCATTTATCATCGCATAAATTACGAAAGTGGAGTTACGTGAGTGCAAGCGTGACGACCGCCGCCGCTCTGTTGGAATAGCCTCTCTTATTCAAACACGCCTTGATACAATCCACACGTGAAGTTGAAATGCTTCTGGTGTTTTGTGCACTTGTTTGGTGTGTGGATGTATCAGTAGATTGGAGCGCAGTGGGAGCTGAAGTACTGGTTTTCCTATTCTTCGTATGAGGTCTGGAAACCACGCTCGCTGGCCAGTAGCATGCGAGACCAAAATCAGATCGAGGCTCTTCGTTTGACTGATTTTTAGCAAGACTTGTGGGATCAACGCAGGAGGCGGAAAGCGTCGACGCGTTTAGTCCTCCCACGATATGCTTAGCGCGTCCGTTGCCCATGCTAGTGGGTCTGGTACTGGCGATCTGAAGGTTGTCAGTTGATTGTTGAATCGGGTGGCAAATAGATCTATCAGAGGAGATCCTATTTCCATGATTATCTGATTGAATATTTCTGTGTGGAGCATCCATTCTGTCGGGCGATGGTTGGTGTGGCGAGAGAGGCGTCTGCTAACACATTCTTTGCTCCTGGAATGTGGCAGGCTTTGATACGATATGTTTAGACTGTCGACTAGATCGAACAGTTTGAAACATCGAGTGAGTAGATTCAGTGATCTTGTTGACCCTTGTTTGTTCACATAGAAGCGCCACTGTGGAGTTGTCTGTATGAATCATTAACTGAGCGCTCTGTAATAGGTTGCTCCAGTGATTTATGGCGCTTTTATGGCTGCTTGCATCTCTAGCAGATTTATGTGACATAAGCTCTCTTGAATGCTCCATAGGCCTGACGCTGTCCTGCGGAAAGGTGGGCTCCCCAACCTTTTAGTGACGCATCCACGTAAAGATGTGTTTCCGATTCGGCTCTAGTAAGGAGACGCTTCTGCGCAGACATTCAATCTCTTGGTCCACCAGAGTAGATGTCGTCTGACGTAATCTGGTAGACTGAACGGTAGAGAGTCCTCGAGATGGGCATTGATGAGGACTTGTAATGGACGCAATTGGAGCCTGCCTCTGAGTGTCAAGTCTTGAGCCGATGTGAGTAGTTTCAGTAGACTCTGCCACTGTCGTAGTGGTAACGGAGAGAGTAGGGCTTGGGGGATCAGTTGTTGTATCTTGATCCATCTGTCCTCCGGGACTATCATACGGTTCTGAGCTGTAAGGAATCGTATACCTAGAAACTGCAGATCTTGCGTGGGCTCTAGGTCCGACTTGAGTAGATTTACTAACCAGCCTAACTGCGTTAGTAGCTTGATTGTAAATTCCAGCTGTAGTCTGAGACGCTGTGGATGTGGATCCACCTGTATGCCGTCGTCTAGGTAAAATGCACTCGCAGGCCTTGACGATGTAGATATGAGACCATAGGCTTGGTTATTCTTGTGAATATCCATGGGGCCGAAGTGATTCCGAAGGGAAGTACTTTCCATTGGTAGTGTATGCCGTCTAGCATGAATCTCAGATATTTCCTTGAACTGGGATGAATCGAATGTGTAGGTATGCATCCTGCAGATCTATACTTACCATGTAATCTAGTGGACTAATTAGATGACCAGTTGAGGTAAATGTATCATGCTAAACGCTGGTGGTTTGCATAGAAATTCTCTGTTGAATATGCTCATGTTGTATATTAGACGATACTTCTCTTTGGAATTCTTTTTCGGCACTAGGAAGACTGGGGAGTAGAAACCTGGTATGATGTTTTGCTGATCGAGAACTTCTAAGGCCTGTTTGTTTAGTAGAGACTGTACTGTTTCTCTTAACATGGGTAGTAATGCCAGTTGAACGTTGAACCCTGGTGGGTTGACTGTTAACGTGGCTTGGCCTTGAGTTGTAGACGATATCAGTATCGAAGGATGTTGGATAACGTCACGGGTCTTGAAGTATCTCCCAGTTTTCCCAGTGAAGTTGTAGTCGCCCACCCACTTGAGACGGGTTGTACTGGGATCGACTGGGGTGGAAGACTCCAGTCGTTCGAACCTGACTTTCATCGCTTAAATCCATCGTCCACCTCTGGATGATCTGCCTCTAGCTGATCCTCCTCTGAACTTGTTGTAGGCTAATGAAAAGAATCCTTGGGATTATTAGCGGCGCTAATTTCTTATCCCGTGCTCTCTGTAGCCCTGAGAATTTAGCCTTACCCGAGTACCTCTGTGCTGAATGTTTGAAGACGTTGGCTAACGTATCCATAGATCTAATCATCAGTACTTCTCTAGAATCTTTAGATACTTCCTTGGAGACCTTGTTAATGTTGCCACCAAACAGTAAAGGTGAAGACCATGGAGCTGTGTACAGGGGCTCTGTGAATTGATTATTCCAAGAGCATGAGGCTAGTAATCCTTGCCGACGTGCCATGGTGGTAGTTTCAGTAAGAGCTGAAAGATGGTCTGTAAGGAATTGTTGATCTTTCTTCTGCATAAGTAGAGCTGAATAGATCATCCTGTCCTCCTCATCCGTAGAGTTCTTGAACTTGGTGATGAGAGTTTCGTTAATAGTCCTAGATCTATTAAGTCCGAAGAACATTCTTCTGGCAATGGTATCTAACTGGGCCATCTTACGATCGTCAATCCTATAACTTCTGGACTTGGAATCACTGATAATCTTGAAGTTTTCATCAATCTCCTGAGTCTTGAAAAAAGGCTCCATATTATGTCCATAAAAATGCTTGGCATTGAAGATCGGTAAGTGAGGAAGATGGGATTTAGTAGATTTGGAGAAAGTTGTATCCAGTTTAGCAGGAACGGCTGCGATAGGATCCACAGGAGGTATGGTGATATGATCTACGTCATCATCTTTCATCAGGTAAGTTTGGGCTGTATCCTCGTTCTTGGAGGGAGAGGCCAGTTGTAATTCATTTACCATCCAATACCTTATCTCAGCCTCTGAGAAAATAATACCATCGTCTTCCTCTGACGTATGGTCGTATGTCGGAGACCTCGATCTGTAAGAAGATCTATGTGAGGACTGAGGAGAACGGACTGACGAAAGTGGCTAGTGTATGCAGATCTTGAGAGCGACATCCGCCGGAGACTGTGGGCTACGCGAACGTTGATGGCTTCGCCCGATGCTCTGGGCTTCTCGAACGTTGAGGGCTGCGCTAACGCCTTGTAGGCGTTGTAGAACCATTTTAGCCTTCGCGCCTGCGCCGAATGTCTGGAGTCAGTGTCCGCTCGACATATGAGTGCTTGCTTTGCTAAGCATGCCGTACATGACAAGGTGCGTGCTAGGCGAAGCACTCCTTCTCCGAAGCCTCTTGCAAAGGATCAGACTCTAGCTCCTTCCGAGGCGCGCCTGGGATACCTTGTGCAAAGAGCTCACTCCGGCAGGGTTGCCCGCCTGAGGCGCAGCGTCTATGGGCTCAGGGGCCCTACGAAGTCAAAGCGGGCTCTGGGGCCCTGTATGACTTAGTATGGGGTGGGCTCTGGGGCCCGTGGCTCTGAGGCCTCTGTAAGCCGTAGCGGTCTTCCATCATTCTCATAATGTGGTTGATCAAGTCATCTGGGACGTTCTGCGTTGATGGGGGATGTCTCTCTGCAGAGGTGACGGGACCCTCAGATAAACGTATTGGTGATAGCGTCGGCATCTCCAGTTGTGTGTTCATCTGCGCTGAGGTGATAGTCGCAGAAACGGGCCGTTTCTTGTGACGAACTTCTGGAATGATAATAGGCATATCATCATCATATAATGCTAATTCTGTAACTGGTAAGATATCAGAGGCAAATTTATTAGATTTAGTTGACTTCCCTTTAGATGACGGTGTAGATCTTGGAGTACGCAGAGTACAAGATGATATGGCTGGTTTCCTCGACTTGGACTGAGACGACGGCAGCTCTTGAGATGCAGGTCGCTTCTTGGACATAGCGGACTGGCGCCCCACGCTTATCCTCCGAGGGAAACTCAGGCATGCCACCAGCCGGTGACGAGTCCTCAGTCAACAGTTGACATGAAACATTAATTTGCGATGTATTAGCCATGTTTGAAACCGTTCTGAGATTTATCTGCCTTCCGTATGTAAACGGAACATAAATATTTGTCAAAGGCAGAGATAGGTAAATTGCTACACAATTTACAACGAGAATCAAAGGAACATGGAGTAATGCAACTAGGGCATTTTAAATGAGGATCGGTATCAGAGTAACGTAGTTTACAATCTGTGCAAATTTTCATTAATGTAGCCTACTGAACAATCACGGCAAAGCGTGAATAAACAGCAGAAACACAATTAATAATCAATGCAAATTGAATAAATATACTAGCACTACCTCTATACTAGCGTATAAGAGGAACTAAACTAGATTTAAAATATAGCTGCGAGCAGCGATATAGGGCTCCTTGGCTTTACTTCTTTGGAGCCTTGTGCATCTCTCACATATCTCATGAAAGTAGTAATGAATCATATCACTGCTAGTCGAATGCTCTTCGACTGGAAGTACTGGGAGGTCATTAAATTTCGATATACTCATCAAAAAATCCTATTTTCGTAGATTAAATAATATCACTTAGGTACAATGAATATCAAAACAGAAGAACCCTTTGTTCAAACAGTCAGAGAAACAGAAAATTTTGTGGCCTGAACTAAATAATTTGAAAGGTTCACTGTGACTGACATTATGTGAATTTAAATGTACGTCACATGTAGCTGACAAGTCGTGATTCACATTTAACGGTCAGTAAACACAACTCATGTGCCATTTACGGAAAGAGTGACATTTTCGTGCTCTTTATTATGGTGCATTGCCTACTGATAGAGGTACCTGGCGAGTTTAGTGCGGATTTTTTCTGCACTGTTGGTAGACACCATTTCCATCTAAATATTAACAGCAACCAAAAAGACATGTCGACACGAAGCACTCGTGCTCTGTATTTCGGTAGCGTTTATCAATATCCATAACACTGTTCCTCTCACGCTGACACAAGTGAACATGTGGTTTTACAGCAACTAACGTACTCCAGTAGGGGTATTCTCGGGGACGTGGACATCCTAAGTCGTGTAAAAGCAAAGTCTAGAAAAATGTGTCTACTTTGGGTTACTAAGCTAATTAACGCCAGACAATAGACAGAGTTTGTGATTGCAAGACTTCAGGCAATGCTAGACTGCGTAATTATAAGGAAACGAAACAAGGGTTTATTTACAGTTTTAATAAAATTATAATACACTGTGTCGGCAATGACGCTAATGTTCCCACGGTTATTAAACATCGACAAATCTCAGTTTCATTTGGATCAGCGGGGTGGTTGTGAGAGGATGTCGTTACCTGTAGATACAGTTGATTTACAACACTTGATGCCACGAACACCAGTCATTTCTTCTTCTCTTCAGGATTCTGTATGGGTGTCAATTCACGCAGAAATATCTTCCGCCTCGAAATGTCAGAAGTAATTTGTAATCTAACTGTAGCAACAATTTCCTGACAGTGATTATTACTCACCTAGCGTGTACACTTATCGGAGTGAACACATTTTATGAAATCAGTCAACACTACAAGCGATTTCTGAGTGAACTCACTCACCTATCATAGTCACATGCTAACCACGCTTACCAGAGTGAACTACCAGAGTGAACAGACTCACCGAAACCTTCACAATTCGGTAACAGTTAGGATTTTAACACTTCCCGACCAGTTAATCCCTTACTTAAAACAGACGACATCAAAGGAAACCCGTCTGTCCACGTCCTGAGAAGACAGACAAATATTTTCCTTAAGTCTCACCTCATGTAAAAGTACAGAAGTGGCATATATGATAAAAGGTACACTATGGATTTAGCCGCATAAAATAAGTTTTCTTCTTTGAAGAACGCAGGTTTTGGCTGTAAAATAAACATGTTCTTTAAATAGTAAAATCATTTCTTCATTATCACATAAATCTAAGAAGTTGGGATAGCTGAAACACATATGGCAATATAAACTTTCACGTAGATCATCGTACAGCGCACATGCCAACAGTACATGACGTTCGACTTAAATCTTATCACTACATTGAAAACACACTCTTTCATTTACATGCATATTTGAATATCTGCCTGTTTCCAACTTTAGAGGTGCAGAACGGATCTAAACTTGGAAAGGGCAGATCGATAGAGCTGCATTTGCACACTTACATAGCTTTCGTAACCATACACACTTCTCTCGCCTCCCATACCTGCACGTGAACCACGCTTTGCAGTGGTAGTCTCTTTATTGGACATATCATGAGGGGGAAATTAAGCCGACAAACAGTCGCCAAGGTATCCCATGCACATGTTGATATGTAGATATAGATGTAGATGTTATGACTGCATACTTACCTATTACTTTTCAAGTGCTATCCATGCTGACACGGTGAATAAACGTGCACAACTTGTCTGCGTTTGTGTGGAATCGATAACAAACAGCGCGTTTCAAGGAGCGGCTATAATCGTCCTCGCGCTTTTCTTCAGACTGTCGCATGTTTTGCACGGGTAATCTGCCGTGCCGTAAATGTCGATGAAACTTATGACACATTCGGCAATGTATCCCTGGGCCGTCGGTGATAAAAAGAAGTCCCTATTTTGTTAAATCTGTCCAAACTTTGGGGTATTTACTGTAAGTATTATTTATGATCACTGGCACGTTGTTGGAAGCCTCTTTGCGTAATGTTTGGCGTGGTGTGCCTGGAGGTGTGGGTCAGTTTGTTTGGCACTCTTTTTCTTTCGTTTGGGGTTCGTCTCAAATAGTTTTTTTCCTTTTAGCTCCCATACGTTGTATTCACACGGATAATGTTGAACGCCGTAGCGCTTCACGTGACTTTGACATAGGACCAAGAACAGAAAATGTTCAACAACCAAAGGCCACTTCAGAACAAGCGTTTAAAGTGTTGTATGTGCTAAGTTTAGTTTGGCACAAAATGGCAAAGAAGCCCGTGAAAGTTTTGAAGACAACTTTTGCCCAGAAGTAGCGTCAAACATGGCGGCCATCAAATACACATAGCCACATTTGACGATGCTACTGTGTAGTAAGGTGCATAGACACAAAGTATGCAAAGTTTGAAAGCCGTAGCTCTTGAAGTTTCAGTGCAGCACATTTTGGGAGGAAAGTAGTCAGCATTTTGCTGAAAAACATCACCAAAACTTCAATCCAAAATAGCGGCCAAACGGTGCATTTTAGCGACTTGACCGGCCGCCCAGGCTGAAATTGTAGGCATTTTGATTGCGCATCTGCTCCAGAACTTTGGCACACATTGGAGCATTAGTTTTGGAGAAATTTGCATTTGAAATTGAAATTTTTGAATTAATTTTGAATTATCTGCCCTTTGCTATTGGTCCTACAGCCTACAGATTTTAAAGCGCGATATGTACCCCTCGGTGGGCATCTGGGTGATTTTTGTCAAGGCATTCTGTCCAGCGGTGCTCTCTGTAGCTCAGTTACAAAATACGGCGGAAGAATAAATAATAATAATAATAATAATAATAATAATAAAAACACGAACGATTACAATAGGTCTCCTGCCTAATGGCAAGGAGCCCTAATAAAGGATATATGTGTTGGGAGACACAGGTGCTCTCACGTCCAGCTCACTGGGCGAAGAAGGAGAGAGTGAGGCACATGGGCTTGGGTGGCGCCCTCCTTCCCGCGCTCACGGAAAGGGAGATAACTCGGGGTGAGTACTAATGAGTGATTTTTTATTGAAGGGAGCTTCAATTGGGAGATACAAGTGTTCCACTAGGTTCGCCAGAAGAAGAAGACAAGCAAATAAACATGAGTCAGGATAAGAAAAAATGTGGATTTGTCACCAATTAATTACATGACAAAGTTTTTTTTCATCTTTGTTGATCAATTTAAGGATTGTACTACCAGTTGCACTTGCGGGCGGTGCAGCAGAGACCACAAACCAGTCAAGAATTCTGGGATATCATCCGGGACTCGTGGGGGGAAAACAATAACAAATGCAACAACCAGTCCCGAGGAATTACTCTAGATCACTGTCCCTTTAAATCTGAGAAAGATGGTGATGGTGATGATGATAATGATATTGATGATGACGACCTGAAAGGGTACTCACAATAATAACTCAAGTTTGGTGAGGGAGTGAGTGAATGAGTATGGTTTTACGCCGCTTTCAGCAATATTCCAGCAATACCACCAGAAATGGGCTTCACACATTGTACCCATGTGGAGAATTGAACCCGGGTCTTCAGCATAATGAGCAGAAGCTTCTTTGGTGATGGAAGATAGTTTGGGGCAAAAACCTTCTTAGTTTGGATACTTATTGAAAACAAACTCAGATTTATTTTTATGAATGTGCCGACATGACCCGACGTCACTAGTACAGTATGCCATATAGAATGTTAACCTGTGAATGGAGCAAGGGCTTGGCCTAGAATAAATACATCCGCAGTATTTATTCAAGGGCTTCATCATCATCATCATCATCAACAACATGCTGCTGAATATCATGTTCAAAGCACATTAGCCATTGCAATGATCTGTGTACACTTGAATTCTCAGCTCCAGGTGAGTACAAGTACCTGTGGCCCTTATCACTGTGAAAATGGTATACAGTTTGACTACATTAAAATTTGGTTAACAGATTTTTGTTTTCATTGAGCAATCACAAGACTGTTTTACATTACCTTTGAGGAGTCAAAACGTTTCAAAAGATTCAACAGTTTAGGTAGCTTTATCCTAGTTTCTTCTTCACAAAAAAATACCCATGGTGTACTTGGGAAAACATCTGGAAACCTGGAACATAAAGATGACAGGCTGTACATTTTTATTAAACCTCCTCTGTGGTGTAGTGGTTAGAGCGTCCGCCCGGAGAGCGGAAGGTCGCGGGTTCGATCCCCGACCGCGTCATGCCAAAAGATGTTAAAATATGGTACTTGTTGGTCCCTGCCTGGCGCTCGGCATTAATGTGTACAACAAGGACTGGTCGGCTCGGAGTCAGTATAATGTGTCTGAGTGGGGTATTCATGCTTCACTGCGGCATGGTATCTCAGTGGGCTAGCACTATAAAACCAGCTTAAGTCTGGGCTAGTACAAGCAGCCCCACATACACATACACACGCATGCACGTCGTCATATGAGCGAAATATTCTCAAGCACGACGTTAAACCCAATTTCACCTCACCTCACCTCACATTTTTATTATTTCATAGACCTGTGAAGATCCGGGTTAGAATTAGTCTTCAGTAACAATTGCTTGCTGTATGAGGCGACTAGCAGGATAGGATGGTGAGGCTTGCTTACTTGGTTGACACATGTCATCGTATCCTAATTGCATTGATTGATGCTCATGCTTTTGATCACTGTATTCTCTGGTCCAGACTCGATTATTTAAAGACTGCTGCAATATAGCTGGAATATTGCTGTGTGTAGCGTTAAAACAACAAACCACCACCATTATTTCACATTGTTCCCAAACTTCCCCAAATTGTGTCCCCCACGGGAGCTCAAAGAGAAAAGTAAACAGGTTCCAAGTTTGCATTAAGGCCACATTGCCCCTCTTGGATGTCTGACACAGACCTGGTTCCAAGTATGCATTATGGCCACATTGACCCTCTTGGATGTATGAGACAGACCTGGTTCCAAGTATGCATTAAGGCCACATTGACCCTCTTGGATGTATGAGACAGAACTGGTTCCAAGTATGCATTAAGGCCACATTGCCCCTTTAGGATGTCTAACACAGAACTGGTTCCAAGTATGCATTAAGGTCACATTGCCCCTCTTGGATGTCTAACACAGAACTGGTTCCAAGTATGCATTAAGGCCACATTGACCCTCTTGGATGTCTGGGACAGACCTGGTTCCAAGTATGCATTAAGGCCACATTGACCCTCTAGGATGTCTAACACAGAACTGGTTCCAAGTATGCATTAAGGCCACATTGACCCTCTTGGATGTCTGGGACAGACCTGGTTCCAAGTATGCATTAAGGCCACATTGCCCCTCTAGGATGTCTGGGACAGACCTGGTTCCAAGTATGCATTAAGGCCACATAGCCCCTCTAGGATGTCTGGGACAGAACTGGTTCCAAGTATGCATTAAGGCCACATTGACCCTCTAGGATGTCTGACACAGACCTGGTTCCAAGTATGCATTAGGGCCACATTGCCCCTCTTGGATGTATGAGACAGAACTGGTTCCAAGTATGCATTAAGGCCACATTGCCCCTCTTGGATGTATGAGACAGAACTGGTTCCAAGTATGCATTAAGGCCACATTGACCCTCTAGGATGTCTGACACAGACCTGGTTCCAAGTATGCATTATGGCCACATTGACCCTCTTGGATGTCTGGGACAGATCTGGTTCCAAGTATGCATTAAGGCCACATTGACCCTCTTGGATGTCTGGGACAGACCTGGTTCCAAGTATGGATTAAGGCCACATTGCCCCTCTAGGATGTCTGGGACAGAACTGGTTCCAAGTATGCATGAGGGCCACATTGACCCTCTAGGATGTCTGACACAGACCTGGTTCCAAGTATGCATTAAGGCCACATTGCCCCTCTTGGATGTATGAGACAGAACTGGTTCCAAGTATGCATTAAGGCCACATTGCCCCTCTTGGATGAATGAGACAGAACTGGTTCCAAGTATGCATTAAGGCCACATTGCCCCTCTTGGATGTCTGGGACAGACCTGGTTCCAAGTATGCATTAAGGCCACATTGACCCTCTAGGATGTCTAACACAGAACTGGTTCCAAGTATGCATTAAGGCCACATTGCCCCTCTAGGATGTCTGGGACAGACCTGGTTCCAAGTATGCATTAAGGCCACATTGACCCTCTAGGATGTCTGGGACAGAACTGGTTCCAAGTATGCATTAAGGCCACATTGCCCCTCTAGGATGTCTGACACAGACCTGGTTCCAAGTATGCATTAAGGCCACATTGACCCTCTTGGATGTATGAGACAGAACTGGTTCCAAGTATGCATTAAGGCCACATTGCCCCTCTTGGATGTATGAGACAGAACTGGTTCCAAGTATGCATTAAGGCCACATTGACCCTCTAGGATGTCTGACACAGACCTGGTTCCAAGTATGGATTAAGGCCACATTGCCCCTCTAGGATGTCTGGGACAGACCTGGTTCCAAGTATGCATTATGGCCACATTGCCCCTCTTGGATGTCTGACACAGACCTGGTTCCAAGTATGCATTAAGGCCACATTGACCCTCTTGGATGTATGAGACAGACCTGGTTCCAAGTATGCATTAAGGCCACATTGACCCTCTTGGATGTCTGGGACAGACCTGGTTCCAAGTATGGATTAAGGCCACATTGCCCCTCTAGGATGTCTGGGACAGACCTGGTTCCAAGTATGCATTAAGGCCACATTGCCCCTCTTGGATGTCTGACACAGACCTGGTTCCAAGTTTGCATTAAGGCCACATTGACCCTTTAGGATGTCTAACACATAACTGGTTCCAAGTATGCATTAAGGTCACATTGACCCTCTTGGATGTATGAGACAGAACTGGTTCCAAGTATGCATTTAGGCCACATTGACCCTCTTGGATGTATGAGACAGAACTGGTTCCAAGTATGCATCAAGGCCACATTGACCCTCTTGGATGTCTGGGACAGACCTGGTTCCAAGTATGCATTAAGGCCACATTGACCCTCTAGGATGTCTGGGACAGACCTGGTTCCAAGTATGCATTAAGGCCACATTAACCCTCTTGGATGTATGAGACAGAACTGGTTCCAAGTATGCATTAAGGCCACATTGCCCCTCTTGGATGTATGAGACAGAACTGGTTCCAAGTATGCATTAAGGCCACATTGACCCTCTAGGATGTCTGACACAGACCTGGTTCCAAGTATGCATTATGGCCACATTGACCCTCTTGGATGTCTGGGACAGACCTGGTTCCAAGTATGCATTAAGGCCACATTGACCCTCTTGGATGTTTGGGACAGACCTGGTTCCAAGTATGCATTAAGGCCACATTGACCCTCTAGGATGTCTAACACAGAACTGGTTCCAAGTATGCATTAAGGCCACATTGCCCCTCTAGGATGTCTGGGACAGACCTGGTTCCAAGTATGGATTAAGGCCACATTGCCCCTCTAGGATGTCTGGGACAGACCTGGTTCCAAGTATGCATTAAGGCCACATTGCCCCTCTAGGATGTCTGGGACAGACCTGGTTCCAAGTATGCATTATGGCCACATTGATCCTCTAGGATGTCTGGGACAGACCTGGTTCCAAGTATGGATTAAGGCCACATTGCCCCTCTAGGATGTCTGGGACAGACCTGGTTCCAAGTATGCATTATGGCCACATTGCCCCTCTAGGATGTCTGGGACAGACCTGGTTCCAAGTATGGATTAAGGCCACATTGCCCCTCTAGGATGTCTGGGACAGACCTGGTTCCAAGTATGCATTAAGGCTACATTGCCCCTCTAGGATGTCTGGGACAGACCTGGTTCCAAGTATGCATTAAGGCCACATTGCCCCTCTAGGATGTCTGGGACAGACCTGGTTCCAAGTATGCATTAAAGCCACATTGACCCTCTAGGATGTCTGGGACAGACCTGGTTCCAAGTATGCATTAAAGCCACATTGCCCCTCTTGGATGTCTGGGACAGACCTGGTTCCAAGTATGCATTAAGGCCACATTGCCCCTCTAGGATGTCATGACAGAACTATACAAGTACAATATATGTTTCTGTTTTTAGTCAAACAAATGTTGCATACATCAACTACGCTCTATTAACATGAGCTAGAGAAATTGAAATTTCCTTATGTCACAGATCAATAGCATGATCCCTACTGGCAACACTCATGGCGATAAACACTACATTAAGTACGTTATGAGCTCAATAACTGTATCACATTCCAAACATGCATTCTGGGATCAATAGAAAGTAAATTAAACAACTGCATAATGACATGTCCTACCATATATGGTATATGTGATGTTTATTGTGACACTGAAATCAATTTCAGCTCAGCTTATTATTGTGACAATACAATTACACAAATAAATGGATAAAAAGATGCAACAATATCTTAATTCCTTCTAACCAATTTAACGCTGTCATGGACAATTATCAGGACTTGGTTGGTTTGTTGTTATTCCAGCTATATATGGCAGTGGTCTGTTAATAACTGAGTCTGAACCAGACAATCCAGTGATCCACGACATGAGCATTATTCTACGTAATTGGGATACGATGGCGTGTGTCAACCAAGTCAGTGAGCCTGACCATCCGATCCCATTAGTCGTCTCTTACAACAACCATGGGTTACTGAAGACCAATTCTAACCCAATTCTAATCATTCTAACAATTATTAGAGAGAGATAGCTACAGATCATCACAAAAGGGACTGCTACCAGTTAGTAGTCTGATAATGAAATTGTATTTATAATTTCCACCGTGGACACGTTTTTCAATGAACAACATATCTTGAATGCTGTTGAATAATGTTCAATATTCTCAATTTCAGTCACACAGGGTTTTTTTAAACATAGGCTTGTGATAAAACAAATAGTCCCCTTGAAATGTTTTAGTCTACGACAAAGGGACTAAAGTACTGTCGGAAATAGAAAAACAATTTTTTTTTCACATTTATATCTATAATTTAGGTAGTTAATATGTGAAAGTGTGAAATATCTGTTAAACTAAGTTCGGCCTAACTACAGTCGCAGTGGTAGGGAGATAGGATACGTAAAAGACAGAGTTTACTGAGGAGACGCAGGTTTTTTTCTACGTCCAGTGCGACTTATTCAGAACAGACCATGGCTTTATGCAAATTAGTGTGCGATGATGTTGTATTACAAAGGACACTTTTTCAATGCCCATTTTGAAATTAGACTTAGCTTCATCATAAACGATAGCAGATGTAAAAAATAATAACTTTAATACTGAAACTATTAAGGATGTAGCTACCATGGCGTCTCACTATCACTATAAAAAGAAACAGGTAGGAGGGGTCGTCTAGGAGGGGTCATCTCAAAAGCAAAACCAGGACGGGTGTCGCAGACGGTGATTGGGGTCGGGCTGGGGAACTGAGATATTAACTAAGATAAGATAATCAATAGAGACATATTCAATACACATGAAAAAAAACATAAAATATCTTTGAGATGACCCCTTGTGCCTGTTAGCAGCACATGCATTTCATGCCAGGTGAGTCGACGGTCTGTCGTCATACATGACTGAGCAACCTAATTGCCATCTATAGTCTGATCTATTGTTTTGCCCGATTTTACAAGTAAACATGCTTTTCTGGATATCCTATTACGCATCCCCCTGAACGCCCAGTTAGGCCGATGTGGGTTATTACGACATATGCTATTTGCAATTGTGTAAATTTTCGTGATACAGAGTAACAGCCTAAAAACAGGTTTTTTTCTATTTCCAACAGTACTTTAGTGCCATGTCCAACTTTTCTGGCTGTGATGAAAAATGGAAAAGAAATTGTACAAACTCACACAAAAAGTCATGATCAATCTCAAAATTACCATAGCAAATTAACAAGATATATGAGCAGCGTAAATGATCTGACTTTCATATATTTTGAAATTCAAAGCATTTGACATTTGATGTTTAATGCATTAAGCACATCAGTGAAACTAAATATTTTTTGTAAATTAATAGCAACATGACATGGTTCCAGTCACTGCTTCTGAAACTGTATTACTATAAAATATTTCAAACCTATGTTTGCACTAAATAATTGAATAGTGAAATTCAAGTGAAATACAACCCATGATATTTGAAAATTATTTCTTAAATTTTCGACATAGTGGCCAGGGTTCCGATCCGCAGGATTCTTAAAATAACTCCAGTGTTTAGTGGGGTCATCTGTATTCATGATTTTATAAGAGGTATTTAAACCAATCAGAGATGAAATACTCACACTGAAAATACAGGAAATAAT
This sequence comes from Haliotis rubra, assembly GCF_003918875.1. NCBI lineage: Eukaryota > Metazoa > Mollusca > Gastropoda > Lepetellida > Haliotidae > Haliotis > Haliotis rubra. The sequence continues at coordinate 602,203 of NW_025767239.1, forward strand.
GTCCATACTCCCAGAGATGGCAGGCCTTCTGTCTCATGGAGAAGATACAATCCTGGACGATCATCCTGAAACCAAACAGTGAATAATCAGATCATATTCATGACATTAAGCCACACTGTTCCCATGCTAAATGTTTACAAAAGAAATACTAAAATATTATCAAAAAGGCTACGTTAGATTGAAAACAGTTTTTGTTATACTACTGATACTTGTTTGCATGTTTTATTTTCAAGCAGGCAGGCTGTAGTTAGGTCACTGTTGTATTTTGCAGTATCTGGCAGTAAATTTTCTACACCCTCAAACCATATATTTGTTGTTTAATGCCACACATAGCAATATTCCATCTGTATGGCAGCGGTCTGTAAATAATCGAGTCTTGACCAGACAATCAACAGCATGAGCAATTGATCTACACAATAGGGATACGATGACTTGATCTATACAATAGGGATACGATGACTTGATCTACACAATAGGGATACGATGACTTGATCTACACAATAGGGATACGATGACTTGATCTACACAATAGGGATACGATGACATGTATCAACCAAGTCAGCCATGGCTTAATGCAAATTAGTGACCACCCGATCCCGTCAGTCGACTCTGGGTTGTAGAAGACCAATTCTATTAAAATTACTATTAAACAATAAACTGAATAATACTAGAAAGCAAATGTTTATGGTATTAAAGATGACAAGTATAATATAATGTGGTGAAGTGCAGTGTGGTGCGGTGAGGTGAGGTGAGGTGACGTGGGGTGGGGTGGGGTGAGATGAGGTGAGGTGAGGTGAGGTGGGGTGGGGTGGGGTGAGATGAGATGAGATGAGGTGAGGTGAGGTGAGGTCTTGAACACGATTCCATTTGTGCAGTGATGTGGACACTTCCAAGTGCCTGGACTTAGGGTAAAGTGTTTAGAGCAATTAAGTTACACAATTCATTCTACACTTGCCATTTTGCAATACAGTGCAGCTGTCTTCTTACCCCTTTTAAGTTTAGTTGCTTGACTTGTTTCTCAAAGTCCTCCTTTAAGAGCTGTGCCCTTTTGGCATGGAATGAATTAGGCTGGGACAACACGATGAATGTGATATCCTTATACTCAACATCTGAAGCAGATAATGAAGAAAAGAATGGGTTAGTTTTAACACCGCTTTGAAGGATATTCCAGTTATATCACTGCATGTAAAAAAAATCACACAAAAAACCACCAAAAACCGATCACGTTAGTCACCTCTTACAACAAGCATGGATTAATGAAGACCAATTCTAACCTGGATCTTTACAGGTATTAATAATGATGAATAACAAGGAATACCTTTTTGTTTTTCTGCTCCACTTGCAAACAAAACTGTCAACAATGCTGTGAACAGAAAGACATCAAAAGATCAGTGTGTACTTGCATTTTCTATTTCTATGCTATTTTATGGTCAATGTGTACAATATCTTATATGACCATCTGCAAATTTTCACAAATGACATGCCAGCACATCATCAAACTTGTATGACCACTCTTGTCTCACATCTTATTTTACATTTCATGACCAATTTCTAAAACACCCTATTTACTTAACTTTAATAAAATGAGTGAGTGAGTATAGTGATAGTTTAATATTACAGCAATATCAAGGCGGGGGCCACCAGAAATGGGCATCACACATTGTACCAATGTGGGGAATCGAACCCGGGTCTTCAGCATGACAAGCGAACGCTTTAACCACTAGGCTACCCCACCTCCCCTTAACATATCCTTATACCCAACTTTGGAGATACAGACCAATATGTTTTCGCAGCAGTGACAAATTTACCAGCAGCAAGTTTTTTGTGCTATTCATGAACAGTTTGAAGCTGGCATTATTATTGGCTTGACCCAAGTTGACAGTTGGAAGGTCCCAGAAAAACTGCTTCGCAATGTTATAACTTGTTTGTGTCCTTTATTATGCTTTGGAATTTTTTTATGTCATTATGCAGACATAATGAGTAGAATGAAAACAGTCGCTTTCATGTGGCAATAATGTTGTGCTTGTCATGCAGTTTATGATGTGTTGCGTTTTCTGTTTAGAAACAAGGACATAACTTTTAACGAAGATTTGATAGTAGCTTATTAGTGTTGGGAATTGTTTAAAATTTCATAATTGATGATTGGTTTATTATTTATAAAATTTTCCTGGTTATGTTTGTTAATGCACAAAACATAAAGAAAAAACCTGTAGTTCTTTCGAGTTTTTCGAGAATTGCACACAATGCATTTGGCAATTTTACATCTTTAAAGGATGACTAATATGTTAGGAACATAAATTTCCTGGAGTCTTTAAGATAAAATCAATCATGACTTGGAACGAGCTGGTAGTGCTTATGAAATGTAACAGACAAAACCAACCTTGTGGAAAATATTGTTAAGCAAACAAGTGTTCCAAAATTGTTTGTGATCGATTATGAGAAAACATGATCGATTGTTAGGTCGTTTAGTCATTGCGACCAGTCTTCGATTATTTCAATTAATCGGACCACCAGCAGGTGAGTTTGTTATTTGTATCAAAATTGACACACTGAAACACGCTACTTTCAAGATTTACAGGATGTATTACACACAACTTTTCAGACCGTTTAAACAAACACAAGACAAGGTGAGGTTAAATTACGTTACTAAATCTACTACTATTATTCAATCTGACATGTTGTTGCATGATCGTCCTTAAGAAATACAGGCTCTTAACTAATAGAGAGAATTTCGGGAATTTTTTAAAAGTTCAGTCATCCGTGACGGTGTGGCAGGGCGTCACCCATGGACAGGAACACGAAACTTTCAGTTTCTTACACTGCGATTAACAAGCTCTCTGCTGCATTGATGTGACAACTTCGGTTGCATTCATGCGTATATGCCTTACTCTATGAAAAGCTCTGAAAACTAAATAAATTCATATTTACGATCTCATAGAAACCAACCTGTCAAAACGAAGAGAGAAAAATTTGACACGTTTGAAAACGACGCCATGTCTCCAAGTGAGTGTTCCTTCAGATCTGAAGAAGAGGTTAGCTGATTGGACAGTAATCATGCACTGACCAATAACAACTATCCTAACAAGTAGACCCTTGGTATCGAAGTTGTTTACAATATGGCGACCAAGAGCTATCCGAAGTGGTTGCTGGATTGTAAAGAAGATATCACAAAGTCAAAGGCAACTCTCTTTTCCTCAAACTATTTATTTAAATAGCATATAGAAGTAAATCATAATCAAATATAGATAACGATGCCAATGTTAGCGTTTAATTAGCAATATCAGATACACATGCCATCCGGCAAATTTCGCGCACCTAAGCACATTGATCGCAACACGGCAACTATCGTCTCTTATTTTTTGTGGTTTACGTGACTGAACATGCTGGTATGCATAAGACGACTATAAGATTCTAACGTTGCATTATGCCATACGGTTGACCTTACCGGCGTTCTGACGACATCGCTTGCTGTCCGGTAATTCTGCGCAGCAACTGAAGCGCATAACATCCAGCTGGAGATCCGAAGTATGGAAGCGTATTAGGGCCAGATTATTTTCAAAAATCACTTCATCAATGTAAGGAAGAGTGTTTCATATTAAATCCAATTATGAATAATGAAGATAAAGGTTTAAAGTCTGAAGAAAACGAATTTTCATAAAACTGTCAATTTATCTGTCAGTTACTGTTATTTATTTACTTTTAGTGATTAAAAGCCAGGCCCTTGTAGAAATGTCCCGATTTCAAGCGTAAATGTGGTAGCAGATGATGTTACCTTCGATACGGAAGTACGCTAATTGCAGCTGCGCAGAATTACCGGACACGCAGAATTACCGGACTCGCTTGTAATATTGAAAGTAATCAGTTGATAAAGACATCAAGACATCACTTATCCATTTGTTGTTAAAAGTTAAAATTGATATACAGCGTTCATGTTGAAGGTATTAATGTTGACATAATTTAATCTAGGAATGGAATGCATTTCTTCATGAGCTCCATGATGCAATTCAGCAGCAGCTTACAGAGAGCCATGTTCAGTATTTTACTGACCTCTCTGAAGCGGAAAAGGAACTCTTTATGGAAAGGGCTACCAAGGCCATTGAAGGAGGTAACATCAAAGACCAGTAAAATGAACTAGTTAGTGGAAATGTCATTTTTCATGCACTTAAAATCCGTAGCTGGTCCTGCTTGATAAAGTCTGTTTTATTTCGTTCAAATCTGAGGCAAAATTAAACCATTTACCACTGGATCAGAATTATAGACTTCAAATGCTACTATAGTTTAGGACTATAATCATGATAAGTGGATTTTTTACTGTCCCTCAACTGGTTGACTAAAATGAATTTCAAAGATTGCAGGAAAAGATTTCAGTTGAAAAGATATATGCTTGATTCTACTACATATACCCATCTGCATGATATTTTCAGGTTACAGGGAATTCATAAATCATAAATAACTGCATGGGACTTATGAATCTCACTTGTGCACCATTTTACACAATAATTTTAAGCCATTTCAACTCATTAAGACAGATCTATTATTTATGTATTGATACATAATTGTGTTTGAATATGGATACATTACAAGGAATCAATGTTAATTAAAAATATGATAAAATATATCACCAACAGAAACTTCTGCCCCCCTTGTAGCAACTGGTGTGAAACACCACCACTTCACTCTGACAGTTTCCATATCACTTAAATCCATTGTATGTCATCATGCTACAGATATGATGACTTTTTTGAAACCAATTTCTTGACAGCATTGCTTAGGATTTCAGGTTCAGGTGTTAAATATTGCTACTAGCCAAGGCCGTCAAGAAGTTAAATATCAAAATTCATGAAGTCCTTCTCATTTTACCAAACATTAGTTTTATTCATAATTTAAATTCATTTTATTTTATCTCTTGTGTAACTCTCATGAAATCTATAGTTTAATTGGAATGAAAATGTATTGCCTTTTTAAAAAAATATTTTTCAGGGTCAGTATTTGCTGCCCTATCGAGGAAAGTATCTTCCATGACAGACCAGCATCTAAATGAAGATGTTGCGAAACAGCTGATGGATGACTTTCCGCTCTCAACAAAGTCTGACCTTGTTATTGATTCTGCAGAGGAAGGTGCTCTCAGTCTATTACGTCGCTGGCCTGAGATGAAGGCAAAGCTACATGTCTGTTTTAATCAACCTCTCCCAGAGGCAATTAGACAGCTTGCCTGGAGACTGTACCTCAACAATCCCAAGTGTATGTATTTGATTGAGTTTATGTTGGGTTCTTTGGAAAAATTCATTGCCCCAATGCAAGGGAGTAAACTAACTGTGCATGTAACATTTTTATACATATGCACCATATACATTTTTTTCTTTTGATACATCCATGCTTTAGGTGAATCACATCCATCGACAGATGAATTGATGTACTCAAAGTTGTGCAATTTGTTTTAACATGTTTAAGAACTTTAAAGTAGAAAAAAAAAACAAGATGCTCAGGGGTGGAAATAACCCATTGCCCAATGTCCGAGTCCAGTGTTTTTTTCTGTCGGGCAAGCAAATTCGTATATCACACTGTACCGGCATCCAGTTGACTTTCCAATGTTAATTATGTTGTTTATTTAAAAACTTCAACAAGAAAACGGCCGGTATAGTGGAAAAAATTTCAGGGCAAGTGATTTCACATGTGCCACTGTACCGGAGTACACTAGCAATTTTAAAGTTATTTTCACCCCTGATAATGCTTCTTATTTGGACTACTTTGGGGTGAAAGTATTTAACAATGCAGTATGCGAAATTTATGCTGGTCCTGGGGACCCTGGCTTTTAAAAAAGTCATCAGGACCACTAAACGATAAGTTTGCAGGGTACCGTTTGCAATAGTCCTGGTGGCCAATGGATTTTGTATTGATAGTTAAGTAAATCTACGAATGTTATTTTGGACCAGTGAAATACAGACAGGACCACTAATTATTGTCCACTCACTGGTAGTGTGATCTAGTTGGACAGTTTGAAAGGTTTCTTTCCCTGCAATGAATTTATAGTGGTCTGTAGGAATTGTTTTAGCCTGTGTTATAGTCCCTGAACTACATTATTTTCCCTTTCACTCAGCTCTTTCTGTAATGAGAAAGCACTCAGTGAAGCAAGTCCAGATTTTCTCAGAACCTTCCATCTCACTATGGTAACTTTCTGTTTAAGTGGAGTTTGATTCTATCAATTTAATTCTATCAAAATTGTATGGATTTTCAGAGAGCAGGTGTTAGTCTAGAACTGTTTTACTAATGTAAGGGTCTGCCTAAGAAAAATTATCACATTTTAATCCAGATAGTTCCACTTACCATGAAGTTGTCATTATGTATAGATTCATTAATGAAACCCAAATTCCTCTTCAGATTTTATCATCACAAGGACAGGCATGTTGTTCTTACAAATACAAAACCTCTATCAAAATCACTACAAGAATTGCATTTTTCAGTTGTAATCACATGGTCAATCAATCTTTATTTGGTACTTAAAAGGCCACAGGCCTATAGTACATTTATATACACAATATTTACAACTGAACAGCAGAAAAGCATATGTGAAATATTTACAGATTACACATTTAAAGCAGATTTTCTATGTATAAATGCAAACTAGATATACATTGACAGGTTCTGTAATTCAATTGTATTAACAGGGGTTGAAATAACTTTAAAATTGCTAGTGTACTCCGGTACAGTGGCACATGTGAAATCACTTGCCCTGATAATTTTTCCACTATACCATCCATTTTCTTGTTGATTTTTTAAATAAACAACATAATTAATATTGGAAAGTCAACTGGACACCGGTACAGTGTGATATACGAATTTGCTTGCCCGACAGAAAAAAACACTGGCAATGGGTTATTTCCACCCCTGATTAAATACTATTGAATCACACTATCAAAATATTCAGATTTTCACCAGATGTCCTCTTCAATGTCAACCATTCTTAACTAGTTGAAACACAGCCAGTATCTCTCTTCTTATGCAGATTTCCATGTTCTTTAGTCTTGAGGAATTATGGGATGGGCTGACTGTCTTTGATGAATATGCAGATGTCCTCAATGTAAACATCTTGTATATTTATCATATATGCTTTAGAATAAACAGGTTCTTGCTACAAAACAATCCTTCTCGCGTATATCATGTGTCATGCTATTTTTTTCAGTGAGGAAGGAGTATATAGATATTCTTAACAGAGATCCTCGTGCTGCCATATCACCTGATGACCTCGAGATCTCTCAGAAATGTGAGCAGTTGTTGGCATCTGAGTCGACGTTTGCAGACATCCAGGGATCTGTTGGTGAGTTCTGTGGTCCGGAAGATGTTGTGAGGGGACTCCTACTTAAACAAATGCCTACATTATGATGTACAGTAGCATCATAGTCTGTGGTACAGACACTGAATCAAATATATCCAAGAAAGCCCACACAAGTCTAGAAAATGTGGCAAGTCTAGACTTCCACAGCTTCAGGGTCTGTACCAATCTGCTGAATTCACAAGCCAGCACAGTGCTTGTGATTATCAGTTGATCTCTCGCTGTCACTAGTGTTAAATATTAACTCATACGAGCCTCCCCCACCACTCCCCAAGACCCCACAATGTGCCAAGGCCTCCTGCTTCTGCCCTGTCCTCTCACTCCAGACAAACAACATGTGTGATTACACTAGAGACCTGATCACGGTATGAAATGTACCAGTTATCGGGGTTCTGAATGGGTGAACAAATCAAGTAACCAGTTCGAAGGTTATACCACACAATCAACTCTTTGTTTTTGATTTTTATGACATCAGTGTATTTATGCTGTGTGTAGTGTCTCTACTGCTGAACTGTCATAACTGATACATGGTCTTGAGAGTTGTCTGCCCTTGGTCATAGGAGAAATGTGAGTAAGGAACACATAGCATCTGTAAATGAGAGGAACATTAAACACATGGAGCATGTATCAGTTTCTACACTAGTTATTCCACAACTTGGTATCTGAAACAATGCCCACATTACACATTAGAGAAGTGTAGTTGTGAGTTACCTCCCTTGATCAAATCCATCTCGCTCAGGTCAGTGTAAGTACCTGAGTACCTGACAAAGTAGTCTGTCTCACAGTCCCTGAACCACATTATTTTCTCTACTGCTAAGCCCTCTCTGCAGTCAAAGGCCCTAAATAAAGCAAGTCTAGATTTCCTCAGGTTCAGGGTCTGTTAACATCTGCAAGAATCATCTGTCAACTCTTAATTAACAAGCACATTGGGTGACTTGAAGCTATAGTTGAGGCCTTGTGTACAGTTTCTGGTCTTGAAGAGACAAATCAAGCAAAATGTTGGGGAAAGGTTCCTCTTGAATGTTATGTTGTAAAAAGTATTTGCAGGGCTCGATTTAGTACTTTGTTACTTGCACGGGTGCAACCCAATATTACAAAGTGCAATATAGCTATTAACTGAACTTGCACCTGGTGCAACTCAATTTTTGAGTGGGTAAACTCTCAATAAAACATCTAAATCATTCAATACCATATTTCTTACATTACATATTGCAATAAAAGCAGTGCAACTGGAATTTGGCTGGTGCAACTAGGTTTTTATCTTAGGTTGCACCTGGTGCAAGTAGGTTAACATCTCTTAAATCGAGCCCTGATTTGTTTCACTGCCTGACTTGCATCCACACATAGCAGCCCAATTGTTAATGTGGTTAGGGTTTTAATTGTAATTAAGACAAGGACTATTTTTTGTTCCAGGTATAGGATTATTGTGTGAAGCTCTGGTGTGTTTTGAGTATCTCACTTTATTTAATTGCTCTACAGTAAAACTCTGGGTCAACATATGGTAGGGACCTATTTGTGCACAGGTTCAATCTCATTGATTTGATCAAGGCATTACTATCTCTCCTTTGTTCATATGCCGGGATTTGTTTCAGAAACAGTTTTTTTTGTGCTAGCAAATTAAACACAGTGAATATGAACAGAAATGAAGATATCGAGAAAGCCATAAAAGTAGGACTTGAAAAACTACGAATAGAAGAAATACGTCCAAACCAATGAATTGGTATCATGTCTTACCTGAAGGGAAATGACATGCTGTATTGTTACCTAATTGGGAGTGGTAATCTTTGACATTTGAAATTGTACCATTTGTGTATAAAGAACTTCACAAAACAAACGAAGCAACAGTAACACGTAGCTCTCATGAATAATCAGTGAGTGAGTTGGTCTTACACGGCATTCAGCAATATTCCATATATGGCGGTGGTCTGTAAATAATCGTGCCTGGACAAGACAATCCCGTGATCAACAGCATGAGCATCAATCTACGCAGTTGGGATACGATGACATGTGTCAACCAAGTCAGCGAGTCTGACCACCCGGCCCCATTAGTCGCCCACTCATGAAGAACCAAAATGAAAAGGCACAGCATCTCAGAATGAAATCTGTTTACCTTCGTGATGTGATTGAGGCATGCAAGGTGAAATCTAGTGAGGATGATCTAGTATCCAGAATTACCGAAAATATCTTCAAGCATTAGACAGACGCTGGTATTTTCACTTCCATTGAACAGTTTGTTTAAAAAAGGGGCTTATCTATATCCTCTTCACATATTATACAACTGGAAACTTTTGAATTTGGAGATAAGTTCACATTCATAAATAATTTTGTTGGTGTTCCAGATAGATCTTGCACCTTGGTCATCTAGTCTGGTCATCTGCAAGTTTCCCAACTGTAAACTGTTAGGCAGAAGGGGGGCTTGACTGGCCCACATGAGTGAGTGAGTGAGTTAATATTTAACGTCACATCGGCAAAATTTTAGCCATATCGTGATGAAAACAATTTATACAAAACAAAAATGAAAACATTGTGAAGAGTTACACCTGTCGAAGATGGACAGTAAAAACACTAGAGTATCACAGCTATGAACATAAAACTAGAATGTAAAACTAAAACAGTGTAATTAAAGAAGACTATACAATATAAAACACAGGCTATAGATCGCCAGCATCTGAAGGTAGATCACCATACTAGGAACCATGGGGACGTACATTACTTTTGCTACCTGCATGGAGCCTAGCTGGATTTACACCATCCCTTCAGCCACTGGTGATGTAGGATAATTTGGCCCACATGAGTTGATGGCATCATGGAGATAGGACAGGGCTTAACAGGAGCGCCAATAAATGCCAGTCACTAAATACCGTTATCTGATGTTTGTATGATGTGACTTCTAATTGATAATGACCCCAGCATGTGTAACCCCAATGCAGATGTTCTTAGCCTATGAATCTCTGGTCTCTCCGGGGCTCCTTTTCAATTTAAATGGGCTTGTTTGTTACTATCAAACTTATATATATTCCAAGACTAAGCATTAGTCTACTGACAAAGCTATACAATGCTTCATGCTACAAAGACTTGAGTTCCTGACCAGGGGAGATAACTCAGATAAATGTATTCTGTGTCTTTTACAGAATGTTTACATTGTAAACCTCACTCACTCACTCACACACTTGGATACATAAGTCCCAAAACTTTCCAAGTTAAATTTAAACTTACCAGATTTTTGTAACATAGTATTTTTGTTCTTTTAAAGTTTGGCTAAATATTTCCTACTGTAGTGAGTCGCCAACAGCTGAAGGGATGGTGTAAATCCAACTAGGGTCTATGCAGGTAGCACAGGCACTGTAAGTCCCCATGGTCACTAGTATGGTGATCTACCTTCAGTTGTTGGCGACATATAGCCAATTTTAATATTGTATTGTCCTTATTTGAAATCCAGTTTTAGAGAGAGATGCTAGTTTTACTTCTTGATACTGTGATATTCTAGTTGGTTTTACTGTCCTTCAATGACAGGTTGTTATAATTTACATGTATTTATGGTGAATTCTAAACTTGTTTTAGTCACGATATGGCTGAAATATTTCCGATGTGACTGTAAATCTTAACTCACTCACTCACACACTGACTCACTCACTCAACCAAGCCGTCAACCATCCACTCAACCACTCGTTAAATCATTCAACCACCCACTTGGGTCTTTAATCTTACTCATACACAAACAAACAAAATGAATAATCAGTCAGTTTTAATGCTCTCAGTATTGATGTTTCACAACAAATAAATGTCAGAAAAGTCACCTTTATTTTCTATGCAGGGGCATTCTATGCAATGAAGGCAGTGTTGTCCTACCACCATGCTCGACAGAAAACACATAAGCGTTTACAGGATACAGACCACTTTCTGGCAGTGCCGTTCGTACAAGTGGCCTCAAACACTCTGTCCAGGTAAAACATGGTGATAACATACCTCTTTTACTGATTTGGTTGGTAGCAACCCATCCTTGATGTATTATATATACCCAAGGCCTGTTCACCACCCGAAACTTTATTTTGAATCTGTTTCACATGTCAGGATGCTAAGAATTCTATCAAGATTAAAACAAATGGCGATATTATCAATTTTTGTTATTGTTCATCATCTCAAATACAACTGGGAATTCTTGACAGCATGAAGACATCATTGTTGTTGTATTTGTACATTGGACAAAAATGCAGTTGTTTCCCTTGGCTGGGTACTGTTGGAGTGAGTGAGTGAGTTTAGTTTTACGCCGCACTCAGCAATATTCCAGCTATATGGCGGTGGTCTGTAAATAATGCAGCCTGGATCAGACAATCCAGTGATCAACAGCATAAGCATCGATCTGCGCAACTGGGAACCAATGACATGTGTCATCCAAGTCAGCGAACCTGACAACCCGGTCCCGTTAGTCACCTGTTATGACAAGCCTGGGTCACTGAAGATCCATTCTAACCCGGATCTTCACGGGTGGGGTACTGTTGGAATATGAATAGCAATTTCATGTGACTGTAATTCATTAAGTTCAAATAATTTGGTCTACATTCTGTTAGCTGCCATGTGAAGACAAGAATACCCCCTTGTTACAACAGACTTTAAAACACCAACACAACGTTTGTTTAATAAGTTTGCCTCTTCATCATGCCAATGTCTGAAATTATAGTGACAATTGGCATGAACAAATGACTAACTTTCATGCCATTTAAGACGATTTGTTGCTTTCAAATGTATATTTATTTGCCATTTCATCGGGAAAGATTCTGCAGCAAACAGACTTTTGTGTGCAGTTGGGCAGTATAATTTACATAATCTCAAAAACCCTTGTTCCAAACAAAAGAAACATTCTCATCTGCAAAGCATATTTATTTTCTCACCCTACATCCCCCCAAAAAGCAGCAGTTCTCTTTTATCCATTGAACAATTATGAACCTACTTGCAGACGTGAGCCTGCGTCTGGTCGTCTGGTTGCCCAGCTGGTGGAGGAGTTCCTCACGTACATGGAGTCTCGGCCGGGATTCATGGTAGATTCTGGTTCACAGGTATGCATGTGTTGGTGTAGGTGTATTCAGTGTGTAATCCAATCTGTATTGGAGGACATCAAGGTATATCTAAGTTTATGTGTCAATACTCTGAACCAATTTATAGACATAGGTCACAGCTTTAAATTCTCAGTGTTTCAACTCATTTTAAAGAGTAGGCTTTATAACATTTGATGAAACTTTAACAAATTGTACCAGATTATTTTTGGAGCAGTGAAGGTAGAGTGTCTTCCTGTAAAGCAGAAGTCAGTTGTTCGGTCCCCAATAAGGTCATAGCAAAAGACCTTAAACCTTTGTACTTGCTACCCTGCCTGCTTCGCATTGGGAGAGAATATCTTTTTCTCATTTCTCTATTTGATCTAGGTCTGTATCAAATAAAACTAAAACATATCAATGTTATTTGCAGCTGTTTAGAAAGCAGGGTCCAGGGCTCCGTTTCACAAAGCTCTCAGCCTAAGATCTCGTAACTTTCCTCGTAGAATTCCTACCTCCTATACTGTAACATTGATTTAGTCGTAGTGCTACGAGAGCTTTTTGAAACGGAGCCCAGATTGACAATGTGTTTGTAATGTTATGAATGATGTTGAGCTACAAACGCTTTGTTGATTGGGACCGTGTGTGAGGACTGAAAGAAAATGAACATGTCCTATCAGCAGACACCATCAGTGATGTTTCCATCATGTGATGATGTTAATGTGACAGAAATGTAGGTTTTTTTCAAATTTTGTTTTGAAGGAACATGCTGATGAAGTGAAAGGATTTATCGATAAGGTGTCCAAACATTTACAGAAGTTGTATCCTGAAGTGGGCAAAACAATAGCCAAGAACTGTCTTCCATCTAAAGGTTTGTATCATGACAACACCAATATCATCCTTTGAAATAGTATGACAATTCAGTTCAGTTTTCTGGGTCATTTACTTCAAATATGTTTTATGTGGGTGAAATGTTGAAACAGTGTGCGAAATAGTTTCCAAATGTTGCTTAGACTAAGCCAGTCAGGCTAGCTATGCTTGAAAGCTACTAGCCCACAACATAATTCAATAGCCTGAAATTTGAATGTAGAAACTAAGCAAAAGATTACAAACAGGTAAATTTCCTTAAAAAAAAAATTACCCCATGAAAATTCAATGGCCAGTGAGGCCAGTGACTGTGGATATTTACTGGCCTGACTGGATTTTTACTAGCCACAAGCCAGCGGGCCATTGGCTATTTCACACATTGTGTGAAAACCTCTTTCCTTAATTCAATACATGGCCTTGTTTGTTTGTTGTTTAATTGTTCCATTATTCCAGTATGACAATGGTCTGTAAGTAATCGAGTCTCTACCAGATGATCCAGTGACTGATATCATGAGCATCGGTCTACACAATTGAGATCCGATGACATGTCAGCCAAGTCATTGAGTCTGACCATCCAGTCCTGGCCCATGTTTAACTGCCTTCAGCACCCAATGCTTGAGGTGATGGGCCTCCATACAAATTGTAGAGATTGACGGTCATGTGGTCAATCACAGGATTGCCTGGTCCAGACTTATGACTCGTGCTGAAGCACCAAGATAGGCCTTGTAACTAATAATTGTTCCAAGCACAAGCACCATACATGCCAGCAGAGTGATTTGCTCTTCTAAATCTCTCCATTCTCTGGTAACAGAGAAAATTGTGGCGACGGAGAAAGGCTCACAAGTGTTGCTGATGGAAGGTCTGACGGAGTTGGTGCGGCCGCTGATCAGGACCATGTTTGTCGGTGAGGCTTCTAATGAGCATAACATATATGGGCTCCAGTATGTCCAAATGCTTCTTATTCATTTCTTGTGTTGGTTGTCAAGTATATATAGTAGACATACAGTGATATACAGACGGACATGGACACTCACAGACACATACAAACACATACAAACACATAGACACAGACACAGTCTCACACAGAGACATGCAGATAGTACACAAACACACAGAACAGTGGAGTTTGGAGAAATGACAGCTGAATTCTGAGGTCAGGGACGAAGAGAATGCTGTTAGGAGCTTTTAGAACTGGCATTGGAATAGAATTTCATGGGTTATCTCCTCTTTTGTTGAGGCCATTCTAAAAAGGGTTTCAATAATAAATGAATTCAATAGTCAAATTCCAAAACTGTCATATAATTATTATATGATCTTCAGCCAATCAGATGTCAGCTTTCAAAAGTGCTATTAAATTAATATCTGTAGTCCCTCAATTCAGATATGTTGATAATAACAAATGAAAAATGCCACAGAACAAACATACAGTTGATAGTGCACCTTTTGCCATGGTCTGCAGCAATAACAGAATGTATGATATATATCAATAACATTGTGTGGGTTTATGTTTCTGCAATAGAAACTCCCAAATTATATTCATAATTGAGGTACAGAAATCAGGCCATGACTTCTCGAAACAAACTTAAGTATAGGTTTTTACTTTGATTTGAGTCTTCAATTTGAGAAAACTGTCATATTTCTTTAAAGAATGTGATTTGACAATTTGAGTTCAGTAGGGAGGTTACCTTAGTGTTTTGTTGATCTCAAAATGGCACTGAGATACAGAAATCAGACATATAGTGCTGAAAGCTTTGCTCATTTATAAGGGACCGTTCATAATTCATTTCTAGGGGGGTGATGATGATTTTTATGGAGAAGCACAATGTAAATGACCCCTCTAAACTTTATGTGCAAATGTTAGTGTCCCCCTGCATGTCATGTACTAAATCATGCCTCCCCTCCAATAATATTTAGCATTATTTATCAATATACTTATGTGCAAAGTTGCTGACCCCCCCCTCCCCCCAGAACAAAACAGGTGACCCCCCTTAAAATCATCGTCACCCCCTAACCATAAATTATGAACAGTCCCTACATCCTTGTTGCCAATTGGCTGATTAGAAAGTTCACCTGTAGCTACACACGAAGGCATCCTCAGATCTTGATCATGAGTGTAACACATCAGAGGGGAAGACTGTATAAATGTGCACAGTTAATAGCATATGTAAATAGAGTGATACTGTCACACAACCAGGTTACCTCAAGATGGATGCATTACTGTATGTGTGGGACCAGTACGTGATCGGGCTGGACGCGGCAGGGTTTGCCACGGAATGGCTGTCTGTTGTCACTGCCACGCTGCTGGGCTTAATGGCGGATAAACTGAAGGAGGCCAAATCGGTGAGCTGTTACAGTGTTTTCCAGTTAACTTTTGATGTTTTAGTTACTTGATAATGGTGATGTTAATTATTAGGCACTGCCATCCTTGAATCTGTGAATCTGTTGAGATGCTGGATTAGAATTGTTCCCCAGCAACCTGTGCTGGTTGTTAGAGGTGACTGAACAGGTTGGGTGGTCAGACTTGGTTGAATTCATGTCATTGTTACCATGGAGATTGCTGCTCATGATATCAGTCACATGTTTGTCCTGACAGTATATACATATATATATATATACCTTTTGGTTGAGTGATTATCCAGAGTATTGTGTCTCCATTGTATTTTCATAAACACCCTGGACCTGGTCCATATTTTAAGTCAGGACACAATGAAAAGACATCCAGTCAAATTACCCTGTCCTGTCCTGAATAAAACAAAGGGTCATATGACTTATGCTTGACTAAAGGAGTTGTCTGGTTGGGTTGTTATTTAACCCCGCACTCAGCAACATTCCAACCATATGATGGCGGTAAGTAAATAATCGAGTCTGAACCAGGCAATCCAGTGATCAACAGCATGAGCATTCATCTATGCAATTGGGATATGATGGTATGTGTCAACAAAGTCAGCGAGTCTGACCACCCGATCGCATTAGTCGCTTCTTACCACAAGCATGAAGATCATTTCTTACCTGGATCTTCATGGATTAGATGAATACTGAGGAACACATTATTACTAGCTAACGTTTAATAGCAGGGTAATTTGATTGGATTTCAAGTCTTCGATAGTTATTTAGTGTGCACTGATACATATATTGATCAAATGTAATGAGAGCTTACTCATATGGGGCTGTGATTTTGAACACATGTAAAACTCTGTGCAGAGTTAACGATGATAAAGATGACAAAAATGTTAGACTGACTGACTGACTGACTGAGTTTGGTTTTACGCCGCTTTTAGCAATATTCCAGCAACATCACGGTGGGGGACACCAGAACAAAATGTTAGACACACTTTAGGACTGTATCATACGTTGCTAACCACTACTTAAGAAATACAGTTCGCTCCACCACCATGTATAGTGTAATAAAGCACACTTTCGCCTTGAATTATTATAGTTAAAGCAGGAGGATGCAAGCGTCCGAGTGCTTTAACGTTATAATAGTTCAGTATCTTTTCTAAGATGCCAAATTGAATACTTTCTAAGGATAATTACGATTAATCTAAGGCAGAAAGAAACGACGGTGTCGGTGACCTAAATTAAGAATCCTCACACAGGGCTAACTGGCGCGCTGTTCTATTGATGTGTCTGCCCCCTACGTTAAGACGAACGTTACCAGAAAATACAAATGATAAACAGTTTGATGACTGTTTACGTTCGGATAAAATATCTTCTCTAAATTATTTTAATTACATCTGTGATTAACGTAAACCATATGGGGCAATATGAACGTCGCATTTCTACTACCAACGTAAGTTTAGATCAGTACATTCAGATGCAGCTGAGTAGTCAAAGCGACATACCACGATTGCATTGTGGGAATGTAAACATTGCGAACGTTACCGTGTCGCTGAAAACTTGTGAGTCGAATTGAGACATTTAAAACATCGGAAAACATAAACGTAATGTTTCCACCAGTGACATTAGCTGCGTGAAGCAACTGCAAACCAAGAAACGGGATGCAACGGAGTAGTTTACTGTAGGAGGCTGTACGAGGCAATGGCAACTGACATGCAGCGTGACGTCGCTTACATTGTGACATAATGCAAAATTGTTCGATTACGAGGGGGCAGACTAGCATGGCATTACAATGTGATGTAATGCAAAAAGTGCACATTATCGTCTCATAAAGTACTGTCGACGCCTTTGATCTTTCACCGAAGCATCTTAGAATGAACTTTATGTGATATTTTCCCATTCGCATACTGCTGATAATGAATGACCAGTTCCCGAAATAATTCATAACATTTTTATTTGAAAACGTAGAAGTGTGTCTCACCCAGGTAGTGACCCTGGTCAGTTTCTGGTCAATATCAATTAAAACTACAAGAACACCCCATCCTGCTCGCTGTAAAATGTTGAATGTTGTTGCTGATGGACATGTCATGTGCTCATTTCTGTTATACTGTTTACATTCTAGTCCACATCCATGGCAAATGCTCTGATAAAGGAATGTCCAAGGCTGACTGTTGCACAGCTCCAGTATGAGGTACGGTTGCTCCAATATGAAGGTGATTGTAGGGCCTGTAGCTCACCTTTACTCCCTGTTTCTTAGTTACTCATATACGGCACCGTTCTGTATTCACACTGTATTTGTTCATTTTGTTCATTAAGATGCAATCAAAGAATAGTTATGTGACATTCTAAAGTATTTGGTTATTGGTTATAATAAACAGATTTTGCAGCAACCTTATTAGTTTATGCAGAATAGGTTTTGTGAAATCCAAAGCTGCTGACTGAGGATAAGATAAGTCCAACAGAATGTTGTCATAGATAAATTACAGTCTAGTTTTGTGAAACTCACCTTGTTTGTTAGCAAACACTTATATTGTTTGATGTTTTATATAAGCAATAAAATAAGACTATATGAACAGTATCAATGAGTCACTTTCAGATATAGTATTCGGGAGAAAGTAAAAATATTTTTCACTTTGAATTTTGAGTAGGCTGTCTCAAACAAAGTGCATTGATCTTCAATTAAGTTGTCTGTTTCTTGGTGTTAGTGATTCTTATTTAGATTGTCTTGTATCTTTTAGGTAAAGAAGCATCACTACAAGGAGCTGTACCCCATGTTAACACGAAACCAGAAGGCAGCCATGCCTGTCCTTGACCCAACACAAGGTAATCTGTTACAACAGTTGTGTCTGACCTTGACCCCTAGAATATAATTTATTCCTTTTGTCTTCTTGGTTTCCTTAACACAAGGCAGTATTTAAGCCTTAACCTTGACCCAACACATGGTAATCTGTTACAGCAGTTGTGTCCCACCTTGACCCCCAGAATATAATTTATTCCTTTTGTCTTCTTGGTTTCCTTAACACAAGGCAGTATTTAAGCCATAACCTTGACCCAACACAAGGTAATCTGTTACAACAGTTGTGTCTGACCTTGACCCCTAGAATATAATTTGTTCCTGTTGTCTTCTTGGTTTTTTCAACACATTTAAGCCTTAATCTTGACCCAACACCAGAAACCGGGTCATAGTAGTCAAGCATGACTAAAAATATGCTACAGTTGTGTCTTGGGATAGATTGCCTGATCTTTCACTCTTATTATTAGATTCCTAACAACAAGATCTGTCAAAAACTCCATAACAAAATGCTTTATGTGAAATCAGCCAAGAGATTGTCAAGTGAAGTATATGGGGCAGCATATGTTATTTCTGTATCTCCAAACTGAATGATCATGGGCAGATCCTGCAGGAGGATGTCCCGCTTCATGTTTGTCAAGTGAAGTATATGGGGCAGCATATGTTATTTCTGTATCTCCAAACTGAATGATCATGGGCAGATCCTGCAGGAGGATGTCCCGCTTCATGTTTGTCAAGTGAAGTATATGGGGCAGCAGATCTTATTTCTGTATCTCCAAACTGAATGATCAAGGGCAGATCCTGCAGGAGGATGTCCCGCTTCATGTTTGTCAAGTGAAGTATATGGGGCAGCATATGTTATTTCTGTATCTCCAAATTGAATGATCATGGGCAGATCCTGCAGGAGGATGTCTCGCTTCATGTTTGTCAAGTGAAGTATATGGGGCAGCATATGTTATTTCTGTATCTCCAAATTGAATGATCAAGGGCAGATCCTGCAGGAGGATGTCTCGCTTCATGTTTGTCAAGTGAAGTATATGGGGCAGCATATCTTATTTCTGTATCTCCAAACTGAATGATCAAGGGCAGATCCTGCAGGAGGATGTCTCGCTTCATGTTTGTCAAGTGAAGTATATGGGGCAGCATATCTTATTTCTGTATCTCCAAATTGAATGATCATGGGCAGATCCTGCAGGAGGATGTCCCGCTTCATGTTTGTCAAGTGAAGTATATGGGGCAGCATATGTTATTTCTGTATCTCCAAACTGAATGATCAAGGGCAGATCCTGCAGGAGGATGTCCCGCTTCATGTTTGTCAAGTGAAGTATATGGGGCAGCATATGTTATTTCTGTATCTCCAAATTGAATGATCATGGGCAGATCCTGCAGGAGGATGTCCCGCTTCATGTTTGTCAAGTGAAGTATATGGGGCAGCATATGTTATTTCTGTATCTCCAAATTGAATGATCATGGGCAGATCCTGCAGGAGGATGTCCCGCTTCATGTTTGTCAAGTGAAGTATATGGGGCAGCATATGTTATTTCTGTATCTCCAAACTGAATGATCAAGGGCAGATCCTGCAGGAGGATGTCCCGCTTCATGTTTGTCAAGTGAAGTATATGGGGCAGCATATGTTATTTCTGTATCTCCAAACTGAATGATCATGGGCAGATCCTGCAGGAGGATGTCCCGCTTCATGTTTGTCAAGTGAAGTATATGGGGCAGCATATGTTATTTCTGTATCTCCAAACTGAATGATCAAGGGCAGATCTTGCAGGAGGATGTCTCGCTTCATGTTTGTCCCTGTTGTTTTTCTTAGAACCAAGGCATCGACACATAAAAGTGTGCACTTTCAGTGGAACATTTGTTTTTTGTGTTGATTTTCTTTTGTTCAGACCAAATTTCTGATTCAGTAACAGAAAGTGATGCTGAAGATGGATTATGTTGTCATGGTTATGAATCGTTTAATAACACTGACATTTGATTACCTGAAAGGTGCACATGTTTCATGGAATTGGATTCAAAAGTCAAGTTTGCTCAGGGTATTCCTAATTTGGTTTTGTTAGACCTCGATGGAAGAATCTAAGATATCTGATTTTAATGAGACTGATAAAATTTGTTCAGTTATGTAACCTGATTTTGTTGAGAACTTCCTCGGAAGATCTGGGTCCGATACTGCTCTCTCATTTTGCATTCAAAGCTAACTTTGAAATAATTTGGGTGCAGATTTTATAATGGCTCTTTGGATGATGTTTTACATTTTGAGACATTTGTAGTCAGCTGTGTGTTTAACAGCGGAACACCCACCATGGCGCCACTGGTACAATGACCTGGTCCCTCCCTACACCAAGCCCCAGGACAGACGGAAGGCCAGGGAGGAACGGGAGGCTGAGAGGGAGAGGTGAGTAGGGTCACTTGGGTGGAGGTTGGAGTGACAACAGAGGTAGATATGCTGCAAGTTAAATATTAAGCAGGGTAGGTAGGTCCAATATTGACAATATACACAACTATTTCAAAAGGAAAAGGTATTTTCTTTTCAGTTTTTGGATGAAATGTTACACTTTGACACTTTAAACTCACCCACCCACCTCCTCTGTCACCCCCACGTCCCACCCAACTTAGCGCCCGCAACTTGGATGAACACAATTACCTTTTTCTTCATTGAAAATACAGTATGTTTATCTGGTAATTCAATATTATTCAATAAACTTGTTCATGGTTAAGGGGTGGTGGAGTAGCCTCATGGTTAAATCATTTGCTCGTCATGCCGAAGACCCAAGTTTGATTCCCCACATGGGCACAAGGTGTGAAGCCCATCTCTGCTGTGATATTGCTGAATTCTGTTATAAGCAGCATAAAACAATATTGCTCACTCACTGATAGTGGTTAAAGTAACCAAATAATGCGGGAGTCATAGTGTGACATACTTTGCTTTGAAACAGAAATTTCTTCTTGCAATGAATTTTTTGTGATGTTAACCATGTATTTTTGCCTGAAATAGTTAATGGGACAATGTCACACCACACTTCTCTAAAATAATAATAATATGCATTTTTCTCAATAATACCAACTATCAGCTCTCAGGGAAGCCACCATATAATGTATTAAAAAAACAATTACATATTTAGATTACAATATTAAATGAAAAAGTTTGATTGAATTAATGTAATGTTTCATTAAATCGACTCTTCTGCCCTCTACCAGCCAAACTTCATTTCAATTGAACACATAGAGTTATGTCCCTTGGATCGCTCTTTCCGAATATCCCACGCACATCTTGTAATTGAAACCAGTTCGGCACCATGTGCGACATTTTTCGATGTACAGAGCAATTGTTTACATTCCATTATATATGGCAGGTGTTTGGAAGCTGTTTGCCTCGAAGTTTCAATTATTGATTTCAGGCAAGTTGTAAGGATTAATTAGTCTTTTATTGCATCAATAGGAAGCTAAAGTGAGTGCATATGCCCCAGTATATGTAATATAGACCAAAATATTGTCGAACATGTGTGACATTGTGCCTTTAAGGTTACCAGATTGCCTTCCAACTTGTGTTTGTGGTTATTGCACACTTTCGATGTGACTGAGACTGTCAGCTTTGCTTGTGACTCCACAGCTGTCTGTCAGCTTGATGCTCAGATCAACCATCTTTCAAGAATCTGCTTCTTCCACCTGAGAGCTATCAGTAACATTTGTCATAATTTAACAACAGATGCAGCCCATACTCTCGTCAGGGGCCTCGTTTTATCTAGACTGGACTATTCAAACAGCATTCTGTTTGGACTCAGCTCTGCACACTTGACAAAACTCCAGAAAATCCAAAACGTTGCAGCCCGCATTCTATCCCTAACATCTAAAAGATCTCACATATCCCCTGTCCTAAAGTCTCTTCACTGGTTGCCCATCCAAGCCAGAATCGAATTCAAGACCTTCACCATTGTGTTCCAATGTCTACATGACCTAGCGCCTCAGTACCTCTCTGAACTCATCTCAGTGTACACACCACCATGACAGCTGAGATCACACCAACAGTTCCTCCTAGCAAAACCCCCTGTTCATCTCAAGAACTATGGTCACAGATCATTCAGCTATGCTGCTCCTTCACTGTGGAACAGTCTTCCCATAACCATCAAAACAGCAAAATCTCTTGACTTATTTAAATCTTCATTGAAGACACATCTTTTCAGGAAATATTACGAATGACTTGTACAATTGCTGCAGTTTTTTAGCTGTACACACGGGGCGCCATGAGCATACACTAGTGTGTGGAAATGGCGCCATACAAATGGACATTATTATTATTATTATGATTATTATTATCAATCCATCAAACGTGTGCTGTTGCCATGCATACAGTGAGGAAGGATGTCATGACTGATCTGTATCATGATCCCATCATGACATCACATGAAATGCATTTGTGTAATGCTAACTTTGTGACTTACTTACTCTTGCATCCTCATCAGGTTGCTACAGCAGCAGAGAGATGCTGAACAGGCCAAAAAAGGACATGGAGGAGAGGGAGAGGAGGTTTGTACAAAAACTGATTCCATTTTTCACAGAATTGGTTTACGTTGAAATGTACTAAATGTCATATTGATTGATTGTTGTTTAACCTCGCACTCAGAAATATTCTGGCTATATGACAACGGTCTGTAAATGATCGTGTCTGGACCAGACAATCCAGTGATTAACAGCATGAGCATCGATCTTCGCAATTGGGATACGATGACATGTGTCAACCAAGTCAGCAAGCCTGACCTCCCGATCCCGTTAGTCGCCTAGCATGGGTTACTGAAGATCAATTCTAACCTGGTTCTTCATGGGTTTATTAAATGTAGAGTAACAGTGTCTGTATACATGCTTAATGGTGTGTTATAGGGAGGATGAGGATGAGTTTATGCGAGCTGCTGCAGCTGAAAGAACGCGAGTGGAGCAGGAACGCATTCAGCTGGAGGAGCAGCTGTTTGAGGTGACTCTATTAATCTTAAAATTCTCTCCAAATTCCAAACATTAAATCCTTCTTTAAAAATGTTTTAGATTATGAAGAAGGTTATCATTTGTGTTTCTTGGATGCTCTCAAAATATCACTTGATCTCGCACAAGATGTCTTATGGTCTCGTTTAAGATATCAAATGGACTCACTCAAGACATTGCTCTGTCTCACCCAAGATATCATGTGATATCACACAAGATGTAATTTTGCTGTAATATCTCTTTTGACAATGTTTCTTGTCTGTTGACTGCAGGAGAGACGTCAGCGCATGGATGGTGAGCGGCAGGCCCAGGACGAGATCGAGAGGCTGAAGATGGAGATGGAGGCCCTCAAGAGACAACAGAAGCCTGTATGTATTTCAGGATGTATTCTGTGGAGGAAGTTGTCTCTGTGGCATTTCAGGCACTCTAGACATATGTTTTGTAAATCTGTTAAATATATGATTACATTTGTGGTTGTGTGTGGTCTTGTGCATAGAGGTCACCCGTGAAGATCCGGGTTAGAATGTACCTTCAGTAACCCATGCTTGTCGTAAGAGGCGACTAACGGGATCGGGTGGTCAAGCTCGCTGACTTTGTTGACACATGTTATCGGTTCCCAGTTGCGCAGATTGATGCTCATGCTGTTGATCACTGGATTGTCTGGCCCGGATTCGATTATTTACAGACCGCCGCCATATAGCTGGAATATTGCTGAGTGCGGCGTAAAACTCAACTCAATCAAGCATAGAGGTCACAAATCTCAAAATTAAGCAACACTGGTCATGGAGAGTCCTTCGATGCATTTCTAGGACTTCTGTCCTGCCCTACAATGAAGCACATGTGACACGTTTGGTCTCACCTTAGGCAAGTGAGTTTCTTCAAAGTTGCCTCTGTTCACCCGGCAGAAAATGGGCACGCGGGGGATAAGTCATGTGACTATTTACCATCTAGTGCTTCACAGAGATCGGGTTATCTGGGGTAATTATGTTCATTATGCTGTAATTATTATATGTGATTTTGTCTTTGACTGAGAATGAAGATTTACATTATCATTTCACAAAAGTGAAATACAAAACTATATGGTATAACAGATTGTATTTATAGCTGATAAGATGATATGGACACAATCTACAATCTTTGGAAGCCTCATTTCATTTTCTTACCTGGTAATTCTTTTCTTTTCTTTTTTAAAAAGAAACATGAAGTTATATGAATATTTATTCATAATACATTATGACACTTTGTTATCAACTTCAGCTGTAACTGGAATGTGGTTTGCAAAACAGGAAGTTGAAATAATTCTGATGAATTAAAGCTGTTCGAACATTGGTTTCAGAAATCTCCTGCACCTTCCATGTACAGTATTGGATCATACATGAGGTAAGTTGTTAGGAAAATACCCTGTTACTAAAAGGTCATTTAGTTGAAATGCACTTGTCACAACCATAAATTATTTGAATACACTGAAGGAAATCTTTTTCAGTCGAGTCTTACTACCTCCCCCACCGACTCCTGCCTCCCATGTGTCTTCCCTTCCCGTCATACATGAGGTCTCCCCCCGCACCCCATCTCGCCAGTTGACCCCCGCAGGGCATGGGGAGAAGGCGGTGATCGACTTCTTGACCAAGGTCAAACGGAGCATGAACAGGAGTGAGTACATTTCGGTACAGAATGTTTTAGTGGTTGGAAGGGTTATACCCCACTTTGCCGGACAGCTGATGTGATGATAACGAATTAAGAGTAACGGTCCGCTAGTTTGCCGGCTATAGTCTGTTTTCAGTGATTAGTTGTCACCTATAGTCATTTGGGGGACATGAGCCTTTGGCAGACTGAGTTCAAACTCATTAATTACAAGGCACCAATATGTTTTGAGTGAACTCGATTTCTAGTAACTGATTTTAGTTAAATCGAATTATATTAGCTGAATTGAGTGAAGCTTATTCCAATGATTATTTCTGAAGTTGTGCCTGTATATAGAGAATGTAGACATGGTTCGCTCATTGCAAAATGGCAAACGCTCAAGTTAACATTCCAAATTCGAGGGGAGGTAGGTTGACACTTAATCTATCTAGGTCACAACTTTAGGGTTAAGAGCACAAAAAGGGACCGAGTTCATTTGAAATGTTGTAAGACAGGTTGTCCTGCAACGGCCCACACCATCAGTGATGTTCTCAGCAGTTCCAGGAACACACACAACCACCATCAAGATCAAGTTCAGTTCAGAAAATAGTTATGCATATTTATTTATGTCTTCAGTTACCATTTTCTCTTTTCTGAAAATGTACGAAATATGTATTTATGAATTTTATCATGAAGATAAAATGTACCAAAAATGTTGAATTGGTGAAATATGAAATATCGAGATGAAGCTACAGTGTGTACTTTCTTAGGCCGAAACAGACTATAAGTTAATACCCTATTGTTTAAAGGATTATCATGCATCAGTGAATTTTTATCTATAACACGAGCGTCCGGCAAAACAGGAACCCCCCGTTGGAAGTAACATTTTGTTTACATAGCATAATATGGTGGCCAAGTGGTTAAAGTGTTTGCTCATCATGCTTTGAGATTGGGATTGATTCCTGACAATGTGTGAATATGTCCTTGACGTGATTGTGCTGGAATATTGCCAGTACAGATGTAAAAGGCATTCTCAATCATTCAGTGGGAGTGGGGTGTCAAATGCATCCACTCTCCCACTCAATCAGACATCCATCAACTCACTCACTCATCCACCTACCCACCCACTCACTTACCTACTAACCCACCCAAACCCACTCACTCACTTACTAAGTCACTCATCCACCAACCCACTGTTTCACCCACCCACCCACCCACTCACACATCCAGCCGCCCATCTACACCACTCTCATTCATGCATCCAACCACCCACTCACACATCCAGCCGCCCATCTACACCACTCTCATTCATGCATCCAACCACCCACTCACACATCCAGCCGCCCACCTACACCACTCTCATTCATGCATCCAACCACCCACTCACACATCCAGCCGCCCACCTACACCACTCTCATTCATGCATCCAACCACCCACTCACACATCCACCAACCCACTGTTTCACCCACACACCCACCCACTCACTCCCAGTCACACATCAACCCACGTACACCACTCACTCTCAGTCACACATCCACCCACCTACACCACTCTCATTCATGCATCCAACCACCCAGTCACACATCCACCCACCCACTCACCCACTTACTCCTGTGGTAAGTGCCCCATGCTACACACGCCTATGTGGGGTGGTGGGGTAGCCAAGAGGTTAAATAGTTGGCTCACCACGCTGTGAACCGGGCTATTATTATTATGCTAATATTTGTATGGCACCAATATCCAGCTCAGCTGCTCAAGGCGCTTTGATATTCCCTCGGTCACTGGATGTCAAACTCAAATAGCACATTGTATTATCAATCTCAACTCCCTGGGGAACATACAACTTGCAGGTTCTATTCCCCATATGGGTACAATGTGTGAAGCCCATTTCTGGTGTCCCCTGCTGTGATATTGCTGGAATATTGCTAAAAGCAGTATAAAACCAAACTCACTCACTCACCCCCTATGTTAACTGTGCTGTATGCCTTATATATCCAGTTGCCCATGGCGAGGGAGATGAGGGTCAAGAGCTGGATGAGGAGACGGAAGGCTACATCAGACAGAATGTGGACGACCTCAAGAGAGCTCAGGTAAATGTGCAGGATGACAGTACACACTTATTTATTTTTAAAAATTCTTTTGATCAGGAAGGTTTACATAACAACACCATTGGTAGACAGTAGAGTCTGATATTTGTGGACTATGTCTTGACGTACTGTCCTTCAGTCTTCCAACAGAGGACACTTCTTGAATGGAAAGTGGTCTCTATCCACTCTATTTCCCCTCTCTTTTCTGTTGAGAATGTAAAACATCACCAACAAAACATCATCACAACAGTCATAACCTACTGTCTGTCAGACAGACTTTAACTTTAGTTACTTGTCAAGTCACTTGTTAGTGGTTTGATCAGGCCAGTCAACATGTCATAACATAGTGTTTAGGCCAGGATACAGAATGCGACATCTGTGTCATGTTTGTGTGTGTGTTTACATTTGATCTTATGACTTTAGGCTGAGATTTACTTGAAACAACGAGGAATTCAACACACTCTAGTATGTAAGCTATGTGATACTGTAATTGTCTTGTTTCTTTCTTGCCGCACTCAGCAATATTCCGGCTATATGGCGGCAGTCGGTAAATAATTGACTCTGGACCAGACAATCCAGTGATCAACAGCATGAGTATCGACTCACACAACTGGGACACAATGACATGTGTTAAACAAGTTAGCTAGCCTTACCGCCTGATCCCATGCATGAATGCACTGAGGAAAGCTCAGTTAGCTCTATGTAAGCAAATGGAAGCACCTGCTCAATATACATGTATGTTTTAAAGTGGTAACTAATGATATCTATGTTACTAGATGGAGGTGTTTGGTCACCGGCTCAATGCTGGAGAGTTTGAGCACATGAATCCACAAAAACAGCAGGAGTCCAGTGACAAGATGATGAAACTCATACAGAAATGGAGGGAGGACCGACGGGCCCGAGAGCTGGGGGGTGCCTCGGTAGGGGTGCCTCTGTGGTTAGGGGCCCAAGAGCTAGGGGTATGGGAGCTAGGGATGCCTCTGTAGGTGTGTGTGTGCCTGTAGCTGGTGTGTGTGTGTGTGTGTGTGTGATGTGTGTGAGCTGAGTGTGTGTGTGTGTGTGTGTGTGTGTGTGTGTGTGTGTGTGTGTGTGTGTGTGTGTGTGTGTGTGTGTGGGTGTGTGTGAGGGTGTGTCCGTGTGCTTGGTGTGTGTCGATAAGGGGGTTGGTGAAATTCGGGTGCCTCAGTAGGATGGGACAGGTGGGTTAGGGGGCTTAGGGTGCCCTGCCAGGGACATTGGAGTGAGGGGTATATGAGCTGGGGGTGCCCCGGTAGTGGGGGTCCAGGAGCTAGGGATGGGACTGGTAGGTCAAGAGGCCTGGGGTGCCTTGGTAGGGGACAGGGGGGAATGGGCGCTAGGGTTGGGACTGGTAGGACAAGGGGCGTCACAAGCAAAATGGAATCACACAATTACCTGCTCTTTAACTGTAAAAAAACATGATGTCAAATGACCTCTATGACAAATGATAAACTGGATAGGCAATGTAGTGCTAGTCCCTTTCATCATGTATTCATGTTCATATTTACTGTACAACAACAGGGTCTGTATATGCAAAAACTATTTTGTCTTGAGTCTTGCTGGCGAAATATCTAAATGTACTCTTCCTAGAAAATTAGAAAAGGCATTCATGGATGTTATTGCTTCCTGGAAAGTATAGTACATAAATGGTATATTGTAGGGCTGTAACGATTCACCTGCATATTCGAAGAATCAAACCATATCCCTTCATAAATTCAATTTGCTATTCATGATTGATAAATCAGATATTGATGAATGCTTTGCCTGAGAGGAGTTTATTTTATTCGAGTTATTTATCATGGTGAGATATACAAAATGGAATATATTCAAGCCAGGCAGGATAATAGTCATCAATCTTATACATTTTATTTGTCAGTGATGTGGTCACGGTTAATGGTGGTGATGAATTAATACTGTCTAAATAGGCAAAACATGTCAAAGAATATATTTTGTAATTGTTCACTGAATATTATCAATATTACATCAACTACTGACTTGAAATTATAGTATTCATTACCCACTATTCGTTACCAATATTTGTAATATGTATCATATTCAGCTCCGAGTCGGATAGTGGATTTGTTGCAGCCCTAGTCTCTTGCTTCTCTTTTGTGCTTGATGTAGTTCTATTTCTGAAGATTCTGATGTATGTAATATTGCTTGAAATTTAATACATTTTCTTAAAGACTGGTGAAGCAGGTTCAATATCTAAATATCTTGCTTACTGAAAAATCTAGTAGGAAAAGGATATTTTGCTGCTCTATTTTGAAAGATGTGTACAAGTATTTGTAAGATTCTGAGGCATGTCAAGGGCAGGTAACTCTAATCATTCCAATTGACATGACTCCATGTGCATCTATCATAGAATATATTTATTTGCATTGTTTGTAACATACTGAAAATAAAATAAATAGTCACATTGTTTCAGTTGTCAAGCTTGTTAAATACTGTTCCATTCTGTGATATAGATACTGCTGAAAGAATATACCATGGCGAATACATATTCATATGAATTGTTTCTTTATGCTCATTATTTTCATGTATGCATTTTATGACTTGGGTCAAACTATTTTATGTTAAAGTTTATAAAATGTTATTTCCTCTGCCATAATTTCTATAAAAAACATATTATTATTGTAAATACATATTAATATTGTAGTAAATATTATGTTCATGTTATCATTGCCATAATTTATGAAAATATTTTATTCAAAAGAATTAATTGCTTCCACAGTCCTTGTTATGTGAAACTGTCATCAGTTGGTTTTGCCCATCTTGTTGATACAGATTGTATTTTCATCACACTGCTGTTTTCACTTTTTACGTTGTTTCAATTTTTGCCAAAAAGAAATGTCCACATAAAGTGGGAAACAAATTTATTAGCTGGAAATGCTGAATATGTTACATATTGCTGTACCATTGAGATTTAATGGTGATGTTTATGTTATCTTGCATTCCGTCCACTCTGACCCAAAGTACCTCAAATTCAATATTCCTAGGCCAAAATAACAATGGAACTCAGTTCTACCCATTGATATTGATTGTGAGTTACTTTGACACTTTGTTTTATTGTTTCTTATTGCCTCACTCAACAGTATTGGTGTAGTCCTGTGCATAAAGCTCAGGTCACAAATAAGTTGAAGTTAAGCAACACTGGGTGCAGAGAGTCCTTAGATGGGTGACCGTGTTTGGCAGCTTGACTCCTGAGAGTTTCTAGGACTTCAGTCCTGCCCCACGTCGAACCACATGTGATACATGCGGTCTCACCTAAGGCAAGTGAGTTTGGTAAAAATTGCCTCTGTTCACCCAGCAGAAAATGGGTACCCAGTGGGATAAGTCATGTGACTATTAACCTTCTCACGGGCAGCTTGGGTGATTTGGGGTAATAATAATCAGATTGTAGCGCTTTGAGCGTGCCCCTCCATGGTGCAGAATTCAGCGTATTACAAATGCCCTTATTATTATCATAAATGCTGTATCATGGCAATCCATAAATATTGAAGTCATGACCAGACAATCCAGTGATTGATCTTGTGATCAGTGATAGGATACAAAGACACGCTATCAACCGAGTCACTGACACCAACACCCTGATCTTTTTGGTCGGCATTTAAAGGCAGTATAAATTGCTGGGAACCTATGTTGACACATAATCTCCATATGGTTAATAGACTTTGGTTTTTGAGATTTTAGAGGACACAAATTCATAGGTGGAGTTGTAAGAAAACAATTGCTTTTTGTTGTGACGAATTTTAAGAAAATTATAAATCATGTATTTTTAGAATCACTGCATTACTGAATTATGACAGTTCAAATTGTCGGGGGAGGTGGTTACACAGGTTTAAATTGTATCTTTACAAGATATTTATTCTTTCATGAAGCTAAGTGAAAAAACATAGCCAAAAATTTTAACTAAATTCTAACTGGGATTGTTTTATTTATTTATGATGCAAACAGATTGTTTTTGTTGAAAAATTCAATTTACAATATTGCATTATGTCTTCATATACATGAATAAAGTTGATACATATATTGGAATCTCCTGTGCTTACTGTTTTCAAAGTATTGTTTGATACATATACTACGCAAAACAAGTTAGAGAATACCCACAATTGGAAGGCTGTGTATTGCCAGGGATACTCTACAACAGGGATAGGTCACTCGCTTGCTTTCTTTACCATTTGTACTAATTAGCGTGTGCCTCGTCAAGCTCCAACGCACACAGTAACTTGGTTCGTTCCCAGCGCAACTTCCGCTGTGTTTAACAGTCCTTCAGCCAGTGTATTGTATCAGTCGGAATTTTACAATGAATGAATGAATGAATGAATGAATGAATGAATGAATGAATGAATGAATGAATGAATGAATGAATGAATGAATGAATGAATGAAGAGCAAGAATTATATGTGAATGAACGAAAGAAATAAAGAAAAAGAACAAAAGAAAGAAATACATATGTGAATGAATGAAAGAATAAATGATACACCACGGCCATCCCTCCCCAAACATGTTAAAGAACGCAAAACTATCGGTAGAACACATGTGTTTACATCAGCTGTCCTTTTTTAATGGGGATAAGATGACGTGTAAACCAGGTCAGTGAGTCTGACCCCTGTATCCGGCTAGTTGCCTTTTATGCAACGTATGTGGTGGAGATTGGTCTGATGTTTCACATTATTAAGCAACTTGACTCCAGAGAGTTATAGGGCTTCGGACCGTAACGTTGAAAAGATCATTGTCACGAGTTCAATAAATAATGAAACTTAGTGAAAATTGGTGAACTTTACTTCAAAACACAGCTGTTCACATGCATGATGTTTGCACATGCTTTTCAGCAATTTGATGCATGATCCTCATGCAATTCATCTGCATAAGGTTTGCAGTTGGTTCCCCCAGGTGAGTGGAGAACTTCATCTTCGATGTAACCGTATATACATACATAAGATATAGTGAATGCTATAAGTGAGTCTAAACTTTTGATGGGTAGTATATATGTGTGGTGTCATCTCCTTGTACAAGTCACTCAGTTCTGAATATGCCTGTTCACCTGACAGAGAATGGGTACCCTGTATGATGAAATGATAGCTGTGACTGGCAGCTTTGTACTGTTCCACGGGTATCTTGGGCTGTATACTCCCCAGGTAGCTGAGAATGATAAGTGAGTTGCACATTAAAGGGCCACTGATCCAGAGCAATTTCCATGGACTGGTTGTTGCTTTTGTTATTGTTTTTTTCCAGTGGGTACCCGGATGATATCCCAGAATTCATGACTGGTTTGTTACCTCTGCTGTGCCACCCTTACGCGCAACTGTTAGTATAAGTATAGACTGATCAACAAAGATAAAATCTTTTTTACTCGATAATTTTATGTTGATTTTGTTGTAAAATTATGTAGACTTTGATGAATAATTTGGTTTCTTATAAAAAATTATTCACTTTGATAAAAATGCTGAATTTGATGTAAAATTTGGATTTCATAGTAATGTTGACTTTATAAAAATGTTAACGTAAATGGATGTAGAATTTGATTTAAGAAATAGTTTGACCTTGAATTTGGTGAGAAGCCTGATATAATAGCATTGTTTTGAAAGTAAGGCTAACTAAGTACATGGGGAGTCTTTGGGAGAGTAGTGAGCTTGGGTTCACAACTAGTCGATCTGAATGTTGTATTAAATGGCATAATTTTGATAACAAATGAAAACATTTTAAGTTTAACCATCTGCCAGTGGTAATAAATGTTAGGACTGAAATAACGAAGTCAATGTACGTCTTTATATTTTGTCTGATAATCCTAATTAGTTTGTTATCATATTTGTAAGCATTTTTAAGCTTAATAAAATGCACACGATCTGCTTATATTTAGTGAATTTATAACATGACTGTAATATCTAGACATCTTATAGATTGCCAACGTGCATCATATTTCACACAGACGTCCTAAGTGACCTAGTGTATGTTGTCTGTCTCATTACACTTCACGGCCAAAAAAAATGAGTCTGTTGGATGCCATAACAAATAAATAAAAACAAAATGCAAATATTAAAATTAAAACAGACCAAAGTTATAGCAACAATATCAGGCCATTACCTTGTTCGGGGGAATGTATCCATTAATATCCACATAAAGGAATGAGATGTCATTCATCTGCAGCTGACAAAGTATCCTGTTCCATGTCATGTGTCTTTTAACAGTCTAATATCCGAAAAAGTGATCTATTGTTTCAGGTTTTTCACATTGGTGTATAGTCCCATTGGTCACCCAAGATAGCACACCTGGCAACTAATTGCATGATTTCCGCCATTCTTTAAAAAAAGTAATTTAGTTAGCCAATAACGAGCAATCAATCAATGTATTGGCGGTTAATCCTTTGAAGGAAGGACGTTGTTTTTACAATGAGACTTTACGACAGGGTGTATTCAGTATAGATTAGTAAATCTACATACATAAACACTACCTTTTGACAAATCCGCTGTGCAGGATAAAAGCAATTAATCAAGCAGCGTGTTATCGGTTAATCCTATGATCAATGTTTGTTTTGTAACTCAGCTGATAATTTCTCTTACTGCACTTCCATTTGCATATTACATAAGATGTAATACATTTGCCACATCAGACCTCAATTTCTAATGATGAGTACTTACTCCAGACACAAGAAATGGCAAATGGGAACCTTTGTCGAGTAATCTGAGTGGTGTTATCACTAATTATACATGTTATAAATTCATTAACCTACCATCAAGTGAATGATGACAAATAACATGTGTAGGTTCACCACCAAACAAGGGTTACAGCAAGAGAGTAGTAATCGCTGTATTGCATGCAAGTTTGATTGCCTGAAAAACAAAATTATGGGCCAACACTGTTTTGAGGATACGAGCAGAACTTCATTGTTACATAAAAAAATATATATAAGCATTTGCTGTGTACTTAGTTAAAAACTGTATATACCAATGTACCTAAGTAAAATTTCAGATTTTGTTTGCAATGGCATTGTGGGGTTGTTTAGTTTATGGATTCAAGTATATCAAATGTGTGTTTTTGATATCATAGCATACGTAATAGACATCATGTTTTTACATGATTAAATATCAAGGTAAAAAACACAGAAGCAGGATCAAATTGGATCAGTCACCATACCATCCAAACATTTAAAAATCTGAAAAGGCCTACACTGCTGGGATACTTTATTACAATCAGACAAGAGCTACCAGGGTATTTTCCAAGTAACGGCATCTGATGGGCATGCACCCTTCCTAATGTCCCACTGATTAGGTTGAAGAAATTCTGCCAAGGTGGACAGTAGCCCAGTCCCTGTGTCTGTCATGGTCGAGGGAGCAAGGGCTGACCAGTTTGCAGCTAGGTTTCGTAATTAGACTGTTGGCTGGAAACATTAATCGCTCTGGATCAGTGGCCCTTTAACCCACTGACCAGAGTTACATACTAACGAAGCCCAGTAGTAATTCCCATATTGATTGGATTCTGGCAAACAGACTCTTTATTTGTTTTTCAAACAAAGTTTCCATTATTGTTATTGTCTCTTCTTCTTAAGTTATTTTACAAATTAAAAAAAGAGGTATAGTCATACATATTGGATTTGAACCGAAAAATTACCAACCAGTTTAACTGTGCAAGTAACTGAATACAAAAATGCTGCAGTTGCCTCTGCAGTTGTCTCCCTCTAGTTTACACTGTTGATGCAGCTCCGCGTATCAAATACATGAATAAACATGAGCCCAGTCTATATTTTACGGAAATATATCCGGAGATGAATTGTTGGAAAGACGTTATTGGAATTAGACAACAAGAAATCACTGATTATAGCTACAACTTCATGACATACTGTGACAGCGACATTTCAGTAAATTGTTTGATTATAATTACTAAACTGGTTAACACTTTGAGAAGCGCTTGATGTAACTTCCGGTTTTGTAAACTGACTCCTGGCTTCCTATGCGCGCCGTCAGCTTGCACTATGCATGTTATTTTACGATATCAGAGACGGAGCCCTGGGCCCACTTGCACAGAACGATCTTAGCGCTACAATTATTGTAAATCCATAAGATCGCGATCTTAGGCTTCGGCTACAATCGCCATCGACTTGCACAAAGCGATTGTAGGCTAAGATCGTTGTAAGTTACAATCGAAACTTACAATTGGTCCGGACCAATTGTAAGGAGCTAAGATCATTGTAGTCTGTGACAAAATGGTGTTCAAGTTTCACGCAAATAATCAGCTTTACGTTTGGAGATTGCTATTATATTGCATAAAACTGTACTGTATGATTCGCCTCGACACTTCAACACGGAGAATGCACAACCGATTTAACGTCGGATACATTGTTATTTGCTGTAGTGAACCACAGAACTATCGAGTTGATATCACAAAGTACTATTCCCTCCCGATTCAATGTTGGAATAAGAGTGAAACAACATACCTTTTTGATAATCAAGGAAGGATACTAGCAAATGGTGTCTGCGTGCGATTAACAATGGCCGTGACCTTTTCATTAACTCAAGAGCAGATAATTTTAGTTTATGGGCAAGATGGGAGTGGTTTCCCCTTGCCTATGCCGTTGCCGTAGAGTCTGTCATGCCCAATCGCAGAGCTCAAGATATTTTCTTTTCGGTGATGGAGTGATTTTGTCTTAGTTAATCATTAAAGTAATCAAAAATTAGATACAAGTTAACGTGCAAAATCAAGATTCAATTTAATTTCACTTTTAGAAAAATATTTATCAACGCAATAGGGTCATATCATTAATATACTGTGAATGAGTATTTAACAACTGCTCTCTCGATATATTATTTGATATTCGTATTTCCCTGTCATGAATTCTTTACAACACTTCTGTAGCCATATTACATTTTCTTGTTATATTGTGAGAAAACCAATACTTCTAGGGTATATTTAGGATTTTACACACACAAAAAAAGAAGGAAAAAAAACAGCTGTGCATTAAACAATGTCTCATTGACAACCAGTGGCAAATCATGCATTTAGGTGTTATATCATAAGTAAATATTGTCGATATTTGATATATTATTATAATTTTCATCATTATTAAGTCACTAAATCTAGACCCAAATTTATGAATGCATTTTTTCGCAGTTCAATATTTTCATAAAACATGGGTAGGTATTTCCGTGGTTGAAATATCACATTCTCAGTTCATAAATCAAGACAGTTAAAATGTAGAAAAATATATGCTATCGTCCACGTAATCGTTTCCTTCGAAGATTTCTAGGAATGTTTTTCATGAAAATTCTGCAAAGTGCGATTGAGGGAGGTATGTATTGTGTTCAGGGACCAGTATCACTCTCTATTTGCGCAGTATGCTATGCGCACTTGCAGACAACTGTAGACAGGAGTCGAGTTTAAGAAATTCGCACCTCCACCATTGAAGAGTGCGATCTTAGCTAAGATCGCGATCTTAAATCCATGCGGTCTTACAATCGCGCTAAGATTGGCTTTGTGCAAGTGGATGAGGGCAATTGTATGGTGATTGTAAAGTTGATTGTAAGGCCCTAAGATTGATTGTAACTAAGATTTCTCTGTGCAAGTGGGCCCAGGTCGGCATCAACCTTAACAATTGTAGACAGGCATCCAGTCACATCACTACGTTTGCGCAACGAAATTCGTCACCACTCGCCCCTTTCCGTAACCTCGGTATTCGGCTTGTCCCGGAATAACACGAGTTGGTCACGAATGCGATGGACCAGGAAACTAGAAGAGCGGTAAGTAAAGCTCACACTTTTCGATTTTGCCGAGTTATTCTGAATTGTTTAAGATTTTTGTATAGACCAACGTATCACATAAGTATCTGAGAACGTTTTTGCATGTGTATAAATATCAATAGATCGCGAATCGACTAGAATATTGGCAAAATGGAAACATGTATACCGATCTAAACTGATGGTGTTTGTAATAGGGGATTCCCCGGTTTGTATAATGGCTGTACATACTTCCCTGAAGTTGAGCGCGACTTGTTGATTTGATTTCTGTTCAGAACTAATAATGGCTGATAAATGTCTGTTTGTTCCTCCTCGTACATTTTGTCCTTAAAGGGGCCTCCTTATATTCTACTTTTATAATTCTACGGACTTTTGGGTGAAACCTGTGACAAGCTAGTGTTGCACAACTTCAAATTCAATCGCCATGATACAAAATGCAGCGATTTCGATTTAATCATGATTATGTCCGTGTCGAATAGCTAAGTGCATTATTGGTTGGTGCCAACGCTTGATTTCATGTTCATGCCACTCCCATTCCACCAAAGCCTGATGTGACAGTTTGTCAGGCATTCTACCACAATGCGCCCCATTTTCCAAAACAACATGATTTTAACAGATTTGACTAGAGTATTGTTTGTAGAAGATATTTATTTTTTTGTTTCCATGTAAATATTTAAAAAAAATAATTTCCTGTCGTAGTATGATATAATGAAGGTTTTTATGTTAATGGCTTTATCATATGATCATGTGAGAGGGGATTCCCCTGTACATGCTGAGGTTAACCTCACTGTGTGTTAGACCAGGGAGACTCTATGTTGTAGAGTATCCCTGGTTAGACACATAAAAAAGCCCTGTAGCCACTGATAGCATTAGGCTTAAATGTACACATGAATTTACATATTTTCATGAGTAAGCAAAAACATTATTTTCCTTCTCACATGTCACATGATTGTTACTTTTTTTGTATATCTTTGTTCATTTTGCAGATTTATGTCAGTTAGGTATACTTGTTCTATTTTTACAAAGTGAAACAATTTCAATTTAACTATGATGAGCTTCCCCTTTAGCTGAAAGTCATTTGATTTTTTTCAGGAAATGGATCCAGTATTACCGGGTTTTCATGAAAGTATCGCACAACAAGTGATTGATGATAGAGATGGACAGAACTCCAACTTTAATCTCTTGAAGCAGAAAATTGTTCAAGGTAACAAAACTATGACAAACATGTTCATGAGACATATTGTTTTGGCTAGGTTCCAGTTAGCATTAAGTGATTGAACTTTAAAAATGATATACAGTCAAATCCCGATGAGTCGAATGCCGGTGTCTCGAATATTATGCATAACTCGAAGTACCTGTCGGTCCCGACCATTCCCTGTTATAGTTGTCATCATTTGATTTCCGGTTACACGAATTCGTCTCATAAATACACACGATGACTCGAGAAGGAAGTTTGGTCCAATGAGATTCAAACAACAGCATTATTGTATACATAAGCCGAAATCAGTCAATGAGAATTTGATTGGTGTAGCAAACTGATCCAATTAACAAACCAGCGCTGCTCACACCTTTCCGCCATTGACAGGTGAGTTCAAAAGGCAGATTAGTGATTTTACGGAAATCACTGTCTGTCCTAATCAGACTGGAACTGATAAGGTGCCCCTATTAGTGATAGGGAAATCATTACATAAACAAATGCTTAGGTGGAGGAATTAGGACTGGATCATCTTTTTTTCTACCCTCATAGACATACCTGTGTCTCGAATACATCGATAAGTCGAATTTATTACTTGGTCCCCAGCGATTCGACTCATCGGAATTTGACTGTATACAAAGTCCACAAACTTTCCTTGTCCCTGGTGTGTTCCAATTTCAACTTTCAGTTTCTGTAACAGACATTCCATATCATACCATTGTTTTGACTTTTTTGGTGTGTTTCATCTCTTTAATGTTATGATAAACTTTAGACAGCCTTGTGGTTAAAGCATTTGCTTGTGTCACAGAAGACCTGGGTTCAGTTCCCCCGTGGATACAATGTGTGAAGCCCATTTCTTGTGTCCCCTGCCGTAATATTGCTGGAATATTGCTAAAAACAGAGTAGAAGTAAACTCACTTACTCTAACACTTTTTCTGACAGAGGTGTTTCTTTTCTCACAGATGATGATGGGCACTTCCCAGATGATATCTGCTTCCCAGCAGGGAAGACAGGGATTCAGAATGTCACCTCCCCTGATCCAAATGGACCCTATAAACAGGTCATGCAGGGGAAGCGTATTGTGCAGCAAAACCAGGACCCGAGGAAGGAGGAGTTCCTGTTTGCAGGAGACCAAGAAGAGGAGTCTGTCCCAGACACGTTGGAGAACTTAAACGTGAGACCAAGGGGAACTATAGCGGAAGCCACAGTAGTGAAAAGCATCACTATCCTCAGTGATCGCAGCAGTTTCCATGATGTGAAAGATATCAGGGTCATGGTCAAATGCAGCGTGGAAGAGGAGAGTGTTGATGTTTACAATGACTCACAGTAAGTACGGTCATCCTGTGTATATCCAGGGCTAGCTGGTATTTTTGTAAAACCTTG
This sequence comes from Haliotis rubra, assembly GCF_003918875.1. Lineage (NCBI taxonomy): Eukaryota > Metazoa > Mollusca > Gastropoda > Lepetellida > Haliotidae > Haliotis > Haliotis rubra. The sequence continues at coordinate 641,567 of NW_025767239.1, forward strand.
GATTCATACTTATAGTTCTTGGGATCACAAATTACCTGCCCTTGATTTTCACTATCATTTTACTGAAAAATCAAATGTCAATATAAGAGAAAAGAATGCGCATATTCGTATTACCCAGAAACCAAAGCCATTGTCAGTTTGTCAGTTTTTATGAACCCATTATTTCCATCCATTGGCTACCAGTTAGGGCCAGAATTGACTTTAAGATCCTCTGTCTGACATACAAGTGCCTCCATGGTTTGGCTCCCTCCTACTTGTCTGAACTCCTACATCCGTATGTCCCCGCACGCAACTTGCGCTCAAACACACAAAACCGACTGGTCATCCCATCCTACAAACTGAAATCCTTCGGACACCGATCATTCTCTTACTCCCATGTGCCCTTAAAAGCTCTGCCACAATTGACATTTTTCAGTCCAGACTTAAAACGCACCTTTTCTCAGTATATTATGTATAACTTCATCTGTAAATACTCCAGTGTAAATATTCTGTAGCGCTTTGAGCATGCCTTAGGGTGTGGAAGGGGCGCATTATAAATATGCATTTATTATTATTATTATTATTATTATTATTATCATTATATCCAAATTGTTTCAGGGCCTTCTTTAGCATGTCTCTCAGTTAATCTAAACTGATTTTCTCGCAAGCTCTATCATAATCAGTGGGACTGGATGCAATGTTGTTGATATTGACAACCTTACTTTGAGGCTGGTTTGTAACTTGCATTCTGATTGGTACAGTAGACCTAGTACCATAGTTAATAAAATTGAGAAATGGAAAACAAGGACAGGTAATTGGAAATTGTGAGAGACACAGCGATAGATTTACAGGGCTCCAGATATCTGTACGTATTGGAGTATGTACAGATATAAAATATGCACGATACAGTAGGAAATAATTTAGAAAACGTAGCAGATACGCACCACAGCAATGGTGTATGGTCTTAAAATCACTTACAGACACATTTATCTGAAAAAAGTATTGTTTTATTGTTTATTGACCTGTTTAGACAAGAGTAGCAATGTTGTGGTGCATATATGAAACATAACACAAGATTACTGATACGCCATTAAATTCCATTCTGGGCCTAGATTTTCGAAGCTCTCTTAGTGCTAAAATAGTCGTAAGTTAATGTTAGTGTATGGCACTTACGACTATCTTAGCTCTAAGGGAGCTTCGAAAATCTAGGCCCAGTACTCTAAATGTACTCTTAAGTTTTTCCAGTATCCCTATATTGAAAAAATAAGGAGTACGTACTCCTGATGTTGAAAAATTATCTGGAGCCATGGATTTAGGGGTTAATGTGGTTTGAGGAAATGCGAACCTGGCAACACTGACGATGGGCATTATAGAACAAATACTCTGTGGCTAGCAACTAGTGGTGTGCAGAATAGTTGATTAACTATCCTTGAATTGATAAAGTGTAATTGGGTGGGGAACTTGTTTTTATGAAAGGTTAAATTAAATTCATATCTTGTGTCGTTCAGTCTGAGTAAACTTAGGCTCAGTATTATTTGTTACACTACTATACCGAGTCTAACAAACCCTAGTAGAAGGCCGCATCAGCTAACCTTTTTGAATTGACCAATCAGAACACGGCTTACCAAATCGCAAAAGTTAACATTCGCACATACCGTTAGAATGTTTTGAAAACAAGATATTTTAAGTCACTAAATAATTTTGAAAAGTAACTTTCATGTATGAACTGCTGTAAATTGTAACTAGTTGACAAATGCTTGATTGTTGCTAAATATTCATAACCCTATTTGAGCCTGAAAGATACCAGGGTCATGTTGAGTCCAGTTGTCTAAAGTGTGTGTTTTTCATTCACTTCTGCACAGGTGCGTGGTTCTTGGGTCCAGCCAGGATGTGTCGCTGTTGTTCAGTGTGTTCGATAAACAGAAAAAAGGAACATATGGAGTTATTACGGACAGGGTGAGTTTTTTCTGTTTTTGAGTCAGGAATTTGGTAATAATTTTCATGATTAAAGTCTCAATAAAATAGTATTTCAAGTGATTTTTATTTCATTTTCTGAAAAAGATCTACAATGAATGAAAAATAGTGTACAAATTAAATTTGTAATTAGTTGTTGAGAGATGGAGATGCTGCTGTTGCTGCTGCTGCCTCTGACATAATTTGTCATTTATCTGAAATTATCTCCCCATTTTCAGGGCATGAAACCATCTCCACAAGGCAGGTACAACCATGGAAAAGAATTCCAGGTTATTAAAGAGTTGGGTCGTGGAGGGTTTGGCCAAGTCGACCTCTGTGAACACAGGTCTGGGAAGAAGTATGTGAACAAGAAGGTGAACATAAGTATTCATATTTTGTTGCCATTGTAGTGTGGTTAAAGAATTGTCAAGGGTTTTATTGAATTACTGAACTCAAAGCATCTGTAAATATGTTTTCATTTGGCCATTATTTAAAATTATTTGCTGAAAGGACAAGGTACGCTAAGAGTGTTGGGTTCCCAAAATGTGAATCTGTTCCTAATCTTTCACTTACTCAATGTACTTGATCTTATTCAATACTTTCATTCCTTATGGTTGGTATTTGTTGGTGACTCAACTCTAAATTAAAGAAAATATCATGCTTTCAACATGTTCAAGTGGTAATACATGGCATCATGTTCCAATTGCATGTTTTGATGCTCGTGCTATCAATCACTCAATTGTGATTATTTAAAAACGGGCACCGCATAGCTGGACTATTGCCGACTGTTGCATTCGGCACAAACAAACACAAATGAAAAGAAACAAACTAGTGTGGACTGCCGTATTTGTTGCTAGATTTCTGCCCGATTCCGGAAGAAGGAAGTTGAAGTGCTGAACACTCTAAGCCATCCCAACATCACAGGTTTCCTTGGCTACATCTTCCGGGAAGGTCAGCATGAGATCCTCATGGAGTATGCTGGTAGGTTCAACCTTTGACCTCGTGTCAGTCCATTTGGTTCACCTGAATCTGTCACCAAAATGGTACTAAATTTCTGCCCTTGATGAAAATCATTATGATAGCATGCAGTACTTCAGCCAGGCAAGCGCCATTGTGCCACTGACATTAAAAAATATGCAGTGTCACTTTTTTTCAATGCTAGAGCGCACCCATTGGCGCAACAAGTGATATATTCCACAGGCCTTCTATACCATGGTTACCATGAATGGCAAAAGTCTCAACTGCATTGGGTGGCCTAGTGGTTCACTCGTCATGTCAAAGACCCGGGTTCGATACCCCACGTTGGTACATTTTGTGACACCCATTTCTGGTGTCTCCCTGCCGTAATGTTGCTGGAATATTGCTTACAGTGACATTAATCCATACTCACTCACTCACACATTTTGCTGACCTTGTAGGTGTGTCCCTGTCAGCCTTCATTGCGACCAATGCCAACTGGCGGGAGCTGTGGACACCGGACGCTGTGATGAGGATGGCCATGCAGGGCTTCTCAGCCCTGGCCTACATGCACACTGTGTTCGAGATCCTGCATCTCGACATCAAGCGTGAGTAGTATATTCTATACATGCATATATCTTGCAATCACATTAAAATCACATTTTACTGCGAAACGAAAACCTCTGTGGAGGGACAGGTGGACATCTTTAGAAGATTGTGAAACTTGAATGTTTTGGAGGTTTAGTGGTTGCAATAATAGGAAGTAATGAGCCACATTGTATCCATGAAATGCTGCATCAGGTGAAACTTGAATGTTTCGGAGGTTGAGTGGTTGCAATATTCCGTAGTGATCATCCACATTTTATCCATGAAATGCTGTTCATGTTAGCTGTGATTGAGTTGTTGCAATTTTACATTTTAGGTCAACCTTGAGTATTTGAATAGTTGAGTATTAGCAAAAACTTTTTGATCCGTCACCTTTCATCCATTATCAACAATTGATTTTCAGCGGACAACATTTGCATCACTTATGAAGGGGACAATTCACCTGTGATCAAACTGACAGATTTTGGAACGAGCAAGACGCCCGAGACTGCAATCTGCTATGATGGCTGGACACCAGAGTACATGTCCCCAGAAGCCAGCAGACAGTACTACGCTGCCAAGGCATCGGTCCCCGAATGTTTCCTAGCCGATGACATCACGGGCAAGTCGGACGTGTTTGCGTTCGGTCTGACGATCTGTTACATGCTTCAGGGACAACACACTGTCCTCCTTCTGTGGAAAAACCAGCTGAGCTTGTGCAGTGCTCAGGAGTTTGCTGCGATTCGACCACGATTCATTGCCTATGTGAGTATTTGACCTATTTTAGTGGACAGCAATTGTTTTGCTAATTTAGTGTTTCTATGTTAAATACTGCCTGCTTGTTAAATGGAAATAGAACATAGGTTGAAAACTATAATTTTTAAACTTATCCCATCTCACTACTTGCACCTCTCTCTCTTCATTCGACCATGAGTGGAAACGAATTAAACTTTGCTCCAGGCCTTCCTTGTCCCTGTCCCTATGCTGTGCATGCCTTCCTGCCTTAGCCATGCTCACTAGGCCGTGACAGCACGTGGCATGCGCAGTCCTCACCCACGTGATCACCTTCCATACTCATTCTCTTTCTTGTCGCTCGACAGAGTGGACGTGAATTTTTTTCGTCTGATAATTGCTCAACATGGTTAAGCCTGTTCAGGCCAGAAACGAAGTTTTGCGCTCAGCGTAATAAAGTTTTTTCAGCTTGGGACCCACACACATCGTGTGTTGATTATGTGGGTTGTTGTGATTGGGACAAACGTTGTCCTAAGTATTCAGGACTGTCTAATGAGGATTTTAAAGCTTACAAATGTGCTTGTGCTAGATGTTTGGCACATAGGGCCAGGAATGCTTATGCGGGATCTGGTCTATCTCCCGCTAAAAACAATGTTTACATCGCCCACCCTACCTGCTCGCCGTTCTCAATCTCCCGTCGGCTCCTACGAAGATTTTATGGACGCTTCGTCTGATTCCTATTTGTCTGAGAATGTAAAAGGCGTTTGGGACGCTTTCCTCACCTAGCTCAAGTTCTCATGGGCATGCAAGGGTGGTAATGGCTGATGTTTCCTCTACACAAGACCTGCGATCTACTTCATCTCGTAGATCCGTTTCTTTGGACCGTTCAAAGTCCTTGAAAACTTCTAAATCCAAGCATTCATCATCGAAACGTGGCTCGGCGTGGTTGGAACATAACCGTTCTCCTCTTCGTACGGTTTCATCCCACCGAAGCAATTCACCCACACGAGTTGAGTCACCATCTGGTTCGGAGGTTCGAATTCGTTCTTCTACTGCTGGGAAGTGTCGTTCTAGATCTCGTTCACGCTCGAGCTCTCATCGTCCTTCCAATGTACCAGTCCGAACCGTTTCACCACCTCGATTCATTTCACCAATCAGAATTGGGTCTAATGCCAATGTTGGTTCACTAGAACGGAACCATTCACCTAGCCGTGTCATTGCCAAAGGTCGAACTAGTTCACTCAGCCGAGCCGGCTCACCAGACCGAACTCGAATGGATTCACCAGGACAAACCAGTTCACATTCCCGACTCAGTTCACCTCAACATAGGTTTCAGTTCGACTCACCATCTCATAGTCGAATCAATTCACCACAGCGTTTTGATTCACATAGTCGTTCAGTCTCACCTAGTCGAAGTGCTTCGCCATTTCGATCCGGCTCACCTAGCCGTACGGTGTGTTTTCGTCAGAGTGATTCTCGTAGTCGTTCTCATTCACCTCAGGTGAATCAGGATATCCCTAGTGACCACTTGCGGTCAGCACCTTTACGTGATAGTTCCCCACATTAACATCGTTTCTGTGCGGGTGGTTTCACCTGCTAGGCTGCGTTATGGTTCAGTAGATCGGCGTTCATCTTCACGCCATGCCACTTCTACTTTGCCTCGGTCATAGGTTATTGCTGAGTCTTGGAATCCTGCGCTTGATCCCTCTCCAGCGCCGGGTTTTGACACCATGCTTCTTGCTGTTGACCCTAAGTAGCGTAATTTTGCGCACACTGTAACAATATTTACTTCCTCGGATCCCCACTTGTCCTGTGTGGGTTGTATTGACCTGTGTTCCTGGAGCAAACGTTGTCGGGAATTTGCTCCCTTATCAAGGACGTTTTTAGAGCATGTAGACATGCTTGCTCCTGTTGGCTGGCAGACAGAGCTCATTACACTTCAACAGTTGATCACCCGACAACCCCCCCCTTTAAACGACCGGTATTAACTGCTCGTCGTCCGGAGATTCCCATGTCGGACGGTGGTAATTTTATTGGTGCATCATCAGATGTCTTCTCGTCGTTCCGCCTCATCAAACCGCTCTGTGTTGCCAGCTGACTCACACAGCCGATCTACATCGTCAAATCGCGGAATCGATTCACCACACCAAATCGATTAGCCATACCAAATGGATTCACCAGACCGCACCGTTTCGCCACGGCGTATGTGGATTACGACATCGACTCAGTTCGCCATAATATTAAGACTGTTTCTTATCGCCGAAACGGTTCACATCATCGATTCAATTCACAGCACAGAAACGATTCACCTCGGCCGGAACATTTCACCTCGCCTCACCGGTTCATCTGAGCGTTCTAGATCTCTCCATCAGCTGATATCATTTAAACGTTTCGGATTACCGAACCGATCAAGATCACAACATCGATCCAGATCACGGACTGATTCAGATCACGTCAACATTCTGGCTCACCACCCTGAACCGATTTACCAGCCCGACAGGGCATCTGTGAGGCGCTGAATTCCTCATTACGAAGTGGCAAGCTCTAAGCTCGACAATTTGATTTGTTTATCCGGTTTACCTTACATCTTGTGAGGTGCTTAATGTTTTTAGTCACATAACTTATCCCACCTTGTACCCCTTTTTCGGATGGTTGTACAGAGGTAGTAGCTATGTGCTTCACCATGCCGAATTGATTTACATGTGATGTCAGTAGCGCAGTCATCTAGAGATATCACGCTCAGCACTTGACGGTCTGACGATCCCAGTTCTCAAGAGTCCTCCGTGGCCGGGGCTCATCTCATTCCAGATTTAATATACCATCCGATCTTCACCTTTGATGAATGATTTGGTTCAATGATTCTACCCTTCGGTGTACATATCAGTTCTACAACCACCCGATATGGCATTACTAGATACGCTTGCTTGCTAGCCAGGAATACTTTACGACGCTCCACTGAGTCTTATTACTACAGACTACTGGTAAGAGCGTGTTTGTGTATCGCTGGGTGCAAGTGTTGCAGAAGGTTCGTCATCTTCAGCTCCCTTTGTTTTACATGATAAGCAAGTTTCTGGACAGATAACAGATGGGTGAAGTTTTTGCGCATGGTACCAGCAGTGATGTTTTGTCAAATAGCCAGCATAGCTCAGCAAATGGTTTGCAAATGGCGGACTACTGTTTGTTTACCAGAATTTTGATGATTAGAATGACTATGAAGTGCCCTTGCAGAGTTGTCTTGGTCCCACGAATCGGATACCAAGTCCAGCCTTTAAATGCTAGTAACAATGAACCATTCTCGGTAAGAGTGATCGTGTCGGGATTTCGACAGCCAGTCGAGAGAGACTGCTTATCGAGGGTGACAGACAGAAACACCCGTGAACGGTTCGACTAGCTCAAGCACTAAGTTCAGAGGTCACTGCAGTTATACAAGGACTGTCACCAGGCAGCGATCTACTACCTTTATCACTCCACCTGGCGAACCATCATTTTGTTCGGCCAACCGAAACGTTCCTGAGATCACCGATCGTACGAATTTCTTCAATTCGTTTACAATGTGAACGTTCCTGTAGATTGACTGAAATCTCCATGCGCCGAACATACTACATTGAGCACTCCGTCAGAACTGACATAGTTGCTCGACCTATTGAACGTTGTTATATCAGGAGATATCTTTTTGTCAGAGGCAAGAGTGGTTAGACCTCTCAGTCCCTCGACCTGCGGGACGCCTACCTTCACATCCGGATATATCCAGACTATCGGAAGTATCTTCGATATACTTTCAAGAGGCGTCATTGATACCAATGGAGGGTCCTGCTGTATGGGCATATGTGGGGCCCCCGTGGCTTTTTACTCAGATACCCAATCCGATAACAAGCTACCTGCATTGTCGAGGCATGACATTTGAGAACTATGTCGACGATTGTGTTCAAGCCCAGCAGGATCCAGTCGTCCTTCCTCTCCACAGGCAGTTCATCATCAAGTTGCTTACGCAATTAGGATGGCTGCTAAATTCGGAGAAATCGGAGGTAACACCGACCCGATGATTTCTTTTTATTGGGACAATATTCAACACGCCAGGTCATGATGTTTGTGCCCCAGGAGAGGTGGGACAAGATTCAGTGCAACACACCACTAGTGTTGGTCCAACCCACAACTTTTCGCCAGTGGCAGAAGTTACTAGGGTGGTTGATGTCGGCACAAGAGCTGACTTACAGGGGCCAGCTGCAGCTTCGCCCTCTTCAGATGTTTCTGTGCCCCTTACATCGGGGACGACAACCCCAGGGAGTTGATTCGTCTTCCCGCACAACTACATTCAGTCTTTCGTTAATGGCTCAACAAGTGGAATGTTTGTGTTGGAGTCTCTATGGTGCCCTTCATACCGACTCAACACCTGTTCGTTGACACATCTTTCAAGCTGGGGCGCTCACTTTCTCCATCAAGTGGCCTAGCAGTACTCATCAGGAGAAAGGGCCCTTCATCACAACGAATTGGAATTCAGCACTGTCATTCTCGCCGTTTGGGATTGGGCAGTTGAACTACGGTTCACTCATATACTGATTCAATCAGACATTTCGATGGTAATTTTGTACATAAACCATCAGGGGTCGACAGGATCAGCAGCTCTGCTTCAGCTGATGTTTCAAATTTATCATCTGATCGATTCACTCCACACAGTGGCCAGAGCCCGACACATTCCCAGGATGAGGAATGTCATTGCCGATGCCCTGTCACTCACGGAGTGGAAACAACTGCCTCTGATCTTCCAATCAAAGATCTACCTGTTTTCACGACCAGATGTAGACCTGTTCGGCACTCGGGACAACCATCAGCTTCAGCGCAGATGATCACCAGTTGCAATCGTTTCTGCTTTGTGTACAATCTGAATAAAACTCTGAATTTTATTTCTGATTTGTGTCTTCGATACTTCTGGGACTAGTGAGTTTTCCGATTCAATTACCCTTTCACCCTCCACGGGACAGTGTCTGTGGGGGCTGTTTCGAAGCAGAGGCTGGCCCGATACTGGTCGTCAGACCTTGGAAATTGTGGTAATGCGACTGATTACACTTGCTAAGCTGCGTCCTTTCACTTTCGTGAAGGTAGTGACTGAACACCACATTGCTCGGGAATCCCGGTCCCTGGAGCACTTGTGCTTAGTAAGTCAATGGGTTCAAACTAACCATCGCATGTCTCGCTTTTGAGACGCTGGAGGGTCGCCACCTCACTTACTGTCCTCTGCTCCACGGAGTAATTACGCCAGTGAAGTGAGTCATTCCCGAAGTGTTACACTTTGTAGCGTTCATGCTCCTAAGTACCTATACACATCTATGTGATCTTACTGTGGCAAGTAGTGGAAGTCATAAGATGATGTTGTGGTACTGAACGTTAAAATTGTGTGTTTTTCCGATTCAATTACCCTTTCACCCTCCTCGGTACGGTGTCTGTGGGGGTTGTTTCGAAGCAGGGGCTGGCCCGATACTAGTCGTTAGACTTTTATTGCAGGGGTACTTTGGAAATCGTGGCGATGCGACTGATTACACTCGCCAAGCTGCGTCCTTTCACTTTGTGAAGGTAGTGACTGAACACCACATTGCTCGGGAATCCCGGTCCCTGGGAGCACTTGTGCTTAGTAAGTCAATGGGTTCGCAATAACCCCCACACGTAGTAACTTTGGTAGTTATTGGCATGCCTTGTAGTTGCTTCCTACGGTTGTTTTGGCATAACGCTTAGCTGTTATCGCTTGAACTTCGGGTAATCTATGACCCACCTTCCTACCGTGGGATAAGTGCAAGTCTTGAGATAGGATAAGTTTAAAAATTTGGAAATTTTAACTATAAATTGTATATTTATATACTTATCCTATCTCAAGCGATAAAGTCCCACCCTACCTCCCCACTACTTAAATTACCACCGTTCTGGTTTTGTCCTTTTATGGCTCCAAGATCGAGAATGAGTATGGAAGGTGATCACGTGGGTGAGGACTGCGCATGCCACGTGCTGTCACGGCCTAGTGAGCATGGCTAAGGCAGGAAGGCATGCACAGCATGGGGACAGGGACAAGGAAGGCCTGGAGCAAAGTTTAATTCGTTTCCACTAATGGTCGAATGAAGAGAGAGAGGTACAAGTCGTGAGATAGGATAAGTATATAAATATACAATTTATAGTTAAAATTTTCAATTAATTCCATTTAAAGTCAGATGCATGTTAGTTAAAAACTCGTTTCATACATTCATGAACATTGAACAGAAGCCCTCCAAGAGGTTACAGCTAATGTAAAGCCTCCAATAGTTTGATTGTTGTGTATCCATCCATCCATCCATCCATCCATCCATCCATCCACACACCCACACAAAAGATTCAGGTTAGAATTGGTCTTCAGCAACCAAAAGAGGCGACTATCAGGTAGTCAGACTTGCTGACATGGTTGACACATGTCATTGTATCCCAACTGTGCAGATCGATGCTCATGATGTCAATCACTGGATTGTCTGGTCCAGACTCAATTATTCACAGAGCGCTGTCATATAGCTGGAAAATTGCTGAGTGCGGAGTTTAACAACAAACAATCCAATCCTATTTTCCAGTAATTAAGGTTCTCAGTTTGTGCCATACCCACCATTTAGCACATTTTGCCCTTCTTTTCCTCAGCTTGCACAGAGTCCTAATTACATCCAGGACTATGGCATCCCAGCCGACCTGCCTGTAAAGACCCGTGAACTGCTGCAGTGTCTTCTGGTTGGAGATCCCAAAATCAGGATGACAGCAGAGGAGGCATTGCTGTACATTCAGCACCAAGTACAAGGTCAAGGTCAGGGTCACAGCTGTTCTTTTCACCTCCCTGCTCAGATTCATGTGTGTTGTTTCTAGAACTTTCATTCAGTTTGTTTTAATTCATGGTTTTTAGAAAAATAATGCTTCAGTCTGTGTTCCAACACTGTCACTTCAAGGTCAGTGTCATAGCTGTTCCTTTCACCTCCCTGTCCTGATTGATGTTTTCTGTTTATGGATGTTTCATTCAGCCAGGTTTTGATTCCAGGTTTTTACTCGTATGATTCAGCCATGATTCATTACACATTATGTAACTGGATGTTTAGTTGATGGTCCCCTGCCGCAACGCAGAACGGGGGACTGTATTCAGCGATCCCGATTCTTGTTAACGCGATATCTCATGAACTGTTGTATCCAATGTCTTCAATTATGTCGACAGCCTACATTGGGGGATTGTGCAGACAACAGTCATTTCAGGCATCCTGTATGTGACGAAAAAGTAAAAAGTAGTAATTATGTTAAAAATATGCCATTCTTTAGGGGTGGGGGACATTGCCATATGTTTTGATATTTGTTATCTTCAGCCATTACTGTATGTTCTGATTACATGTTTCTTTCCACAGTCACCCTGCCAACGATTCTGCCACCATCCTCCCCCTCGGCTTCAAGCATCTCGGCAACATCTGGTGACCTTATGACATCCCTGATGACCTCTGATCTAACACTACAAGAAATCTCGCTGAAGAAACCAGTGCCTCCTGGTGGAGGGAAAGATATCAAGAACAGCCTTCGTCAGAAGCTACTGAGGCGAAAGTCCGCTGACCCCTATCACCGACACTGTAGCCGCACAACAAGCGGTATGACAAGCAAGGCCGAGGCAGAGGAAGACAAGCTGCCAAACTTTGCTGCACTCTTTGACTAAAAATGCCATGACTAGTTTTGCGAAAAAAACGCCCTTTTCTCTGAAACACCTTGACCTTCATGCATGCAATCTCCTGACAACAACACGCACGTCGGACGCACGCACCACGCACGCAACGCATGCACTCACTTAGACTTAGAGAAACACAAATACATTTGATCTACAGTAGACTGCATTTTCAAATTTTTCCTATTTTCGTTTAAACCTCTTGACATCTCTCTCTCTCTCTCTCTCTCTCTCTCTCTCTCTCTCTCTCTCCCCCGTAAAAAATAAATAATAAAAATAAAATAATGCATAAACTGTTCTGTATGTGGTTTTCCATTTTGTTATTGGTTTTTATGTATGTGGTTTTCCATTATGTTATTGGTTTTTATGTATGTGGTTTTTCATTATGTTATTGGCTTTTTATGTATGTGGTTTTAATTATATTATTGGCTTTTTGTGTATGTGTTTTTCCATTTTGTTAGTGGCTTTGTTAAACCATAGTGCTTTAAAGTGGAAGTTGTTGGTTGACATGAAGTCAAGTTCTTACAACATTTGAGTGGTTTCCTATCTTTGAGATACAGACTGACAGATAGATGATCCTCATCTTTACTGTGTAAAAGATCATGTAGATTAAGATCTGCCCTATTTAAGTGCTATCATCTTTTTAGTGCTGTTATCTTAGCGCTGTCCTGTTTTAAGTGCTCTGCTACATAAGTGCTCCGATATTTAGAAATGCATGCAAGCTTACATTTCTTTCAGTTTGTCTGTTTATCTCTTGTTTTGTATAAGTACCTTAAGATTTATCAGAAAGTGTATTCACCTTTTTGTAATAATCCAGCGTTTGATGATAAGGTATTCAGTCTTTTAATGGTTTTTTTTATGTAATATTTTTTAAAAAGTTAATAATGTACAAAAATAAACCATGAAATATAAACTTGTGCTGTTCTGTGCTTGAATAAAATGCTACTGCTTACATAAGAGGAGTCTGTTGAATTCCAGCAAGAGAAACGAGCAATCTGGCTGCTGTGTACAAAGCTCTCTTGGGGCTAAGGTAACTCCCTTACCTCAACATAGACTTACGACTGTCGTAGCGCTAAGGTTGTTTTTTCAACGGCACCCACTCATCAATTTGAAAGGATCATGTATGCCTGCAGTTATATTCTAACAATATGGTGACAGGTGATATCTAAACTTGGCATAAAGAATAGGACCCATGTCGGGAATCAAACCTGGGTCTTCAGTGGGATGGGCAAACACTTAGCTCCTTTATTGCATTGAATAGATGATATAAATATGTGATGTCATGTAACCATGGTAACAAGTAGGGGGAAGTGTAAAACTTCCATTTATATGTATTAAATTTATCAAGGAGTGTGTGAATGTTGTTTACTCAGCATTCTTGCAAATGTTAACTCCGTAATTTATATCTAGAACTACAGCTGTGTTAAGGACACCTGGGGTGAGTGAGTGAGTCAGTTTAAGCTGCTTTTAGCAATATTCTAGCAATGTCACGACAGGGACACCAGTAACAGGCTTCACCATGTTGGGAATTGAACCGGGTCATCACTGTGACGAGCGAATGCTTTAACCACTATGCTACCCGCCGCCACAGAAAGATTTAACTGCTGGTATTAACACTAACAACGTTGCTAGAGCCTTGTGAGGCGGTGGGGTAGCCCAGTGGGTGAAGCGTTCGCTCGTCACGCGGAAGACCCCGGGTTCAATTCCCCACATGGAGTCCCTGCCGTGATATTGTTGGATAATTGCTAAAAGCCGGATAAAACCCAACTTAGTCAGTCCTAGAGCCTTGGGCAAGGTCTCAAACTAATCAAAACATATCTTCATCACCACTGGCCTCTGTCTGACATTCTAGAATGGTTTACGCTGGTCACATATTGACATCCTATCCCAATGGCGTATATCGATGGTCCTGCTGTTGATCACTGGATTGTATGGTCCAGACTCGATTATTTACAGACCGCTGGAATACTGTGGAGTGCCAAAGGGTTACTGAAGGTTTACTCAACCCCGACCTTCACGGGTGTGATCTTCAGTAAACCCATGCTTGTTGTAAGAGGCGACTTAGGGATCGACAGGATCTATGTGTGGTCAGACTCGCTGTTGACTATTTGGTATCGTGGACACATATGTCATCGTATCCCAATTGCGCCACAGTATGACAGATCATGATGCTCATGCTGTTGGTCACTGGATTATTTGGTATCGATTATTTACAGACCATCGCCATACAGCTGGAACATTGCTGAATACGATTAAACAAGAAAAACAAAGACTCTTTCTAACTAAGCAGCCACAGTATGACCGTTGGTATATGACCAGATGGTAGTATGCATGATGCGTATGTAAAATCTTTACATGTTGCCTTCCCTCCTTGTGTGACGAGATGAGTGAGACAAGTATAAGAGTTGTATATCGCCGAGCGTCATTGGTGTATTAAAACAATATAGCCAGGCACACGAAGCCCACACGCATGGATATTTGTGATATATACGTTATCTCAGACAACTGTAACCGATGTGTTTGTTATTCATGACAACTGTAACCGATGTGTTTGTTAGACAATGTCTAACTCGACAACATTCGATGTACCCTATACGATGACATGTGTCAACCAAGTCAGCGAGCCTGACCACCCGATCCCGTTGGTAGCCTAGTTTTCGCATACATGATGCGTTAGAATATGCTAACAAGTACCTATATGTGTAAACACACACACGGGTGTGCGTGCGTGCATGTTTTGATGTTTTCCCAGTATCCGCTCAATCGTGATCACATTTCAAGGCCACATAGCCATTCGGCACGAGATCCACGTATGCTCGCTACTGTCACCGATAAAGTTCTCCCATGTCATGTGTGAATGTCTCACACAGTGTCAGAGTACATCCTATTGATCTGACGGTGACCCGGAACAGTACTTCACCTGCTGTACATGTAACCAGAGACCTCTTATGTAACTATATGTAGAACACGCGAGGGCGACATTCCCAGAACTGGTGGTCGTCTGCTCTCGCTGACATGGCTATCTGCAGGTGTGGCGGGACCCGTCTGTGGACAGTATCCGACATTCCAGGATAATCTGCTGTCATTTGAAACCTGACGTCACAATGGATCAGTAGAAACAGAGATCTACAAGTCTCCCTGCCGTTCACGAAATAGCAATAATAATAGATATCGACAAAAATTAAAGTTCAAGTTTCATTTCTTTTTCGATGCCTATTATTTTTGCACCCCTTCGATTACTTTATCATTTCAAGTGACATATCTTAAAAGGCCTCCCCACTACCACTACTTCTCTACAGGGGCGGTGGGTTAGCCTTGTGGTAAAGCGTTCGCTCGTCACGCCGAAGACCCGGGTTCGATTCCCCACTTGAGTGCAATGTGTGAAGCCCATTTCTGGTGTCCCCCGCCGTGATATTGCTAGGAAATTGCTAAAAGCGGCGTAAAACCAAACTCACTCACTAATTGTCTACAGCAACCCATGCTTGTCGTAATAGGTGACTAACGGGACCGCGTGGTTCAATGTCGGTGATGCATGTCATCGTTTTCCAATTGCGATGCTCATGATGTCAGTCACTGGATCGTCCGGTCGAGACTGGATTTGTTTTTACAGACAGTCGTCATATAGCAGAAAAAAATCTGAGTGCGGCGTTAAGCAACAAACAGAAACAACTGCTACTACAACTCCTGCCTAGACTGCTACTTCTACTACCACATCGAGCTGACACACTATATGAAAAACCTGAAATGCCTCAACTATTTCGATGCTCACTAGAAACACTTCGTCTTATCGATGGCAATCGCGTGGCTTGATTGGCCTGTGTGTAATAATACACTTGATCTGTAATGGAGACCCTTGACGGCTACCGCTTTTGTGTATGTTGTAGACTGGGGAGAAGTTCAACAGTTTTGTTGTGGGATATACAGTCTCAAATCCTGAAGTTGGATGAGAAATAGGTCTTCGGGTTTCAAACCGACATTATTATCTTCATATCAAGAAATAGAAAAGAAATCTGAACCAGTTATTTTGTCTGTACTCAGAAAATGATCGACACGACAGGTATAGGTTAAATACGAGTTGAATGCAAAAGCAGCCAAACTGAAATCATCGCAAACTCTGCACCACATCTAGCCTTAGAAATCGCATGAGAAACCAACAAGTCAAAACATTGATTACACAACAGTCTCGTTTCCTGCTGACTGGGTTCCGTCCTATTGCGCAACTTAGGACAATGACCAGTCCAGAATTTTGAGACCAATTCATTCAACTGGATATGTAAACATTAATCAGTATTACTAGTATTTGATACATCTAAAGACTTGTTTATGGCAACACTACACTCCTTTTAATCCTTGCAAACACGTCATGTAGTCGTGCTCTGTCGTTCAGTGTGCTCTGACAAACGGAAATCTGGAATTCGTTGAAATCCCCAAACGAGGCTCGGCCACTAGAAACGTTTGGCGGTCTGATACGGACTTAATATTATATCAATCGCATTGTACGTTACAAAATTACACCGAATAAGCGCAAAAAACACATGACAGGTGTAACCAGTGAGCCAAATGAATTGTGAATCATTTTACGACATCATCAAACAGGGGCAGTCTATGACGTCTTAGTTAAGGTCTTGCTCCCTAAACCTTGCCATAAAATATAGAAACACGATTTTATTACAGTTTAAAATTAAAATTCATTTGTAAATACCATTTTCTTATGAAACAAGGAATTGGAATTCATTGTAACCAAAGTTGCTTGTAGTGTCTCTTTTCACTTTCACACGAGAAAATTCGGATCGGCTGAAAAGTAGGTCATTGTCTGAATTGGTTAATGAGACTCATGTTTCGGTTTGATTTTTGAGGAAGATCATATTATTTTCAAGATTAATCACTTGATGTTGATTTAGCACACACACGCACGCACACACACAGATTCCCAGCCAGATTCCTACATATCTCAACGTTTAATGCAAATTTACATTGTTGGTTGTCTCGAATCCTGGATAAGTGGAACCGTTTATCGGCCTCCTATATGAGTTCCACACATTGAGGTTCGATTGTATATAATTCCCGTGCGGGCGGGAGGTTAAACGTGTGGGCTTCATTTAAATCCTACATTCAACTTTTGAACTGACCCCCGCGACATGGCTGTATGTTGCATGTACCGTTATCTGGAATCAGCCGAGGTGATGTCTCATGACGATTATTTATCCTCGCTAACAGGTTACGGTTAGGGTACAGTATATGTACCCCCACAGGTGCTGATAACGAAGTAGAGGACCTTTGTGAGTAACCTTTGTTCCGAGTTTTTATCAATGTTGGCAACAAACGATAAAAACAATAATATGAGGACCTCCTCTGTTTGTTGTTTGAAATGACATCTCCTTGTGAATTACACACAAACAGATGTTGACCTTAAGCTTTGCTGATTAATATGAATGCGAGGATATGGTGCAGATGAGTTTTCTTGCTTTGAATGTAACCCCGTTTTCATATAAGGAATTACTTTCATATTTGGGGCGGTGGGTTAGCCTAGTGGGTAAAGCGTTCGCTCGTCACGCCGAAGACCCGGGTTCGATTCCCCACATGGCGTTTCCTACGAGCGGCATTATCCTGCTCGTGGTCGTCCCAACAGACAGTCCAAATACCGAACTCGTACTCCTTCACTCTCTAGATGCACTAAGTATATATACAGTTTTTGACAACAATGGACAGGCGACGACTCATCAATGGACAGACAGAAAAAACAATAGCACTTCCTTGACCAGTTGATGTGATGGCAGACACGGCCAAGGGGGATTACCAATGAAGGTTATAAATGTCTTATACAATAATTAATGGGCTGACAAGTCAATTTACAATGCGGTAGTGATAAGGATGTACAGTAGTGATTAAAAATACAACTAAGCGTCATATATATATTACAATAAAGTCTCACATGTCTTGAGTACATAGTTTTGGACTTTTTAAATATTTGGACGATGGCTGTCCTGAATTAGTCCCTATAACATTAGGATGCCCTGGCAGGGACATGGGATGCCTGCGAGTGCCTTGGTAGGGGGGTGTAAGGGGGCTGGGGGTGCCTCGGTAGTGGGGGTCCAGGAGCTAGGAATGGGACTGGTAGGTCAAGAGGCCTGGGGTGCCTTGGTAGGGGATAGGGGGGAATGGGAGCTAGGGTTGGGACTCCGGGTAGGACAAGGGGCATCAAAAGCAAAATGGAATCTAACAATTAGCTGCTCTTTAACTGTAAAAAATACATGATGTCAAATGACCTCTATGACAAATGATAAACTGGATAGGCAATGTAGTGCTAGTCCCTTTCATCATGTATTCATGTTCATATTTACTGTACAACAACAGGGTCTGTATATGCAAAAATTATTTTGTCTTGAGTCTTGCTGGCGAAATATCTAAATGTACTCTTCCTAGAAAAGGCAATCATGGATGTTATTGCTTCCTGGAAAGTATAGTACATAAATGGTATATTGTAGGGCTGTAACGATTCACTTGCATATTCGAAAAATCAAACCATATTCCTTCATAAATTCAATTTGCTATTCATGATTGATAAATCAGATATTGATGAATGCTTTGCCTGAAAGGAGTTTATTTTATTCGAGTTATTTATCATGGTGAGATATACAAAATGGAATATATTCAAGCCAGGTAGGATAATAGTCATCAATCTTATACATTTTATTTGTCAGTGATGTGGTCACGGTTAATGGTGGTGATGAATTAATACTGTCTAAATAGGCAAAACATGTCAAAGAATATATTTTGTAATTGTTCACTGAATATTATCAAGATTACATCAACTACTGACTTGCAATTATAGTATTCATTACCCACTATTCGTTACCAATATTCGTAATATGTATCATATTCAGCTCATAGTGGATTTGTTGCAGCCCGAGTCTCTTGCTTCTCTTTTGTG
This sequence comes from Haliotis rubra, assembly GCF_003918875.1. NCBI lineage: Eukaryota > Metazoa > Mollusca > Gastropoda > Lepetellida > Haliotidae > Haliotis > Haliotis rubra. The sequence goes on from NW_025767239.1 coordinate 660,397, forward strand.
CTTGATGTAGTTCTATTTCTGAAGATTCTGATGTATGTAATATTGCTTGAAATTTAATACATTTTCTTAAAGACTGGTGAAGCAGGTTAAATATCTAAATATCTTGCTTACTGAAAAATCTAGTAGGAAAAGGATATTTTGCTGCTCTATTTTGAAAGATGTGTACAAGTATTTGTAAGATTCTGAGGCATGTCAAGGGCAGGTAACTCTAATCATTCCAATTGACATGACTCCATGTGCATCTATCATAGAATATATTTATTTGCATTGTTTGTAACATACTGAAAATAAAATAAATAATCACATTGTTTCAGTTGTCAAGCTTGTTAAATACTGTTCCATTCTGTGATATAGATACTGCTGAAAGAATATACCATGGCGAATACATGATTCATATGAATTGTTTCTTTATGCTCATTATTTTCATGCATGCATTTTATGACTTGGGTCAAACTATTTTATGTTAAAGTTTATAAAATGTTATTTCCTCTGCCATAACTTCTATAAAAAACATATTATTATTGTAAATACATATTAATATTATAGTAAATATTATGTTCATGTTATCATTGCCATAATTTATGAAAATATTTTATTCAAAAGAATTGATTGCTTCCACAGTCCTTGTTATGTGAAACTGTAATAAGTTGGTTTTGCCCATTTTATTGATACAGATTGTATTTTCATCAAACTGTTTTCACATTTTACGTTGTTTCAATTTTTGCCAAAAAAGAAATGTCCACATAAAAATGGGAAACAAATTTATTAGCTGGAAATGCTGAATGTGTTACATATTGCTGTACCATGAGACAGCATTGATGTGATTGAGATTTAATGGTGATGTTTATGTTATCTTCCATTCCGTCCACTTTGACCTAAAGTACCTCAAATGCAATATTCCTAGGCCAAAATAACAATGGAACTCAGTTCTACCCATTGATATTGATTGTGAGTTACTTTGACACTTTGTTTTATTGTTTCTTATTGCCTCACTCAATGGTATTGGTGTAGTCCTGTGCATAAAGCTCAGGTCACAAATAAGCTGAAGTTAAGCAACATTGGGTGCAGAGAGTCCTTGGATGGATGACCGTGTTTGGCAGCTTGACCCCTGAGAGTTTCTAGGACTTCAGTCCTGCCCCTTGTCGAACCACATGTGATACATGTGGTCTCACCTAAGGCAAGTGAGTTTGGTAAAAAATTGCCTCTGTTCACCCAGCAGAAAATGGGTACCCAGTGGGATAAGTCATGTGACTATTAACCTTCTCACGGGCAGCTTGGGTGATTCGGGGTAATAATAATCAGATTGTAGCGCTTTGAGCGTGCCCCTCCATGGTGCAGAATTCAACGTATTACAAATGCCCTTATTATTATCATAAATGCTGTATCATGGCAATCCATAAATATTGAAGTCATGACCAGACAATCCAGTGATTGATCTTGTGATCAGTGATAGGATACAAAGACACGCTATCAACCGAGTCACTGACACCAACACCCTGATCTTTTTGGTCGGCATTTAAAGGCAGTATAAATTGCTGGGAACCTATGTTGACACATAATCTCCATATGGTTAATAGACTTTGGTTTTTGAGATTTTAGAGGACACAAATTCATAGGTGGAGGTGTAAGAAAACAATTGCTTTTTGTTGTGACGAATTTTAAGAAAATTATAAATCATGTATTTTTAGAATCACTGCATTACTGACTGACTGACTGAGTTTGGTTTTACGCCGCTTTTAGCAATATTCCAGCAACATCACGGCGGGGACACCAGAAATGGGCACTGCATTACTGAATTATGAGAGTTTAAATTGTCGGGGGAGGTGGTTACACAGGTTTAAATTGTATCTTTACAAGAATCTTATAATCTTTCATGAAGCTAAGTGAAAAACATAGCCAAAAATTGTAACTAAATTCTAACTGGGATTGTTTTATTTATTTATGATGCAAACAGATTGTTTTTGTTAAAAAATTCAATTTACAATGTTGCATTAAGTCTTCATATACATGAATAAAGTTGATACATATATTGGAATCTCCTGTTCTTACTGTTTTCAAAGTATTGTTTGATACATATACTACACAAAACAAGTTAGAGAATACCCACAATTGGAAGGCTGTGTATTTTCCAGGGATACTCTACAACCTTATATAGTCTCCCTGGTATTGCTATGGTCTATGTGATCTTGAACTCATTTGGAGCAGTATCAATGTTCAAGTTATAATTTGAAATGACCTCTTTTTCAGTCAGCCTAGCAAGACAATAGAACTAATTATGCTTCTTTCATCCTATTGTGTTGCGCTTAATTTTCCAGCCATGCCATGGCAGCCAGTGAATTATCTTGTCTGGGACAGACTAAACCAGTGACACCCTCACTCACTCCAGGGCTCAGATTTCTGTAAACCTGCTGTAGATTTATGATGATGTCCTGATAATACAAAAGATGAACGAATTGAACAAGAGATGTGACGAATTGTCTCAATGCCAGTACATGAAAAAAGGCCCTTCCGACAGCCCGAGAGGGGCTAGATTTCTGACAGGCGGTCTAAATTTATAGCTAGCCAGTCCGATGGTCTGGTAAAAATTGTAGACAACATGTTCCTTCCCATTCTCTTCCCACAGAGGTTACTTAGGTTCATTATTCATTGTAACTAAAAATTGAGTTATTTTCTTTGGATTGTCTGGTCTGGTTAAATCCATTTTAGGCTGGTAACAATTTGAAGTTACCAGCCCTGATGTCTGGCTGGGATTTTGGCTTATTTCATACACAGCCAACACACTGATATGATACATGCAGTCAAACAAGTCTCCTGACAACCTAAGTAAAGATGGAAGGGCCATGCTTTGTTCTTTATCTCCAGGGATAGAAATGTGACATAGAAACAGGATATTGGTTTTTTGTTTAATGTTGCACTCAGCAATATTTCAGCTATATGGCAGTCTAAGTAATCTTTGGCTCAGTATTATGTCGTTACACTGCTATATAGCATTATGTCGTTACACTGCTATATAGCATTATGTCGTTACACTGCTATATAGCAGTGTAACAAATAATACTGAGCCTAAGTTTACTTAGACTCGCTACAGGCGATGGTCTGTAAATAATGGATTCTGGACCAGACAATCCAGTGGTTGACAGCATGAGCACTGATCTGCACAATGGGGATAAGATGACGTGTAAACCAAGTCAGTGAGTCTGACCCCTGTATCCGGCTAGTTGCCTTTAATGCAACGTATGTGGTGGAGATTGGTTTGACATAAGATATAGTGAATGCTATAAGTGAGTCTAAACTTTTGATGGGTAGTATATATGTGTGGTGTCATCTCCTTGTACAAGTCACTCAGTTCTGAATATGCCCCTGTTCACCTGGCAGAGAATGGGTACCCTGTATAGCTGTGACTGTCAGCTTTGTACTGTTCCACGGGTATCTTGGGCTGTATACTCCCCAGGTAGCTGAGAATGATAAGTGAGTTGCACATTAAAGGGCCACTGATCCAGAGCAATTTCCATGGACTGGTTGTTGCTTTTGTTATTGTTTTTTCCAGTGGGTGCCCGGATGATATCCCAAAATTCATGACTGGTTCGTTACCTCTGCTGCGCCACCCTCATGCGCAATTGATAGTATAAGTATAGACTGATCAACAAAGATGAAATCTATTTTACTCGATAATTTTATGTTGATTTTGTTGTAAAATTATGTAGACTTTGATGAATAATTTGGTTTCTTATAAAAATTATTCACTTTGATAAAAATGCTGATTTTGATGTCAAATTTGGATTTCATAGTAATGTTGACTTTATAAAAATGTTAACGTAAATGGATGTAGAATTTGATTTAGAAATAGTTTGACCTTGAATTTGGCGAGAAGCCTGATATGATAGCATTGTTTTGAAAGTAAGGCTAACCAGGGATACTCTACAACCTTATATAGTCTCCCTGGGCTAACTAAATACATTGGGATTCTTGGGGAGAGTAGTGAGCTTGGGTTCACTACTAGTCAATCTGAATGTTGTATTAAATGGCATTATTTTGATAACAAATAAAAACATTTTAAGTTTAACCATCTGCCAGTGGTAATAAATGTTAGGACTGAAATAACGAAGTCAATGTATGTCTTTATATTTTGTCTTATAATTAGTTTGTTATCATATTTGTATGCATTTTGAAGCTTAATAACATGCACACGATCTGCTTATATTTAGTGAATTTATAACATGACTGTAATATCTAGACATCTTATAGATTGCCAACATGCATCATATTTTCACACAGACGTCCTAAGTGCGACCTATAGTGTATGTTGTCTGTCTCATTACACTTCACGGCAAAAAAAACATGATTCTGTTGAATGCCACAACAAATAAATAAAAACAAAATGCAAATATTAAAATTAAAACAGACCAAAGTTATAGCAACAATATCAGGCCATTACCTTGTTCGGGGAATGTATCCATTAATATCCACATAAAGGAATGAGATGCCATGCATCTGCAGCTGACAAAGTATCCTATTCCATGTCATGTGTCTTTTAACAGTCTAATATGCGAAAAAGTGATCTATAGTTTCAGGTTTTTCACATTGGTGCATAGTCCCATTGGTCACCCAAGATAGCACACCTGGCAACTAATTGCAGGATGTCCGCCATTCTTTAAAAAGTAATTTAGTTAGCCAATAATGAGCAATCAATCAATGTATTGGCGGTTAATCCTTTGAAAGAAGGACGTTGTTTTTACAATGAGACTTTACGACAGGGTGTATTCAGTATAGATGAGTGAATCTACAAACATAAACACTACCTTTTGACAAATCTGCTGTGCAGGATAAAAGCAATTAATCAAGCAGCGTGTTATCGGTTAATCCTTTGATCGATGTTTGTTTTGTAACTCAGCTGATAATTCCTCTTACTGCACTTCCATTCGCCTATTAATAAGATGTAATACATTTGCCACATCAGACCTCAATTTCTAATGATAGTATTTACTCCAGACACAAGAGATGCCAAGTGGGAACCTTTGTCGGGTAATCTGTGTGGTGTTATCACTAATTATACATGTTATAAATTCATTAACTGACCATCAAGTGAATGATGACAAATAACATGTGTAGGTTCACCACCAAACAAGGGTTACAGCAAGAGAGTAGTAATCGCTGTATTGCATGCAAGTTTGATTGCCTGAAAAACAAAATTATGGGCCAACACTGTTTTGAGGATACGAACGGAACTTCATTGTTACATAAAAAATATATATAAGCATTTGCTGTGTACTTAGTTAAAAACTGTATATACCAATGTACCTTTTTGTTTGCAATGGCATAGTGGGGTTGTTTAGTTTATGGATTCAAATATATCAAATGTGTGTTTTTGATATCATAGCATACGTAATAGACATCATATTTTTACATGATTAAATATCAAGGTAAAAAACACAGAAGTAGGATCAAATCGGATCAGTCACCATACCATCCAAACATTTGAAAATCTGAAAAGGCCTACACTGCTGGGATACTTTATTACAATCAGACAACAAACTACCGGGGTATTTTCCAAGTAACAGCATCTGATGGGCATCCACCCTTCCTAATGTCCCACTGATTAGGTTGAAGAAATTCTGCCAAGGTGGACAGTAGCCCAGTCCCTGTGTCCGTCACGGTCGGGTGAGCAAGGGGTGACCAGTTTGCAGCTAGGTTTCATAATTAGACTGTTGGCTGGAAACATTAATCGCTCTGGATCAGTGGCCCTTTAAAGGTCACATGCAACGTAAAACACAACTTTGCAGATTCTGATACCTTTCGGTATGGACTTACCGAAACAAATCATCAAAAATGCAAATTCAACTTATAAAGTTGAAAAATAACGCAATGAAAAAAACCGCGCGAAATCGTAGTTCAAACGATAACTTTCCCCCAGTGCTTGGGGGAATTGAAGTGGTTTCAACAGCTGGGCTGCGCACATAGCACATGCGCAGTGAAATAGGTTCGCGGAGCTTGGAAGCGGGTTGCCCGGTGAATATTCGGTGAAGGCTTTGGTGTGAGCTATTTTTCTAATGTTTTGTTGATATTTCACAGGCGCGACCTTTCTACATGTTATTACAGTAGATTACCGATTTAACTGTTTATATTATTTCATTTGTCTATTTCACTACACGTTCTTCTTACCGAGTCACTTTCTCAGTTCGATACTTAAAAGCAATGTCATTATTTAGCGTCGACAGAATTTCTAACAGTGATATAGATATGTCGTTGTCACTGACAAAACTCAATGTCTTGTTTTATTGACACCTATGTGTCTGCCTGCCTGTCTGCTAATGACAATATTCAATACACAATTTCAATCACTGACCACATGCAATTTGAACTTAACACCTATCAGGCTATACACCATAAACAAAACGCATTGATTTATGGCCCGAGTTCGGTCTCTGTCACATTATGTAATTATACAGACAGGCAGGTGTGATACTTGAACACATGACATTTTATGATGTCTGTTGACTGTAAAATGTTATACACCAAAAATGAGCATGTATTTACAAAACCCAACATCTCTATATACACACACAATGAGCCGTGCGGGCATCTGCAAATGAGCCAGCCGTTACACTTGAGTGCACACCCACCCGCTCTGACTGGGTTCACTATCGCGGCTGCTTCGTTTCTTGGGAAGTAAACCCAAGTACAAAATATTGCACTTTTGATTTGCGATTGTACGCTTATAATTTTGTTTATATGTTTTTTCATAATCAGCAATGTATATTCTATGTCATGAGTAAGTGATAATTGTGTTTTAATTATGTTTGATTTTTGGGTTGCATGTGACCTTTAACCCACTGACCAGAGTTACATACTAACGAAGCCCAGTAGTAATTCCCATATTGATTGGATTCTGGCAAACAGACTCTTTATTTGTTTTTCAAACAAAGTTTCCATTATTGTTATTGTCTCTTCTTAAGTTATTTTACAAATTAAAAAAAGAGGTATAGTCATACATATTGGATTTGAACCCAAACATTACCAACCAGTTTAACTGTGCAAGTAACTGAATACAAAAATGCTGCAGTTGCCCCTGCAGTTGTCTCCCTCTAGTTTAACTGGTTACACTGTTGATGCAGCTCCGCGTATCAAATACATGAATAGACATGAGCCCAGTCTATATTTTACGGAAATATATCCGGAGATGAATTGTTGGAAAGACGTTATTGGAATTAAACAACAATAAAAATCACAGATTATAGCTACAACTTCATTATATACTGTGATGGCGACATTTCAGTAAATTGATCGATTATATTACTAAACTGGTTAAAGGTCACATGCAACCAAAAAATCAAACATAATTAAAACACAATTATCACTTCTTCATGACATATAATATGCATTGCTGATTATGAAAAAACAAATAAACAAAATTATAAGCGTATAATCGCAAATCAAAAGTGCAATATTTTGTACTTGGGTTTACCTCCCTCGAAACGAAGCAGCCGGGATACCGAACCCAGTCAGAGCGGGTGGGTGTGCACTCAAGTGTAACGGCTGGTTCATTAGCCGATGCCGCCTTCACGGCTCATTGTGTGTGTATATATAGAGATGTTGGGTTTTGTAAATACATGCTCATTTTTTGTGTATAACATTTTGCAATCAACAGACATCATAAAATGTCATGTGTTCAAGTATCACACCTGCCTGTCTGTGTAATTACATAATGTGACAGAAACCGAACTCGGGCCATAAATCAATGCGTTTTGTTTATGGTGTATAGCCTGATTGGTGTTAAGTTCAAATTGCATGTGGTCAGTGATCGCAGTTGTGTATTGAATATTGTCATTAGCAGACAGGCAGGTAGACACACAGATGTCAATAAAACAAGACATTGAGTTTTGTCTGTGACAGCGACATATCTATATCACAGTTAGAAATTGTGTCAACGCTAAATAATGACATTGCTTTTAAGTATCGAACTGAGAAAGTGACTCGGTAAGAAGAACGTGTAGTGAAATAGACAAATGAAATTATATAAACAGTTTATTTACTGTCATAACATATAGAAAGCTCGCGCCTGTGAGATATCAACAAAACATTATGAAAGTAGCTCACACCAAAGCCTTCACCGAGTATTCACCAGACAGCCCGCTTCCAAGTTGCGCGAACCTATTTCACTGCGCACGTGCTATGAGCGCAGCCCAGCTGTTGAAACCCGTATTCCCCAGAAAAGTCTGGGGAAAATTAGTGAAACGTTTGAACTCCGATTTCGCGCGGTTTTTTTCATCGCGTTATTTTTCAACTTTATAAGTTGAATTTGCATTTTTGACGCTTTGTTTCGGTAAGTCCATACCGAAAGGTATCAGAATCTGCAAAGTTGTGTTTTACGTTGCATGTGACCTTTAACACTTTGAGAAGCGCTTTGATGATAGTAACGGTTTTGTAAACTGGCTCCTGGCTCCTTATGCGCGCCGTCAGCTATGCATATTATTTTACGATATCAGAGACGGAGCCCAGCTCAGCATAAACACTGACAATTGTAGACAGGCATCCAGTCAAATCACTACGTTTGCGCAACCATGGACCAGGAAACTAGAAGAGCAGTAAGTAAAGCTCACACTTTTCGATTTTGCCGAGTTGTTCTAAATTGTTCAAGATTGTTGTATAGACCAACGTGTCACATAAGTATCTGAGAACGTTTTAGCATGTGTATAAATATCAGCAGATCGCGAATCGACTAGAATATTGGCAAAATGGAAACATGTATACCGATCTAAACTGATGGTGTTTGTAATAGGGGATTCCCCGGTTTGTATAATGGCTGTACATACTTCCCTGAAGTTGAGCGCGACTTGTTGATTTGATTTCTGTTCAGAACTAATAATGGCTGATAAATGTCTGTTTGTTCCTCCTCGTACATTTTGTCCTTAAAGGGGCCTCCTTATATTCTACTTTTATAATTCTACAGACTTTTGGGTGAAACCTGTGACAAGCTAGTGTTGCACAACTTCAAATTCAATCGCCATGATACAAAATGCAGTGATTTCGATTTAATCATGATTATGTCCGTGCTTATTAACATCGAATAGCTAAGTGCATTATTGGTTGGTGCCAACGCTTGATTTCATGTTCATGCCACTCCCATTCCACCAAAGCCTGATTTGACAGTTTGTCAGGCATTCTACCACAATGCGCCCCATTTTCCAAAACTACATGATTTTAAAATATTTGACTAGAGTATTGTTTGTAGAAGATATTTATTTTTTTGTTTCCATGTAAATATTTAAAAAAGTAATTTCCTGTCGTGGTATGATATAATGAAGGTTTTTATGTTAATGGCTTTATGATCATGTGAGAGGGGATTCCCCTGTACATGCTGAGGTTAACCTCACTGTGCGTTAGACACATAAAAAAGCCATGTAGCCACTGATAGCATTAAGCTTAAATGTACACATGAATTTACATATTTTCATGAGTAAGCAAAAACATTATTTTCCTTCTCACATGTCACATGATTGTTACTTTTTTTGTATATCTTTGTTCATTTTGCAGATTTATGTCAGTTAGGTATACTTGTTCTATTTTTACAAAGTGAAACAATTTTAATTTAACTATGATGAGCTTCCCCTTTAGCTGAAAGTCATTTGATTTTTTTCAGGAAATGGATCCAGTATTACCGGGTTTTCATGAAAGTATCGCACAACAAGTGATTGATGATAGAGATGGACAGAACTCCAACTTTTATCCCTTGAAGCAGAAAATTGTTCAAGGTAACAAAACTATGACAAACATGTTCATGAGACATATTGTTTTGGCTAGGTTACAGTTAGCATTAAGTGATTGAACTTTAAAAATGATATATACAAAGTCCACAAACTTTCCTTGTCCCTGGTGTGTTCCAATTTCAACTTTCAGTTTCTGTAACAGACATTCCATATCATACCATTGTTTTGAATTTTTTTGGTGTGTTTCATCTCTTTAATGTTATGATAAACTTTAGACAGCACCAGAGTTCCATGTGACTTTTGTGTAATTTCAACATTGATTGATTTTCTTTGATTTTCATGCTTACCTTCTAACACTTTTTGGGGCGGTGGGGTAGCCTTGTGGTTAAAGCATTTGCTTGTGTCACAGAAGCCCCGGGTTCAATTACCCCATGGATACAATGTGTGAAGCCCATTTCTTGTGTCCCCTGTCGTAATATTGCTGGAATATTGCTAAAAACAGAGTAGAAGTAAATTCACTTACTCTAACACTTTTTCTGACTGAGACAGCAGGGAAGACAGGGATTCAGAATGTCACCTCCCCTGATCCCAATGGACCCTATAAACAGGTCATGCAGGGGAAGCGTATTGTGCAGCAAAACCAGGACCCGAGGAAGGAGGAGTTCCTGTTTGCAGGAGACCAAGAAGAGGAGTCTGTCCCAGACACGTTGAAGAACTTAAACGTGAGACCAAGGGGAACTATAGCGGAAGCCACAGTAGTGAAAAGCCCCACCATCCACAGTGATGGCAACAGCTTCCATGATGTGAACAGGGTCAAGGTCAAGCTCAGCGTGGAAGAGGAGAGTGTTGACACAGCGATAGATTTACAGGGCTCCAGATATCTGTACGTATTGGCGTATGTACAGATAGAAAATATGCACGATACAGTAGGAAATAATTTAGAAAACGTAGCAGATACGCACCACAGCAATGGTGTACAGTCTTAAAATCACTTACAGACGCATTTATCTGAAAAAAGTATTGTTTTATTGTTTATTGACCTGTTTAGACAAGAGTAGCAATGCTGTGGTGCATATATGAAACGAAACACAAGATTACTAATACGCCATTAAATTCCATTCTGGGCCTAGATTTTCGAAGCTCTCTTAGTGCTAAGATAGTCGTAAGTTAATGTTAGTGTATGGCACTTACGACTATCTTAGCTCTAAGAGACCTTTCGAAAATCTAGGCCCCGTACTCTAAATGTACTCTTAAGTTTTTCCAGTATCCCTATATTGTAAAAAATAAGGAGTACATACTACTGATGTTGAAAAATTATCTGGAGCCATGGATTAAGGTGTTAATGTGGTTTGAGGAAATGCGAACCTGGCAACACTGGCGTTGGGCATTATAGAACAAATACTCTGTGGCTAGCAACTAGTGGTGTGCAGAATAGTTGATTAACTATCCTTGAATTGATAAAGTGTAATTAGGTGGGGAACTTGTTTTTATGAAAGGTTAAATTAAAAATTCATATCTTGTGTCGTTCAGTCTAAGTAAACTTAGGCTCAGTATTATTCGTTACACTGCTATGCCGAGTCTAACAAACGCTAGTAGAAGGTCACGTCAGCTAACCTTTTGAATTGACCAATCAGAACACGGCTTACCAAATCGCAAAAGTTAACATTCGCACATACCGTTAGAATGTTTTGAAAACAAGATATTTTAAGTTTAAATAATTTTGAAAAGTAACTTTCATGTATGAACTGCTGTAAATTGTAACTACATGTAGTTGACTAATGCTTGATTGTTGCTAAATATTCGTAAACCTTTTTCAGCCTGTAAGATACCAGGGTCATGTTGAGTCCAGTTGTCTAAAGTGTGTGTTTTTCATTCACTTCTGCACAGGTGCGTGGTGCTTGGGTCCAGCAAGGATGTGTCACTGTTGTTCAATAAACAGAAAAAAGGAACATATGGAGTTATTTTGGACAGAGTGAGTTTTTTCTGTTTTTGAGTCAGGAATTTTGTAATTATTTTCATGATTAAAGTCTCAATAAAATAGTATTTCAAGTGATTTTTATTTCATTTTCAGAAAAAGATCTACAATGAATGAAAAATAGTGTACAAATTAAATTTGTAATTAGATGTTGTTGAGAGATGGAGATGCTGCTGTTGCTGCTGCTGTTGCTGCCTCTGACATAATTTGTCATTTATCTGAAATTATCTCCCCATTTTCAGGGCATGAAACCATCTCCACAAGGACCATGGAAAAGAATTCCAGGTTATTAAAGAGTTGGGTCGTGGAGGGTTTGGCCAAGTCGACCTCTGTGAACACAGGTCTGGGAAGAAGTATGTGAACAAGAAGGTGAACATAAGTATTCATATTTTGTTGCCATTGTAGTGTGGTTAAAGAAATGTCAAGGGTTTTATTGAATTACTGAACTCAAACCATCTGTAAATATGTTTTCAACATGTTCAAGTGGTAATACATGGCATCATGTTCCAATTGCATGTTTTGATGCTCGTGCTATCAATCTCTCAATTGTGATTATTTAAAAACTGGCACCGCATAGCTGGACTATTGCCGACTGTTGCATTCGGCAAAAACAAACACAAATGCAAAGAAACAAACTAGTGTGGACTGCCGTATTTGTTGCTAGATTTCTGCCCGATTCCGAAAGAAGGAAGTTGAAGTGCTGAACACTCTAAGCCATCCCAACATCACACGTTTCCTTGGCTACATCTTCCGGGAAGGTCAGCATGAGATCCTCATGGAGTATGCTGGTGGGTTCAACCTTTGACCTCCTGTCAGTCCATTTTGTTTACCTGAATCTGTCACCAAAATGGTACTAAATTTCTGCCCTTGATGAAAATCATTATGATATCATGCAGTACTTCAGCCAGGCAAGCGCCATTGTGCCACTGACATTAAAAAATATGCAGTGTCACTTTTTTTCAATGCTAGAGCGCACCCATTGGCGCAACAAGTAATATATTCCACAGGCCTTCTATACCATGGTTACCATGAATGGCAAAAGTCTCAACTGCATTGGCACAACATTTAATATAATCCACAGGTCTTCTATACCATGGTTACCATGAATGGCAAAAGTCTCAACTGCATTGGCACACATTTTAGTAGTTATGATGGCAGTTGGCAACACTCAGAAAAATTCTGGCTGAAGCACTGTAGCATGTCAAGTAAAGAGGATGGGGCTGTAAGACTTAGTTTATGTTTGTTGAATTTAAAATATTATGAAAATACAATCCCAAAATACCTCTAAACTTAGGAAAATATGAACTTATGAGCCGAAACTTTTGACAAAAATAGTGTTTTTCTCTGGCTGAGTGTGTCAAAGGCAAATTGTTTTATGTCCAGGAGTCACTAATGCTTTTTGGGGTGGTGGGGTGGCCTAGTGGTTAAAGCGTTCACTCGTCACGTCAGAGACCCGGGTTCGATACCCAACGTTGGTACATTTTGTGACACCCATTTCTGGTGTCTCCCTGCCCTAATGTTGCTGGAGTATTGCTTACAGTGACGTTAATCCAAACTCACTCACTCACACATTTTGCTGACCTTGTAGGTGTGTCCCTGTCAGTCTTCATTGCGACCAATGCCAACTGGCGGGAGCTGTGGACACCGGACGTCGTGATGAGGATGGCCATGCAGGGCTTCTCAGCCCTGGCCTACATGCACACCGTGTTTAAGATCCTGCATCACGACATCAAGCGTGAGTAGTATATTCTATACATGTATATATCTTGCAATCACATTAAAATCATAATTTTTCCTTATCCTGACTCATGCTCTTTTTGCTTATCTTCTTCTTCTTGCGAACATAGTGGAACACTTGTATCTCCCTAATTGAAGCTCCCTTCAATGTAAAATCACTAATTAGTACACCACGAGTTACCTCCCTTCCACAAGCGCGGGAACGAGGGCGCCACCTCTACCCATGTGCCTCACTCTCTCCTTCTTCGCCCAGTGAGCTGGACGTGAGAGCGCCTGTGTCTCCCGACACACTATATCCTTTGATTATATTTAGTTAGTTACCTCGTATAGACATCTATAGAGGTTTAGCTAGTATCCTTCAACAATTATATATTGATATTTAGTCGTGTTTCTACTGTTTATTCACGGGACGCCGTGTTGTTTCAGTGGATTACGTTGATAAAAATTCTGTACTGTTGCACATTACGTTTTTTATTCTGCTGCTGATCCGCATTTAATATGCCCTAGCTGTACTGCGCCATGTTTCATGTTATTCACGTTGCAGTTGCGGTACTAATTTATCCAATTCTGCCTTTAATAAATAATTACTTTGCGTTTGAGACGCGCAGCAGATAGGTCGCGTATGCAGAGTCTAGCCATGACTGATACACCTGAACCCCTCGCCAGTCTACTGCTGTTGGTCGACCCCCCTCCCGTCTGGTGTTCCGCTAGAGTGGTGGAGAGGCGTGGGACGTAGTCCGCCGCCTCCAAGAAGCGTCCTGCTTCCCCAGACATCCCATCGTCGCAGCCGAAGACTAGAGGGCTTCTACTGCATCTCAACGCGACCTCTGAGGGGAAATCAACGAAGTCTACTTGAACTTCTCAGCCGAGATTGTTCCCGTCGCAGATTTAGGCCTGGTTGATGATCAGCCGATCATCATACCTGATGTACATCAAAAGAATGACCGATGTCGGCAACAGTGATGTCAGCGCAGATCAACATGCAGCCTGATGTACCAACGCTGATATTCTATGATCTTCCTGAGGGTCCCGTCGCTACCAACACTCAACGCAGACTTCGCACCCCCAGGGCAGCGTCGACCTCTGAGGGGAAATCAACGAAGTCTACTAGGACTTTCTCAACCGAGATTGTTCCAGCCGCTGAACTGGGCCTCTACGATGATCAGCCGATCATCATCCCCGACGTACGCCACAAGAAGCGACCGGAGACAGCTACAGTGACATCAGCAGAGATCGCCATGCAGCCTGATGTCTCTACACTGACGTCAGACGACTTCCCTGAGGGCCCCGCCGCTAACATCGCAGAGAGGGCACCGACTACTTCGTCGCAGACCATCCCAGATGAACTGTTGCGGCAAATCATGATCATGATGGAGGGCCACTACAGACTGGAGAAGCAGCCAGCCCAAGGCCTGAGCCTTCGCGAAGGTTCCAACGCAGACGACACCCCAGAGGCACCCCCGTCAGCGTAGCAGCCACGGCGAAGCCACCTTCGCGGCGAAGAAAGTCGCAGACCACCTCGACGAAGGACCCAGATGTACACGAAGGCCAGCAGCGGCGGGATAGATCATCACCTTCCTCGGCTTCATCCTTAGATGCGGACTCAGACCACCAGACCTCACGGAAGCCAGCGAAGGTCAAGTCGCCGTTCCCCAGGACCGGACGCAGAGGAAGCCAGCGAAGGCCAGCGAAGGACACCTGACTACACAAGAGGCCAGCGAAGCTATCAACATTCTCCTCACAGGTCTCGAGAAGGTCAACCCATAGGCGCAGATCACCAAGGCGATCTCCTCGCCGTTCACGCCGCGCCCGATCTCCTCCTCGTACATCACCACGTCGATCGCCTCACAGGTCACCACACAAGTCTGCACACAAGTCTACAGTCAGGTCTCCCCGAGCGTCACCCGACATAGAGATAGAAATACACAGTCCACCATCAGAAGAGCATCAACCTCTCATCAGCGATGCTGGGATAGAAGATGATGGAGGCATCATTTTCTCAGACGCTGAGATACGATATTGGATGGTAAACAACCTAGATCTCTCTTCACCTTCCAAGAGTGGCAACTCGGCGCAGACATACCTGATAAAGGAAGACGATGCAGACGCCATCACCTTACCTCCGATCGACTCGATTGCTGCGGTGCCACAGAATGTGGACACAGTCTACCATAAAGCCATAAAAGTTCAAACGCCAGAGGCGTATGTTCTTGGCCTTAATAGATCTAGAACGATCAATGAGATTCTTATCACCAGATTTCGTGACACGACTTCTGAAGATGATAGGATGATCTACTCGGCTCTACTTATGCAGAACCAGCAAGAACCACACCCTGTATGAAGCTAACGCTCATATATTGATCGGACTCTAGACACTTCTCTAAGGAAGTCCCAGGCCACCTCCGCGAAGGAGCTAGAGCCTCACCAGTTACAAGGGACGTCGCGGAGGAGTAGCGCTTCACCGACCCCACATATTACTGAGTGCGGCGTAAAACTAAACTCACTCACTCACTCACTCCTGTTGAACACAGAGGTCGTTCGCGAAGCAAGCGCTCATATATATATATACTGATCGGGCTCTGACTCGATACCTTCGCGAAGGTCGCGAAGGCTAAGTGGCTCCAAGTCTACTTCACACAGAAAATCTAGAATGGATACTTCGAGAGCTTCGCGAAGTCTCCGGCGTCCACCGAGGAAATCTCCTCCAAGGTCTCCATATATTAGCCACTCGTCATATATAGCTACTCGTCAGTCCGTTCAAGACATCGCATAAGTTGTCTATCAACTGTATGCCATATGCCGTCTATAAGCCTACGCGAAGACAATTGCACAGGCTATTTACAACACAGAACGTCGCTGTATTAATTAGTCAACGACGTTTCATAGATCTTCACAGGAATCAACCTTTCCGTATAGATTGCTAGAATATGCAATCCCGGACTACGATACGATTATCTACATGCGTGACCATTACGCAGATCTGCAGACAATTCAATATCGAAATTGAACAGCAGCCTTGTTACAGCGAGTATAACTCATAATCGTCAAAGTTTCTGAGAAGAAATATGTACAACAAGTTCAGCTTTAATTCTACAATTATGACGATACATTCATGTATACAGTCTACAAGCTGACAACTTGCAAGTTTATTGTACCTTTATATAAGGAAGTCGGAATTATATTCAAAACTGAAGTTACTTTCACGACAGCCAGGAAAATAACCTACCCAGCATTAATATTACAGGCGAGGTATTTGGCGGAGGTTTTCAGCGTTTACCTTTAACCCTCGAAACACGTGGTCACTTTCGGGTAACCGGGAAGCTACGGTGAAGACCGACGATTATGCTAATATCAACGGCGGCAAGATTTTATACAAGGTTTTTTTCCTGCTACACGGTGACATCACATCACAGCGGGTATTCTACAGAATCAAAATGCCTTGTTCTGATTGGACGCGTTGGACAACGACCTCACGAGAGGTCGATCTTAGTTCACAGTTCAAGACTTACGTTACAAGTGACAACTATATATCAGTGAACGAGCAAGCCTCCTTACAGTCCAGTTAATCTGAACCTTCATGATTGGGCTGCTTTCTTCAGGTTAGAGACCTCCCCTGTCAAGTTAGGACGAGGGCACGGCAGTCAGGCGATTTTACATAAAGTTCAACGAGGACAGACACACCTGGTTGTGCACCTACATCGTCAAGGACTTCGCAGCGAATAACCTAGACGACGGGATACAAGTGGATCTAAATCCACAGCGTCTCAGACTACAGCTGAATTTCATCATCAAGCTACTAACACAACTAGATGGTTAGTAAACCTACTTAAGCTTTCTGATTGGAGAATTAAAACGGAAGTTTCACCCTCCAACTTGGGGATCTGAATATAGTGCTCCAACACCTCACAAGTGAGGTTTATGAACACGCCTGGATGACATACTTGGACTCCATGATACGATGATTCTATCACGATGGCCAGCAAGAGCACTGTAAATTTATCTCCACCGAACCAAACAGGAGGGAAAAATGCAACAGATTATTTCCTCTATCATCAACTTACGCAGAATGAAGTCTCACGTACTATATCTCCGTTTGGATCAGAACTGTCATACTACGTGCATACAAGACGGATGGACCCAATCCGACCCTCCATGAGCTTTTAATACTCATGATATTAGAGAGCTAACTTCTACAATTGATCTACACAAATGTTATTTGAAATAATGGAGGGTTTATTTCTGGAGATCCGATATGGTGGTTGCCAACCATTATCTGAGAGATATCACCACCGAGGACGTCTCAGGTATCCACCAATTCGATCCCATGGTCCTCGCACAACAGTTGACAGTTCCTCGGAGAAGATAAATCAATCTTACAGATTTCTACTTATCTTATAACAGTACTAAATAGCTACATGCTATATATAATTTGCTTAAGTTCTTTTATCATCACAGTACTATGATTATTACATCATACAATATATAAGTTAACAACTCTACAGAGTTGGTTATTATATATTTACCTTAAGTTAATCATATCTTAAGAGTAGTACTATGGTTACATGATAAATGCATTAGCTAACAAACTCTACAGAGTTTTTGGCTATTATATATACGTAGCTTAAGTTAATTATATCTTAAGCATAGTACTATACTCATATTGTAAAAATATATAAGCTAACAAACTCTACAGAGTTTGGGCTATTATATAGGTAGCTTAAGCTTATTCATATCTTAAGCTCAGTACTATGTTTATATCATATAAGTATATTAGCTAACAAACTCTAAAGAGTTTTTTGCTATTTGGCTTAAGTTTCATCATATCTTAAGCAATATGGTTACATTATAACATGTATTAGCTAACAAACTCTACGGAGTTTTTGCTATTATATATGTAACTTAAGCTTATTCATATCTTAAGCGCAGTACTATGTTTATATCATATAGGTATATTAGCTATCAAAACTCTAAAAGAGGTTTTTGCTATTATATATTTGGCTTAAGTTTCATCATATTTTAAGCTTTATGGTTACATTATAACATGTATTAGCTAACAAACTCTACGGAGTTTTTGCTATTATATATGTAGCTTAAGGTTTCCTTCATAAGCTCAATACTAGGTTTATATCATATAAGTATTTTAGCTAACAAACTCTAAAGGGTTTTTTGCTATTATACAATTAGCTTAAGTTTCATCATATCTTAAGCAGTATGGTTACATTATAAAATGTATTAGCTAACAAAACTCTACGGAGTTTTGCTATTTATATATATAGCTTAAGTTTAATCATATCTTAAGCTCAGTACTATGTTTATAACATAAAAGTATATTAGTTAATAAACTCTAAGGAGTTTTTTGCTATATACATTTAGCTTAAGTCTAATCTTATCTTAAGCTTAGTACTATGGTTACATTATAAATCTATTAGCTAATAAACTCTACAGAGTTTTTGGCTATTGTATATGTAGCTTAAGTTAATTATATCTTAAGCACAGTACTATACTCATATTGTAAAAATATATTAGCTAACAAACTCTACAGAGTTTTGCTATTATATATGTAGCTAAAGCTAAAGCTTTATTCATATCTTAAGCTCAGCATTATATCTATATCATATAAGTATATTAACTAACAAACTCTAAAGAGTTTTGCTATTATATAATTAGCTTAAGTTTAATCATATCTTAAGCTTAGTACTATGTTTATATCTTTAAGTATTTTAGCTAACAAACTCTAAGGAGTTTATACTAGCATATTAACAAGCTTAAGTCTATTAGTCTTAAGCATTGTATTAATGTTATATATACTTTATCATAATAAGTACATTGTAATAACCTTTATATGGCAGCTGATAAGTTAGCAGCAGGAATTCATCAGTTCAGTGCCTTTATGAAGTTCCCATAGGGTTATTACAATCATCACAGTTCAAATCACTAATTATTAAAATCCAAAGTATTATATATTCCCACCTCCTTTGCCGTAGGATTCTACAAGCAAAAAGAGCATGAGTCAGGATAAGGAAAAATATGTAATTTTTAGAGTAAAATTGATATTTTATACTTATCCTGACTCATGAGGTAAGCCCTCCCATCCTCCCCACATAACACTTTGGATTTCCCTGTAAATTCAAATGTTGGGCTCAGTATATGAGGAGAGAGTGAGGCACATGGGTGGAGGTGGCGCCCTCGTTCCCGCGCTTGTGGAAGGGAGGTAACTCGTGGTGTACTAATTAGTGATTTTACATTGAAGGGAGCTTCAATTAGGGAGATACAAGTGTTCCACTATGTTCGCAAGAAGAAGAAGACAAGCAAAAAGAGCATGAGTCAGGATAAGTATAAAATATCAATTTTACTCTAAAAATGTACAGGTGGACATCTTTAGAAGATTGTGAAACTTGAGTGTTTTGGAGGTTTAATGGTTGCAATAATAGGAAGTAATCCGCCACATTGTATCCATGAAATGCTGAATCAGGTGAAACTTGAATGTTTTGGAGGTTTAATGGTTGCAATATTCCGTAGTGATCATCCACATTTTATCCATGAAATGCTGTTCATGTTGGCTGTGATTGAGTAGTTGCAATTTTACATTTTATCTACTTTCATAGAAGGTTAAGTCAGGTAAACCTTGAGTATTTGAATAGTTGGGTGTTAGCAAAAAACTTTTTGATCCGTCACCTTTCATCCATTTTCAATGATATCGATTTTCAGCGGACAACATTTGCATCGCTTATGAAGGGGACAATTCACCGGTCATCAAACTGACAGATTTTGGAACGAGCAAGACGCCCGAGACTGCAATCGGCTGTGGTGGCAGGACACCAGAGTACATGTCCCCAGAAGCCAGCAGACAGTACTACGCTGCCAAGGGGTCGGTCTTCCCTGAATGTTTCCTAGCCGAAGACATCACGGGCAAGTCGGACGTGTTTGCGTTCGGTCTGACGATCTGTTACATGCTTCAGGGACAACACACTGTCTTTCTGTTGTGGAAAGACCTGCTGAGCTTGTGCAGTGCTCAGCAGTTTGCTGCACTTCGACCAAAATTCATTGCCCATGTGAGTATTTGACGTTTTTAGTGGACGGCAATTGTTGTGCTAATTTAGTGTTTCTATGTTAAATACTGCCTGCTTGTTAAATGGAAATAGAAATTAATTCCGTTTAAAGTCAGATGAATATTAGTTGAAGATTTGTCACGCACATTCATGAATATTGAACAGAAGGCAATGTAAACCCTCCAATACTTTGATTGTCCTGCAAAAGATGGTTGTGCTGCATCCATCCATCCATCCATCCACCTACCCAAACACCCACCCATCCATGCACGCACACACAAAAGATCTGGGTTAGAATTGGTCTCCAGCAACCCATGGTTGGCTCAAGAGGCGACTATCAGATAGTCAGACTTGCTGACTTGGTTGACTGACACGTCATCGCATACCAACTGCGTAGGTCGATGTTCATGATGTCAATCACTGGATTGTCTGGTCCAGGCTTGATTGTACACAGACCACTGTCATATAGCTGGAAAAGTGCCGAGTGCGGAGTTAAACAACAAACAATACAATCCTACTTTCCAGTAATTAAGGTTCTCATTGTGTCAATTCAGTTTGTGCCATACCCAACATTTAGCACATTTTGCCCTTCTTTTCCTCAGCTTGCAAAGAATCCTAATTACATCCAGGTCTGGGGCATCACAGCCGACCTGCCTGTAAAGACCCATGAACTGCTGCAGTGTCTTCTGGTTGGAGATCCCAAAATCAGGTTGACAGCAGAGGAGGCATTGCTGTACATCCAGCTCCAAGAACAAGGTCAAGGTCAGGGTCACAGCTGCTTTTTTCACCTCCCTGCTCAGATTCATGTCTATTGTTTCTGGAACTTTCATTCAGTTGGGTTTGATTCATGGTATTTACAAAAATAATGCTTCAGTCTGTGTCACATCAAGGTCAGGGTCATGGCTGTTCCTTTCACCTCCCTTCCCTGTTTGATGTCTTTTGTTTAAGGAAGTTTCATTCAGCCAGGTTTTGATTCCAGGTTTTTACACATACCATGATTCAGCCATGATTCAATACACAATATATGTAACTGGAGTTTTAGTTCATTTTGATATTTGTTATCTTCAGCCATTACTGTATGTTCTGATTACATGTTTCTTTCCACAGTCGTCCTGCCAACGGTTCTGCCACCATCCTTATGACATCCCTGATGACCTCCGATCTAACACTATCAGAAATCTCGCTGAAGGAACCAGTGCCCCCAGGTGGAGGGAAGGATATCAAGTACAGCCTTTGTCAGAAGCTGCTGAGGCGAAAGTCCGCTGACCCCTACCACCGACAATGTAGCCTCACAGCAAGTGGTATGACGAGCAAGGCCGACGCGGAGGAAGACAAGCTGCCGAACTCTTGGACTTAAAAAGCCATGACTAGTTTTGCGGAAAAAGCCCTTTTCTCTGAAACACCTTAACTTTCGTGCATGCAATCCCCCGACAACAACATGCATGCACACACCCACAACACGCATTTGATCTACAGTAGACTGCTTTTTCAATTTTTTCCTATTTGTTTAAACCTCTTCCCCCCCAAAAAAAATAACTAAATGAAATGAAAATAAAATAAATACAAAATAAAATAGTAGAAATAAATAAATAATAAATACAAAAATTTGTATTCAATCTTTTAAGAACTGTAGACAATTTCAAATGATTATGTACATTTACCATTTTCTTGACATTTTGTGGAATAGAAAATATCAGTTTTAATTTCTTTATCATTAATATGCATAAACTGTTTTGTATGTGGTTTTCCATTGTGTTAGTGGCCTTTTTAAACCATAGTGCTTTAAAGTAGAAGTTGTTGATTCTGTGTACGATGAAACATGAAGTCAAGTTCTTACAATTGAGTGGTTTCCTGTCTTTGAGATACAAACTGACAGATAGATGATCCTCATCTTTACTGTGTAGAAGATCATGTAGATTAAGATCTGCCCTATTTAAGTGCTATCATCTTTACGTGCTCTTATCTTAGCGCTGTCCAGTTTTAAGTGCTCTCCTACATAAGTGCTCCTATTTTGAGAAATGCATGCTAGCTTACATTTCTTTTAGTTTACTGTTTATCTTTGTTTTGTACAGGTACCTTGAGATTTATCAGAAAGTGTATTCACCTTTTGTAATAATCCAGCGTTTGATGATAAGGTATTCAGTCTTTTAATGTGTTTTTTATTATCCCCCGCAAGGCGTTTTGCGGGGGGTATTAAAATGGACTCCGTCCGTGCGTCCGTCTGTGCACATTTGACTTTTCCAGAGCAGAACTCTAAACCGTTCAAAATTTCTTCACCAAACTTGGCACATAGATAGATCTGGTGGTGTACTGGTGCCTTTTGGTAGTTTTGGAATTCTGAATTAAACATTTTTGGCGTTTCCATTGCAACAAGTTCGACTTAGAATGAAATTAGTGGTAGTGCTCTTTTCCGGAGCAGAACTCTAAAACCGTTCACTATTTCTTCACCAAACTTGGCACATGGATAGATCTGGTGGTGTATTGGTGCCTTTTGGTAGTTTTGGAATTCTGAATAAAATATTTTTGGCGTTTCCATGGCAACAAGTTTGACTTAGCCTGAAATTGGTGGTTGTGCTCTTTTCCGGAGCAGAACTCTAAAACCGTTCACTATTTCTTCACCAAACTTGGCACATAGATAGATCTGGTGGTGTACTGGTGCCTTTTGGTAGTTTTGGAATTCTGAATAAAATATTTATGGCATTTTCCGTTTGGCCAACAAGTTTGATTTCTTAGCACTGAAATTGGTGGTAGTGCTCTTTTCCGGAGCTGAACTCTAAAACCGTTCACTATTTCTTCACCAAACTGGCCTGGTGGTGTACTGGTTCCTTTTTGGTCGTTTTGGAATTCTGAATAAAATATTTTTGGCATTTCCATGGCAACGAGTTTGACATAGACTGAAATTGATGATAGTGCTCCTTTTGGAGCAGAACTTTAAAAACCTTTCAATACTCTCCTTCCACTTTTCTATATACACACCTAAATATTTCACATAATCATAACTCGTAGACATAATCATGAAGAGTATTTTGCCATTGCGGGGGATATTGATGACTTTGTCTTCTTGTGTAATATTTTTGAAAAAGTTAATAATGTACAAAAAAACCCCATGAAATATGAAATTGTGCTGTTCTGTGCTTGAATAAAATGCTTCTGCTTACATAAGAGGAGTCTGTTGAATTCCAGCAAGAGAAACGAGCAATCTGGCTGCTGTGTCTCTTAGGGCTAAAGTGATGGTAACTCCCATACCTTAACATAGGTTGCTAAGGTTGTTTTGTACAAGGTGAGGTGAGGTGAAACTGGGTTTTTACGTTGTGCTTGAGAATATTTCGCTCATATGACGACATGCATGCGTGTGTATGTGTATGTGAGGCTGCTTGTACTAGCCCAGACTGAAGCTGGTTTTATAGTGCTAGCCCACTGAGACACCATGCCGCAGTGAAGCATGAATACCCCACTCAGACACATTATACTGACTCCAAGCCGACCAGTCCTTGTTGTACCCATTAATGCCGAGCGCCAGGCAGGGACCAACAAGTACCATATTTTAACGTCTTTTGGTATGATGCGGTCGGGGATGGAACCCGCGACCTTCCGCTCTCCGGGCGGACGCTCTAACCACTACACCACGAAGGCGGTCGTTTTGTACAAGGGCACCCTGGAGTACTTACTAGCCACTCATCCATTTGAAAGGATCATGTATGCCTGCAGTTATATTCTAACAATATGGTGCAGGTGATAGCTAAACTTGGCATAAAGAATTGGACCCATGTCGGGAATCAAACCTGGGTCTTCAGTGGGATGGGCAAACATTTTATCTGCAAGGAAACCCATAGCACCTTTAGATGATATAAATATGTGCGTGTGGTGATGTCATGTAACCATGGTAACAAGGTAGGGAAGTGTAAAACTTCCATTTATATGTATTAAATATATCAACGAGTTTGTGAATGTTGTTTACTCAGCATTTTGCAAAATGTTAACTCTGTAATTATCTAGAACTACAGCTGTGTTAAGGACACCTGGGGTGAGTGAGTGGGTGAGTTTAAGCTGCCTTTAGCAATATTCTAGCAATGTCACGACAGGGACACCAGTAACGGGCTTCATGTTGGGAATTGAACCGGGTCATCACTGTGACGAGAAAATGCTTTAACTACTATGCTACCCCGCAGTCCTAGAGCCTTGGGGAAGGTCTCAAACTAATCAAAACATATCTTCATCACCACTGGCCTCTGTCTGACATTCTAGAATGGTTTACGCTAGTCACATATTGACATCCTATCCCAATTGCGTATATCGATGTTCCTGCTGTTGATCACTTGATTGTATGGTCCAGACTCGATTATTTACAGACCGCTTGAATACTGTGTAGTGCCGAAGGGTTGCTGAAGGTTCACTCAAACCGGACCTTCACGGGTGTGATCTTCAGTAACCCATGCTTGTCGTAAGAGGCGACTAACAGGATCGGGTGGTCAGACTCGCTGACTTGGTTGACACGTGTCATCATTATCCCAATTGCGTAGATCGATGCTCATGCGTTGTTGGTCACTGGATTATTTGGGTATCGATTATTTACAGACCATCGCCATATAGCTGGAACATTGCTGAATACGATTAAACAAGAAAAACAAGCTAACTAAGCGCCACAGTATGACAGTATACATGATGCGTATGTAAAATCTTTACATGTTGCCTTCCCCTCCTTGTGTGACGAATGTGTGAGACAAGCATTGGATATCGCCGGCGTCATTGGTGTATTAAAACACCATAGCCAGGCACACGAAGCCCACACGATGTGATATATACGTTATCTCAGACAATTGTAACCGATGTGTTTGTTATTCAATGTCTAACTCGACAACATTCGATGTGACCAGGGGGACTATATAAGGCCTGTTGTAGAGTATCCCAGATGTGACCTATACGATGACATGTGTCAACCAAGTCAGCGAGCCTGACCACCCGATCCCATTGGTAGCCTAGTTTTCGCATACATGATGCGTTAGGAATATGCTAACAAGTACCTATATGTGTAAACACACACACGGGTGTTCGTGCGTGCGTGCGTGCGTGCGTGCGTGCGTGCGTGTTTGTGTGTTTTCCCAGTATCCGCTCAATCGTGATCACATTTCAAAGGCCACATAGCCATTCGGCACGAGATCCACGTATGCTCGCTACTGTCAGGGATATAAATCTTCCCACGTCATGTGTGAATGTCTCACACAGTGTCAGAAGTACATCCTATTGATCTGACGGTGACCCGGAACAGTACTTCACCTGCTGTACATGTAACCAGAGACCTCTTATGTAACTATATGTAGAACACGCGATGGCGACATTCCCAGAACTGGTCGTCTGCTCGCTGACATGGCTATCTGCAGGTGTGGCGGGACCCGTCTGTGGACAGTATCCGACATTCAGGATAATCTGCTGTCATTTGAAACCTGACGTCACAATGGATCAGTAGAAATAGAGATCTACAAGTCTCCCTGCTGTTCACGAAATAGCATTAATAATAGATATCGACAAAAATTAAAGTTCAAGTTTCATTTCTTTTCGATGCCGCAGCTAGACACATGTGATATACCACAGACACATTCTGCCCTCCATGTTCATCTATTATAAAGAGATATGTACACTGCAACTAGACACATGTGATATACCACAGACACATTCTGCCCTCCATGTTCATCTATTATAAGAGATATGTACACTGCAACTAGACACATGTGATATACCACAGACACATTCTGCCCTCCATGTTCATCTATTATAAGAGATATGTACACTGCAACTAGACATGTTCATGTGATATACCACAGACACATTCTGACCATTCTCCATGTTCATCTATTATAAGAGATATGTACACTGCAGCTAGACACATGTGATATACCACAGACACATTCTGCCCTCCATGTTCATCTATTATAAAGAGATATGTACACTGCAACTAGACACATGTGATATACCACAGACACATTCTGCCCTCCATGTTCATCTATTATAATAGATATGTACACTGCAACTAGACACATGTGATATACCACAGACACATTCTGCCCTCCATGTTCATCTATTATAATAGATATGTACACTGCAACTAGACACATGTGATATACCACAGACACATTCTGCCCTCCATGTTCATCTATTATAAGAGATATGTACACTGCAAGCTAGACACATGTGATATACCACAGACACATTCTGCCCTCCATGTTCATCTATTATAAGAGATATGTACACTGCAACTAGACACATGTGATATACCACAGACACATTCTGCCCTCCATGTTCATCTATTATAAGAGATATGTACACTGCAACTAGACACATGTGATATACCACAGACACATTCTGCCCTCCATGTTCATCTATTATAATAGATATGTACACTGCAACTAGACACATGTGATATACCACAGACACATTCTGCCCTCCATGTTCATCTATTATAAGAGATATGTACACTGCAGCTAGCAACTAGACACATGTGATATACCACAGACACATTCTGCCCTCCATGTTCATCTATTATAAGAGATATGTACACTGCAGCTAGACACATGTGATATACCACAGACACATTCTGCCCTCCATGTTCATCTATTATAAGAGATATGTACACTGCAACTAGACACATGTGATATACCACAGACACATTCTGCCCTCCATGTTCATCTATTATAAAGAGATATGTACACTGCATTCTGCCCTAGACACATGTGATATACCACAGACACATTCTGCCCTCCATGTTCATCTATTATAACTGCAACTAGACACATATGTACACTGCACATTAGACACATGTTCATCTATATAAGAGATATGTACACTGCTAGACACATTCTGCAGACACATCTGCCCTCCATGTTCATTATAAGAGATATGTACACTGCAACTAGACACATGTGATATACCACAGACACATTCTGCCCTCCATGTTCATCTATTATAAGAGATATGTACACTGCAACTAGACACATGTGATATACCACAGACACATTCTGCCCTCCATGTTCATCTATTATAAGAGATATGTACACTGCAACTAGACACATGTGATATACCACAGACACATTCTGCCCTCCATGTTCATCTATTATATAGAGATATGTACACTCATCTAACACATGTGAGATACCACAGACACATTCTGTCCTCCATGTTCATCTATTATAAGATATGTACACTATGTAGACACATGTATGTACCACAGACACATTCTGCCCTCCATGTTCATCTATTATAAGAGATATGTACACTGCAACTAGACACATGTGATATACCACAGACACATTCTGTCCTCCATGTTCATCTATTATAAGAGATATGTACACTGCAACTAGACACATGTGATATACCACAGACACATTCTGCCCTCCATGTTCATCTATTATAAGAGATATGTACACTGCAACTAGACACATGTGATATACCACAGACACATTCTGCCCTCCATGTTCATCTATTATAAGAGATATGTACACTGCAACTAGACACATGTGATATACCACAGACACATTCTGTCCTCCATGTTCATCTATTATAAGAGATATGTACACTGCAACTAGACACATGTGATATACCACAGACACATTCTGTCCTCCATGTTCATCTATTATAAGAGATATGTACACTGCAACTAGACACATGTGATATACCACAGACACATTCTGTCCTCCATGTTCATCTATTATAAGAGATATGTACACTGCAACTAGACACATGTGATATACCACAGACACATTCTGCCCTCCATGTTCATCTATTATAAGAGATATGTACACTGCAACTAGACACATGTGATATACCACAGACACATTCTGCCCTCCATGTTCATCTATTATAAGAGATATGTACACTGCAGCTAGACACATGTGATATACCACAGACACATTCTGCCCTCCATGTTCATCTATTATAAGAGATATGTACACTGCAGCTAGACACATGTGATATACCACAGACACATTCTGCCCTCCATGTTCATCTATTATAAGAGATATGTACACTGCAGCTAGACACATGTGATATACCACAGACACATTCTGTCCTCCATGTTCATCTATTATAATAGATATGTACACTGCAACTAGACACATGTGATATACCACAGACACATTCTGTCCTCCATGTTCATCTATTATAATAGATATGTACACTGCAACTAGACACATGTGATATACCACAGACACATTCTGCCCTCCATGTTCATCTATTATAAGAGATATGTACACTGCAACTAGACACATGTGATATATGCACTGCCCTCCATGTTCATCTATTATAGAGATATGTACACTGCAACTAGACATATGTGATATCCATGTTCATCTATTATAATAGATATGTACACTGCAACTAGACACATGTGATATACCACAGACACATTCTGCCCTCCATGTTCATCTATTATAAGAGATATGTACACTGCAACTAGACACATGTGATATACCACAGACACATTCTGCCCTCCATGTTCATCTATTATAAGAGATATGTACACTGCAGCTAGACACATGTGATATACCACAGACACATTCTGCCCTCCATGTTCATCTATTATAAGAGATATGTACACTGCAGCTAGACACATGTGATATACCACAGACACATTCTGTCCTCCATGTTCATCTATTATAATAGATATGTACACTGCAACTAGACACATGTGATATACCACAGACACATTCTGCCCTCCATGTTCATCTATTATAATAGATATGTACACTGCAACTAGACACATGTGATATACCACAGACACATTCTACCCTCCATGTTCATCTATTATAAGAGATATGTACACTGCAACTAGACACATGTGATATACCACAGACACATTCTGTCCTCCATGTTCATCTATTATAGAGATATGTACACTGCAACTAGACACATGTGATATACCACAGACACATTCTGCCCTCCATGTTCATCTATTATAATAGATATGTACACTGCAACTAGACACATGTGATATACCACAGACACATTCTGTCCTCCATGTTCATCTATTATAAGAGATATGTCTGACACATGTGACCTCCATGTTCATCTATTATAATAGATATGTACACTGCAACTAGACACATGTGATATACCACAGACACATTCTGTCCTCCATGTTCATCTATTATAAGAGATATGTACACTGCAACTAGACATGTGTGATATACCACAGACACATTCTGCCCTCCATGTTCATCTATTATAATAGATATGTACACTGCAACTAGACACATGTGATATACCACAGACACATTCTGCCCTCAATGTTCATCTATAATAGATATGTACACTGCAACTAGTCACATGTGATATACCACAGACACATTCTGCCCTCCATGTTCATCTATTATAAGAGATATGTACACTGCAGCTAGACACGTGTGATATACCACAGACACATTCTGCCCTCCATGTTCATCTATTATAAGAGATATGTACACTGCAACTAGACACATGTGATATACCACAGACACATTCTGCCTTCCATGTTCATCTATTATAAGAGATATGTACACTGCAGCTAGACACATGTGATATACCACGGACACATTCTGCCCTCCATGTTCATCTATTATAAGAGATATGTACACTGCAGCTAGACACATGTGATATACCACAGACACATTCTGCCCTCAATGTTCATCTATTATAAGAGATATGTACACTGCAGCTAGACACATGTGATATACCGCAAAAAAGAGATATGTACACTGCAGCTAGACACATGTGATATACCACAGACACATTCTGCCCTCCATGTTCATCTATTATAAGAGATATGTACACTGCAGCTAGACACATGTGATATACCACAGACACATTCTGCCCTCGATGTGCATCTATTATAAGAGATATGTACACTGCAACTAGACACATGTGATATACCACAGACACATTCTGCCCTCCATGTTCATCTATTATAAGAGATATGTACACTGCAGCTAGACACATGTGATATACCACAGTCACATTCTGCCCTCCATGTTCATCTATTATCAGAGATATGTACACTGCAGCTAGACACATGTGATATACCACAGACACATTCTGCCCTCAATGTTCATCTATTATAAGAGATATGTACACTGCAGCTAGACACATGTGATGTACCACAGACACATTCTGCCCTCCATGTTCATCTATTATAAGAGATATGTACACTGCAACTAGACACATGTGATATACCACAGACACATTCTGTCCTCCATGTTCATCTATTATAAGAGATATGTACACTGCAACTAGACATATGTGATATACCACAGACACATTCTGCCCTCCATGTTCATCTATTATAAGAGATATCTACACTGCATCTAGACACATGTGATATACCACAGACACATTCTGCCCTCCATGTTCATCTATTATAAGAGATATGTACACTGCAACTAGACACATGTGATATACCACAGACACATTCTGCCCTCCATGTTCATCTATTATAAGAGATATGTACACTGCAACTAGACGCATGTGATATACCACAGACACATTCTGCCCTCCATGTTCATCTATTATAAGAGATATGTACACTGCAACTAGACACATGTGATATACCACAGACACATTCTGTCCTCCATGTTCATCTATTATAGGAGATATGTACACTGCAACTAGACATATGTGATGTACCACAGACACATTCTGCCCTCCATGTTCATCTATTATAAGAGATATTTACACTGCATCTAGACACATGTGATATACCACAGACACATTCTGCCCTCCATGTTCATCTATTATAAGAGATATGTACACTGCAACTAGACACATGTGATATACCACAGACACATTCTGCCCTCCATTTTCATCTATTATAAGAGATATGTACACTGCAACTAGACGCATGTGATATACCACAGACACATTCTGCCCTCCATGTTCATCTATTATCAGAGATATGTACACTGCAACTAGACACATGTGATATACCACAGACACATTCTGCCCTCCATGTTCATCTATTATAAGCGATATGTACACTGCAACTAGACATATGTGATATACCACAGACACATTCTGCCTTCCATTTTCCTCTATTATAATAGATATGTACACTGCAACTAGTCACATGTGATATACCACAGACACATTCTGCCCTCCATGTTCATCTATTATAAGAGATATCTACACTGCAACTAGTCACATGTGATATACCACAGACACATTCTGCCCTCCATGTTCATCTATTATATAATGGAATATATTTTTCAGCCACAAGCACCCGGAAAGGCAAACGGGGGATTCCTGGCAGTCCTGGGTACCTTGACATCAGTTTCTTCCGGATTGCTACACGTAAGTGGCAACATGTCTCCCTGGAGAAAGCATTTGAATCATCATCTTTCAAATTCAACATTGAGTCATCTCGTGTTGAGCTTGATCGAGGGATGATTGAAATAAATGCAGATGATGACAACATAGTAGAAAACCTTGCCCTTGCCTTCAGTGTGTCTCTACTGCATGTTCTGTGTCAGCCCCGGCCTCGGGGATGGGAGCCAGGACACACACTCGACACATGTGACAAAAGAGGAACTAAAGTTATCAGGTCTATCCCATCCGAGAATTTAGCATTGGTTCTTGCTTGTGGGTTCCTTGCTGCTACTCCATCCAATTTCTTCATTCGGTCCCGTCAGAGAGATCCTGAGAGTGTGAAGGGGTGGACATCAGGGGAGGGGAAGCTCCTGGAGGAGCATTATGAGGAGGCCACTTGGGGTGGTGCAGAGCAGAGAGAGGAGAGAGTTCGAGAGGAGCTTGCTGCAGCTGTTTGGGGTGGGGATATGGGTAATGGGGAAGACAAGCATGAAGACCAGGCTCCAGAGGAGACAGCCAAACAGTTACATTGTTCAGAATCTGATGTTGAGAGTGGAAAGAGTGAAGGAGACTGTGAGGAAGAAAAGGGTGAAGATACTGATGATAACCATCTCACAGATGAAGAGGAAAGACAAAATAAGGACGACCCTGAAATTGAAGACATTACCAAATATGACAGTGATACTTTGGAAGTTGATGAGTATCTTGATGAAGCACTTGAGAAGGATGAGGAGATTCTTGATGACAATGAGGAAGACAATAGCCTGAATGATGATAGTGATCGTGTTATTGATGACAACAGACCAGGAGAAGCTGATAAAGGGTTTGATGATGATGCTACCTCTGAGACAGGACTGCTGGCTGATGAAGACCAGGATCTTGGGGATGACCATGTTGCTGCTGCTGATGATCAAGATCAAGGGGAATATGAAGATCTTGACAATGATGACTTTGGTTATGCCAAGTTCGAAACTGAAACTTTTGGGGGAGAAAATGATGAAAACTTTGGAGAAAATGAACAAGAATTTGGAGATTTTGGTCTTTGTGAAAATAGTGATGTTGGACTGCTGGATGGTCAAGGTGATTTTGACACCGCAGATGACGCTTATGCTTTGGGCATTTTGGATGATGATGCAGGGGATGTGCAGGGGTTTGGGATTACAGACACAGAAGGATGTGCTTCACATGACGATGTGACAGAGATGCTAGCTTTGGGATATTCAGATACACAAGAGGATTATTACCTTGGTGGGACTGGAGATGATGAATTTGTGGATGGGGGGAACATATGGTGGTGGAGACGACTATTTATCTTTGGGTGTGTATGATGATACAGGGGTTGATGATTGGACCCTTGGTGGAGGAGATGGTATAACTTCTGGAAATGCTGATGGTGGAGGTTGTGGTGGATGTGGAGGAGGTTGGAATGGTGGTGGAGAGGGCGGCACATTCAGTGGAGTTGGTGAAGGGGATGGGGGTTTCAGTGGAGATCAAGTTGGGGGTTTCAGTGGAGATCTAGGTGGGGGTTTCAGTGAAGACCTGGGTGGGGGATTCTTCGGAGACGATGGAGGTGGGGGTGGTGGGTTTACAGAAGGGGGTGGAGATGGTGGAGGTGGTTGTGGTGGGGGTTGTGGAGGGGGATGTGGAGGTTGAGCTGATCACATTTAATTAAACAAATATATTTTTTGAGTTCTGGTCAAGTGTTATGGGGGCCACTAAAACAAACTTTAAATTAAGTGATATTGAGAAAAGGAAAACTGTTACAGTTGACATGGGCACCTGTTTTGTTTCAAGGAGAGTTCACAAATCTCTTCAAAGAATGATGAAACAAAATCCCCAATGGTGCCACCAAATTCTGTTGGCTTCCTGTGTTGTTTCAGCTGTTGATACCTACAGTTAGTTTGAAAAGTGTTTTACATGGAATCAATGCCTTTAAATGTTATATGTTTGTAAGGTTTGCAGACACCTAACAACATTTGTAAATCATTACTTTTTTGTACCATTTTACTATTTTACAAGGATTTGTGTTTTATTATTTTCTGGCAAACAGGCAGAATACGGTCAATGGAAATGGTTTTGTACACTTTTCACTTGAATGAAAGTTTGGACATATCTTCTGAATATTGCTATTTGTCCTCAGAAACCACTGGAACAATGAAGCTGAAATAGACGTTTTCACACCAATGATGACACCTTTTTCTGATATTTTCAATTTTGACCATATTTTGATGTTTGAACTTTGAGCATACTGAAATCAGAAACTTTTGTAGGCACTGATCTGAAACTTGTGGTGAAAAAGTAATGAAATTTCAGTATGTGTACTGAATCGCTCAATATGTGTGTTTATTTTTCATGATATTGGGACATTTGTCTTTGCATTTCCTTGTACTGTGAAGATAATGTGCAGAAGCTGTAGAACTAATATAGCAGAAAAATCGTATGTTTGTTTCTGCTTAAGATAACATCTAGTTTCAAGATGTTCACATTTGAATTTGAATATGGCCACCTTAGCAGCCGTGTTGTAGTAGCTATTTATGACCGGTTTAGCTGATCACGTGACATATAATGCTGAGACTGTATTATGTTTTATTGCATGACAAAAGTTATTGTTATATCTTGTTTGTACAAGTGTTAACATGCCCGCAATATGGTGAGGCATTTAGGAAGCATATGAATGAATATCAAGTTGCACAGTCACTGTGTTCTAACAAAAGTTTAGATGTGCTAGTATCAGATTGGATATCATGTGTCAGATAATCACTGATTTGTCTTCCACTTTCTATATGAACTTTCATTTAAGTGTAAACTGTTGAATAATTTGTTTTCACTGAGGTACCACCATCTGCTACTCATAAACATTACTTATACACATTATCTTATGCTTCTTACAGACATTATCTTATGCTTCTTACAGACATTACCTTATGCTGCTTATAGACTTTACCTTATTCTGCTTCTTACAGACATTACCTTATTCTGCTTCTTACAGACATTACCTTATTCTGCTTCTTACAGACATTATCTTATTCTGCTTCTTACAAACATTATCTTATTCTGCTTCTTACAAACATTACCTTATTCTGCTTCTTACAGACATTACCTTATTCTGCTTCTAACAAACATAACCTTATTCTGCTTCTTACAGACATTACCTTATTCTCGTTCTTACAGACATTACCTTATTCTTCTTCTAACAAACATAACCTTATTCTGCTTCTAACAGACATTACCTTTTTCTCGTTCTTACAGACATTACCTTATGCTTCTTACAGACATTACCTTATTCTGCTTCTTACAGACATTACCTTATTCTGCTTCTTACAGACATTACGTTATGCTTCTTACAGACATTACCTTATTCTGCTTCTTACAGACATTACCTTATTCTGCTTCTTACAGACATTACCTTATGCTTCTTACAGACATTACCTTATTCTGCTTCTTACAGACATTACCTTATTCTGCTTCTTACAGACATTACCTTATGCTTCTTACAGACATTACCTTATTCTGCTTCTTACAGACATTTCCTTCTGCTTCTTACAGACATTTCCTTCTGCTTCTTACAAACATTACCTTATGCTGCTTACAGACATTACCTTATGCTTCTTACAGACATTACCTTATTCTGCTTCTTACAGACATTACCTTATTCTGCTTCTTACAGACATTACCTTATTCTGCTTCTTACAGACATTACCTTATTCTGCTTCTTACAGACATTTCCTTCTGCTTCTTACAGACATTACCTTATTCTGTTTCTTACAGACATTACCTTATTCTGCTTCTTACAGACATTACCTTATTCTGCTTCTTACAGACATTTCCTTCTGCTTCTTACAGACATTTCCTTCTGCTTCTTACAAACATTACCTTATGCTGCTTACAGACATTACCTTATGCTTCTTACAGACATTACCTTATTCTGCTTCTTACAGACATTACCTTATTCTGCTTCTTACAGACATTACCTTATTCTGCTTCTTACAGACATTACCTTATTCTGTTTCTTACAGACATTACCTTATTCTGCTTCTTACAGACATTACCTTATTCTGCTTCTTACAGACATTACCTTATTCTGCTTCTTACAGACATTACCTTATTCTGCTTATTATAGACATTACCTTATTCTGCTTCTTATAGATATTACGTTATGCTTCTTACATACATTACCTTATTCTGCTTCTTATAGACATTACGTTATGCTTCTTACAGACATTACCTTATTCTGCTTCTTACAGACATTACCTTATGCTTCTTACATACATTACCTTATTCTGCTTCTTATAGACATTACCTTATTCTGCTTCTTATAGATATTACGTTATGCTTCTTACAGACATTATCTTATTCTGCTTATTATAGACATTACCTTATTCTGCTTCTTATAGACATTACGTTATGCTTCTTACAGACATTACCTTATTCTGCTTCTTACAGACATTACGTTATGCTTCTTACATACATTACCTTATTCTGCTTCTTATAGACATTACCTTATTCTGCTTCTTATAGATATTACCTTATGATTCTTACAGACATTACCTTATTCTGCTTCCTATAGACATTACCTTATTCTGCTTCTTATAGATATTACGTTATGCTTCTTACATACATTACCTTATTCTGCTTCTTATAGACATTACGTTATGCTTCTTACAGACATTACCTTATTCTGCTTCTTACAGACATTACCTTATTCTGCTCTTACAGACATTACCTTATATGCTTCTTACATACATTACCTTATTCTGCTTCTTATAGACATTACCTTATTCTGCTTCTTATAGATATTACGTTATGCTTCTTACAGACATTACCTTATTCTGCTTCTTATAGACATTACCTTATTCTGCTTCTTACAGACATTACCTTATGCTTCTTACAGACATTACCTTATTCTGCTTCTTATAGACATTACCTTATTCTGCTTCTTATAGATATTACGTTATGCTTCTTACATACATTACCTTATTCTGCTTCTTATAGACATTACCTTATTCTGCTTCTTATAGATATTACCTTATGATTCTTACATACATTACCTTATTCTGCTTCTTATAGACATTACCTTATTCTGCTTCTTATAGATATTACGTTATGATTCTTACAGGCTTTACCTTATTCTGCTTCTTACAGACATTACCTTATGCTACTTATAGACATTACCTTATGCTTCTTACAGACATTATCAGTTGCTGGTGATCTATAGCCCGGTTTTATATTGTATTGTTGTCTAAAATGATATCAACTGCCACCATATAGGTGGAATATTGCTGAGTGCAGCGTAAAACTAAGCTCACTCACTCACTATAGTGATGTCTTTTTATGATAGTGTACTAGTTTTAATTTAAGAGCTGTGATATTCTAGTAGTTTTACTGTCCTTCGATGACAGGTTTATAAATATTTTCTCAATTAATTGTTCTCGTCACGATATGGCTGAGATATTGCCGATATGATGTTAAATCTTAACTCACTCACTCACTCACTCTTACAGACATTACTTTGTGTTACTTATACACTACCTTATGCTGTCTAGACATTATCATCTCCTTCATATAGACATTGACTTATTTTAGTTATAGACATTACCTTATGTTACGTATGGACATTATGTTTTGCTGCTTATAGACATTACTTATGCTGCCTATAGACATTACTTATGCTGCCTATAGACATTACCTTGTGCTTCTCTTAGACATTACCTTATTCTGCTTCTTATAGACATTAACTTCTGTTACTAATAGACATTACCTTCTGATGCCTATAGATATTAACCTAACCCTGACTTATAGACATTACCTCATGCTGTTTATAGACATTACCTTATGCTGCCTGTAGATATTACCTTATTTCCTTTATAGACATTACCTTATGTTATAGACATTACCTTATGTTACTTATAGACATAACCTTCTGCTGCCTATAGACACTACCTTATGCTAATTATGGACATTACCTTATGATGTTTATAGACATTACCTTATGTCACTAAAGGACATTACCTTATGATGTTTATAGACATTACCTCATGTCACTAAAGGACATTACCTTATGCTGCCTATAGACTTTATGGTGTGTAATAGAAATTACCATATGTTACTTATATACATTACCTTATGGTGTTTATATACATTACCTTATGCTGTTTATATATACTGAGTCACAAAAGAAACTTCACATTCTTTCTTCAGGGCACTATAAAAGAAGAAGAGATGGTAAGATGGTTAAATTGTTATTATTTCATTGCTGAGATCTGTGTGATGTACTCGATACAGTGCCATAATCAGTTCCATTAGGCTACACCGCCGTTCCAAAACATGGGTATACCGAATGTCAAGTCACAAGAATAAAAATGCGAAATTTCTCACTTCAATATCGTGTATGGCTGCCCCGCGCATTCACTACTGCCAACCACCGTCTCCTCATCGACTGCCTGATGCTTGTGAACACGTGGTTGGGGATTCTGCGCCATTGCTCTTGCAAGGCAGCGCCAAGTTCTTGCAAATTCTGAAGCTGGTTCCTAAGACCACGAAGCCTTCTCCCAAGTGCATCCCAAACGTGCTCTATTGGATTAAGGTCAGGGGACCTCGATGGCCAGTCCATGATGTTGATTCCAGCGTTTTGAAGGAAATTTCTTGTCAACATAGCGGTATGCGGCCGAGCATTATCATGCTGGAACTGTAGACCTGGGCCATGAGCCGCCATGAAAGGAACGAGTTCAGGGGTGAGCACCTGGTCGTGGTAAGCAGCAGCTGTGAGGTTTCCACGGATGACCAGAAGTCAGGAACGGTTGTTCCCACAGAAAGCACCCCACACCATGCAACTTCCGCCCCCAAATCTGTCGACTTCCTGTACACAACATTGGGCATACCGTTCACGACGTCGTCTCCAGACTCTATGCCTGCCGTCCACGAATCTGAGGGTACACCTGGATTCATCGCTAAAGACGTCTCGATTCCAGTCTCTCTGGGTCCATCGGAGGTGACGTTGGGCCCACAGCAGACATTGACGTTGATGAAATGGTGTCAATATTGGCCCACGATATAGACGTCGAGAATGGAGATTGGCAGCCCGCAACCGATTTTGAATGGTCTGTGAGGACAGTCGACCTCTAAACATCTCATCCCTGGTTCGTGTAGCCGGCAGAAATCTTTCACGTAGGTGGCGTCCGGACGATTTGGCGGTCTTCTGCTCGTGGCGTCACTGCGTGGGCGACCGACCTTGGGCGATCAGAAGTGGTGCCAGTTTGTTGTAGACGACCTCGCAAGTCATACACAGTACGACGGCTGAATCCCATTGCTCTTGCGACGTCAATAACTAATCTTCCCGCTTGCAACATGCCAACAGCACGTTCATGTTGCACATTTGACAATCATGGCATTTCAAGTACCCTTAGAACTGTGGTTTAAAAGTGTTTTTTCAATTCTTGAGGCCAATGCAAAACATGTGCATATGAAGAAAACTTCGATGCGGAGATCACGTGATCGACTGCACGTGCAAA
Source organism: Haliotis rubra (assembly GCF_003918875.1). Classification (NCBI taxonomy): domain Eukaryota; kingdom Metazoa; phylum Mollusca; class Gastropoda; order Lepetellida; family Haliotidae; genus Haliotis; species Haliotis rubra. The sequence goes on from NW_025767239.1 coordinate 699,695, forward strand.
ACCTGATTGCACGACGAATGGATCGGTTTGAGTGGGTTTTGCTAACGTTTTTCTAGAGTCGAAAGATAGGGATCCCATTTTGGATACATAGATGTATCATCAGAGAAAAATTATTCATTATTTTTCAAATTACATTTTGTGAAGTTTCTTTTTTGACTCAGTATACATTACCTTATGGTGTTTATAGACATTACCTTATCCCAATTGTGTTGATCAATGCTCATGCTGTTGATCACTGGATTGTCTGGTCCAGACTTATTTACAGGGTGCTGGAATAGTGCAGTGTCAAACACCAAACAAATAAACTACAAGGTGTATATAAGTTTGTTGTGTGCTGTAGTACCTTACTCAATCTTGACAATAGTATAAGAATTGATACTCTAATATCACATCACAACAATAGAAAGAACGTTCAACAAAGTAACTACCATTTTATTGATGTATTATCCAAGTTTCATATTTCACATCGTAATGTTATAAATAATGATATTTTTCCTTATCCTGACTCATGTTTAATTGCTTGTCTCCTTCTTCTGGTGAACTATAGTGGAACACTTGAATCCCCCTTTTGAAGCTCCCTTAAAAACTGCGGACGTAAAATCACTCACCGCAATAGTCTCCCTTTACCGGCTCTTTTGGCGCCAAAAGTTGGTCACATGATCAGCCATGCTTGTCACTCTCTCCTTCTTGGCCCTAGTGGACGGTTGTGAGAGCGCCTGGGTCCCCTATACGGTATATATCCTTTGAATTTTAGGCTTTTATACTAAATTAAGCTGTATAAGGGCTTTGGAAAGGATTTACCGGCAATATGGTTTGAAATTTATTCTAAATTTGTCCATTTTTCACGTTGCTGACAACATGTTTCAACTTGTTTACATTTCATGAAGACTTGCATTTCTTACAGGTTTCGATTGTCAGCTGCTGATCCGCATTCTTTATGTCCTAACTGCACTCCTATATGTTCTTCCAGCTTTCGCTGTAAACGTTGTCAGCAGTTATTCAAATTGAATTTTCTAATTATTTATATTCTGTTCATAGACGTGCCAAGGACAGGTTGAGACGACAATTGCAAGTCATGTCTCAACAGGGTGAATGCGTAAATAACCATGGGTTGTTGTCTGCCGAGGTACATCATTCCAGTGAGCTGCCGGTGGCATCTTCAGAGCAGAGGAATGGGAATTCAAGCCCCCGGAAGAGATCGTCATTGGTTCAACAACCCTTGTCGCAGTCTAAGAAGACTAGGACATCGTCTGCTGTTAAGACTTAGCCGTCTTCAGACAAGTCTGCAGTCAAGTCATCCGAGGGGGCAACGAAGAAGTCGAGGCCCTTCGTCACAGTTATCAACCCATCGGACGAAGCAGACGTTTACGATGAGCCGCCGATCCTCATTCCTGAAGTACTGGTGAGGAAGAAGGAGGACGAGCAATGTCTACACCTCATCGGGATGAAGGAAGCAACCTACGTGAACGAAACGTTCGTGAAGGGAATGTTCATGAAGGAGACAGCACTCGTGACGGCACTCACGAAGGCATTTGCGGAGGAACCACTAATGAAGACACTCATGGAGACTACAGTCGAGAAGACAGCATCCGCGAAGGCATTCGCAAAGGAAGAAACAATTATGAAGAGGCTCCTGCAATAGAAGAGGAGCATTCGCGAAGGCATCGTAGATCATCCTCATCCTCGGACACAGACAATCATCAGAGACCTGTGCGAACGTCCCATAGAAGAGAGTATACACCTCGCGAAGGCATACAGCTCAGGATTCAAGGGAGGATCTTTACAGGGACAGATCACCTTCGTGCAGGTCTTCAGGAAGATCTTCATGGTCGTCACCACGCAGATACACTTCACCTTATGCATCTCTAGGAAGGCACTCGCGAGTGCCTTCACGCAGGCTTACACATAGATCTCCACATAGAGATCAGGACCAACGGCAATGATCATCAGAACAAGACACATCTAAACCTGAAGATGATGGGGGAATATATTCTCTGATACAGAGATTAAATGTTGGATGGCTAATGGTCTAGAGCTTGCATCACCATCTAAAGAGAATAATGAAGCATACACATACATGATGTCTAACGACAATTTTGTTACGCTGACTCTTCCACCCATGGACCCTGTGTTGGATGTCCCAGACAACCTCTGCTCAGTCTTCAGGAAGGCAACAAAATATCAAAGTCAAAGTATTCCACCTTTTAATGCCAAGAGATTTTCACTACACCACATGGAACCATTCATGAAGGCCCCAAAAGTAGATGAAAACTATAAACTCATCAATGACACTCGCGTCAGGACTTATAAGGTGTAGGACAAGAAGCTAGCGCAACTAGACACAACCACTAGACGTACCTTCTTTGGATTAGCCAGATCAAAAGCCATCAACTAAACCCTGATTGCGAAGTTTACAAACTCAACATCTGAAGAAGATCGAATGATCTACTCAGCCTTACTGACCCTAAAGAAAGACCAACAGTTCATGTCAGAACATTTAGCGTCTACATCGGCGGGATTAACGCTACTAAGAAGACAAGGTCTACTATCATCTTGTAAATGGAGTGAGAAGTTCACCAAACCGTTATTCAGAGCTCCATGGGTAGCAACAAATATCTTCGCAGGGGAGATTGAGGACGTGGCAAAAGAAGTTACGAAAGGGGTCCAGAGAAGTCAGGATGATCAAGTCCATCGATACACTGGCCAGCGTTATCAGGAGTCCAGAGAAGTCAGGATGATCAAGTCCATCGATACACTGGCCAGCGTTATCAGACAGACATCGCAGCGCTAATTCAGAGAGCTAGAGACAAGAAATATGGCACTTCCAAAGGATATAAGGATTCTTTTCGCGTCCCCCACGGAGCTCCCAGAGGTAACCCCGGAAGAGGCAGAGGATTCAGAGGTGCTAGGAACTTCCACCCCCAGCCGTTCCCATACAACTCTCACCAGTGGGTGGACGCCTACAACTTTACTGGAAGAACTGGGGAATTCTGCAAGACGTGTATGTATCCAAGATACTACACAGAGGATACAAGATAAAACTACAAGCAGTTCCACCTTTAACAAGCACTCCTCAGATGTACAACTATGCTGCCGATCAGAAGGAGAAATTACTCAATGCCATTACAACTCTTCTCGACAAGAAGGCAGTCGAAGAAATAAAAATCGTCACACCCGTTTTTTACTCCCCAATTTTTCTAGTTCCAAAGCAAAATTCCAAGGAAAAGTTCCGACTGATTTACAACATGAAGAAATTCAACCAGGATTATCTAAGAAGGCCGAAAGATTCAAAATGGTACATCTTCCACAACTCAGACAGATCATCCGTCCGTCAGATTATCTAGCCAGCATAGATCTACAGGATGCGTATCTTTACATCCCAATCAAGGAGATACCTCCGATTCCTATTCAACGGATGTCACTACCAGTGGAAGGTACTACCGTTTGGAATATCATCGGGCCCCTGGTTGTTTACTCGAGTGACAAAGCCCATCATCAGTTACCTACATCATCAAGGTCTAGGCAGTGCCTTTTACGTAGAGGATGGGATTCAAGCTCATCAAGATCCCAATCAACTCAGATGGCAACTGAGATTTACAATCAGGCTACTCACTCAACTAGGATGGTTAGTAAATCATCTCAAATCGGAATTGGAACCTACACAGGATCTACAATTCCTAGGAATACGAATCTTCACTTCAACGAATCGATTACTAGTTCCGGAGGAACGTTGGACCAAGATACAACAGATGATATCACAAGCACTACTCTCTCCGTTACCACTACTAGAGTGGCACAGTCTACTTGGTCTCTTCACATCAGCGCAAGACATGACACGCAGAGGCAGATTATTTTTGCGCCCACTACAAGTGTTTGTGAACAATCATCTAGACAGTCTGGATCCTTTCGTCCTACCGAACAACCTGGAACCATACCTATTATGGTGGACACGGCAGTCGAATGTCTGCGCAGGAGCCTACTTAGCAGAGCTGGAATCCAACATCCATCTTTACGAAGATGCGTCCCTTTAAGGATGGGGAGCTCACTTAAACAACAAAGTGGCATCGGGGAAGTGGTCGAATCTGGATACTAAGGAACGCTCAACTGATGATCCATACGGACAACTCCACAGTGGCATTTTACATCAACAAACAAGGGTCAACAAGATCAAGGAGCATGTTGGACCTCAGCTTTCAACTATTCAGCATAGTAAACAACCTGAACATCGACATGGAAGCATCACACATTCCCGGAGCCAGAAATGTGATGGCAGACGCCCTATCCCGTCCAATGAATCCATCACCGACTTAGTGGATGTTACATCCAGAGGCGTTCAGGGACATCATTCAGACTGTAGGATCCCCACTGGTAGATTTGTTCGCAACCAAGTTCAACAAACAACTACCAACATTCGTCTCTCTGGTTCCAGATCCTCAAGCATGGGCAACAGATGCTCTAAGCATATCTTCGGAAGGACTAAACGCTTACGCGTTCCCTCCACCAGCGTTAATACCGAAGGTATTACAGAAAATCAAGGTGACAAACAAGTTACAACTGATTTTGGTCGTGCCTTATTGGCCAGTGAGAGAGTGGTTCCCCAACCTCATACAAGATCTAGGAAATCCAATCCTACAACTTCCAAAGTGGCCAAATCTACTGATTCATCCACACACCAAGCAAGCACACAGAAACCCAACAATGTTTCAGCTACACGCATGGAGCGTATCACGACTTGCTTGAAGAAAAGAGGATATTGCACCAGAGCGGCCAAAGCAGTAACTTTAGCCTTACGTAGATCAACCCGTAACTTGTATGATGACAAGTGGCAAAGTTTTGAGAAATATGCACGGAATAAAGGCTTCATTGCAATGGAAGCAACACATCCTCAAGTGGCGGAATACCTTTGTCATCTCAGACAGACAAAACGATTAAAGGGATCTACACTCTCTACATACCTAGCGGCCCTCAGCTCAGTTATCACGATGAAAACGGGTATTAAAGTGACCAAAGTACAAGAGATACTGGCACTACTATGCTCCTTCAAGTTGGAAGACCAACAAAAGAAATTCAAGGCGCCTGCTTGGGATCTGAATGTGGTTTTACAGCATCTTACCAGCGAAGATTATGAACCACTAGAATATGAGAAATAACTCATAAAACCCTGTTCCTCTTAGCCCTAGCAACAGCGGAAAGGATGTCAGAAATGCATCGTGACACAGTACATCTGGGATTAAGATGGGATCTTATAGCAAAGAATCAACTGCCCAGTCAACCAGACAGACAATTCCATATCCCAGCACTTCCGTTGATATTGGGACCACAGGATACTCAAGACCTATCTTTATGTCCAGTCAGAGCATTGAAAATATACCTACAAAGGTCGAAATTGAAGAGACGAAGATTCAATCGCCTTTTCATCCCTCTATCTACGGAGACACCTACAGAAGTCTCACATACGACTATATCAATATGGATGAGAGCCGTCATATTGAAAGCCTATAAAGCAGCAGGACTTGATCCTCCATGAGCCTCCAATCCTCATGAAGTCAGAGCACTGGCATCAACACTAGCTCTGCATGGAAACTGCTCCATCTCGACAATAATGGAGGGCTGCTTTTGGAGATCGGAGACGGTGTTTGCCAACCACTACCTCTGAGACGTGGCTACAGAGGACATCTCCGGCATCCACCAGTTTGGGCCCCTTGTTGTAGCACAACAACAACAACAACCCTTTTGTCACGTGACTTGTAAAAGCCAACACTCAACAGAGTAAGGGTTTTAAAGTCCATGCGCATGTCTAGGACAGGCTAGCATGAGTGATACACCCTGTACTTGTAAGGACTTACTTGTACATGAAGTAGGGTCACTTCTCCACTTGACGCAAGCATCAAGAGATGGAGTTGCATAAATACACACAGAATGTCAGGAGAAGATATTCCAGGATAAATCTGACAAGTTGTGGTCCCCCCACTCATCAGAGGAAGCTGGAAGAAAGGACAAATGCCATTAGAAGTTCCCTGGGGGGTAAAAGGACGTAAATCAGCAGAGAATCCAGAGAGGCTTGACCCACCACCGGTTCCATCGGATTCTACAAGCAATTAAGCATGAGTCAGGATAAGGAAAAATATGTAATTTTATGAATAAAATTGATATTTTATACTTATCCTGACTCATGAGGTTAGCCCTCCCAACCTCCCCTCATGGCACTCTGGATTTCCCTGCAAATCCAAGTGTCGGGCTCGAATATACAGAGAGAGTGACAAGCATGGTTGATCATGTGACCAACTTCCGCGCCAAAAGAGCAGGTAAAGGGAGACTATTTGGGTGAGTGATGTTACGTCTGCTTTTTTTAAGGGAGCTTCAAAAGGGGGATTCAAGTGTTCCACTATAGTTCGCCAGAAGAAGGAGACAAGCAATTAAGCATGAGTTAGGATAAGTATAAAATATCAATTTTATTCAGAAAGTTACCTTTCTGTGTTCTACATTACATCTCTCAAAGTTCCAGTTAGATAGTTGCCAGTGGGTGCAAACAAGTGCAGACCATTACACCTTAATGTTCTTTTTCCTTTCACAATGCTGATTTTTCATCTTGTGCTAATATGGTAATACAGATGAGCAGTTACCGTTTGTGAGGGATCCAATGGTTATATAACCCTCAAGTGAAACTTACCCACGTAAATGACAGTTTAGATCATGGATAACTCAGATAGTTGCTTACCTTCAGCAGTGAGATCATGGATAACTCAAATAGTTGCTTACCTTCAGCAGTGAGAGCATGGATAACTCAAATAGTTGCTTACCTTCATCAGTGAAAGCATAGATAACTCAGATAGTTGCTTACCTTCATCAGTGAGATCATGGATAACTCAGATAGTTGCTTACCTTCAGCAGTGAGATCATGGATAACTCAAATAGTTGCTTACCTTCAGCAGTGAGAGCATGGATAACTCAGATAGTTGCTTACCTTCAGCAGTGAGAGCATGGATAACTCAGATAGTTGCTTACCTTCAGCAGTGAATGCATGGATATCTCAAATAGTTGCTTACCTTCAGCAGTGAGAGCATGGATAACTCAAATAGTTGCTTACCTTCAGCAGTGAGAGCATGGATAACTCAAATAGTTGCTTACCTTCAGCAGTGAGAGCATGGATAACTCAGATAGTTGCTTACCTTCAGCAGTGAGAGCATGGATAACTCAGATAGTTGCTTACCTTCAGCAGTGAATGCATGGATATCTCAAATAGTTGCTTACCTTCAGCAGTGAGAGCATGGATAACTCAAATAGTTGCTTACCTTCAGCAGTGAGAGCATGGATAACTCAGATAGTTGCTTACCTTCAGCAGTGAGATCATGGATAACTCAAATAGCTGCTTACCATCAGCAGTGAGAGCATGGATAACTCAAATAGCTGCTTACCTTCAGCAGTGAGATCATGGATAACTCACATAATTGCTTACCTTCAGCAGTGAAAGCATGGATATCTCGGATAGTTGCTTACCTTCAGCAGTGAGATCATGGATAACTCAAATAGTTGCTTACCTTCAGCAGTGAGAGCATGGATAACTCAGATAGTTAGTTACTTTCAGCAGTGAGATCATGGATAATTCAGATAGTTTCTTACCTTCAGCAGTGAGAGCATGGATATCTCAAATAGCTGCTTACCTTCAGCAGTCAGAGCATGGATAACTCAAATAGTTGCTTACCTTCAGCAGTGAGAGCATGGATAACTCACATAATTGCTGACCTTCAGCAGTGAAAGCATGGATATCTCAAATAGTTGCTTACCTTCAGCAGTCAGATCATGGATAACTCAAATAGTTGCTTACCTTCAGCAGTGAGAGCATGGATAACTCAGATAGTTGCTTACCTTCAGCAGTGAGAGCATGGATAACTCACATAATTGCTGACCTTCAGCAGTGAAAGCATGGATATCTCAAATAGTTGCTTACCTTCAGCAGTCAGATCATGGATAACTCAAATAGTTGCTTACCTTCAGCAGTGAGAGCATGGGTGCTTACCTTCAGCAGTGAGAGCATGGATAACTCAGATAGCTGCTTACCTTCATCAGTGAGAGCATGGGTGCTTACCTTCAGCAGAGGAATGGTCCATGCTGAAGTTGCCATTCAGGTCTTTGCTATTCCTCCATTCTCATATTACTATAGTGGTTTTCATTATTAGCCCATGCTGATGTTACCATTCTAGTCTCCATTTTTTCTCCATGCTTATGTTACCTTTCTAGTCTCCATTATCACTCTTTGCTGATATTACCTTTGACATCTATGTTATGGCTCCATGCTGATGTTACCATTCTAGTCTCCATTATTTCTCCATGCTGATGTTACCTTTCAGGTCTTTGCTATTGCTCGATTCTGATGTTACCATTGTGGTCTTCATTATCACTCCTTGCTAATATTTCCTTTGACATCTATGTTTTGTCTCCATGCTGATGGCACCATTCAGGTCTTTGTTATGGCTTCCTGCTGATGGCACCATTCAGGTCTTTGTTATGGCTTCCTGCTGATGGCACCATTCAGGTCTTTGTTATGGCTTCCTGCTGATGTTACCATTCAGGTCTTTGTTATGGCTTCCTGCTGATGTTACCATTCAGGTCTTTGTTATGGCTTCCTGCTGATGGCACCATTCAGGTCTTTGTTATGGCTTCCTGCTGATGGTACCATTCAGGTCTTTGTTATGGCTTCCTGCTGATGGCACCATTCAGGTCTTTGTTATGGCTTCCTGCTGATGGTACCATTCAGGTCTTTGTTATGGCTTCCTGCTGATGGTACCATTCAGGTCTTTGTTATGGCTTCCTGCTGATGGTACCATTCAGGTCTTTGTTATGGCTTCCTGCTGATGGTACCATTCAGGTCTTTGTTGTCACCCCATGAATGTTACCATTGTGGTGTTGATTTTGACCACATTGTAATTTTACCATGAAGAGGTTTCAGTATAGCTAATTGCTGATGTTTAATGTTGAGTGAAAGACATTGCATACGTTACATTTTGGACACAACATTTCTGGAGATGTTTTCTTCTTTGTTTTTATTTGACTCAGAGACGTTAGTTGACACTTCACTGTGTCACAAACTTTACCATTCCTGTACTGTTAAAAGCTTGATGAAATCATATATAATATGGCCGATTACTTAACTGGAACTTCATCTAAGCTGCTCATAAATGTTTTGTTATATTTTAATAATTTTACACACAACATTTAATCCAATTGTCTTTCAGTATCTTGAGGCTTCCATGCAATTGCTTCATTTGTATTTTCTCCTGAATAAATTTGAATACAAGTAACCAAGGGCTACATTCATTGTGTTAAAATGAATCTCGCATCTAGATCTCTCGTCCGTCGTGTAGCTGGGATATTGTGGAGTGTGCCATATCTCATCATTTTCTCATGACACCTTACATAATTCAACAGCTGATGCAATAATAGACTCCACTTTTCGAACAGAGAAACAATGATTATCATCTTAGTAACTATCGAGATATTCAGATTACCCAGATAAATAAGCCATCACCATATCCATAGTATGACCAGAAATTATTGAGAATTTTAGGAATATGTTTAATTGAATTTATATTACAAACAACCTTGACCAGCTATCAAGTGCTTGGTTTCATTCAAGAGAGACAACTCCGTTAACCCTTTTTCATTAGTTTGTAAAGAGTTATCCCCCTTTGTTTACTTGCTAGCAGACAACATTTTCAGTGATCCTCAGTATGAATGATTTAGAGAAGAGGAAGTTGATTTTAGAGTATTATAACAAGGACATCAGATCAGCTAAAGTGATTTCAAGTAGAACAGGCATCCGTTTGTCCACTGTTTATCGTGTTTTGAAACATATTGCAAATGAATATGGCATTGAGCACCAGGGAGGCGCAGGTAGGCCCAGAAAATTGACTGTCGATGACAGGAGGCGGCTTGGTATTCTTGTTTCTAAAAACAAACGAAGGAGTTTAGAAAACTTAAGGCTGAATATGATTGATAGAGGAACTGTGGCTGTGTGTAAGGAGACAATTAGAACTAAGCTGCATGCAATGGGTTGGCAGAAGAGTCGAGGAATTCCATCACCGATCATGAAACCTCAACAAAACGAGCGAAGTTTGAACTGTTGCTTACAGCATAGAAATGTTAACTGGGACAATGTGATTATCTTAGGTGAAAGTTCTGTGTGGCTGTTTCCTAATGCACTGAAATTCTGGACCAAACAAACTGAAAAACCTTTGTATCAGCGCCCAACGTACAGTCCGAAATTTAACGTGTGGGGTGGCATATCTGTGTTAGGGGCAACGCCCCTCTGTGTATTTGAAGGGAATATGAACAGTGAGCAGCACACAGATATTCTCGAGGGACATTTACTTCCATCTGCTCACGTGTTCTATGAAAATATTGGGATTTTCCAGCAGAACAACGACCCAAAACATCGTTCAAAGCATTCACAGGCCTGGTTTTGGACCCAAAATATGACATTATTAGATTAGCCAAGCTATAGCCCTGACCTAAATCCCATAGAAAATGTTTGGGGACTTATGAAGGAAAGTGTCAATAAGAAAAATCTGACTAATATTGCTGACATGAAAGAAGAGGTGGTCCGATATTGGGACAGCATGGACAACGACTTTCTAACTTCTTAGATCATTAGTATGCCCCTGCGCATTGAAGCCTGCATTGCTGCCCATGGTGACTTGACAAAATACTAGCTGTTCACCTGTCTTTGAATCTGGAGTAACGTTCTGCTAATATTCACATTGAATGAGTGAAAAAAAATACAAAATTTACAATCTTAAAATTCTCAATAATTTCTGGTTGTACTGTATATAACAGTAAGCTACCATTGAAGTCGTAGGTCATACTTATATTGCCCTGACACTGGTCCATGCAACATTACCTTGGGCTGGAGAGGGATCTACATGTGCTGAAGTACTTTTATATCCATGGAGAAAAAGCTATCTAGTCATTTAAAAGAAATGTTTAACTCTTCCTAAAACCAGGAGTGACAAGGTTTATTAAAAGTATCAACATTAGATCATCCATGAAACGGAACCCTTTAGTGGTGGAACAGTGATGGTGCGGGGTTTTGTTTTTACCATCAAGATGACCCGAAATGAACCAATGAACCCCAAACAAACATATTTGTAGCTATTTTGGATGCCATGTTTGGGCTTGGGATCCTGCTCTTCAGACTATGTAGGAAGTGACATATGCACGAAGAATGGCAGTGGATTAACAGTTACCATTTTGATATGCGGGAATTGGTTTCCAAAGCATACACAACAACAGGTAGTGTTTCGTTCTTATGTAAAACGTGGGTGGCTCATCATTAATGCTCAATTGCATGAGTCGAAAAGAGAGATGTGTAAGTGTTAGTTACATTCATGGTTTCCGAGATGTATCGGTCAATATCCCTACCGTTTTAGGCGTGGGGCCTCCGAGGCGAAGCAGAGGAGTCTCCACGCCTAAAACGGTAGGGATATTGACCGATGCATCGAGGAAACCATGAATGTAACTTACTTATACTAAAATTTCGGTCGAGTTTTGATATTCTTTTTTATTATAAATAACTTTACATTCATTTGAATGGATTTGAAGATCATGATTAATTAAAAATCCATTTTCTTGCATCTCTCTCCTTTCCCACCCTCATCATCTGTGCTTGAGCATGAAATGCACGTGAAATTCATTCCAGGTCGCGAGTATCCAATAAACAAATCATGCCTGGTTGGGGCTGATGTTGTAAACTGTTAATGTATAAGATGTTTAGTGTAATACTTAATAGCACATGCGCATTAATTCACGAAATTGCTCATTTGAACCCGATAGTTTGCCCGGTCAGCACGACAGCAATTGCAAGTGAGAGACCTGAATTTATAAATAATCATGGAGCTTGAAGAGTGGACGGCCGATGTTTTAACTCAAATTGACTCGTCGCTGCATGCAATTGATCCCGACGACAAAGGAACGAAGGAACAAGAAGCCGCTCGTTTTGGTGACCTGCTGACTGAAAATGACTTGCAGCATTTCCAAAGGACTCGCATCGCAACAAACACCGCTAATAACACACGATGGTGTGTTAAAATTTACAATACTTGGGCTGTGGCAAGGAATACTCGAGTGTGGACAGAAGGAATGCAGACCAGTGAAGGATATGCCTTAGTCCCACCTCTCACGGTCGACATATGTATATCACCAAGGACCATTCGCCGGGGTCTGGCTGCACACAGGATACGTGCTAGACGTCCTGCCAGACGACCAATTTCGACAATACGTCACCAACGTCTAAGGCTGCAGTGGTGCAGACAACAACAGTGGTGGAGACATGTTCACTTCACTGACGAGTCCAGACTCCTCTTGCACCGCGCTGATGGCCTAACCCGAGTTTACCGATGACGTCGAACTGTGTCCTTGAGGCCAACCGTTTGGGCGGCGGTGGAGTCAGGGTTTGGGTGGGATAACGAGTCCTGGACGTACACCTTTGCTTGTCATCAATGGAAATGTAACGGGTCTCAGGTACAGAGACGAAATTGTTAATCCAGTCGTGATACCGTTTGGCCCGCTAAGTCCACAGGTCTGTCCCCTATCGAACACGTCTGGGACGAAATGGAGAGGTCACGCTTCAGGCCCTCCGCCAGGTGCTTCCACAAATGTGGAATTTCATAAGACTTCTTGCGATTTTTGATTGGCTCTGTGAGGTGCAGGTGTCAAGAAAAGATAGGCAAAACATTGTCCACCGTGAGCCTTGATGCACGGCTCATGGTGGACATATATGTTATTGACTGTGTGAAGTTCGCTGTGACCTCTTCAACATTAACAGATTGAAACAAGCCATTTGCAATATGATTTTCTTACTATATTAAAAATGTCTCATCATAAAAATGTCAGTTGTTAATTCACATAACTAACTTCAAGTCAATCACACTAACTCTTGCGTTTGAGTTTCATTTCCCCTTTGAATATTGGTTATCCTCTGTGGATATTTATGTAATTAAGTAATGATTACCCTTGTGGGTATTTTTTTCCCCTCTAGTAATAATTATCCCTGTGGGATATTATTTCTGTTCAGTAATTATTTCCCTTTTCAGTAATGATTACCCTGTAAGCCATTATTTCTACTCCGCTTTCACTAACATTTCTACCTTCAATGATGATTACCCACTGTAAGTGATTATTTCCCCTGTCAGTAGTGATTCACCTGTACATAAGTATTTCTCCTTCACTAATCATTACCCGCTGTGTGAAATAATTACCCCTTTGTGAGTAATTGTTTTCCCTCTAGAAATGATTCCCACTGTGAATGATTATTTCATTTTTCAGTAATGATTTACCCGTGTATCATTTCTCCTTTTGGTAATGATTACCCATGTAAGATATGGTAACACTGAGTACGCCCCCTTGTGTAATTATTTTGCCTACCAGTAGATAACCCCCATCAGGGCATCACAAGCCTATAACAAGCCTCCCAGCCTATCGCTATGTGTTCCCCCTAATACTAACAAAAGACAAAGCCTATGTTTACCCTGAATCCAAGCATGGTTGTATGCTGCATTATAACTGATATGCTTAATCACTTTTAGACTAACGCTTAGTCCCTGAAGATATATATATTGTTGATAGTAACAAATAAACCCATTTAAAGGAGAATACATGTACTAGACAATTTGCTGGGTGAAAGATAAAGTTACCAGAAACATGTACCCAATTTTTATTATGTTTTTATCGCGAAAACAGTTTCGGTTATCTGAGCTTCGACCAGTACGCATATTCCGCTGGAACACACGTGACCTTTCCGCTCGTGACGTCATATGTGACAAGCATCCGCCATATTACCAAAGAACAAGCGCTACAGCAATAAAAATTCGTGTTGTTTCTGTCGTTTTTGTAAATGGTACGATGGTGTATTCTGTTGCCTGGGGGTGCACGGAATCATCGAACAATGGAAAGAGCCACCATTTCTTCCGTTTTCAAACTAAAGAGACAGATTTAGGCAGGAGAAATGCCTGATCATTCCGAGTCTGACGCATATGAAAGAGACATGCACACATGGGGTATGAAAATTCAAACGCTAGGCTGAAGAAGGAAGAAGTACCCACGAGATTCATGTATACTCCATCATTCCCTGTTACAACTTACTGTTAGTGGTATTTTTAACACACATTAGATTAAAGTCTGATCTTCATATAAAAGTATATACATAGTTACGAGTTTACTGATGGAACATTTATCATAAATATTAGATCTACTTCCTAATAACTATTATATGAAGAACCTAATATCGAAGTTGACAAAAACTATGCATTTACGTCATATATTTAATCATTTCAAATAAATTTGACCAAATTAGAATGAATGACCAAATTTGCTGGGGCATTGTGTAGCTGGTACCCATGAGATATGTATTATCAAAATCAGTGAGAGATTTCACATAAGCTTGAAAATGTTTCGCTATAACGTTCTTTTCGGTTTGGAGCCCTAAATGCTGCAGTCTACCCGAAACATTGCCGAATACAACGGCAAATCATGAAGTACTGTTGCTTTCATTGTTTTCCATTTTGTACAATTGCACACGTCGGCATCAGACTCGCTATTTGTCAGTAGTGTGTGCCGTGAAAGTTGTTCTGTATTCTCATTGGCTGACAAGTTGTCATTCTAAGACTATGACCGAGTACCAGAACTTTTCCGTAACCAAACACTGGGGAAACATGCATTGTCATAACTAGTATTTTAGAATTCACTAGTTTTCGGGGAATAACTTATCTGCGTCGCGAATATTATCTCTGCTCGACCAGGCTGGGATCTTGTATGGAGACTTGATACGTTATTAATGAGAACTCGGATCCTAATTTTTTTCAAAAATAATTATTTCCAGTGTAATTTTTGTAGCAGATAATATCTATACTGAGTCAAAAAAGAAACTTCACATTCTTTCTTCAGGGCACTATAAAAAAACAAGAGATGGTAAGATGGTTAAATTGTTATTATTTCATTGCTGAGATCTGTGTGATGTACTCGATACACGGACAGTGCCAAAATCAGTTCCATTAGGCTACACCGCCGTTCCAAAACATGGGTATACAGAATGTCAAGTCACAAGAATAAAAATGCGAAATTTCTCACTTCAATATCGTGTATGGCCGCCCCGCACATTCACCACTGCCAAACACCGTCTCCTCATCGACTGCCTGATGCTTGTGAACATGTGGTTGGGGATTCTGCGCCATTGCTCTTGCAAGGCAGCGCCAAGTTCCTGCAAATTCTGAGGTTGGTTCCTAAGACCACGAAGCCTTCTCCCAAGTGCATCCCAAACGTGCTCTATTGGATTAAGGTCAGGGGACCTCGATGGCCAGTCCATGACGTTGATTCCAGCGTTTTGAAGGAAATTTCGTGTCAACATCGCAGTATGCGGCCGAGCATTATCATGCTCGAACTGTAGACCTGGGCCATGAGCCGCCATGAAGGGAACGAGTTCAGGGGTGAGCACCTGGTCACGGTAAGCAGCAGCTGTGAGGTTTCCACGGATGACCAAAAGTCGGGAACAGTTGTTCCCACAGAAAGCACCCCACACCATGCAACTTACGCCCCCAAATCTGTCGACTTCCTGTACACAACATTGGGCGACGTCGTCTCCAGACTCTATGCCTGCCGTCCGCGAATCTGAGGGTAAACCTTGATTCATCACTAAAGACGACTCGATTCCAGTCTCTCTGGGTCCATCGGAGGTGACGTTGGGCCCACAGCAGACGTTGACGTTGATGAAACGGCCTCAATATTGGCCCACGATATGGACGTCGAGAATGGAGATTGGCAGCCCGCAACCGATTTTGAATGGTCTGTGAGGACAGTCGACCTCTAAACATCTCATCCCTGGTTCGTGTAACCGGCAGAAATCTTTCACGTAGGTGACGTAGGACGTTTGACGGTCTTCTGCTCGTGACGTCACACGTGGACGACCCGACCTTGGGCGATCAGAAGTGGTGCCAGTTTGTTGTAGACGACCTCGCAAGTCATACACAGTACGACGGCTGAATCCCATTGCTCTTGCGACGTCAATAACTGATCTTCCCGCTTGCAACATGCCAACAGCACGTTCACGTTGTACATTTGACAATCGTGGCATTTCAAGTACCGTTAGAACTGTGGTTTAAAAGTGTTTTTTCAATTCTTGAGGCCAATGCAAACACGTCCATATGAAGAAAACTTCGATGCGAAGATCACGTGATCGACTGCACGTGCAAAACCTGATTTGGCACTAACGTCATTTGCACGACGAATGGACGGGTTTGAGCGGGTTTTGCTAACGTTTTTCTAGAGTCGAAAGATAGGGATCCCATTTCGGATACATAGATGTATCATCAGAGAAAAATTATTCATTATTTTTCAAATTACATTTTGTGAAGTTTCTGTTTTAACTCAGTATATTTTCCCCCGTCTGAAGCATAATTATTTGTTTTTTAATCCCAGACACCCTGCAGTCACCCATTTGACACAAAAGGAACTGCAATCACATATTTTTTTTTAATAATTCTTAGGGGCTGGTCATATATTTATAGGGGTGGGTTTGCTGGTTTGAACTGTATCTCATTTTGCTGACAAATAGTATTCTTGTTAAATGATATGGTCTATTTTAAAATTTGTTTTGACTTCCAGCGGTGTCTCCGTTTTGCTTGATTCTTCTTCTTTATCTTCACTGGAAGATTGTCTTGCAAGATGTAAAATCGGATCGTTTGATACGGTCTAACATCCATTTCAGAAATGACACCAGGAACATCTTTTACTGCTTCAGAATCCATGGACACTGTTAAGTTGTGAGGTAAAATCAAAGAGGAAGCCACCAGCAACAGGCACATATGACGTCATGTCACGTGATACCCCCTCTGCTCATTAATTGTCGGGTTTTTCCGTAATAGGCGGAAATACGAGTACGTTTTTGTGTTTGTATTGCTATTTTTCAAACATTTTGTTCAATTTTAACCAAAGAAGGTGACTTTTAGAATATCTTTTACACTGTATCAAAAGTTTTGTTTTCCTTCGTATTCTCCTTCAAATTGAAACTGAGCCCCCGGAGTTGTGACATTCATGGAGGAATTCTAAACTTGCTTCATATAGGTCTTTAGTGTTGCACGGAGGGCTAGGCAGTAGGAAGAATAATGCGGTTCAAGGACTGTGAAACACACTAAATCGCTTTAGGAGTATTGAATTATCAAAATAACATATTAGCTACGGACGCAACAAACTTGGCCATCAGGCACCTCTACAGAACAAGCATGTTGCGTATAACAGACTTATAATAGAAAAGTATTAACAGTAAGGAAAATTGGATACTGCCTTTATGCCTTCAAAGAAATATACTGTACTGTTGTAGAGACTTACGTGCAAGAACAACAAAAACAAATATACACCTAGAAAAAAATGTAACTACCCCCGGTATTTTAACAAAGGTGTAAGCTTCGGCAGACATGTGAACGTTCAACGTTTTATCATCTGTTTTGGCTCAGATACCTGTTACATGCATGGAGCTAGAGGATCAAGTGTCATGGCGTGTATGTGATCAGACCAAAATATGTATTTGTACCCTTGGAACATTTTACAATCAATATCAAGGGTACCCTCGACATGCTTACATACCTGTCTGTACCCCACAAGGCCTAGTGGGCACATATTTCCCGACCAATTACTCACTGACAGCCGTGTAGTGGGCACATATTTCCCGACCAATTACTCACTGACAGCTGTGTAGTGGGCACGTATTTCCCGACCAATTACTCACTGACAGCTGTGTAGTGGGCACATATTTCCCGACCAATTACTCACTGACGGCTGTGTAGTGGGCACGTATTTCCCGACCAATTACTCACTGACAGCTGTGTAGTGGGCACATATTTCCCGACCAATTACTCACTGACAGCTGTGTAGTGGGCACGTATTTCCCGACCAATTACTCTTAATTTTAGAACACACCTTAGTATGGCTTGCCAATAATTTGCCATTTCTGGCAGTCTGATAAACTTTTCGTACCATAGTGGCAGAAAAAATGAAAATTGTAACCTGCAGATTGAAAACCTACATTTACAATAATTTCTTACTGAACATTGTTACCATACGTATCATCATACACAAGCTGTGCTTACACATAGTTCTAGGAGCGGTCAGCATATTTAGGATAGAAGCACAATATCAACTATATATTAAATAAACTTAAAGTTGGTACGCATTACAAGCGTGTCAGAGAGAATGTTAAAACAAACTATACAAGTGTGGCGCATACGCTCTCTATGACAACATTTTGACCTGGTCCTTTCTTCTCACATTATGTCACACAATTATTAGTTTATAGTGGTAGTAATTGTTCTTAAGGGAGTGTAACGATATTAACATTAGCCACAAGTGTCGATTTCAAAACATGAAACATTAACCCTTCCCTGCATCTGTAGGTAAAATACTTCAGTGTGAAACACACAAACAACAACACAATGCTGTACAGTTAACTGTTGTATTCTGAAGTAAACTCAATGTTATTACCACAAGTACACAATACAGTTGCAGAATAAAATAATATAGAAATAACAGCTACAATGGCAGTGGTTATTATATTCACCTATTGGTCACAGTGGTAACGCCTAACAAGCCAAGGTTGGATGTCCAGGGTGCAAGCAAAGTTCTCCGTACTGGTCTTGATGTAATGTGAGAGGCATGCGCTTGTAGCACCTTATGTCTGAAACATCCTCTGACTGTTCTGTGCCGACTGGGGGCGGTAGGGTAGCCAAGAGGTTAAAGCGTCTGCTCGTCACGCTGAACACCCGGGATCGATTCCCCACATGGGTACAATGTGTGAAGCCCATTTCTGGTGTTCCTCCGGCGTGATATTGCTGGAATATTGCTAACTGCGGCGTAAAACCTAACTCACTGACTCTGTAGCGACTGGATAGATCAGTGTTGTTTCCACCCCATGCTTGAAACCAAAGGGATGGAGCAACTATCAGTGACTGAACAGTAACAGAAACAATGAAATATACTAAAAACAAAACGTATGGGAACACCCAAAAAATTGATAATACTATATAAACTTAAACATGGTGAGGTCATTTATACTTTATACTCATTTATGCTATGTAACTTTTTGTGTGCTTAATGGGCACTTTAAACTACATGATAGAACATGCAGTGAAGCAACTGATTCAATATTCGTTGAGCTTGAGTGAAATGATACATTGTCAAAAACAGCGAAAAACAAGGGTGCTGACACACACCAGCACCATGTTTGATTCAAACCCCAAACACAACAGCCTAGTGCATGTGGAAGACACCCTTAATTTTCGCTGTTTTTTTATAATGTTTCATTTCACTCAAGCTCAACGAATATTGAATCAGTTGCTTCACTGCATGTTCTAACATGTCGCTTAAAGTGCCCATTACGCACACAAGAAGTTGCATTTACCTTAGAGTATAAATGACCTCACCGCTTTTAAACTTATATATCAAATATCAAATATGTCCACCAATATAGTAAAGCATGTCCATCAATATAATATAGCATGTCCATCAATATAGAATAGTATCTCCACCAATATAATTTTGCATGTCCACCAATATAGAATAGAATGTCTACCAATATAGAATATCATATCAACCAATTTAATATAGCATGTCCACAAGTATAGAATGACATGTCCACCAATATAGAAAAGAATGTCCATCAATATAGTACAGCATGTCAACCAATACAGAATGACAGAATCTCGGTATTGAATAGTATTTCCACCACTATAGAATAGTATTTCCACCATTATAGTATAGTATTTCCACCACTATAGAATAGTATTTCCACCATTATAGTATAGTATTTCCACCACTATAGTATAGTATTTCCACCATTATAGTATAGTATTTCCACCACTATAGAATAGTATTTCCACCACTATAGTCTAGTATTTCCACCACCATAGAATAGTATTTCCACCACTATAGTATAGTATGTCCACCACTATAGAATAGTAGTTCCACCACTGTAGTATAGTATTTCCACCACTATAGAATAGTATTTCCACCACTATAGTATAGTATTTCCACCATTATAGTATAGTTTTTCCACCACTATAGTATAGTATTTCCACTATTATCGTATAGTATTTCCACCACTATAGTATAGTATTTCCACTATTATAGTATAGTATTTCCACCACTATAGAATAGTATTTCCACCAGTATAGAATAGTATTTCCACCATTATAGTATAGTATTTCCACCACTATAGAATAGCATGCCCACTTTATAGTATAGTATTTCCACCACTATAGAATAGCATGCCCACCATTATGGTATAGTATTTCCACCACTATAGAATAGTAACCCTTTGTCATCAGGTAAATGTTCACAGTATAGATCGGTTGACTTTTGTGTCCCACACCAGAACTATAACTCCATAAAGTATGAACAATTACGGCAACATGATTGTCAGGACAAATAGTCTATTACACAATTCCTCCATAAAATATGAACACGTTAAGGCAACATGATTGTCCGGACAAATAGTCTATTACACAATTCCTCTATAAAATATAAACAATTACGGCAACATGATTGTCGGGACAAATAGTCTATTACACAATTCCCCCATGAAATATGAACAATTACGGCAACATGATTGTCCGGACAAATAGTCTATTACACGATTCCTCCATGAAATATGAACAATTACGACAACATGATTGTCAGGACAAATAGTCTATTACCCAATTCCTCCATGAAATATGAACACGTTAAGGCAACATGATTGTCAGGACAAATAGTCTATTACACAATTCCTCCATGAAATATGAACAATTACGGCAACATGATTGTCAGGACAAATAGTCTATTACACAATTCCTCCATGAAATATGAACACGTTAAGGCAACATGATTGTCAGGACAAATAGTCTATTACACAATTCCTCCATGAAATATGAACAATTACGGCAACATGATGGTCAGGACAAATAGTCTATTACACAATTCCTCCATGAAATATGAACACGTTAAGGCAACATGATTGTCAGGACAAATAGTCTATTACACAATTCCTCCATGAAATATGAACAATTACGGCAACATGATTGTCAGGACAAATAGCAATTCCTCCATGATTGAACACGTCAGGACAAACAAATAGTCTATTACACAATTCCTCCATGAAATATGAACAATTACGGCAACATGATTGTCAGGACAAATAGTCTAATTATAACACGATTTCTCCATAAACATTCATATCAGTATTCAGGGACTCACGGAGGAAGGCTTTACACAGAAACTAGCACCACACGTGTGCTCCGCTTCTTTCAAATCGGCCTCTGCATCTCCGAATCCACTTATTTCTGCGATATTTACACCCGTGAGATCCACAATGATATCTATTTCCTTATGAGTGGCCATTTGACTTTTGTTCCTAGCCGCATCACCAGTTAGTATGGCCATGGAGCTGCCATTGTCTGCTGAAAGTGTCGCCGCTAGTGGCGCCCTATCTGCATCTGTAACGGGTATTATGTCAAGTATCTTCCAAGCCTGCCGAAAGACATTCTTCATTTCGTCAAGTTCTGTTGTGAATCTCAGGTTATCAACATCCAGACTGGTGTTTTTGTCTTTCTTAAGGAAGAACTTTTTTAGTGCGAATGGTATCAGGCCCGTCACAAACGTAGCGAAGAACTGACCCTCTGGGGAAATATAACTGATATCCCCATAGGCCATTACTATTACCATGAGACAGGAAAGGAATAATATCACTCTCAAAAATTCAAATATTGCTTTCATAACGGACCGTGAAATGAGACCTGGCCCGGCATGACTGTTAATACCTGTTGTCATATGGAAGAATTTTTTTGACAAATAAGGTCTGTCGTCCTTGCGAAGAAACAACACCAAACCTCTAGTCGTCATACGCAGGGACCCATCTTTTAAGGAAAATATAGGCCCTAAGTATCGGTGAACTTCTTCTTTGGTACAGACCTCAAATACTATATTCTCCTGGTCATGGAGGCACTTCTTAGCGGTTTCCCGGACCGCCTCCATTTTGTCCGCCATTATAAGGCTTAGTAAGGTGTTATGGTAGGTCAGATAGGTGGAACTCACGTGACTGAATGTGTCCCTGATGTAGAAGACAATGAGGAGGATGACAGGCAGGATCCGCATTGTGAAGTTAATATTAACGATCATGTCGACGATAACCATGGCACACACGTGAAGCAAGAAGTTGAAGCCCACTGTAATGATGATGAACATAGAAAATATAGTTGTGCTGAAGGCGAGGTATTTCAGTGTCCCACCTATCGCCACCTGGTTGTTGCGTTTGCTCTCACATGTTCCGAGCAAGAGCCTGAAGACGCGGATAGCAATTCTGAATACCGGTGCAGTCACAATCAAGTACAGGAGAAGAATCACTGGGGACACAATGAAACATACAAGCCACAGAGGAAGAACAAGAATTCCTAGTTTCTGAACTGGAAGAAGAGAGTTCCTCACTACAGACTCTATTCGCTTCATGCCGTACTCCCCAGAAGATTTGAATTCGTTGTTGTAGAGCAATTCCTCATATAGTTTTCCCAAATTTCGGTCGAGTACCCCGTCAACCACGACAACAGCAACGTGAAGAAGATATACGGCGAGCAGAACAGAAACGATAGCGGTACCCGCGGTGATACCGACGTCGAAGTTGTACGTCTGCTTGAGACCAAGGTCTGTCATTAGTTTGTTGATCTCTCGGTAGTGAAGCTGAGGAGTACAGAAGTAATAGAGCCTAGGTACTGCTGGCAATGCCAGGAGGGCAAAGATGAGGAGGGTTCGGAAGGCTCTGAGAAGGACATGCCATTCCGGACACGCGCGGCAACTACACTGACCACACACTCGGCTCGTACAGCAGTCTTCCAAAGGGTCGCTATGGCGTATCTTGAACCTGATGAAACTATCAAACAGTGCAGAGAGGATTCCAAATGGCGGTTCATTCTCAGCTAAAATACGATCGAAGTCAACTTGAAAGTCCATTTTCTTTAATTGAAATGTGTGCACAACATCTGTAGGTATTTCAGATAGTATTGCACGAAATTTGGTCATTGTGAGACATTTCTTGAAAGGGACTAGTAATGTCTTCTGCGTCAAAACTTTAGAATCAGGGCGTCGTGTTGTGATTACATTTACGAATTTCAACGTTTCGGGAAAATACGAAAACACGTCAAATTTGTAACCTTTTGGCAGCAGCAGTGGGAAGTACAGAAACAGAAACACTGAAGCTATAATTATTACAAACTGAAGAACCCATATCCAAATGTCGTCTGCAACCAGATAGCAGGTCAAGTGGCCAGCAGACAGCCGACAGCACTTGTAGCCTTGTTTTCCCCATCCGTTGTCGTCAATGATCCGCATGGAACACACACTTGTCTCTGACGCCGCCGGCTGGGTAGTGTTACTGGTTGGAGACAGGTTGTTGAGAATGTATAGTTTAAGTAGATTTTCAATCTCCGTTTCTGGTATTCTTGTCAAACAATTTGAAGGTTTGGTAGTAACGTTCATCTCGTGTGTCGTCTGACCTAAATGTACTAAAGATTTGAACATTCCGTAATAATAATGAAACAAGAGGAGAAATCTCTCAGTTGTTGCGCTGTTACACTTATAAAGGCGGGTAGGTTTGTACCAGTAGCGTCCAGATAGCTCGCTCAAGAACGCAGAGGTGTACTCGTTAAATACCAGTTCATATTCGATTACTTTAACCCCGTCCGATAGTACGTGCCCTTCCTCCAAGATATGGGGATCCGTCGTCGTAACTACACAATCTGCAGCTTGAACACGCCCATGAAGAACACATACCGCACAAACCATCACAACCACTGTGCTTCCTGCCATAGCTCAAGGGTTTCTACGGCTATCTGATCGCCTGCAGTCAACTAGCCCGGCAGCGTTAGCGACACGGAAAGGGAGGCCTCAACAACTGTGTATATGTTTCACGTGTAGTCGGTCGGGCTTACAACATATGTACAAGAGGATTAATATGCCTGTTTTGCTTTATGTACATGGTGACGACGCCAAGAAGAATATATTCATGTATGCAACTCGACCACTTCTAGCATATGTCAGATCAGACTCACTCTGACCTAGTGTCTGTGGAAGTAGAAGTAATCTCCCGCTCTGTCGCAACAACTCACCCGTTTGTATGAAATGTACCTGTCAATCCACATTCCTGTCGAAATAACTCACCCTATTGTATGGACACTACCCGTCTTTCTCCACCCCACGTCTGTCACATTACCTTCCCCTACACCATGACTGTCACAGTACCTTCCCCTACACCATGTCTGTCACAGAATTTTCACCTGCCCCTTGTTTGTCACACTACCTTCCTCCACCCCTTGTTTGTCACAGTATCTTCCTCCACACCATGTCTGTCACAGTACCTTCCTCTACACCATGTCTGTCACAGTACCTTCCTCCACCCCTTGTCTGTCACAGTACCTTCCTCCACCCCTTGTTTGTCACAGTACCTTCCTCCACACAATGTCTGTCACAGTACCTTCCTCTACACCATGTCTGTCACAGTACCTTCCTCCACCCCTTGTCTGTCACAGTACCTTCCTCCACACAATGTCTGTCACAGTACCTTCCTTCACACCATGTCTGTCACAGTACCTTCCTCCACACCATGTCTGTCACAGTACCTTCCTCTACACCATGTCTGTCACAGTACCTTCCTCCACACAATGTCTGTCACAGTACCTTCCTCCACACAATGTCTCTCACAGTACCTTCCTCCACCCCTTGTCTGTCACAGTACCTTCCTCCACACAATGTCTGTCACAGTACCTTCCTTCACACAATGTCTGTCACAGTACCTTCCTCCACCCCTTGTCTGTCACAGTACCTTCCTCCACACCATGTCTGTCACAGTACCTTCCTCCACACAATGTCTCTCACAGTACCTTCCTCCACCCCTTGTCTGTCACAGTACCTTCCTCCACACAATGTCTCTCACAGTACCTTCCTCCACCCCTTGTCTGTCACAGTACCTTCCTTCACACAATGTCTCTCACAGTACCTTCCTCCACACAATGTCTGTCACAGTACCTTCCTTCACACAATGTCTGTCACAGTACCTTCCTCCACACCATGTCTGTCACAGTACCTTCCTCCACCCCTTGTCTGTCACAGTACCTTCCTCCACACAATGTCTCTCACAGTGCCTTCCTTCACACCATGTCTGTCACAGTACCTACCTCCACACAATGTCTGTCACAGTACCTACCTCCACACCATGTCTGTCACAGTACCTTCCTCCACACCATGTCTGTCACAGTACCTTCCTCCACCCAATGTCTGTCACAGTACCTTCCTCCACACAATGTCTGTCACAGTACCTTCCTGCACACCATGTCTGTCACAGTACCTTCCTCCACACCATGTCTGTCACAGTACCTTCCTCCACACCACGTCTGTCACAGTACCTTCCTCCACATCATGTCTGTCACAGTACCTTCCTCCACCCCTTGTCTGTCACAGTACCTTCCTCCACACAATGTCTGTCACAGTACCTTCCTCCACCCCTTGTCTGTCACAGTACCTTCCTCCACACAATGTCTGTCACAGTACCTTCCTCCACACAATGTCTGTCACAGTACCTTCCTGCACACAATGTCTGTCACAGTACCTTCCTTCACACCATGTCTGTCACAGTACCTTCCTCCACACAATGTCTGTCACAGTACCTTCCTTCACACAATGTCTGTCACAGTACCTTCCTCCACACAATGTCTGTCACAGTACCTTCCTCCACACCATGTCTGTCACAGTACCTTCCTCCACACAATGTCTGTCACAGTACCTTCCTCTACACCATGTCTGTCACAGTACCTTCCTCCACACAATGTCTGTCACAGTATCTTCCTCCACCCCTTGTCTGTCACAGTACCTTCCTCCACCCCTTGTCTGTCACAGTACCTTCCTTCACACCATGTCTGTCACAGTACCTTCCTCCACACAATGTCTGTCACAGTACCTTCCTCTGCACCATGTCTGTCACAGTACCTTCCTCCACACAATGTCTGTCACAGTACCTTCCTCCACACAATGTCTCTCACAGTACCTTCCTTCACACAATGTCTGTCACAGTACCTTCCTCCACACAATGTCTGTCACAGTACCTTCCTTCACACAATGTCTGTCACAGTACCTTCCTCCACCCCTTGTTTGTCACAGTGCCTTCCTCCACCCAATGTCTGTCACAGTACCTTCCTCCACACAATGTCTGTCACAGTACCTTCCTCCACACAATGTCTGTCACAGCATTAAGTACAGCAATCACTTGCCATAGTAAACACCCAGTCTACACCTTACTGAACTTACTGAATAACCAAGGGAATGAAAGCATGAAGCACTATACATACAACAAAAATTATTGGGATGAAAGCATGAAGCACTATTCGTACTGGAATAATTATTGGGATGAAAGCATGAACCACTATACGTACTGGAATAATTACTGGGATGAAAGCATGAAGCACTATACACTCAGGCATACTTATTGGGATGAAAGCATGAAGCACTATACGTGCTGGAATAATTATTGGAATGAAAGCATAAAGCGCTACACACACAGGCATACTTATTGGGATGAAAGCATAAAGCACTATACACACAGGCATACTTATTGGGATGAAAGCAGAAAGCACTATACGTACTGGAATAATTATTGGAATGAAAGCATGAAACACTATACACACAGGCATACTTATTGGGATGAAAGCATAAAGCACTATACGTACTGGAATAATTATTGGAATGAAAGCATGAAACACTATACACACAGGCATACTTATTGGGATGAAAGCATAAAGCACTATACGTACTGGAATAATTATTGGAATGAAAGCATGAAACACTATACACACAGGCATACTTATTGGGATGAAAGCATAAAGCACTATACACACAGGCATACTTATTGGGATGAAAGCATAAAGCACTATACGTACTGGAATAATTATTGGGATGAAAGCATGAGACACTATACACACAGGCATACTTATTGGGATGAAAACATAAAGCACTATACGTACTGGAATAATTATTGGAATGAAAGCATGAAACACTATACACACAGACATACTTATTGGGATGAAAGCATAAAGCACTACACACACAGGCATACTTATTGGGATGAAAGCATAAAGCACTATGCGTACTGGAATAATTATTGGAATGAAAGCATGAAACACTATACACACAGGCATACTTATTGGGATGAAAGCATAAATCACTATACGTACTGGAATAATTATTGGAATGAAAGCATGAAACACTATACACACAGGCATACTTATTGGGATGAAAGCATAAAGCACTATACGTACTGGAATAATTATTGGAATGAAAGCATGAAACACTATACACACAGACATACTTATTGGGATGAAAGCATAAAGCACTACACACACAGGCGTACTTATTGGGATGAAAGCATAAAGCACTATACGTACTGGAATAATTATTGGAATGAAAGCATGAAACACTATACACACAGACATACTTATTGGGATGAAAACATAAAGCACTATACGTACTGGAATAATTATTGGAATGAAAGCACGAAACACTTTACACACAGGCATACTTATTGGGATGAAAGCATAAAGCACTATACACACAGGCATACTTATTGGGATGAAAGCATAAAGCACTATATATACTGGAATAACCAAAGTGATCTGAACATGGATTACAGTTACTGATATTGTATTTCTTAAGTAGAAGTTCATGTTCAGCTCATATGGTAGGAATCATGCGACTGGTAATATCATTGAAAATGCGTTATAGGAATAACCTAGAAGTAGGTGAAGTGGGTCAATTCAATACATTTTTTGCGTGGTATGTGGCAAGCATGTACATTCCGTTTGACGTCAGCTGGGCCATAGACATGCCACACGCACTTATGGGGCTCACACTACATAGTTGTTAGGCTATATATCACAACAACGTGACGTTATGAAATAGAATTTTAATCACTCGACTTAAAAGCATATGATCTACGAGCGTGTTTAATTAGTGTGTCATCAGCACACTTTAGCTTTATGTTTACAACATAGCCCTGTAACGGAGGGTCCCCGCTGTGATATTGCTGGATAAGCGGCGTCAAACTAAACTCACTCACTCAATCTTTAACGGAGGATAAACGTGTGGACCTGAAATATAACAAAGACAAGATGCAAAATACAACAAAAAGTGAAAAATACCCTACTTACAAACGTCACATAAGCCCCTAATGTGTTGAAAGAGTGAAACAAATAGTACATAAAAATGGAGGTGAATAAGCCCCTCCAAAGTCAAAACGTCGTACATTTGTTAGATATAGACCAATTTAATATGACAGTCAACAGCAGGCTGTCCTCTTGTGTACCAACCCAGTCGTTATGTAACCTCGTCCTCCTGTACAGCATATGTATTCATGCCTAGTTAACAGACGCTGGTTCTCCTGTACAACATATGTATTCATGCCTAGTTAACAGACGCCGCGCTGGACGTCCTGTACAACACATGTCTTCAGACCTAGTTAAAGGGCGCTGGACCTCCTGTACTACACATGGCTTCAGACCTAGTTAACAGACGCAGGTTCTCCTGTACAACACATGTCTTCAGACCTAGTAAAAGGGCGCTGGACGTCCTGTACAACATATGTATTCAGACCTAGTTAACAGACGCTGGACGTCCTGTACAACACATGTCTTCAGACCTAGTTAAAGGGCGCTGGACCTCCTGTACAACACATGTCTTCAGACCTAGTTAACAGACGCAGGTTCTCCTGTACAACACATGTCTTCAGACCTAGTTAAAGGGCGCTGGACGTCCTGTACAACATATGTATTCAGACATAGTTAACAGACGCTGGACGTCCTGTACAACATATGTATTCAGACATAGTTAACAGGTGCTGGTTCTCCTGTACAACACATGTCTTCAGACATAGTTAAAGGGCGCTGGACCTCCTGTACAACATATGTATTCAGACATGGTTAACAGACGCTGGTTCTCCTGTACAACACATGTCTTCAGACCTAGTTAAAGGGCGCTGGACCTCCTGTACAGCACATGTATTCAGACATAGTTAACAGACGCTGGACGTCCTGTACAACACGTCTTCAGACCTAGTTAAAGGGCGCTGGACGTCCTGTACAACACATGTCTTCAGACCTAGTTACAGGGCGCTGGACCTCCTGTACAACACATGTCTTCAGACCTAGTTAACAGACGCAGGTTCTCCTGTACAACACATGTCTTCAGACCTAGTTAAAGGGCGCTGGACGTCCTGTACAACATATGTATTCAGACATAGTTAACAGACGCTGGACGTCCTGTACAACACATGTCTTCAGACCTACTGAAAGGGCGCTGGACCTCCTGTACAACATATGTCTTCAGACCTAGTTAACAGACGCAGGTTCTCCTGTACAACATATGTATTCAGACATAGTTAACAGACGCTGGACGTCCTGTACAACATATGTCTTCAGACCTAGTTAAAGGGCGCTGGACGTCCTGTACAACGTATGTATTCAGACATAGTTAACAGACGCTGGACCTCCTGTACAACACGTCTTCAGACCTAGTTAATAGGTGCAGGTCCTCCTGTACAACACATGTCTTCAGACATAGTTAACAGACGCTGGACCTCCTGTACAACACATGTCTTCAGACCTAGTTAACAGACGCAGGTTCTCCTGTACAACACATGTCTTCAGACATAGTTAAAGGGCGCTGGACCTCCTGTACAGCACATGTATTCAGACATAGTTAACAGACGCTGGACGTCCTGTACAACATATGTATTCAGACATAGTTAACAGGTGCTGGTTCTCCTGTACAACACATGTCTTCAGACATAGTTAAAGGGAGCTGGACCTCCTGTACAACATATGTATTCAGACATGGTTAACAGACGCTGGTTCTCCTGTACAACACATGTCTTCAGACCTAGTTAAAGGGCGCTGGACCTCCTGTACAGCACATGTATTCAGACATAGTTAACAGACGCTGGACCTCCTGTACAACACGTCTTCAGACCTAGTTAAAGGGCGCTGGACGTCCTGTACAACACATGTCTTCAGACCTAGTTACAGACGCTGGACGTCCTGTACAACACATGTCTTCAGACCTAGTTAACAGACGCAGGTTCTCCTGTACAACACATGTCTTCAGACCTAGTTAAAGGGCGCTGGACGTCCTGTACAACATATGTATTCAGACATAGTTAACAAACGCTGGACGTCCTGTACAACACATGTCTTCAGACCTAGTTAACAGACGCAGGTTCTCCTGTACAACATATGTATTCAGACATAGTTAACAGACGCTGGTTCTCCTGTACAACACATGTCTTCAGACCTAGTTAAAGGGCGCTGGACGTCCTGTACAACACATGTCTTCAGACCTAGTTAAAGGGCGCTGGACCTCCTGTACAACACATGTCTTCAGACCTAGTTAACAGACGCAGGTTCTCCTGTACAACACATGTCTTCAGACCTAGTTAAAGGGCGCTGGACGTCCTGTACAACATATGTATTCAGACATAGTTAACAGACGCTGGACGTCCTGTACAACACATGTCTTCAGACCTAGTTAACAGACGCAGGTTCTCCTGTACAACATATGTATTCAGACATAGTTAACAGACGCTGGACGTCCTGTACAACATATGTCTTCAGACCTAGTTAAAGGGCGCTGGACGTCCTGTACAACGTATGTATTCAGACATAGTTAACAGACGCTGGACGTCCTGTACAACACATGTCTTCAGACCTAGTTAATAGGTGCAGGTCCTCCTGTACAACACATGTCTTCAGACATAGTTAACAGACGCTGGACCTCCTGTACAACACATGTCTTCAGACCTAGTTAACAGACGCAGGTTCTCCTGTACAACACATGTCTTCAGACCTAGTTAACAGACGCTGGACGTCCTGTACAACACATGTCTTCAGACATAGTTAACAGACGCTGGACGTCCTGTACAACATATGTATTCAGACATAGTTAACAGACGCTGGACGTCCTGTACAACACATGTATTCAGACCTAGTTAACAGACGCAGGTTCTCCTGTACAACATATGTATTCAGACATAGTTAACAGACGCTGGTTCTCCTGTACAACACATGTCTTCAGACCTAGTTAAAGGGCGCTGGACGTCCTGTACAACATATGTATTCAGACATAGTTAACAGACGCTGGTTCTCCTGTACAACATATGTCTTCAGACCTAGTTAAAGGGAGCTGGACCTCCTGTACAACGTATGTATTCAGACA
Source organism: Haliotis rubra (assembly GCF_003918875.1). Lineage (NCBI taxonomy): Eukaryota > Metazoa > Mollusca > Gastropoda > Lepetellida > Haliotidae > Haliotis > Haliotis rubra. Next base: position 731,009 of record NW_025767239.1, read on the forward strand.
TAGTTAACAGACGCTGGACGTCCTGTACAACACATGTCTTCAGACCTAGTTAATAGTTGCAGGTCCTCCTGTACAACACATGTCTTCAGACATAGTTAACAGACGCTGGACGTCCTGTACAACACATGTCTTCAGACCTAGTTAACAGACGCAGGTTCTCCTGTACAACACATGTCTTCAGACATAGTTAACAGACGCTGGACGTCCTGTACAACACATGTCTTCAGACCTAGTTAACAGACGCAGGTTCTCCTGTACAACACATGTCTTCAGACATAGTTAACAGACGCTGGACGTCCTGTACAACATATGTATTCAGACATAGTTAACAAACGCTGGACGTCCTGTACAACACATGTCTTCAGACCTAGTTAACAGACGCAGGTTCTCCTGTACAACATATGTATTCAGACATAGTTAACAGACGCTGGTTCTCCTGTACAACACATGTCTTCAGACCTAGTTAAAGGGCGCTGGACGTCCTGTACAACACATGTCTTCAGACCTAGTTAAAGGGCGCTGGACCTCCTGTACAACACATGTCTTCAGACCTAGTTAACAGACGCAGGTTCTCCTGTACAACACATGTCTTCAGACCTAGTTAAAGGGCGCTGGACGTCCTGTACAACATATGTATTCAGATATAGTTAACAGACGCTGGACGTCCTGTACAACACAGACATGTCTTCAGACCTAGTTAACAGACGCAGGTTCTCCTGTACAACATATGTATTCAGACATAGTTAACAGACGCTGGACGTCCTGTACAACATATGTCTTCAGACCTAGTTAAAGGGCGCTGGACGTCCTGTACAACGTATGTATTCAGACATAGTTAACAGACGCTGGACGTCCTGTACAACACATGTCTTCAGACCTAGTTAATAGGTGCAGGTCCTCCTGTACAACACATGTCTTCAGACATAGTTAACAGACGCTGGACCTCCTGTACAACACATGTCTTCAGACCTAGTTAACAGACGCAGGTTCTCCTGTACAACACATGTCTTCAGACCTAGTTAACAGACGCTGGACGTCCTTTACAACACATGTCTTCAGACATAGTTAACAGACGCTGGACGTCCTGTACAACATATGTATTCAGACATAGTTAACAGACGCTGGACGTCCTGTACAACACATGTCTTCAGACCTAGTTAACAGACGCAGGTTCTCCTGTACAACATATGTATTCAGACATAGTTAACAGACGCTGGTTCTCCTGTACAACACGTGTCTTCAGACATAGTTAACAGACGCTGGTTCTCCTGTACAACATATGTATTCAGACATAGTTAACAGACGCTGGTTCTCCTGTACAACATATGTATTCAGACATAGTTAACAGACGCTGGTTCTCCTGTACAACATATGTATTCAGACATAATTAACAGACGCTGGTTCTCCTGTACAACACGTGTCTTCATGCCTAGTAAACAGACGCTGGTTCTCCTGTACAACATATGTATTCAGACCTAGTTAACAGGTGCTGGACCTCCTGTACAACATATGTATTCCAACATGATTTGCAGTAATTTGTACTCATCTACGTCCCAAAATGTACATATCTTATCTCCCACCCGATCCCTAACAACACATATACCTTTAGTCCCCCGCACAGTTCCCCCAAACACTTACAGTTTTCGTCTTTCCCTTGCGCTGTCGTACGCCGTTGTTCAAAGTAAACAAACTTGGCATTTATCTAACGCGACAAGACCAATGGAAAATCGATTGCATGTACAGTTTCTCTGGCAGAAATTGAGGTTGAATCAACATATAAACGCAAGTTGCAACATGAAGACCAAAGATAATCACGCATCGACAGCCACACCTACAGACTCCTCAATATAGTTTGTAAAGAACCCTGCGGAGAACTGAAGATCAATATGCACGTGTGACTTCACACAAACGATCTGCCAGGAATGGCATAGGTTCCACGGCATGTACATTCCAGTACATGTCGCATGCCATGCTTCGCCGAGCGTCTACCGCCGTGATAATCGTTTTAACGTGCCATCGAGACTTCCAAATTATGTACAGCACAATGAACTATCAGTTATCGCGTGTCTTTATCCAAATACATACATAAATATCATTGTTTACAATGAATACGCACTTTCTCTTTATATATGGCAATACTGGATCAACCCTGTATCTTTATGCATATCGACAGTAGATCCACCATGTCGACAAAGGATCAACGCTGTCTTTTTATGTATGTTGACAATGGAACACCCCTGTCTCTGTAGGTATGTCGACAATGGATCACCCGTCTCTGTAGGTATGTCGACAATGGATCACCCCTGTCTCTGTTGGTATGTCGACAATGGATCACCCCTGTCTCTATGTGCATATCGACAATGGATCACCCGTCTCTGTAGGTATGTCGACAATGGATCACCCCTGTCTCTGTTGGTATGTCGACAATGGATCACCCCTGTCTCTATGTGCATATCGACAATGGATCACCCGTCTCTGTAGGTATGTCGACAATGGATCACCCTGTCTCTATGTGCATATCGACAATGGATCACCCGTCTCTGTATGTATGTTGACAATGGACACCCCTGTCTCTTTAGGTATGTCGACAATGGATCACCAATGTCTCTCTATGTATGTTGACAATGGATCACCCCTGTCTCTGTTGGTATGTCCACAATGGATCACCCGTCTCTGTAGGTATGTCGACAATGGATCAGCAATGTCTCTCTATGTATCTTGACAATGGATCACCCCTGTCTCTGTTGGTATGTCGACAATGGAACACCCCTGTCTCTGTAGGTATGTCGACAATGGATCACCCGTGTCTCTCTATGTATGTTGACAATGGATCACCGCTGTCTCTGTTGGTATGTCGACAATGGATCACCCGTCCTTGTAGGTATGTTGACAATGGATCACCCCTGTTTCTGTGGGTATGTTGACAATGGAACACCCCTGTCTCTGTAGGTATGTCGACAATGGATCACTCCTGTCTCTCTATGTATGTTGCCAATGGATCACCCCTGTTTCTGTAGGTATGTTGACAATGGATCACCCGTCTCTGTAGGTATGTCGACAATGGAACACCACTGTCTCTGTAGGTATGTCGACAATGGATCACCCCTGTCTCTGTAGGTATGTTGACAACGGAACTCCCCTGTCTCTGTAGGTATGTCGACAATGGATCACTCCTGTCTCTCTATGTATGTTGCCAATGGATCACCGCTGTCTCTGTAGGTATGTTGACAATGGAACACCCCTGTCTCTGTAGGTATGTCGACAATGGATCACTCCTGTCTCTCTATGTATGTTGCCAATGGATCACCCCTGTCTCTGTAGGTATGTTGACAATGGATCACCCGTCTCTGTAGGTATGTCGACAATGGATCACCCCTGTCTCTGTAGGTATGTCGGCAATGGATCACCCGTCTCTGTAGGGATGTCGACAATGGATCACCCCTGTCTCTGTAGGTATGTCAACAATGGATCACCCCTGTCTCTATGTGCATATCGACAATGGATCACCCGTCTCTGTAGGTATGTTGACAATGGATCACCCCTGTCTCTTTGTGCATATCGACAATGGATGACCCGTCTCTGTAGGTATGTCGACAATGGATCACTTGTCTCTGTAGGTATGTCGACAATGGATCACCCCTGTTTCTATGTGCACATCGACAATGGATCACTCCTGTCTCTCTATGTATCTTGACAATGGATCACCCCTGTCTCTGTTGGTATGTCGACAATGGAACACCCCTGTCTCTGTAGGTATGTCGACAATGGATCACCCCTGTTTCTGTGGGTATGTTGACAATGGAACACCCCTGTCTCTGTAGGTATGTCGACAATGGATCACTCCTGTCTCTCTATGTATGTTGCCAATGGATCACCCCTGTTTCTGTAGGTATCTTGACAATAGATCACCCGTCTCTGTAGGTATGTCGACAATGGAACACCACTGTCTCTGTAGGTATGTTGACAACGGAACTCCCCTGTCTCTGTAGGTATGTCGACAATGGATCACTCCTGTCTCTCTATGTATGTTGCCAATGGATCACCCGTCTCTGTAGGTATGTCGACAATGGATCACCTATGTCTCTCTATGTATGTTGACAATGGAACACTCCTGTCTCTGTAGGTATGTCGACAATGGATCAGCAATGTCTCTCTATGTATCTTGACAATGGATCACCCCTGTCTCTGTTGGTATGTCGACAATGGAACACCCCTGTCTCTGTAGGTATGTCGACAATGGATCACCCGTGTCTCTCTATGTATGTTGACAATGGATCACCGCTGTCTCTGTTGGTATGTCGACAATGGATCACCCGTCCCTGTAGGTATGTCGACAATGGAACACCACTGTCTCTGTAGGTATGTCGACAATGGATCACCCCTGTCTCTGTAGGTATGTTGACAACGGAACTCCCCTGTCTCTGTAGGTATGTCGACAATGGATCACTCCTGTCTCTCTATGTATGTTGCCAATGGATCACCGCTGTCTCTGTAGGTATGTTGACAATGGAACACCCCTGTCTCTGTAGGTATGTCGACAATGGATCACTCCTGTCTCTCTATGTATGTTGCCAATGGATCACCCCTGTCTCTGTAGGTATGTTGACAATGGATCACCCGTCTCTGTAGGTATGTCGACAATGGATCACCCCTGTCTCTGTAGGTATGTCGGCAATGGATCACCCGTCTCTGTAGGGATGTCGACAATGGATCACCCCTGTCTCTGTAGGTATGTCAACAATGGATCACCCCTGTCTCTATGTGCATATCGACAATGGATCACCCGTCTCTGTAGGTATGTTGACAATGGATCACCCCTGTCTCTTTGTGCATATCGACAATGGATGACCCGTCTCTGTAGGTATGTCGACAATGGATCACTCGTCTCTGTAGGTATGTCGACAATGGATCACCCCTGTTTCTTTGTGCACATCGACAATGGATCACTCCTGTCTCTCTATGTATCTTGACAATGGATCACCCCTGTCTCTGTTGGTATGTCGACAATGGAACACCCCTGTCTCTGTAGGTATGTCGACAATGGATCACCCGTGTCTCTCTATGTATGTTGACAATGGATCACCGCTGTCTCTGTTGGTATGTCGACAATGGATCACCCGTCCCTGTAGGTATGTTGACAATGGATCACCCCTGTTTCTGTGGGTATGTTGACAATGGAACACCCCTGTCTCTGTAGGTATGTCGACAATGGATCACTCCTGTCTCTCTATGTATGTTGCCAATGGATCACCCCTGTTTCTGTAGGTATGTTGACAATGGATCACCCGTCTCTGTAGGTATGTCGACAATGGAACACCACTGTCTCTGTAGGTATGTCGACAATGGATCACCCCTGTCTCTGTAGGTATGTTGACAATGGATCACCCTGTCTCTGTAGGTATGTCGACAATGGATCACTCCTGTCTCTCTATGTATGTTGCCAATGGATCACCGCTGTCTCTGTAGGTATGTTGACAATGGAACACCCCTGTCTCTGTAGGTATGTCGACAATGGATCACTCCTGTCTCTCTATGTATGTTGCCAATGGATCACCCCTGTCTCTGTAGGTATGTTGACAATGGATCACCCGTCTCTGTAGGGTATGTCGACAATGGATCACCCCTGTCTCTGTAGGTATGTCGGCAATGGATCACCCGTCTCTGTAGGGATGTCGACAATGGATCACCCCTGTCTCTGTAGGTATGTCAACAATGGATCACCCCTGTCTCTATGTGCATATCGACAATGGATCACCCGTCTCTGTAGGTATGTTGACAATGGATCACCCCTGTCTCTTTGTGCATATCGACAATGGATGACCCGTCTCTGTAGGTATATCGACAATGGATCACTCGTCTCTGTAGGTATGTTGACAATGGAACACCCCTGTCTCTGTTGGTATGTCGACAATGGATCACCCGTCTCTTTAGGTATGTCGACAATGGATCACCCCTGTCTCTATGTGCATATCGCCAATGGATCACCCGTCTCTGTAGGTATGTCGACAATGGATCACCCCTGTCTCTATGTGCATATCGACAATGGATCACTCCTGTCTCTCTATGTATGTTGACAATGGATCACCCGTATCTCTATGTATGTCGACATTGGATCACCCCTGTCTCGGTAGGTATGTCGGCACTGGATCACCCCTGTCTCTGTAGGTATGTCAACAATGGATCACCCGTCTCTGTAGGTATGTTGACAATGGAACACTCCTGTCTCTGTAGGTATGTCGACAATGGATCACCTATGTCTCTCTATGTATGTTGACAATGGAACACTCCTGTCTCTGTAGGTATGTCGACAATGGATCACCCTTGTCTCTATGTGCATATCGCCAATGGATCACCCTTCTCTGTAGGTATGTCGACAATGGATCACCCCTGTCTCTATGTGCATATCGACAATGGATCACTCCTGTCTCTCTATGTATGTTGACAATGGATCACCCGTCTCTGTAGGTATGTCGAAAATGGATCACCCGTCTCTCTATGTATGTCGACAATTGATCACCCTGTCTCGGCAGGTATGTCGACACTGGATCACCCCTGTCTCTGTAGGTATGTCGACAATGGATCACCCGTCTCTGTAGGTATGTTGACAATGGAACACTCCTGTCTCTGTAGGTATGTCGACAATGGATCACCCGTCTCTGTAGGTATGTCGACAATGGATCACCCGTCTCTGTAGGTATGTTGACAATGGATCACCCCTGTCTCTTTGTGCATGTCGACAATGGATCACCCCCTGTCTCTGTAGGTATGTCGACAATGGATCCCTCGTCTCTGTAGGTATGTTGACAATGGATCACCCCTGTCTCTATGTAGGGTATGTCGACAATGGATCACCACTGTCTCTATATGTATGTTGACAATGGATCACCCCTGTCTCTGTTGGTATGTCGACAATGGATCACCCGTCTCTGTAGGTATGTCGACAATGGATCACCCCTGTTTCTATGTGCATATCGACAATGGATCACCCTGTCTCTGTAGATCCTCCTGTATGTCGACAATGGATCACCCTGTCTCTGTCTGTGTATGTCGACAATGGATCACCCCTGTCTCTATGTATGTCGACAATGGATCACCCCTGTCTCTATGTGCATGTCGACAATGGATCACCCCTGTCTCTGTAGGTATGTCGACAATGGATCACCCCTGTCTCTATGTATGTCGGTATGTCTCTGTAGGTAATGTCGACAATGGATCACCCCTGTCTCTGTAGGTATGTCGACAATGGATCACCCGTCTCTGTAGGTATGTTGACAATGGAACACTCCTGTCTCTGTAGGTATGTCGACAATGGATCACCCGTCTCTGTAGGTATGTCGACAATGGATCACCCGTCTCTGTAGGTATGTTGACAATGGATCACCCCTGTCTCTTTGTGCATATCGACAATGGATGACCCGTCTCTGTAGGTATGTCGACAATGGATCACTCGTCTCTGTAGGTATGTTGACAATGGAACACCCCTGTCTCGTTAGGTATGTCGACAATGGATCACCAATGTGTCTATATGTATGTTGACAATGGATCACCCCTGTCTCTGTTGGTATGTCCACAATGGATCCCCCGTCTCTGTAGGTATGTCGACAATGGATCACCCCTGTTTCTATGTGCACATCGACAATGGATCACTCCTGTCTCTCTATGTATGTTGACAATGGATCACCCCTGTCTCTGTTGGTATGTCGACAATGGATCACCCGTCTCTTTAGGTATGTCGACAATGGATCACCCCTGTCTCTATGTGCATATCGCCAATGGATCACCCGTCTCTGTAGGTATGTCGACAATGGATCACCCCTGTCTCTATGTGCATATCGACAATGGATCACTCCTGTCTCTCTATGTATGTTGACAATGGATCACCTGTATCTCTATGTATGTCGACAATGGATCACCCCTGTCTCGGTAGGTATGTCGGCACTGGATCACCCCTGTCTCTGTAGGTATGTCAACAATGGATCACCCGTCTCTGTAGGTATGTTGACAATGGAACACTCCTGTCTCTGTAGGTATGTCGACAATGGATCACCTATGTCTCTCTATGTATGTTGACAATGGAACACTCCTGTCTCTGTAGGTATGTCGACAATGGATCACCCCTGTCTCTATGTGCATATCGCCAATGGATCACCCTTCTCTGTAGGTATGTCGACAATGGATCACCCCTGTCTCTATGTGCATATCGACAATGGATCACTCCTGTCTCTCTATGTATGTTGACAATGGATCACCCGTCTCTGTAGGTATGTCGAAAATGGATCACCCGTCTCTCTATGTATGTCGACAATTGACCACCCCTGTCTCGGCAGGTATGTCGACACTGGATCACCCCTGTCTCTGTAGGTATGTCGACAATGGATCACCCGTCTCTGTAGGTATGTTGACAATGGAACACCCCAGTCTCTTTAGGTATGTCGACAATGGATCACTCCTGTCTCTCTATGTATTTTGACAATTGAACACCCCTGTTTCTGTAGGTATGTTGACAATGGATCACCCGTCTCTGTAGGTATGTCGACAATGGAACACCCCTTTCTCTGTAGGTATGTCGACAATGGATCACCCGTCTCTGTAGGTATGTCGACAATGGATCACCCCTGTCTCTGTTGGTATGTCGACAATGGATCACCCCTGTCTCTATGTGCATATCGACAATGGATCACCCGTCTCTGTAGGCATGTCGACAATGGATCACCCCTGTCTCTGTAGGTATGTCGACAATGGATCACCCCTGTCTCTATGTGCATATCGACAATGGATCACCCGTCTCTGTAGGTATGTCGAAAATGGATCACTCCTGTCTCTCTGTGCATATCGACAAAGGATCACCCGTCTCTGTAGGTATGTCGACAATGGATCACCCGTCTCTATAGGTATGTTGACAATGGAACACCCCTGTCTCTTTAGATATGTCGACAATGGATCACCAATGTCTCTCTATGTATGTTGACAATGGATCACCGCTGTCTCTGTTGGTATGTCGACAATGGATCACCCGTCCCTGTAGGTATGTTGACAATGGATCACCCCTGTCTCTGTAGGTATGTTGACAATGGAACACCCCTGTCTCTGTAGGTATGTCGAGAATACATCACTCCTGTCTCTCTATGTATGTTGCCAATGGATCACCCCTGTCTCTGTAGGTATGTTGACAATGGATCACCCGTCTCTGTAGGTATGTCGACAATGGATCACCCCTGTCTCTGTTGGTATGTCGACAATGGATCACCCGTCTCTGTACGTATGTCGACAATGGATCACCCCTGTCTCTATGTGCAGATCGCCAATGGATCACCCGTCTCTGTAGGTATCTCGACAATGGATCACCCCTGTCTCTATGTGCATATCGACAATGGATCACTCCTGTCTCTCTATGTATGTTGACAATGGATCATACGTCTCTGTAGGTATGTCGAAAATGGATCACCCGTCTCTCTATGTATGTCGACAATGGATCACCCCTGTCTCGGTAGGTATGTCGACACTGGATCACCCCTGTCTCTGTAGGTATGTCAACAATGGATCACCCGTCTCTGTAGGTATGTCGACAATGGATCACCCGTCTCTGTAGGTATGTCGACAATGGATCACCTATGTCTCTCTATGTATGTTGACAATGGAACACTCCTGTCTCTGTAGGTATGTCGACAATGGATCGACAATGTATCTCTATGTATCTTGACAATGGATCACCCCTGTATCTGTTGGTATGTCGACAATGGAACACCCCTGTCTCTGTAGGTATGTCGACAATGGATCACTCCTGTCTCTCTATGTATGTTGCCAATGGATCACCCCTGTCTCTGTAGGTATGTTGACAATGGATCACCCGTCTCTGTAGGTATGTCGACAATGGAACACCCCTGTCTCTGTAGGTATGTCGACAATGGATCACCCGTCTCTGTAGGTATGTCGACAATGGATCACCTCTGTCTCTCTTTGTATGTTGACAATGGATCACACCTGTCTCTGTAGGTATGTTTACATTGGAACATCCCTGTCTCTCTAGGTATGTCGACAATGGATCACCCGTCTCTGTAGATATGTCGACAATGGATCACCCATGTCTCTCTATGTATGTTGACAATGGATCACACCTGTCTCCTTAGGTATGTTGACAATGGAACACGCGTCTCTGTAGGTATATCGACAATGGATCACCCGTTTCTATAGGTATGTTGACAATGGATGACCCCTGTCTCTGTAGGTATGTCGACAATGGATCACCCGTCTCTGTAGGTATGTTGACAATGGAACACCCCTGTCACTTTAGGTATGTCAACAATGGATCACCCATGTCTCTCTATGTATGTTGACAATGGAACACACCTGTCTCTGTAGGTATGTCGACAATGGATCACCCGTCTCTGTAGGTATGTTGACAATGGAACACCCCAGTCTCTTTAGGTATGTCGACAATGGATCACTCCTGTCTCTCTATGTATTTTGACAATTGAACACCCCTGTTTCTGTAGGTATGTTGACAATGGATCACCCGTCTCTGTAGGTATGTCGACAATGGAACACCCCTTTCTCTGTAGGTATGTCGACAATGTATCACCCGTCTCTGTAGGTATGTTGACAATGGAACACCCCTGTCTCTGTAGGTATGTTGACAATGGAACACCCCTGTCTCTGTAGGTATGTTGACAATGGATCACACCTCTCTCGGTAGTTATGTTGACAATGGAGCACCCGTCTCTGTAGGTATATCGACAATGGATCACCCGTATCTGTAGGTATGTTGACAATGGAACACCCCAGTCTCTTTAGGTATGTTGACAATGGATCACCCCTGTCTCTGTAGGTATGTCGACAATGAAACACCCCAGTCTCTGTAGGTATGTTGACAATGGAACACCCCTGTCTCTTTAGGTATGTCGACAATGGATCACCAATGTCAATCTATGTATGTTGACAATTGAACACCCCTGTTTCTGTAGGTATGTCGACAATGGATCACCCTGTCTCTATGTGCATATCGCCAATGGATCACCCGTCTCTGTAGGTATGTCGACAATGGATCACCCGTCTCTGTAGGTATGTCGACAATGGTTCACCTCTGTCTCTCTTTGTATGTTGACAATGGATCACACCTGTCTCTGTAGGTATGTTGACAATGGAACATCCCCTGTCTCTTTAGGTATGTCGACAATGGATCACCCGTCTCTGTAGGTATGTCGACAATGGATCACCCATGTCTCTCTATGTATGTTGACAATGGATCACACCTGTCTCCTTAGGTATGTTGACAATGGAACACCCGTCTGTGTAGGTATATCGACAATGGATCACCCGTTTCTATAGGTATGTTGACAATGGAACACCCCTGTCTCTTTAGGTATGTTGACAATGGATCACCCCTGTCTCTGTAGGTATGTTGACAATGGATCAACCGTCTCTGTAGGTATGTTGACAATGGAACACCCCTGTCTCTTTAGGTATGTCGACAATGGATCACCCATGTCTCTGGAGGTATGTTGACAATGGAACACACCTGTCTCTGTAGGTATGTTGACAATTGAACACCTGTCTCTGTAGGTATGTCGACAATGGATCACCGGTCTCTGTAGGTATGTTGACAATGGAACACCCCAGTCTCTTTAGGTATGTCGACAATGGATCACCAATGTCTCTCTATGTATGTTGACAATTGAACACCCCTGTTTCTGTAGGTATGTTGACAATGGATCACCCGTCTCTGAAGGTATGTCGACAATGGAACACCCCTGTCTCTGTAGGTATGTTGACAATGGAACACCCCTGTCTCTGTAGGTATGTCGACAATGGATCACCCATGTCTCTCTATGTATGTTGACAATGGATCACACCTGTCTCGCTAGTTATGTTCACAATGGAACACCCGTCTCTGTAGGTATATCGACAATGGATCACCCGTATCTTGTAAATGCAAGATTGCATGTTTCAATATTCCCTTTAATTCTATGTGTTAATATTGTTAAAGTTTAAATTTAATCTTAAACTTAAATTTTACTAAAATTTAAAATGCAAATAACTTAACTCATTGGTCTAATGGTTAAGCCTGTGGATTTGTAATCCAAAGGTTACGAGTTCAAACCCCACTTACACCAACTAAACTTTTGTAACTAATTTAACTAATTTACATAAAGTATTTAAATTAGCCTCACTTCTAACACTTGTTTATCACATGACATCCCTAAAGAAGCACATGGTATGAAAAAGCATGCACTTCAGTCTGTGCCTGACCACCATGCTGGAAAGTTGCTTCACCTCACTGTCTGCGAATAACTGCATGTCAAGAAACAAATGTAAGTTACTTTCAACTCATAATATTTCTAACTTTATTGCATTATTATCATTTGTATTAATAATAAATTATTGATAAACAATTTTGATAACAGTTCAACGAAATGTTGTTCAAATGTTTAGTCATCCAAATGTATTTGTACAATTTCAATAAGCATAGTAGAGTTTATTAATGCCAAAAGTAAATATGTTTAAAGTGCATTAATGAGCAAAGATTGTGAAATTGTTTCTGCTTATATTGTAGTTTTTTAACCTCATCAGAGCTCATCAGTTTTCAACGTAGCCTGATTCGTTGTCCAAGTGCTCAACAAGTTTCAAGGATGAAATGCTCATGAATCTCGTGAATTGTTAAATTGTAACCTGCACAGATGTAATAAACTCTGATGCGAGTATCGGATTTTGTTCTTGCATCTACATTTGTTCAAAAAAATTTGCAGACAGTGAGGTACGTATGGAATTCATCTTTCAACGTTTTATGCATGGTGGTCTACAGCTCTCAATGATTGCAAAGTTAAACCGTGTGGCAAAAATAACGTTTATTCTTGTCTGAGCTTCTTGTATTCAGTGGTGGTTACTATTTATCAATTCAACGTGACATTCCTGTTCAACGTTTATATATTGTTCATGCTATGTGATGTGACTTGTTTGTGCATAACTGACATGTTTCTGGAGCACAATGGCTGAAAGTAACAGTGATAGCGACACTTCTCTGGACATTCATGAACGTATTCAACGTCTGAGAACTCTGACTGAGAAAGGCAAAAGTGAACATTTACGTTTGTTAAGAAACAAGACTATTGGTGCTCTTTCCAACTTGACGAAGTGCAAAAATGAACTTGAGTCTTTATTGTTTGATAATGATAATCTACCTTTAGTTAAGGCGTGTATTCATAAGTTACATGATTTGTCTTCCCGTTATCAAACTTGTAATGAGATTTATTCCAGTTCTCTTGACACTGAGGAAGCTAGAGCTGCCGCTGTCCAGCACGCTGAGACTAAACTGAGAGACATCAAGCATGTTCATGATTTAGCTGTGAGCTGGATTGAAAAGGCTGAACGTGAGTTGTTTGAGCAAGTACGTACTCAATCTGTTTGCCAAGATTCTACAGATGATAAAAGATCTCAGATATCTAGTAAATCTCAAATCTCTCATGCCAGTTCTACTCTGTCTGCACGTTTAATGGAGAAAGCTAAACTTGCTGAACTTCGCACAGAAAAAGCAATGTTTGAAACACAATCTAAGATTAAGCAGTTACAGCTGAACATTGACATCGCTAAAGCTACAGCAAGAGAGAAGGTGTTTGCTGATGAAGAGGAAGCGATTATTCGTCAGCAACAAGTCAGGGTCCAGACTCCAGATCATGATGAGACGCATCAACCTCTTGTATCCTCTGATGTAAAGAGTGAGACAAATATTACTCCAAATTCAGTAAGTCTTGAACCTTCATTGAATCCAAATGCAACTGAATATCATTCTTATGACCCCAGGCCTCGCCGGAACCTCCATTTTGATAATCACATGAAAGGTAATGAACATTCGCACAGTGTTCCTGATTATCCTCTCTCTGCTCCAAGTAATCAGTTTATTGAAACCCAGCAACAAATGGTAAATGCAATGTTTCTGCCTCAGCCAGAAGTTCCTAAGTTTACAGGGGATCCGACTGAATTTGCAGTTTTCATGATGGCTTTTGATGCTCGTGTTGTTCCCCACACAAAGAATGATGCTGATAGACTGTATTATCTAGATCAACAGTTACAAGGTGAGCCCAAAGACTTGATTTCTGGTTGCTTATATATGAATGTTGCTTCTGGATATCAACATGCAAGACACCTTTTGTTTGAAGAATATGGTAATCCAAACAAGGTATCTACTGCTTATCTGAACAGAATACTGACTTGCCCTGTTTTGAAGAATGATGATTTTCAAGGACTTAAACAGTTCTCGTTCAATCTCATGAAATGCTACCATGTAATGCAAAGTATGTCTCAGTTGTTGGTTCTCAATTACGCTCCTTATTTGCAATCTATTGTGCTGAAGCTTCCGCAGCATCTCCAGATCAAGTGGAGGGACCGTGTAACGTCTAGAAGGATAAATGGACAAGGTTGCATCGGATTTAAGGACCTAGTGGACTTCATCGAATTTGCAGCAAAGTCCGCAAATGAGCCAACATTTGGTAAACAGGCGCTAACTGTCAGCCAGAATCTTCTTCAGCCTAAATGTAACAGCCCCAGTAAAGGTAAACAGTTTTCATCCAGGCCTCAGTCAACAAGTTTTGCCACTCAAGTAGGAAACAACGCATCTGATGGTAAGGTCAACAGTCCTAAATGTTTCTTTTGCAAACAGTCTCATGACCTAGATGAGTGCAAAGACTTCAAACAGAAATCACTTGTGGAAAAACGTGACTTTTTGAAAACCTGTAACAGATGTTTCAGTTGTTATGGACTAGGTCATTCTGCTAAAGGGTGTATGAGAAAAAGGATCTGTAAGACCTGCAGTAAACGCCATCCAACAGCTATGCATGATAGCAACTATCGATCCAACGGGAATGCAAAGCACGAGGGTAACAGTGATAAAGTGAATAAGCAATATGACAAAGGTAATGATTCTACAAGTTGCAATGCATCCAAGTCTAATTGTATTGAAACCATTTTCCAGCCAATTATTCCTGTTCAAGTGACGGTGAAAGGCAGCGACAAGGTGATGACTACCTACGCAATGTTGGACAACGGGAGCACTGGGTGTTTCATCACTGAGGATCTGAAGAATCGACTAGATGCCAAGTCTGCACCAGCAACACTGAAGCTCCAGACAATGAATGGTACAGAGTATGTCAAGACGTCTGTGGTAAATGGTCTTGTTGTCTCGGACCTTGATGGCACTAATCACGTGAGTCTCCCACGTACATTCACTAGGGAAGTTATGCCTGTTGATCATGCTCACATTCCAAAACCAGCATTGCTTAAACAGATACCTCATCTCAGAACAGTTGCAGATAAGTTGCCAGTGTATTTGCCAAATCTTGATATTGGAATTTTGATTGGTAGCAACTGTCCAGATGCTCTCAAACCTTTAGAAGTTGTTTCGTCAAATGATTCAGGACCTTTTGCCGTTTTACATAAACATGGATGGACAATAAATGGCCCTTTACAAGTTCGACAGAATCCTGTTGACAATACTGTTGTCTGTAACAGAATCATTCTTCATGAGGTTGAAAAGTCAAAGGAATGCATTGCACCTGAAACAGTCTTGAAGTTATTTGAATTGGATTTCAGTGAGAGCGATCTTGGTTCCACACCAGGCGAACGTGGCTACTCCATAGAGGATCAGCGATTCATGGAGAAAACACAAAACGGTATCCAGTATATTGATGGTCATTTCCAAATCCCACTTCCTTTCCGTAATGAAAGGCCCATGCCAAGTAACAGAGAACAAGCTATCAAACGTGTCCTTTGGCAAAAGAAAAAAATGTTAAGAGATGAAACGTACCATAAGGACTATGTGAAATTTATGGGTACCATAATTTCAAAAGGATATGCTTGTGAAGTACCTGAAAGTGAGTTGATTGGCAAAGAAGGTTGTGTTTGGTACTTGCCCCATCATGGCGTATACCATCCTAAAAAGCCAAACAAAATCAGAATTGTATTTGACTGTAGTGCAAAATGTGATGGTTATTCCCTTAATGATGTTCTTCTCCAGGGACCAGACCTTGCAAATTCATTAGTTGGAGTTCTCACGAGGTTTCGTTCAGAAGCTGTGGCATTCATGGGAGATGTGGAAGCAATGTTCCACCAGGTCAAGGTGCCAAAGGAACAGCAGGACTTTCTCAGATTCTTCTGGTGGCCCAATGGAAATATTCAAGGGGAACTGAAGGAGTTCAGAATGACTGTTCACACCTTTGGAACCATTTCCTCTCCAACCATTGCTAACTATGCGCTGAAGGAATCGGCAAACAAGGCAAAGGACAGGTGTGATGATGTTGTTCTCCAAACCATTCTGCGTAATTTTTATGTGGATGACTGTCTTAAATCTGTAAAAGATGATCAAACTGCAGTAAAACTGATATCCGATTTACAGTCAGTATGTGCAGAAAGTGGCTTCAATCTCACCAAGTTTACCTGCAATAGTAAAGAGGTTCTCTCCTCTATTCCTTCTGAGCATTGTTCCAAAGAAGTACAGACTATAGATCTGAGCTATGATGATATTCCAATGGAAAGAGCACTTGGTATGCAATGGAATGTCATGATGGATAGTTTTAGGTTTTCAGTAGATCTGCCTCAGAAACCAACAACCAGAAGAGGAATTTTGTCAACAATGTCCTCCCTGTACGATCCACTGGGACTTGTCTCTCCAGTCTTGCTGCCGGCAAAGAAGATTCTCCAAAATCTCTGTAGAAATAAATCTCTCGGCTGGGATGATGAAGTTGATGATGACCACAAGCAGAAATGGGAACAGTGGCTTTCTGAGTTGGAATCTCTGAAAGGTTTGTCTGTCAAACGTTGTCTCAAACCATTAGATTTTGGAAATATAGTTTCAAGTCAACTTCATGTTTTCTCTGATGCCAGTGTTTCAGGCTATGGATGTGCTGCGTATCTCCGTTTATGTGATAACAAGGACAACATTCATACCTCCCTGGTGATGGGTAAAGCCAGACTAGCACCCCTGAAAACTTTGACAATTCCAAGACTTGAACTTACTGCAGCAGTGACATCAGTGAAAATAGGTCAGTTTTTGCTCAAGGAATCAGATATTGACATTGACAGTATTACGTATCATACTGACTCCACGACGGTTCTTCATTACATTTGTAATGAGCGTAACAGATATCCAGTATTTGTAGCAAACAGAGTCAAGATGATCAGGGATTACACCTCTCCTCAGCAGTGGAAGTACATTGACACTAGGCGGAATCCAGCAGATATTGCTTCTCGTGGATCAAGTTGCAAGCAGTTCCTAAAGTCAACAGCTTGGTTCAAAGGTCCTGATTTTCTTAGAAGTGCTGAATCTGAGTGGCCTGTCTTAGAATGTGAGAGTCATGGATCTGTTGGAATGGTACAGTCTCATGTTGACGTCCAAGATATTGATGCTGCTCAACGGCTTGTGAACCATTATTCGTCATGGCATCGTCTGAAGCGAGCAGTGGCAATCTACCACAGATTTTTCTCATACCTTCAGTCAGAAGATAAAGCTCAAATGCACAAATATCCGAGGTCACTGACAGTCAAGGAGCTTGATGTTGCAGAGAACTGTATAGTCAGGTTTGTTCAGCAGACTCATTACAAATCAGAACTTGCTTCCCTTGTTGGTTCATCATGTGAACGAGGCCGAGTACATGTCACTCTCCCTCGAAGCAGTTCAATACGTAAGTTAAATCCAGGTGTCCGTAATGGTTTGCTGTGTGTTGGTGGTCGTATTAGCAAAGCTGATATTTCAGATGATATGAAACATCCACGTTTGTTACCACGAAAATGCCATGTTTCTTCTTTGATTATTCAAGAAATACACCACAGTTTGGGACATGCAGGACGTAATCATGTCTTGTCTTCTCTGAGAGAAAGGTACTGGATTACAAGTGCAAACTCGGCGGTCAGAAGTGTCTTGAGTAAATGTGTCACATGTAGAAGATTCAAGATGCCAACCAGTGTACAGCAGATGTCTGAACTGCCAGCAAATCGGGTAAATCCAGCTCCTCCTTTCACATACACCGGCGTAGATTTTTTTTTGGACCGCACATCGTGAAAGAAGGCAGAAAAGGCGTTAAACGGTACGGTGCCCTTTTCACATGTCTGGTTAGCAGAGCTGTCCATGTAGAAACTGCTAATTCTTTGGACACAGATTCTTTTATCAATGCTCTCCGCAGATTTATTGCTCGTAGAGGACCAGTGAAAGAAATTGTATGTGACAATGGTACAAACTTCAGAAGTGGCGCAAAAGAATTGAGTCAGTCTTTGCTTGATATGGATCAGTCAAAATTGTCTTCATTTTTGCTTCAGAGAGATATCACATGGAAGTTTAATCCCCCCAGCTGCGAGTCACATGGGCGGTGTTTGGGAAAGAATGGTGAGATCTGTACGAAACATTCTGAATCCTATGCTGCATGAGTTTGGTGACAGACTGGACGATGAGATGTACAGAACTTTCCTATGTGAAGTGGAAGCTATTTTGAACTCTCGACCTTTGACCCCTGTGTCAAGTGATCCTGATGACCTTGACCCTCTCACACCAAATCACTTACTCATGTTGAAGTCAAACGTCTTCATTCCTCCTCCTGGAGACTTCAAGCAAGATGATATGTATGGATATAAACGCTGGAGACGAATTCAGCATCTTGCTAACGTTTTCTGGTCACGCTGGAGAAAGGAGTATCTTGTGAATCTACAACAGCGACAGAAGTGGAATCATCCTAAACGTAACTATCAGCTGGATGACATTGTGCTGTTGAAAGATGAATTTCTTCCCAGAGGTGCGTGGTCTATGGGTCGCATCACCGGAACTGAACCTGACAAAAATGGAATCGTCCGGAGTGTAATAGTAAAGACCAAGGACTCTGCACTTCGTAGACCAATTCACAAGCTTGTTCTACTTCTTCCATCGAACGAAGTCATTTTGAATTAACTCTTGTATCTTGCATTTCAGAAATTGTTGTTTAACACACAGGGTGTGTTAAAGAGGCGAGAGTGTGTAAATGCAAGATTGCATGTTTCAATATTCCCTTTAATTCTATGTGTTAATATTGTTAAAGTTTAAATTTAATCTTAAACTTAAATTTTACTAAAATTTAAAATGCAAATAACTTAACTCATTGGTCTAATGGTTAAGCCTGTGGATTTGTAATCCAAAGGTTACGAGTTCAAACCCCACTTACACCAACTAAACTTTTGTAACTAATTTAACTAATTTACATAAAGTATTTAAATTAGCCTCACTTCTAACACTTGTTTATCACATGACATCCCTAAAGAAGCACATGGTATGAAAAGCATGCACTTCAGTCTGTGCCTGACCACCATGCTGGAAAGTTGCTTCACCTCACTGTCTGCGAATAACTGCATGTCAAGAAACAAATGTAAGTTACTTTCAACTCATAATATTTCTAACTTTATTGCATTATTATCATTTGTATTAATAATAAATTATTGATAAACAATTTTGATAACAGTTCAACGAAATGTTGTTCAAATGTTTAGTCATCCAAATGTATTTGTACAATTTCAATAAGCATAGTAGAGTTTATTAATGCCAAAAGTAAATATGTTTAAAGTGCATTAATGAGCAAAGATTGTGAAATTGTTTCTGCTTATATTGTAGTTTTGAACCTCATCAGAGCTCATCAGTTTTCAACGTAGCCTGATTCGTTGTCCAAGTGCTCAACAAGTTTCAAGGATGAAATGCTCATGAATCTCGTGAATTGTTAAATTGTAACCTGCACAGATGTAATAAACTCTGATGCGAGTATCGGATTTTGTTCTTGCATCTACATGTATGTCGACAATGGATCACCAAAGTCTCTGAATGGATGTTGACAATGGATCACCCATGTCTCTGAATGCATGTCGACAATAGATCACCACTGTCTCTGTAGGTATGTTCACAATGGATCACCTCTGACTCTGTATGTATGTGGACAATTCGTCACCCGTATCTCTGTAGTCACGTTGACAATGGATCACCCATGTCTCTATGTATATTGACAATGGATCACCCCTGTCTCTGTATCTACGCTGACAATGGTTCACCTCTTTCTCTGCAGGTATGTTGACTATGGATCACCTCTGTCACTGTATCTATGTCGAGAATGGAGCAGCCCTGTCTCTATATGTATGTCGACAATGAATCACTTTTGTCATCACGAATGTATATCGACAACGGATAACTACTTTTGCTGTAGGTATGTCGACTATGGATCACCCCTGTCTCTGTATGTATGTTGAAAATGGATGAACCTTGTCTCTGTATGTATTTTTACAATGGATCAACCCTGTCACTGTATGTATGTTGACAATGGATCACCCCTGTCTATATGTATATCGACAATGGATCACCCCTGTCACTGTAGGTATGTTGCCAATGGATCACCCCTGTCTCTGTATGTATGTCGACAATGAATCACTTTTGTCACTGTAGGTATATCGACAATGGATCACCCCTGTCTCTATGTATATCAATAATGGATCACCCCTGTCTCTATGGATGTCGACAATGGATTACCTGTTTCTGTATGTATGACGACAATAGATCACCCTTGTCTCTGTAGTTATGTTGACAATGAATCACTTTTGTCTCTGTAGGTATGTCGACAATGGATCACCTTTGTCACTGTAGGTATATCGACAATGGATCACCTCTGTCTCTGTAGGTATGTCGACAATGGACCACCAAAGTCTCTGAATAAATGTTGACAATGAATCAACCCTGTCTCTATTTATGTTAACAATAGATCACCCCTGTCTCTATGTATGTCGACAATTGATCAACCCTGTCTCTGTATTTATGTTCACAATGGATCACCCCTGTCTCTGTATCTATGTCGACAATGGATCACCCCTGTCTCTATGTATGTCGACAATTGATCAACCCTGTCTCTGTATTTATGTTCACAATGGATCACCCCTGTCTCTGTATCTATGTCGACAATAGATCACCACTGTCTCTGTAGGTATGTTCACAATGGATCACCTCTGCCTCTGTATGTATGTGGACAATTCGTCACCCCTATCTCTGTAGGTACGTTGACAATGGAGCACCCATTTCTCTGAATGTATGTTGACAATGGATCACCCCTGTCTCTGCATGTATGTCGACAATGGATCACCAAAGTCTCTGAATGGATGTTGACAATGGATCACCCATGTCTCTATGTACATCGACAATAGATCACCCCTGTCTCTGTATGTATGTGGACAATTCGTCACCCCTATCTCTGTAGGGACGTTGACAATGGATCACCCATGTCTCTATGTATATTGACAATGGATCACCCCTGTCTCTGTATCTACGTTGACAATGGTTCACCTCTGATTCTGCAGGTATGTTGACTATGGATCACCTCTGTCACTGTATCTATGTCGAGAATGGAGCAGCCCTGTCTCTGTATGTATGTCGACAATGAATCACTTTTGTCATCACAAATGTATATCGACAACGGATAACTACTTTTTCTGTAGGTATGTCGACTATGGATCACCCCTGTCTCTGTATGAATGTTGAAAATGGATGAACCTTGTCTCTGTATGTATTTTTACAATGGATCACCCCTGTCTCTGAATGTACGTTGACAATGGATCACACCTGTCTCTGCATGTATGTCGACAATGGATCACCAAAGTCTCTGAATGGATGTTGACAATGGATCACCCATGTCTCTGCATGTATGTCGACAATGGATCACCAAAGTCTCTGAATGGATGTTGACAATGGATCACCCATGTCTCTGAATGTATGTCGACAATGGATCACCCCTGTCTCTGCATGTATGTCGACAATGGATCACCAAAGTCTCTGAATGGATGTTGACAATGGATCACCCATGTCTCTATGTACATCGACAATGGATCACCCCTGTCTCCGTATGTATGTCGACAATAGTATGTATTTTTACAATGGATCAACCCTGTCACTGTATGTATGTTGACAATGGATCACCCCTGTCACTGTAGGTATGTTACCAGTGGATCACCCCTGTCTCTATGTATGTCGACAATGCATCTACCCTGTGTTTGTATGTATGTCGACAATGAATCACTTTTGTCTCTGTAGGTATGTTGACAATGAATCACTTTTGTCTTTGTAGGTATGTCGACAATGGATCACCTTTGTCACTGTAGGTATATCGACAATGGATCACCTATGTCTCTGTAGGTATGTTGACAATGGACCACCAAAGTCTCTGAAAAAATGTTGACAATGAATCAACCCTGTCTCTATTTATCTTAACAATAGATCACCCATGTCTCTGTATCTATGTCAACAATAGGTCAACACTGTCTCTCTATGTATGTTGACAATGGATCACACCTGTCTCTGTAGGTATGTTGACAGTTGAACACTCCTGTCTCTCTATGTATGTTGACAATGGAACACACCTGTCTCTGTAGGTTTGTCGACAATGGATCACCCATGTCTCTCTATGTATGGTGACAATGGAACACACCTGTCTCTGTAGGTATGTTGACAATGGAACACCCATGTCTCTCTATGTATGTTGACAATGGAACACACCTGTCTCTGTAGGTATGTTGACATTGGAACACCCATGTCTCTCTATATATGTTGACAATGGATCACACCTGTCTCTGTAGGTATGTTGACAATGGATCACCCCTGTCTCTGAATGTACGTTGACAATGGATCATCCCTGTCTCTGAATGTATGTCGACAATGGATCACATCTGTCTCTGCATGTATGTCGACAATGGATCACCAAAGTCTCTGAATGGATGTTGACAATGGATCACCCATGTCTCTGAATGCATGTCGACAATAGATCACCACTGTCTCTGTAGGTATGTTCACAATGGATCACCTCTGACTCTGTATGTATGTGGACAATTCGTCACCCGCATCTCTGTAGTCACGTTGACAATGGATCACCCATGTCTCTATGTATATTGACAATGGATCACCCCTGTCTCTGTATCTACGTTGACAATGGTTCACCTCTTTCTCTGCAGGTATGTTGACTATGGATCACCTCTGTCACTGTATCTATGTCGAGAATGGAGCAGCCCTGTCTCTATATGTATGTCGACAATGAATCACTTTTGTCATCACAAATGTATATCGACAACGGATAACTACTTTTTCTGTAGGTATGTCGACT
The DNA here is from genome assembly GCF_003918875.1 of Haliotis rubra. Classification (NCBI taxonomy): domain Eukaryota; kingdom Metazoa; phylum Mollusca; class Gastropoda; order Lepetellida; family Haliotidae; genus Haliotis; species Haliotis rubra. The sequence goes on from NW_025767239.1 coordinate 754,132, forward strand.
ATGGATCACCCCTGTCTCTGTATGTATGCTGAAAATGGATGAACCTTGTCTCTGTATGTATTTTTACAATGGATCAACCCTGTCACTGTATGTATGTTGACAATGGATCACCCCTGTCTATATGTATATCGACAATGAATCACCCCTGTCACTGTAGGTATGTTGCCAATGGATCACCCCTGTCTCTATGTATGTCGACAATGCATCTCCCCTGTCTCTGTATGTATGTCGACAATGAATCACTTTTGTCACTGTAGGTATATCGACAATGGATCACCCCTGTCTCTATGTATATCAATAATGGATCACCCCTGTCTCTATGGATGTCGACAATGGATTACCTGTTTCTGTATGTATGACGACAATAGATCACCCTTGTCTCTGTAGTTATGTTGACAATGAATCACTTTTGTCTCTGTAGGTATGTCGACAATGGATCACCTTTGTCACTGTAGGTATATCGACAATGGATCACCTCTGTCTCTGTAGGTATGTCGACAATGGACCACCAAAGTCTCTGAATAAATGTTGACAATGAATCAACCCTGTCTCTCTATTTATGTTAACAATAGATCACCCTGTCTCTATGTATGTCGACAATTGATCAACCCTGTCTCTGTATTTATGTTCACAATGGATCACCCCTGTCTCTGTATCTATGTCGACAATGGATCACCCCTGTCTCTATGTATGTCGACAATTGATCAACCCTGTCTCTGTATTTATGTTCACAATGGATCACCCCTGTCTCTGTATCTGTGTCGACAATAGATCACCACTGTCTCTGTAGGTATGTTCACAATGGATCACCTCTGCCTCTGTATGTATGTGGACAATTCGTCACCCCTATCTCTGTAGGTACGTTGACAATGGAGCACCCATTTCTCTGAATGTATGTTGACAATGGATCACCCCTGTCTCTGCATGTATGTCGACAATGGATCACCAAAGTCTCTGAATGGATGTTGACAATGGATCACCCATGTCTCTATGTACATCGACAATAGATCACCCCTGTCTCTGTATGTATGTGGACAATTCGTCACCCCTATCTCTGTAGGGACGTTGACAATGGATCACCCATGTCTCTATGTATATTGACAATGGATCACCCCTGTCTCTGTATCTACGTTGACAATGGTTCACCTCTGTCTCTGCAGGTATGTTGACTATGGATCACCTCTGTCACTGTATCTATGTCGAGAATGGAGCAGCCCTGTCTCTGTATGTATGTCGACAATGAATCACTTTTGTCATCACAAATGTATATCGACAACGGATAACTACTTTTTCTGTAGGTATGTCGACTATGGATCACCCCTGTCTCTGTAGGTATGTCGACAATGGACCACCAAAGTCTCTGAATAAATGTTGACAATGAATCAACCCTGTCTCTCTATTTATGTTAACAATAGATCACCCCTGTCTCTATGTATGTCGACAATTGATCAACCCTGTCTCTGTATTTATGTTCACAATGGATCACCCCTGTCTCTGTATCTATGTCGACAATGGATCACCCCTGTCTCTATGTATGTCGACAATTGATCACCACTGTCTCTGTAGGTATGTTCACAATGGATCACCTCTGCCTCTGTATGTATGTTGACAATTCGTCACCCCTATCTCTGTAGGTACGTTGACAATGGAGCACCCATTTCTCTGAATGTACGTTGACAATGGATCACCCCTGTCTTTGCATGTATGTCGACAATGGATCACCAAAGTCTCTGAATGGATGTTGACAATGGATCACCCATGTCTCTATGTACATCGACAATAGATCACCCCTTTCTCTGTATGTATGTCGACAATAGATCACCACTGTCTCTGTAGGTATGTTCACAATGGATCACCTCTGACTCTGTATGTATGTGGACAATTCGTCACCCCTATCTCTGTAGGGACGTTGACAATGGATCACCCATGTCTCTATGTATATTGACAATGGATCAACCCTGTCTCTGTATCTACGTTGACAATGGTTCACCTCTGTCTCTGCAGGTATGTTGACTATGGATCACCTCTGTCACTGTATCTATGTCGAGAATGGAGCAGTCCTGTCTCTGTATGTATGTCGACAATGAATCACTTTTGTCATCACAAATGTATATCGACAACGGATAACTACTTTTTCTGTAGGTATGTCGACTATGGATCACCCCTGTCTCTGTATGAATGTTGAAAATGGATAAACCTTGTCTCTGTATGTATTTTTACAATGGATCAACCCTGTCACTGTATGTATGTTGACAATGGATCACCCCTGTCTCTATGTATATCGACAATGGATCTCCCCTGTCACTGTAGGCATGTTACCAATGGATAATCCCTGTCTCTATGTATGTCGACAATGCATCTCCCCTGTCTTTGTATGTATGTCGACAATGAATCACTTTTGTCACTGTAGGTATATCGACAATGGATCACCCCTGTCTCTATGTATATCAATAATGGATCACCCCTGTCTCTATGTATGTTGACAATGGATCACCCCTGTCTATATGTATATCGACAATGGATCACCCCTGTCACTGTAGGTATGTTGCCAATGGATCACCCCTGTCTCTGTATGTATGTCGACAATGAATCACTTTTGTCACTGTAGGTATATCGACAATGGATCACCCCTGTCTCTATGTATATCAATAATGGATCACCCCTGTCTCTATGGATGTCGACAATGGATTACCTGTTTCTGTATGTATGACGACAATAGATCACCCTTGTCTCTGTAGTTATGTTGACAATGAATCACTTTTGTCTCTGTAGGTATGTCGACAATGGATCACCTTTGTCACTGTAGGTATATCGACAATGGATCACCTCTGTCTCTGTAGGTATGTCGACAATGGACCACCAAAGTCTCTGAATAAATGTTGACAATGAATCAACCCTGTCTCTCTATTTATGTTAACAATAGATCACCCCTGTCTCTATGTATGTCGACAATTGATCAACCCTGTCTCTGTATTTATGTTCACAATGGATCACCCCTGTCTCTGTATCTATGTCGACAATGGATCACCCCTGTCTCTATGTATGTCGACAATTGATCAACCCTGTCTCTGTATTTATGTTCACAATGGATCACCCCTGTCTCTGTATCTATGTCGACAATAGATCACCACTGTCTCTGTAGGTATGTTCACAATGGATCACCTCTGCCTCTGTATGTATGTGGACAATTCGTCACCCTATCTCTGTAGGTACGTTGACAATGGAGCACCCATTTCTCTGAATGTATGTTGACAATGGATCACCCCTGTCTCTGCATGTATGTCGACAATGGATCACCAAAGTCTCTGAATGGATGTTGACAATGGATCACCCATGTCTCTATGTACATCGACAATAGATCACCCCTGTCTCTGTATGTATGTGGACAATTCGTCACCCTATCTCTGTAGGGACGTTGACAATGGATCACCCATGTCTCTATGTATATTGACAATGGATCACCCCTGTCTCTGTATCTACGTTGACAATGGTTCACCTCTGATTCTGCAGGTATGTTGACTATGGATCACCTCTGTCACTGTATCTATGTCGAGAATGGAGCAGCCCTGTCTCTGTATGTATGTCGACAATGAATCACTTTGTCATCACAAATGTATATCGACAACGGATAACTACTTTTCTGTAGGTATGTCGACTATGGATCACCCCTGTCTCTGTATGAATGTTGAAAATGGATGAACCTTGTCTCTGTATGTATTTTTACAATGGATCACCCCTGTCTCTGAATGTACGTTGACAATGGATCACACCTGTCTCTGCATGTATGTCGACAATGGATCACCAAAGTCTCTGAATGGATGTTGACAATGGATCACCCATGTCTCTGCATGTATGTCGACAATGGATCACCAAAGTCTCTGAATGGATGTTGACAATGGATCACCCATGTCTCTGAATGTATGTCGACAATGGATCACCCCTGTCTCTGCATGTATGTCGACAATGGATCACCAAAGTCTCTGAATGGATGTTGACAATGGATCACCCATGTCTCTATGTACATCGACAATGGATCACCCCTGTCTCCGTATGTATGTCGACAATAGTATGTATTTTACAATGGATCAACCCTGTCACTGTATGTATGTTGACAATGGATCACCCCTGTCACTGTAGGTATGTTACCAGTGGATCACCCCTGTCTCTATGTATGTCGACAATGCATCTACCCTGTGTTTGTATGTATGTCGACAATGAATCACTTTTGTCTCTGTAGGTATGTTGACAATGAATCACTTTTGTCTTTGTAGGTATGTCGACAATGGATCACCTTTGTCACTGTAGGTATATCGACAATGGATCACCTCTGTCTCTGTAGGTATGTTGACAATGGACCACCAAAGTCTCTGAAAAAATGTTGACAATGAATCAACCCTGTCTCTCTATTTATCTTAACAATAGATCACCCATGTCTCTGTATCTATGTCAACAATAGGTCAACACTGTCTCTCTATGTATGTTGACAATGGATCACACCTGTCTCTGTAGGTATGTTGACAGTGGAACACCCCTGTCTCTCTATGTATGTTGACAATGGAACACACCTGTCTCTGTAGGTTTGTCGACAATGGATCACCCATGTCTCTCTATGTATGGTGACAATGGAACACACCTGTCTCTGTAGGTATGTTGACAATGGAACACCCATGTCTCTCTATATATGTTGACAATGGATCACACCTGTCTCTGTAGGTATGTTGACAATGGATCACCCCTGTCTCTGAATGTACGTTGACAATGGATCATCCCTGTCTCTGAATGTATGTCGACAATGGATCACATCTGTCTCTGCATGTATGTCGACAATGGATCACCAAAGTCTCTGAATGGATGTTGACAATGGATCACCCATGTCTCTGAATGCATGTCGACAATAGATCACCACTGTCTCTGTAGGTATGTTCACAATGGATCACCTCTGACTCTCTGTATGTATGTGGACAATTCGTCACCCGCATCTCTGTAGGGACGTTGACAATGGATCACCCATGTCTCTATGTATATTGACAATGGATCACCCCTGTCTCTGTATCTACGTTGACAATGGTTCACCCTCTCTCTCTGCAGGTATGTTGACTATGGATCACCTCTGTCACTGTATCTATGTCGAGAATGGAGCAGCCCTGTCTCTATATGTATGTCGACAATGAATCACTTTTGTCATCACAAATGTATATCGACAACGGATAACTACTTTTTCTGTAGGTATGTCGACTATGGATCACCCCTGTCTCTGTATGTATGTTGAAAATGGATGAACCTTGTCTCTGTATGTATTTTTACAATGGATCAACCCTGTCACTGTATGTATGTTGACAATGGATCACCCCTGTCTATATGTATATCGACAATGGATCACCCCTGTCACTGTAGGTATGTTGCCAATGGATCACCCCTGTCTCTATGTATGTCGACAATGCATCTCCCCTGTCTCTGTATGTATGTCGACAATGAATCACTTTTGTCACTGTAGGTATATCGACAATGGATCACCCCTGTCTCTATGTATATCAATAATGGATCACCCCTGTCTCTATGGATGTCGACAATGGATTACCTGTTTCTGTATGTATGACGACAATAGATCACCCTTGTCTCTGTAGTTATGTTGACAATGGATCACTTTGTCTCTGTAGGTATGTCGACAATGGATCACCTTTGTCACTGTAGGTATATCGACAATGGATCACCTCTGTCTCTGTAGGTATGTCGACAATGGACCACCAAAGTCTCTGAATAAATGTTGACAATGAATCAACCCTGTCTCTATTTATGTTAACAATAGATCACCCTGTCTCTATGTATGTCGACAATTGATCAACCCTGTCTCTGTATTTATGTTCACAATGGATCACCCCTGTCTCTGTATCTATGTCGACAATGGATCACCCCTGTCTCTATGTATGTCGACAATTGATCAACCCTGTCTCTGTATTTATGTTCACAATGGATCACCCCTGTCTCTGTATCTGTGTCGACAATAGATCACCACTGTCTCTGTAGGTATGTTCACAATGGATCACCTCTGCCTCTGTATGTATGTGGACAATTCGTCACCCCTATCTCTGTAGGTACGTTGACAATGGAGCACCCATTTCTCTGAATGTATGTTGACAATGGATCACCCCTGTCTCTGCATGTATGTCGACAATGGATCACCAAAGTCTCTGAATGGATGTTGACAATGGATCACCCATGTCTCTATGTACATCGACAATAGATCACCCCTGTCTCTGTATGTATGTGGACAATTCGTCACCCCTATCTCTGTAGGGACGTTGACAATGGATCACCCATGTCTCTATGTATATTGACAATGGATCACCCTGTCTCTCTGTATCTACGTTGACAATGGTTCACCTCTGTCTCTGCAGGTATGTTGACTATGGATCACCTCTGTCACTGTATCTATGTCGAGAATGGAGCAGCCCTGTCTCTGTATGTATGTCGACAATGAATCACTTTTGTCATCACAAATGTATATCGACAACGGATAACTACTTTTTCTGTAGGTATGTCGACTATGGATCACCCCTGTCTCTGTAGGTATGTCGACAATGGACCACCAAAGTCTCTGAATAAATGTTGACAATGAATCAACCCTGTCTCTCTATTTATGTTAACAATAGATCACCCCTGTCTCTATGTATGTCGACAATTGATCAACCCTGTCTCTGTATTTATGTTCACAATGGATCACCCCTGTCTCTGTATCTATGTCGACAATGGATCACCCCTGTCTCTATGTATGTCGACAATTGATCACCACTGTCTCTGTAGGTATGTTCACAATGGATCACCTCTGCCTCTGTATGTATGTTGACAATTCGTCACCCCTATCTCTGTAGGTACGTTGACAATGGAGCACCCATTTCTCTGAATGTATGTTGACAATGGATCACCCCTGTCTTTGCATGTATGTCGACAATGGATCACCAAAGTCTCTGAATGGATGTTGACAATGGATCACCCATGTCTCTATGTACATCGACAATAGATCACCCTTTCTCTGTATGTATGTCGACAATAGATCACCACTGTCTCTGTAGGTATGTTCACAATGGATCACCTCTGACTCTGTATGTATGTGGACAATTCGTCACCCCTATCTCTGTAGGGACGTTGACAATGGATCACCCATGTCTCTATGTATATTGACAATGGATCAACCCTGTCTCTGTATCTACGTTGACAATGGTTCACCTCTGTCTCTGCAGGTATGTTGACTATGGATCACCTCTGTCACTGTATCTATGTCGAGAATGGAGCAGCCCTGTCTCTGTATGTATGTCGACAATGAATCACTTTTGTCATCACAAATGTATATCGACAACGGATAACTACTTTTTCTGTAGGTATGTCGACTATGGATCACCCCTGTCTCTGTATGAATGTTGAAAATGGATAAACCTTGTCTCTGTATGTATTTTTACAATGGATCAACCCTGTCACTGTATGTATGTTGACAATGGATCACCCCTGTCTCTATGTATATCGACAATGGATCTCCCCTGTCACTGTAGGCATGTTACCAATGGATAATCCCTGTCTCTATGTATGTCGACAATGCATCTCCCCTGTCTTTGTATGTATGTCGACAATGAATCACTTTTGTCACTGTAGGTATATCGACAATGGATCACCCCTGTCTCTATGTATATCAATAATGGATCACCCCTGTCTCTATGTATATCGACAATGGATCACCTGTCTCTGTATGTATGTCGACAATGGGTCAACCATGTCTCTGTATGCATGTCGACAATGAATCACTTTTGTCTCTGTAGGTATGTTGACAATGGATCACCCTTGTCTCTGTAGGTATGTTGACAATGAATCACTTTTGTCTGTGTAGGTATGTCGACAATGGATCACCTTTGTCACTGTAGGTATATCGACAATGGATCACCTCTGTCTCTGTTGGTATGTTGACAATGGAACACCCCTGTCTCTGTAGGTATGTCGACAATGGGTCACCAATGTCTCTCTATGTATGTTGACAATGGATCACCACTGTCTCTGTAGGTATGTTGACAATGGATCACCCTGTCTCTGTAGGTATGTCGACAATTGAACACCCCTGTTTCTGTGGGTATGTCGACAATGGATCACCCGTCTCTGTAGGTATGTTGACAATGGAACACCCCTGTCTCTTTAGGTATGTCGACAATGGATCACCTCTGTCTCTCTTTGTATGTTGACAATGGATCACACACCTGTCTCTGTAGGTATGTCGACAATGGATCACCCGTCTCTATAAGTATGTTGACAATGGAACACCCCAGTCTCTATAGGTATGTTGACAATGGATCACCCCTGTCTCTGTAGGTATGTCGACAATGGATCACCCGTCTCTGTAGGTATGTTGACAATGGAACACCCCTGTCTCTGTAGGTATGTCGACAATGGATCACCCATGTCTCTCTATGTATGTTGACAATGGAACACACCTGTCTCTGTAGGTATGTTGACAGTGGAACACCCGTCTCTGTAGGTATGTTGACAATGGAACACCCCAGTCTCTTTAGGTATGTTGACAATGGAACACCCATGTCTCTCTATGTATGTTGACAATGGATCACACCTGCCTCTGTAGGTATGTCGACAATTGATCACCCCTGTCTCGGTAGGTATGTCGACACTGGATCAACCCTGTCTCTGTAGGTATGTCGACAATGGATCACCCGTCTCTGTAGGTATGTTGACAATGGAACACCCCTGTCTCTTTAAGTATGTCGACAATGGATCACCCATGTCTCTCTATGTATGTTGACAATGGAACACACCTGTCTCTGTAGGTATATTGACAATGGAACACCCGTCTCTGTAGGTATGTTGACAATGGAACACCCCTGTCTCTTTAAGTATGTTGACAATGGAACACCCATGTCTCTATGTATGTTGACAATGGAACACACCTGTCTCTGTAGGTATGTTGACAATGGAACACCCGTCTCTGTAGGTATGTTGACAATGGATCACCCGTCTCTGTAGGTTTGTTGACAATGGAACACCCCAGTCTCTTTAGGTATGTTGACAATGGGACACCCATGTCTCTCTATGTATGTTGACAATGGATCACACCTGCCTCTGTGTAGGTATGTCGACAATTGATCACCCCCTGTCTCGGTAGGTATGTCGACACTGGATCACCCCTGTCTCGGTAGGAATGTCGATGGCATACCGGAAGAATTGATCCATTGTCGACATTCCGGGAGTGATCAGTCGACATATGATCAATGTCGTATACCTGAAGGCGAGTGTGATCATTGTCAGCTGTGCATCAGTGACATGGATCACCCTTCTCTGTAGGTATGTTGACAATGGAACGATGATCCATTATCGGCAACAGGTGATTGCGTGTCAGCAGCTGCACCGCGAACGATCGTGTCGTGCCTTACCCATTGTCAACGCCTGAAGATTTGAAGAGTGATCGACCGTCGACTGCTAAAGGGTGAAGTGTTCCATTGTCAGCACGAAACCGACGATCGGTGTCGACAGCGCCTGCGAAACAATGCCACTACGAAACGGTGATCCCGTGTCAACGCACCGAGAGACGATGTTGATCCATTATCGGCTGTATGGAAATTGATTGATCCACGCTACGAAGGCGAGTGTTCCATTGTCGACGCTACCAGCCCAGGCGTTTGAAGACCCGATCGTGTACCTACGGTGATCGACATGCCTGCGCGAACGAAAGTGATTCGTGTCGGCGCTGAAAGTCCATTGTCGGCATACCTACGGAAGACGAAAGAATATCGACCTGCCTTCTGGTTTGGTTGACCATTATTTATACGCTCCTTTGGTGGGTGATCCGTGATCGTGCCGAAGGGGTGATCCATTGATGACGGCGATTGATCAGCAACCGTGCTACATTGAACAATGTTCTTGTCGTTTGGCAAATTGTCGTACCTTTTATCCGACGGCTGTGCTGCCTACGTATGTTTGAGGAAGATCGACCCGATCGATATACGCGCAGAGACGGGGGTGATCGACCGATGACAGAGGTGATCCGACTATTGAAAATGCATACCGAAGATTTATCCACTCGGCACATTCGCCACGAGAAGACGAGGTGATCCATGATCGACGTACCGAAAAGAAATGATTATCCGTTGATCGTCCATTTGTGATGACAAAGATTCGTTGATAGAACGCTCACGGTTTCTTACGTCTCGACGTAGATACGTGAAGATACATGAATCATGCCTGCGTCGGCAATACGAACGGGGACCGATCCATTCAGCAGAGACATGGTGATCCCGTGTCTACGAAGGTAGGGGAGTGAACAGTAATCACGCCTACGGAAGTCGAAGTGTTTATTAATGTTTAGCGAAGATTTGATGATCTGTCGACGAGGCGATCAACGATCACAGGGTATGGGTGACATCCGACGAACGGTGATCCATTATCAAACGCAGCTCCCATTATCAACGCTACATTCCGAGAGAAATGGAGGTATCAGGGAACAGTAATCACATACGAAATCAGGGAGAATGTTCCCGTGCGGTATACCGAGATTGTTGATCGGTGAATGGGCATGCATGAGACGGGGTGATCGTGATCGTATGGGCTACGGTTGAAGTGTTGTTTATGTTGGGGTTATTGATGGAGCATGCATGGTTTGGGGTGATCGTGGCATGGAAATGATTTGAGGGTTGATTCATTGTCGGCGTTTATTCGAGACTTTGGTGATCGTCGACACTACGAGACGGGGCCGATCATGGTCATGCTGAAAAGTGGTTGTCCGTTGATCGTCTTCATTTATTGATGACGAAGTCGTTGAACATTCGGACGAGGACTTATCGATTCTCGACGTGAATGCGGTGAACGGAGATCCAGTCGAAGATTGAACCGTCGGCAGACTTTTGAAGCGATCCGTTCGTCGGCTATACATAGGACGTGAATGATCCGTCGGCGGTCCTACGAATGAGATGACGACAATCCGCAGCATGTTGAGAATGATCTATTGTCGATGCTGAAGACGTGAATCCGACCCGATCATCCATTCGAAGACTTTAATTCATTGAACATGCGTGCGGTCATCGATACATTCGAAGAATGGATCCGATGAATGAATTGAACAATTGATCACGTAACGAACGGAATGATCCATTGATGAACATACTACGAGACGATGATTGATCGATCGTCTGAATACGAGATGATGAACATGTTTGATCGACATGCATCGAGACGATCCGATGATCGACATGAAGTTCGGTGATCCGTTAACGGTATCAATGCGAGGACGGGGGTTGATCGGTGATCATGGAAGACGGGGAGATGATCTATTGACATGAAATGGAGACGGGGTTATTCGTGGTGGCATTTATTCGAGACTGATTGATTCCATTACGAGATGAGATTTCGGTGAACGAGACGATCGTGTCGACATGACTACGGTTGAAGTCGATCTATTACGATGGTCATTCAATACGAAACGAATGATCGATGGGCATCCTGAAATTGATCCGATGACCGATTATGCATGAGACGAGAATGAATCCATTGATCTACTGTTTAAAGATTCGACATACATGCGAAACGAGTCGTTGATCGTCAATACGGTTGAGTCCGATGATACACATACCTACGATTGTTTGATTCGTCGATCGTTATGTATGAACTGATCCATTGTCGGCAGCATGGGTTGATCGATGAAATGCATGCGAAGGTTCGTCCATTTTCATTACATCGAAGTTTCGGAATCGAACGTACCTACAGCATCGTTGATCGTTATTGACGAGATGATTCGTTCGACATACGTATAGTTTGGAACTCTCCATTCTCGACATGAATCGATGAAGACGATCGAGATATTTACTGCGAGAGACCGTCATTAGACTCTGAGACGGTGATCAATATGAGATGAATGATCCGATATCGACGATGAACCACGAAGGTGCGGTGATCCTGGCATACGGGGGGTCGAAGACGATCCATTATGGTGGCTACTACGGTTGATGTTCGATCTTTATTGATAGATGCGTTCGAAGATGAATGATCCATTGATCGACATCCATTCGAGACTTTTGATTGTTGATCGTACGTCACGGTTTGAATATTGATCGACGTCGAGAACAGGGATGATCCATTGATCGCGTACGATTCGAGACAAGATGATCCATTGATCGACATACCTACGAGACGGATTGATGATCGATGATGTTTTCTATGAAGGACGTGAATGATTCCATTGATCGACATACTACGAGAAGTTGGTGTTCCGTGATGCTTAAATACATGGAAGAACGTGGTCGATCGATGATAAGACAACCTACGAAGTTCCATTGATCGACATACATCAGAAACAGTTCCGGTTTCGGGTGTCGTTGATCGTATGGAAGACGATCGTTGACCTATTGTTGACATGAATACGAGACGTGAATGAATCTGAATGAATGAGACGGGGTTGATTGTCGACCATTCGACATACCGGAGATTGATCGTGATCGACCACTACGTGAACGAGACGATCCATTGATCATTTATACCTACAGACGAAAGTCCGTGATCGACATACTACGAAGTCGATTCGTCGATCGTTGCATGGAGACCGAATCGTTGATCGTTACGAACGAGGTATTGGCTGTACCGGTGAACGAAATTGATCATTGATCATTAATGAAAATACTGATATCGACATACATACGGAACGAACATGGTCGATCCATTGATCGACATCCATTCAGACGATCCATTGATATTTATGCATCTGGACGAGAGGAACGATCGATAAACGTACATTCGAGAACATAATGGTGAATCGATGATCAACATCCATTCGGAACTTTGATTCGATGATCGTTATACATCTGAGATCATCGAATGATCGAACATTCGAGACGATGATCCGATGATCATCGAAGTTTGAACCATTCGAGACGAAGACGATCATTCGTAAATACAGGTTCGTCGATTTTCAACGATTCATGCAGAAGACGAAATTGATCAGGCACTACGAAGAACGGTTACGTCGTTGATCGATATACATTTATTGATGAAAGTGATTCGTGTCATTCGAGACGAGACTTTCATTCTCGTGAATGCGGTAGCGGAATCCGCAGTCAACATACCTGCGAAGAATCGAGAAGATGAACCGATCGTTGAAGTCAATATCGATATGCATGAGACGTGGGTGATCTACGAATAGGGGGTGAACATTATCATATGCGAAGACGGGAATCTATTGTCGTTAATGAATTGATCATTGATCGACATCGTTGAACTGATCGATCCGTTACGATAAGACGAAATTGTCGACATACGTCCGGAAGATGAACTCCGTCGTACCCTACGAACGAATTGATCTACGCATACTACGGAAGACGGAACATACCTACGAGACGATGTTATCGACATGAATACGAAGTCCGATGAACATGCGAAGTTTGAGGTGATCGGTGATCGACATGCATGAAACAATCTAATGCGAAGTTGGGGAGTGATGAAGCTACGAGACATCGGTGATGGAACATACATGGAAACGGTGATCTATTGTTAACATGAAATGGAGACGAGACGATTCGTTATTCCGGCATTTATTCGAGACTGATGGTCCGTTATCGACATATACGAAGACGATTGATCTACGTGTTGAAGACGATCCGTGTCGTCGCTTCGAACGAAAGTGGACTAATTGTCGGCATATTTCGAGATTCGAGGGCGATCTGTTGATGAATAAATGCATACCCGAAATTGGTGATCATTGATGGAGCATCCATGGAACGGGGGCTCGATCCATTATTGATATGGGAATCATTGTCGACTAACTACGGTGACAATGATTCGTGATCGTGCCACTGATCCATACCTACGGTGAACGGGGAGCGATCGTGTACGCTATGAACGGAATTCCGACGATCGGCATACACATGAACGATAATGATATGCATAATCGTGTACTACGGTGACGAAACCGATGTTATACGCTCTGAACGGAAGATACCTGATCGTACCTACGCTGAAGACGGGGATATCCATTGATGCTGGGGAAGATCCGTGTCGTGTAGAACGAAGTGATCTTTATACAACGAGGAATTGATCGATGCATACATGCGAACGGAATTTATCCATTTTCAACATTCATACGAAGACGAAGTGATCCATAGTCGACATACCTACGAAAAGTGGTTATCCGTTGATAATCTCTTCATTTGTGATGACAAGGTGTTCATTGATAGACACCGGGGTGGACAACTTCGGTAGACGAGTAGTCAACGGCGGAAGATGAACCGCTGATCGGCGTGAATCCGTGTCAGCAGCAAGAACGTGGGTCGTCGGCGTCCTACGAACAGAGGTGACGATGATCACGTATCGAAGGTGATCCATTATTGTTTACTGGCGATATTGATCTGTATCGACATGCATGCGAAGAAGGGTGATCTATTGATAGGCTGTACTAAGGGCATGGGTGATCCATTGTCAACATCCATTCAAGACGGTGATCCCATTGATCGACATACATTACAGACGGGGTGATCGTATTCGAAGGCCATTGTCGGCAATCACATTATGCGAAGGTGATCACATTATTTGAAATCATTGATCGACTACATGAAACGAGGGTGATCCATTGATCGTGATACGAAGACGGGAACGATCATTATTGGCTAAAGGGTGGGTGATCGGTGATAAAACTTCTATGGCGGGAGTGATATTGTTAGCGCATCGAGGAATTCGTGTCAACATTTAACATTTGAACTTTGATGATCTCGTATACCGAACGAAGTCGATCCATCGTACATACTACAGAAAAATGATTATCATTGTCGTATACATTGTGATGACAAAATGATTCGTGTCGACATGCATATGAAGAACGGAACAACCATTCTCGGTAGATACGTGACGAAGATGATCCGCGCCAATCGCTGTCAACGTGATACGTAAAGACATGGTGATCCATTTGGAATCATACGAACGATGAATTGATCGTGATCGGTATCATTCGGTGATGATCGATGATCGATCGATGATGATGATCGTTGAATCGGATGATCAATGGTGATCGGATGGGATGATCAGATCGGTTGACGGG